>NC_081293.1:167599545-168269545 GCF_030435805.1 Mustela lutreola | reverse complement strand
TACAAATTTTAGATTGCCAAATAATATGTTGCACAAAAATTGTAGGCTGGCTGATCTGATATGCATGGAGTATTACTCTTCCAGGCACTGTGCATACATGGGAAAATGAACAAAAATGCTAATTTCCAATCTACTATGCAAACGGTAAAAGATGCCTATTTAGATACATATGCTTTTCTTAGGAAGGGTAAACAGTTCTTTAATTTAATATAGCTGACACTTGAAGATGTGTTTTTCTCTTTTACAAAGATAATTTTTACATTGAACAAGTAAATGAGAATTCAAGTAGAAAGCATCTTGTTAATGGCGACTAATAAAAACTAATATTGCATGCAGTATAATGATATTAAACCTTGTAACTGGTACATAAAGCAAGATCATTCCTATTGTGACTCTGTCAATGAACATCAAATATACTTGCATATTAAATATATACTTTTCAACAGAAGAAAATGTTAACCCTATCAGCAAAAGACTAAAGCTTCCTGGTGGGATTTTTACCTTAAAATGAACATAGAAGAGTGGCACTTTGAGGAGAAAAAACTATCTAAAATCATACCCTTAAAAAAAAAAACTTGCTACTTTTTAGTTTTTCTAACATACTTAGAAGGTAAGAAAAATCAGGAAATTCTTTGTTAAAGATGCAAGAACACATAGCATATACTTTTTTCCAACATTCCGAGCTTAAAGACCTAGTCTGTCTAAATGAGCTTTGATAAGTTTGTTTGTTTGTTCCCTTAGTGTTTTTATGCTGGTACATAAGGGAAAGGAAGAGATATGCTTCTCTTTTGCACAGAGCTCCTTGTAGTGTTCTCCAGATGTGCCTTATCTCTTGTAAAGATATATTCTTATTCATAAAACCACAGTTTGATACTCCATGAATAAAAATCAATGTAGCATTTAAATGTTGCTGGGGTACCACAACTTTTCCAAAGCAAACATTCAAACTAGGATTGGGAATAAATTCAACAGAGAATTCCAAGAGATCTGTAACAAACCTTGCAAGATGATTTCTCAGTTTTTGAGAATATACACACACGCAAGTTGGTGTTCATCCAGGAAAGAAATTGATTTTAGTGTCTCTGCAAGAGAACCTTCTAAGTGCTGCTCTGAAGAAGTTGCCTCTCTTTCAGTTCCTTGTTCTCCCTTAGATATACCTCAAAGAAGTTAAGATACCATTTAAAAAAATATTGTGCTTTATAACTGTAATAACTGTTTTTATTTTCAAAGTGAGCATCGCCAGCTCTGGGTTTGCCCACACAGGGCCTCAGAATCTGTTTCATAATCAAGGAGAGTCTGCTTTGGGCAGATCTCACTCACTCTTACTGCCTGTGATGGTTTTGTAACTTGGACTTTTCTAAACACTATGTTAAGTTTGATAAGAATGACTGAATTCAAATCATGAAATAAGCATGATATGGATTTGATTTTATAGTCAACTTATATATATTACACATTAGTTGAATCATGTTCCTGAAGTAACTACGAGCACTCTCCTCACCAAAGAACTGATGACAATTTTCAGCTTTGGGCTATATGTGTATATGTCTATATAGTCTCCAGTCTAACATAAACCAGATTTGAGGTTTACTAAGCATTTTCTGTGTTCTTTTACCTTTGGCTGTAATGATTAGCTGCTTCCTTCTAAAAGAGCACTAACACTCTTTGCAGAAAGATTTTAGTCAAGATTGAAGTAGTTGTTCAAAATTCTCATTTAAAGTTAGGCATTTATTAATGGCCTCAGGGTTGGCCTTCAAAAAGGCTGGACCAAATCCAAAATCCTCAAAGGCACAGGAGAAGTCAGGAGCTGGAGAGACAAGGTGAAAACACCAGTGTTAAGGCTTAGGATTGGGATCATAAATAATAGACAAAGCCAAGATTTGTAGATAGAGTGGGAAGTGAATTGCCCAGGTCATGTGCTCATCTCCAAACCAGTTTCTGTGAGGAGATGGAAGCAGATGTGCCCTGGGTGCTCTGAGTGCCCATGTCTGGGCCACGTATACACCTGGAAGCCAAGAGCTGTGGTCTGACGCATCTAAACCACTGGAACTGAAGCAAATGGGGTGGCTCCCAAGAAAAAGCTTTGGATTCTGTTCTTAGGAGAATGGAGGCTGTTAAGCAAAACCAGCCACTTTCTCGCTTTTAGGACCTGAGCATCTTAGATCATTGTTCTGAGCCTCAGTTTTCTTATCTATAAAATAGGGCCAAAAAGATCTTCCTAGAAGGGTTGTAGTGAGAATGGGAGATAAATTTATGTCAACTGATTCTCAAGCATCGAGCATGAAAAATAAGAAACTTAAGACCTTACAGCTTAAGGGCAGTGCTTATACTAAAGAAAACGTGTATTTATAGTCACAGTTATTTTTTTAAGTTGCATTTGAAAAAACTGATACGGGACATTAGTTCAAAATATAAATAGTTCTTGTCTTTGGGTAGCAAGCCAGTAGAAATAATTCTTTCTCCAGTGTTTCCGTATTTTCCAGGTTTTCTTTAATAGCTATGTGCTTATTTTATAATGTAAGATAATTGTTTAAAATAAACAGCAAAAAGGCATGCTCTTACAGTTAATCATAAACAGTACTTTTTTTCCCAGGGTATCTTTAAGTTTGAGTATTTCTCACAATTCACAAGTACAAAGGATGTGGGACCATAAGTGTAATACCTCATGTAGTTGTTTAGTGTTATTTTCTTTTTATCAGGGTAGGTGGGCTCATTCAGTTAGTTTTTAGGCTAAACATTTGGTGACACAGTTGCCTTTAAAGATTGATGAGTGGGTTTGCCTACAAAATTACATAATAAAAATATTTTCTGTGTGACCTTTCCTGCTGACCTTGTGTAGGATGAGGAGTCTGAAGAATTGTTTTTCCCCCAACAAGTACAGTGGCTGTTTATGAGCAGCTCAAGCTCTTTTTATAAAATAATCTATACCTGTTATTTCCATGCTGTCTAGGAAATCCAAGATTCAGAACCCTAAAAAATATTTAAAATTCCAGTGGAATTGTCCTTTAACATTGGACTATCATGTGATTCTGGGATGAATTCAAGGAGGTTTAAAATTACAGATACTATTTACCTGGCTTTATCTGTAGTATTGCTCTCGCACAAGTGTGTGTGTGTGTGTGTCTGTGTATACTCACACAGACCCATCTGTACATGTACATACTCACAGACACACATGCACACACACACTATTCACATAGAGTCCTTTTAGGAAACCTGTTTTAACCAATGGTGGTCTTTATAATCATGCTTTATAAAATTGTAACTGTTATTACATGGCAGTATCCACCAAGACTAAATAGATTTCACTCAATACAATTTGATAGTATAAGGATAATAATAAGTCAAAGAAAAAAATAAACAGCAGAGAAATACCACCAAGATTCATATAGTTTAAAGGAGGATATTAGGATTGAAAAGAAAAATAAAAGAAATATAACTGCTATTATGGAGGTGTGTATTAAGTGTAGTGAGAACATAGGGGAAGGACTTGCTAAGCCTGCCCTGGAGAGAGAAAAAGGGAAGCTACAAAGATTGTAGCATTTGAAGGGAGGTTTAGAAGGTGAGTTAGAACCCACTGTCAATCGAGGGAATAAAAAAAAGGGGCAGCATAACAGTGTCCACTGTAACAGAGTGTGGTTCACATGCTGCTGGTAGCAGAGGGGATGTTTCAGGTTAGATACTGATGGACAGGTTTTTTAACTTTTCATTTTGAAATTTACAGATTCACAGGAAGTTGTGAAATAACATATAGGAAGATTCTTTGTACCCTACTCTCCCAGTCTCCCCCAATATTAGTATCTTGTCTAACCAGAGTAGCCTGTCAACCCCAAGAAATTGGTGTTGGCACAATTCACATAGCTTATTGAGATTTCACCACTCATACGTATGCTCATTTGTGTGTGTGTATAATTCTAATCAGTTTTATCACATGTAACTTCATATAACTACCACCATGATAAAAATGCAAAACTATTCAGTTACCACAAGATTCCTCTCTGCTAATAATTCCCAACTCCTGTCACCTACCCCATACTCCTACTCTCCACACCCTACTACCCTCAAACCCTAATCTCTCACAACCACTGATCTGCTTTCACTCTCTATAATCACATCTCCAGAATGTTGTGTAAGTGTAATCACAAAGAATGTCTCCTTTTGAAATTGGCTTTTACCAGGCAACATAATTCTCTAAAGATTCATCCAGGTTGTTGCATGTATCATTAATTTTTCCTTTTTATTGCCGAGTAGTAGTCCAAGATGTGGATGTACCAAGGTTTGTTTAACCTTTCACTCACTGAAGGCCTTTTGGATTTCCCCCAGTTTTTGAACTGGGATGAACATTCCTCTACATGTTTTTGCCTGAACATGAGTTTTAATATTTCTGGGATAAAAGCCCAAGGGTGCATTGGTTATATGGTGAGGTATTTGTAGTTTTAACAAAAGTTGATAAACTATCTTCTAGAATGACTTTATCATTTTACATCTCCATCAGCAACATATGAATAATTGACATTTATTAACTATTAAAAATTTTTTAAAATTTTATAGTTAACTTCTCTTTGTTACTCTTTATATATTAAGTGACAAAGCTATCCACTTATATATAATATGTTATAGAGTTTCCCTTAAAGATAAATATATTGTTCTTATAAAAAAATGAACTGGTTAAGAACAATAAAAACAATATTATACCATTGCCCCCCCCCCCTTTTGAAATGGCAAAAATAATGCAATGATACAGAAAGAAGAGAAGTTTGGGAAACTGGCATTGTGGTTTATGATCCTTACTTTGATGATTAAATATTAGGTAGCTTTGGTTTCAAGTCTTCTATCACTAGCTCTGATTCAATTCTTTGACATTATCTTATTTATATTCTCCTTTTTAGTGGAGTTTTTGTCACTTTTTGGAATTAGGGTAATGCTATTTGGAATGAATTTGGAAGTTTTCCTTCCATTTCTATTTTTTGAAATAGTTTGAGAAAAATAGATTTTTAACTCTTTAAATATTTGGTAGAATTTCCCCTGGGAAGCCATCTAGCCCTGGGCTTTTGTTTGTTGGGAGATTTTTGATTACTGATTCAGTTTCTTTGCTGGTTATGGGTCTCTTCAAATTTTCTATTTCTTCCTGTTTTCAGTTTTGGTAGTTTGTATGTTTCTAGGCATTTGTCCATTTCTCCCAGATTACCCAGTTTATTGTCATACAAACTGTTCATAATTGTCTCATAATTGTTTGTATTTCTGTGGTGTTGGTTGTGATCTCTTTTATTCTTGGCTTTATTTGTTCAAATTTTTTCTCTTTGATAAGTCTGGCTAAGGTTTATTAATTTTATTAATTCTTTCAAAGCATCAGTTCCTAGTTTCATTGATCTGTTTTTTTTTTCTTGTTCCTATATCCTTTATTTTTATCTAATCTTTATTATTTTCCTTCTGCTGGCTGTAGGCTTTATTTGCTGTTCCTTTTCTAGTTCCTTTAGGTGTAAGGTCAGGTTGGGTATTTGGGTCTTTTCTTGCTTTTTGAAATAGGTCTGTATTACTATATACTTCCCTCTTAATGATTGCCTTTGCTGCATCCTGAAGGTATTGGACTGTCATGTTTTCACTTTCATTTGCTTCCATATATTTCTTTATTTCTTCTTTAATTTCTATATTAACCCATTAATTCTTTAGTAGGATGTTCCTTAACCTCCATGCATTTGTGGACTTTCCACATTTTTTTTCTTGTGATTGACAAGTTGCATAGCACTGTGGCCTGAAAATACACATGGACTTCAAGTTATTTTACAAAGCTGTAGTCATCAAGACAGTATGGCACTGGCACAAAAACAGAAACATAGATCAGTGTAACAGAATAGAAAACTCAGAAATAGACCCAGAGCTATATGGTTAATTAATCTTCAACAAAGCAGGAAAGAATATCCAATGGAAAAAAAGACAGTCTCTTCAACAATTGGTCTTGGAAAAACTGGACAGCCACATGGAGAAAAAAGAAACTGAGCCACTTTCTTAGACCATACACAAAAATAAATTCAAAATGGGTGAAACACCTAAATGTGAAATGGGAAACTATCAAAATCCTAGAGGCGAACACAGGCAGCAACCCCTGTGACCTTGACTACAGCAATTTCTTATTAGACTTACCTCCAGAGGCAAGGGAAACAAAAGCAAAAAATGAACTATTGGGACTTCATCAAGATAAAAGCCTCTGCACAGCAGAGGAAACAATCAACACAACTAAAAGGTGACCTAAGGAATGGGAGAAGATATTTGCAAATGATATATCAGATAAAGGGTTAATATCCAAGATCCATAAAGAGCTTATGAAACACAACAACCAAAAAACAAATAATTCAGTTAAGAAATGGGCAGAAGATGTGAAGAAATGGGCAGAAGATGTGAATGGGCATTTTTCCAAAGAAGACATCCAGATGGCTAACAGACACATGAAAAGATGTTCAGCATCACTCATCATCAGGGAAATACAAATCAAAACCATGATGAGATACCACCTTACACTTATCAAATGGCTAAAATTAACAACAAAGGAAACAACAGATGTTGGTGAGGATGCAGAGAAAGGGGAACTCTCTTACACTATTGGTGGGAATGCATACTAGTGCAGCCTGTGGAAAACAGTCCAGAGGTTTCTTAAAAAGATAAAAATACAACTATCCTACAATCCAACAATTGCTAGGTATTTACCCAAAGATACAAAAATACTGATTTGAAGGAGTATGTGCATTCCAATGTTTATAGCAGCATTATCAACAATAGCCAAATTATAGAAAGAGCCAAATGTCCATTGACTGATCAATGGAGAAAGAAGATGTGATGTATAGATATATTGGAATATTACTCAGCCATCAAAAAGAATGAAGTCTTGCCATTTGCAATGACATGGATAGAGCTAGAGTGTATTATGCTAAGCAAAATAAGTCAGTGAGAGAAAGACAAATACCATATGTCTTCACTCAAATTTGAAATTTAAGAAGCAAGTCAGATGGGACACCTGGGTGGCTTAGTCGGTTAAGCGGCTGCCTTTGGCTCAGATCATGATCCTGGAGTCCTGGGATTGAGTCCTGCATTAGGGTCCTTACTCAGCAGTGAGCCTCCTTCTCCCTCTGTCTGCTTCTGTCTGCTGCTCCCCCCTGCTTGGGCTCTCTCTCTCTCTGACAAATAAATAAATAAAATCTTTAAAAAAAAAAAAGAACAAATCAGATGAAAATAGGGGAAGGAAGAAAAAAGAGGGAGGGAAGCAAAACATAAGACTCTTAACTATAGACGACAAACGGAGGGTTGCTGGAGGGGAGGTGGCTGGGGGATGGGCTAAGTGGGTTATAGGTATTAAGGAAGGCACTTTTTGTGATAACCACTGGATGTTTTATGTAAGTGATAAATCACCAAATTCTACTCCTGAAACAAATATACCATGTGCTAACTAAATAGAATTTAAATAAACAAACTTTAAGTTATTTTCCAAAAATAAAATAAAACAGCCTTAAAGCCTAAAGAGTAAGACCCTTAACATGTCATATGAACAGAGTTCACCAACATTCTACTCAGCTATGTGAATGGTTCATATTGCACAGTTGACTCATTTGAGGTACTTTCTTGTAGGGAAGGGAGCAATCAGTAGTGGTGCTTGGACACAGTAAAAAGGAAGTTTGCACAGTGACAGACTCTCATACTTACTCATAGGGTGATGTACCAGAGTGAATGCTTTTTATGATTTTTATGATTTTTTATGATTTTTAAAATGATTTTTTGCAACATTAACTTTTATAATGTGAAACATAATTAGGACAATGAAAATAAAAAGTGTTATCTATCCTACCAGATTACAGTACTCACTGTTGTTTTTCCTCTACCATTTTTTTTTTTGCCTTGCTTTTCATTGATCACATATTAATTTTAGGAAGATCTTTCTAAATAGATTATTTTGTCTGTTTAGAGTTAACATCCCAAAAGATATTCCCACCTCTTCCCAGTAAATCTTAGCTGCCTTGTTTCCAAAAATTATAAGTTAAATTGGACTCAAGATAGGATCATTATTTCCACTGGAAGAGCATCAATATTTAAGGATTTTGACCAGATTTTGGAAAGTGTACCTTACTGAGGTAGGATGCTGCATTTGGAGAAAAAAGAAATCCTGTACTTTAGCTTCAACTCTGCCACTTGAAAGATTTACATACACGGACAACTTACTTGCTTGCTTTGACAGTTAGTCCATTCCTCTATAAAGTGAACATGATACCATTTACCATGATACACTTGCTCTGAGGGTTAAATAGGATAATGGAGGTAAAAATGATTATAAAATTGAAACACTGTGCAAAAATTATAGTATTTCTTTTAACCTCAAAGTTAATCTTGGAAGAATTGATGTCTATTCACATATGTGACATACTCAAAATATAAATTTTAAAACATAAATATATGTAATTTATATTTTTCACAAATATATTATTTTCAGAAATCACTACTTCAGTTGGTGAAGAAAAGTTATAATCTGTCATTTTAAATGAACTCATGACAATTATTATAAACATAAAAAACATATTACATGTTATAAAATATGAAATACTGGCCTTGTAAGCTAAGCCTGATATAGGGTAACATTTCTTGTGCATTTATTCTATGAAAAATATTGTATGTTCAGTTTTTTCCAAATTATTCAGTATTTCAAAAGTATAGTGTACACTGTTAGAATTTTTAAAACATTTTTAGATGACTGTAACATTACCTACCTAAATACTGTTCAAAGTAAGGGAAGCAAAAATATATTATTATATTCCAGGAATGAACAAATATTATATCGAAGCTTAATTATGTTTGGATACAAAAAGATAGGTGAAACAAGAACCAGCACATCTAAAAATGAAGATATTGGGGATATAAGACTTTGGTAGACATTAATAAAAATTTAAATATATAGATTGTTTGAATGATTTTTTCAGTTTGGAGACAACATTGAATTTATGGTAAAATGACACTTGAAATAGAAGTTATATAATAAAATCAATAACAATAATAATCGTGATCTATAACCTCTGATTATATTTGTAACGATTTGCTGTCTGAGGGTAGAAGAAGTAAAAGCTTATTAAATTTCACATCTTACTTAATTAAGGAGAGGTCCAAAGTTATTTGCATCAAAAAGAGGATATTTATTTGCCAAATTATAGTAAAAACTGAAAGTAGAGAAAACACTTCTTGAGGCAAAAGAGAATAGAATTACACTGAGCCAGATTCAGTTTATGCTCTGAAATGACAGTATTAAACATTCTGAGTTAAAGTACATAAAAATCCTAATGAATTATATTTTTAAACATATTTTAAAATACAAATTTATAAAGTAAGAGTAACTGAAAGAATGGTTAAAGTAGATCAGATTCAGAGAAATAAAATAAAGGGAAATACGTAATACAAATGTCAGACACAATAGTGTTCCAAGGTGAAAACCATAAAAAGAAACAAAATGGTTGTTTTATATTTGATAAAAGATGCCATTCACTTTTAGGCAACCCTTACAATAGTGAAGAATGTTTATATAACAAAAAGAATGCTAACCAATTATATAAATTAAAAGCAATTAGAAATGGAAGAAGAAATAGAACATAAACATTACTAGCTGTTATTTATCACTATCGTTCTAGGATAAAACAAGTAACAAAAGCAAATGAATGTGTCAAAGATATCAAGCTAATTACCAGCATGCTGTTTACTCATATGCAAGGCAGATGAATCCATAGATTGATTTTATCCAACAAAAGGGAAAACAAGCTTGATACAAATGGAAGAAGAGAGAAGGAGGAAAAACAAAACATGGCCAATATGAGAAGAGTTCTCTGGTTTCCACATTTGGAGGTAAGTGTTTAATGCTCAGTTAAAAGGAAGTCAGTCCAGCCCATGTATCCATCCACAGACTAAGCAGTATCAAAGAAAACAGCTTCATTTGTTTATGGATTCCCTAGAAGACCTTACAGGTTCCTTGTAAGTGTATTTGTGACACATTGCCTCTATGAAGAGTTAGCCAGAATCCTTTTAAAAATATCTTTACTTTTTTTACATCAGATTTGCACCATCTTCCTCTTCAGAATTTCTTGGGTATAATCATGATTTGTTAAAATACACGTGTATAATAAAATGCCTGCAAAGTGTATGAAAGAAAATACTTCTAAACTGTTAAAACAGTTATGGTGACATTATTAAAAGTGATTTTTATTCTCTTTGTAAATTTTCCTCCATCTTCCCAAATTGAAAAAAGGGGCATATATTATTTTTATAATCAAAGCCCTATAAATTTTATTTTTAAAAGTAATAACTGATCCCAGTCATTGAGCACTCAAGTTCATTATATATGTTGCTTCATTCAGTTTTTCAGCAAAACCCAATATAGTTTATATCATCACCTCATTTAGAGACAAAATTGATCCTGAGAGAGGACACCTGATTTGTCCAAGTATACCTTAATACCATTATTCTGGCTCACTAAAAAATAAAGGCATATCCCCTCTGACCATTTTTTTTAAACATAATACTGGAAGACCTAGCTAACTCAATAAGACCTGAAAAGAATATGAGGGTGTACAGATTAATACCTTCCATATGCATGATAAAGAAACTCAATATTGTCAAGATGTCAGTTCTTCCTAACTTGATCTCTAGAATCAATGCAATCCTAATCAAAATTCCACAAGTTATTCTGTGGATATTGACAGAATGGTTCTAAAGTTTATGTGACAAGGCAAAAAATCCAGACTAGCCAACACAATATTGATAAAGAGAACAAAGTTGGAGCACCAATGCTTTGTGACTTCAAGACAATATAAAGCTATAGTAATCAAGAGAGTGTGACGTTAGTTCAAGAAGAAAGGATAAAAAGATCAACGGAACAGAGTAGAGAGTCTGGATTTAGATCCCCATAAAAATGACCAATTGATCTTTGACCAAGAAGTAAAGACAAAACAGAGAAATAAAGCTAGTTTTTTCAACAAATGGTGCAAGAGCATCTGAACATCCATATGTAGAAAAGTAAATCTAGACATAGACCTCACACCCTTCATAAAAAATTAACTCAAAATGGATCACAGAACTAAATTTAAAATGGAAAACCATAAAACTCCTGGAAGATAAGATAGGAGAATACCCAGGTGACCTTGGGTATGGTGATGACTTTTTAGATAAAATACTAAAGGCACAATTTATGAAATAAAAAGAAATGATAAGCTGGACTTGGTTAAAATTAAAAACTGCTCTGCAAAAGACAATGTCAACAGAATGAGTAGACAAGACAGATTAGGAGAAGATATTTCCAAAGTGCTCATCTGATAAAAGACTGTTTTACAAATTATACAAAGAACTCTTACAACTCAACAATAAACAAAACAATTGAAAAAAATGGGCTAAAGACTTTAATAGACACATCCCCAAAGAATATTATACAGATGGCAAGTAACAGTATGTAAAGATGCTTTACATCATATGTCATTAAGGAAATGCAAGTTAAAATAACAATGGTAGCACCTATCAGAATGGCCAACATCTAGAACACTGACAATACCAGTGCTGGCAAGGATGTGGAGCAATAGGAACTCTCATCCAATGCTGGTGTGAGTAAAAAATGGTACAACCACCTTGGAAGACAAAAAGTTTCTTACAAACTAAACATATCTTTACTATATGATCCAGTCATTGTACCTTTTTGTATTTACCCAAAAGAGTTCAAAACTTATGATTCTCAAAACTCTGCACACCGATATTTATAGAAGCTTTGTTTGTAACTGCCAAAACTTGGAAGTAACCAATATGTCCTTCACTAGATGAATGGATGAATAAACTGTGGTACATCCAGGCAATGGAATGCTATTCAGCACTAAAAAGAAATGGGCTATCAAGCCATGGAAGGACATGGATGAAGCTAAATGCTTATTACCAGGCAAAAGAGGCCAACCTGAAAAGGCTACGTACTGTATGATTTCAATTAGATGATATTCTGGAAAAGGCAAAACTATGAAGAAAGTAAAAAAGATTAGTAGTTGCCAGAGGTCAGGGTAGGGTGGATGAATAGGTGCAGAGGATTTTTAAGGCAATGAAAATACTTTGCATGATACCATAATGGGACTTATATATTTGTCCAAACTCATAGAATGCACATCAAAAGTGAACCATAATGTAACCTAAGGATTTTGGTATTATAATGTGTCAATATAGGTTTTATCAGTTGTCACAAATGTATCACTCTTGGAGATACTCCTAGTTGGGGACACTATGTATATGTGGGGATAGGTGGTATATATGAAATGCATGTACTTTCCCCTCAGTTTTCTGGGAACTTTAAACTGTCTTAAAAACATCATGCTTTGGAATGCCTGGGTGGTTCAGTCGGTTAAGCATCTGCCTTGGGCTTAGGTCATGAATCCAGGGTCCTGGGATGAAGTCCTGTGACAGGCTCCCTGCTTAGGAGCCTGCTTTTCCATATGCCTGCCGCTCCCCCTGCCTGTGCACACTCTCTCTCTCTCTAACAAACAAATAAATAAAATCTTAAAAAATAATGCTTAGTTAAAAAAATTATTTGAGTGTTTATCAGTGGGGAAAAAAGTACTAGCAGGGAACTAGCAATCAAGATTTGAAGCTCAAGAGAAAAAAATCATCCACTGATATTTTTTCTAAGCATTCATTTCTTCCATGACCTTGCTTTGATGAATGAAACAGAATCCCTGTCTTCTCAGTGCTCATAGCCCATCAGTGGCACAGATGCTTGAAGAAACACTTTCAATAATGTGTTATGATGAGGGCAAAAGGTAATACAGGGCTGGGAGTGATTAACTCTGCAGAATGGAAGTGGAGGTATAGAAAGGTGGAGCTTGAGCTGGAAACTCCAATTTGGAAGACAGCCTTGTAATGACGAAGGATAAAACTGTATATGAGATCATCCTTGGAGTCTGAGGGTTAACGAATAAAAAAAAGTTATTATTGCCCTCCCCAAAA
Source organism: Mustela lutreola (assembly GCF_030435805.1). Taxonomy (NCBI): domain Eukaryota; kingdom Metazoa; phylum Chordata; class Mammalia; order Carnivora; family Mustelidae; genus Mustela; species Mustela lutreola. The sequence goes on along the minus strand of NC_081293.1, from coordinate 168,256,555 downwards.
TTAATGGAGTTGCCAGGAAATATAGATGTTTGTGAATGAAGCTCACTTTTTGAAATGAATTGAGAAATATAAACAAACCAAAAGTAACAGTTTTAGATTATAGTGACTTAAAAAAAATATATTTGAATCTGGAGCTAAATTCCTAAGTTTGATCTACTATATGATAACTGTGAGGTTTGGGGCAAATAGCTTTCTTTTTCAAAGCTCAATTTCTTCCATTAAAAGGCAGCTGTAATAGCACCTACCTTCTACCTAAGGGTAGAAGAATTAATATACATACATATTTTAATACTGTGCCTGGTATGTTTGAGGAAAAGAAGAGGCAGCTTAGCTGGGGCAGCATTAGCAGGACGGAGTGTGGGAGGGAGACTAAGTGAGAGGGGTAAGCAATGATTGGGACTATTACTTTGAGTGAGATGAGAAGCCACTGAAGTGTTTTCAGCAGCCTAGTGACAAAATCGATATGTTTTAAATGGGTCACACTGTAGGTATTTTGTGAATAAAGAGTGGGATGCAAGGGTAGAAGCAAGGAGACCTGCTAAGAGGCAACTGCAGTAATACAGAAGAGGAATGAGGGTATCTCAGACCAGAACTGAGAGAACTGAGGTGAACATTTGTGCAGGGATTATTCATGCCCACGGGTTACTTGTCATCAGGGTAAGTCTAGGAAATTCCTGTATGCAGCTAGGGTTGCTTTATACAGTCTCCCTACCCTATGATTATGAAACAGTGGCACATGGCAGCTTAGTGTACAACTTGCTTTCTTCTTTAGCATCAAACGTATTTTATCATTTAGTGATACTAGAAAAGTTATGGCTGGTTGATTATTACCAAAGGAGAAGGCTACAAGTGACTGAGGCAGGGACCACTGTTGTTAATTGGAAAATTCTGACATGAACAAATTAGAAACTTTCCAAATTTTAGTACTTATTTGAAAAACTTAATGTGATTTGACAACATCAACAACTGTCTTAAATATTACTAATGATATATTAATGGAGACTTTTTTTTAAAAGCTTTTATTTATTCTGGGGTTGCCTGGGTGGCTCAGTGGGTTACAGCCCCTGCCTTCGGCTCAGGTCATGATCCCAGGGTCCTGGGATAGAGCCCCGCATCGGGCTCTCTGCTCAGCGGGGAGCCTGCTTTCTCCTCTTTCTCTGCCTGCCTCTCTGCCTACTTGTGATCTCTCTCTGTCAAATAAATAAATAAAATCTTAAAAAAAAAAAAAAAGCTCTTATTTATTCTGAAGTTGAATGCCACTATTTCTTTCTCTTAACAGGGTGGAAGTCTCGAGTCACATGAAAAATCCAAAATTTGGGCGAAATATTTCTCCGTACTGTTCTCTTCCTGTTTATAGGCAGGAGAGGGAGAAATGGTTGAGAATCCTAAACGAGAGCCAACTGTTTAGAATAAATTTCACTGAATCTAGTTGGAATATTCAAAGGCAGGCATGGAGCTACATGGATCAATCATGACTAAGTTACTTGGCCTAAAGTATGAAGAACAGGTTTTAAAATTACTGGGAGGCAAAGAAATGGAGGAGGAGGGAGAGGCTGGGAATGGTCAGTACAGTGATTGGAAAAATCTGATTTAAAGAAATATGATTAAGAAGTATGAGTAATTTTTCAATACAAAATTATTTTCCTTGTCATGATGTGACTCTCTCCACCTACCTCAATTTCCTATGGAGTCCCTATTGCGATTTCAATACCTTCTCTAAGTGGCAATTGTTCTAATATGTGCAAATCAAACAAAAATGTGTAGGATCCTTCCATGAGATGATTAGTGAAGAGATCCATAAGTGGAAAGACTATGACAGAAGCAGAAACTTAGAGCCAGTGGTACATAGGAAAACATTAGACATCTGGCCCTTTGTGAGGACACAAAGATCTCACTGCTCATATACTGGATTTTGAGCTACTCTGATTTGAATCTCAAGAAAGGGGGTACCTTGCTATTACTTGAGTTAATGTTTTGGCTGGGCATTGATCATCTGAAATGCCTGTATAATGGGGATGGGATTGTCAAGGGATAGGTGAACCTCACTTGCAGTATTTGGACTGTCAGCTGTCAGCTGTCAACCTCAGGGGCTTTGCAGGTCCTCTAACTCTGGATCTCCAACTTTAGTGAACATTCAAATCACCTTGGAAGCCTTGAAAAAATGCCTATGTTACAGTTCCATCCAAAAGCAATCAAATAAGAATTACATGCAGTCAGGTTTGAGAACTACAGTGAGTATCATCAAATAACTCTAAAACAATTCAACCTGAACATCCTAGCCTATGATCCCTGTTTTTCACCAATCAATCATAAATCAGGGAGAAAAATATGGATCCTCAACTCTGTAGAACTTAATTTATTAAAAAATAGTAGAGGAGGAATATTGATAGATGAGGTATGGATCTAGCCCTAAAGATTTTATAATGGAATTAAAGGAACTAGGTTTATACATGGTAGATAACTATCAAAATTGCTCTATAACTTCAAATATTAGGATAACAGTATGGTGAAGAATAATCAGGAATTACCTTAAGAAGGAAAGTGTCCCTGGCTTACTCAGTAAATACTGATCCTTGCTTGAGGAGGATTCCAGCAGACAGCTAGTATAGACACGTAAGATTGATCCAGGTTACTTTTCAAATATCTGGAAATATGATTATAGTGGAAGCAATGCCCCAGATTCAAGAAATTGTGTTGTAAACAGGCAGACATGATGAAAAAGTTGCAAACCATAAAGACTGGGTTTTCCTGAAGAGAGTTTTACATTGTTCATCAAAGAAATCTTATGGCAAAATTAATCAACTAATATACATGCTTTTTACTTTTACTAATACACATATTTTTTTATTCTCTATAGTCCTTAAGGAGAAATAATAATCATTTACCTAAGTGATAATAATTACTGCTGATCATGCAATTCAAAACATTTGGTTTTTCCCTTCTTGCTTGATTGGAAGTATGTATAATTCTCAGCATAGTGGTGGAGAGCCACGGCTTGGGAGCTGAACCTCCTGGGTTTGGATCCTCTGCCTTCTGTGTGACCTTGAACAAGGTAATTAATCTCCATCTTCTGTTTCCTCATATATAAAAATGGGATAATAGTACTATTTTTCTTTAAAAATTGTCATGGGGATTGAACTAGATAATACAGGCACTTAAAACAGCATCTGTCATATAATCTGCCCTCAATAAGTGTTAGCTGTTATTATTACCTCTAATTTTCTTTGAAATCGTATGTTAATTAGTAATCATCATTATCACCAATACACAGAAACTAGAAAATAGAGGGTTGCTTTATTTAAATTTTATTTCTAATAAGTGGAACCTTTGGTCTCCAAAGGCCTCCACTGAAAGAGTCATACAAGCTGTAGCCTTCAGCTAGTTAATCATCCCTTCTGTACCTCAGTTTCTCACCTGTATATTGGGGGTAATCATACATCAGACCTCAAATGATGGCTTCAAGGATTAAATAACTTACACAGAACACAACAATACCTGACACAAATTAAGCACTATGTGCTAGCTTTTATTTTTATGATTATGCTCCATTCATGATCTTCTACTTTGCTATTCCCATGGTTCTCCAGGCCCCTGAGGGGTCTTTTGGTGGATCCCCTTTACCCACATTAATTTCCCCGGTTGCTTGTGAGCTTAAGGCAGTAGAAAATGACTACCAGCTGGTTAATAGCATTTTGACTGAAACTCATTTTTATAGAATGTCCTGGGAATTTACATTTTAAGACTTTGAGTGCTAATATTCTCCTTTGAAGGATATTCTCGAAGTGTAGGTAACAAAGAGCCAAATCTCATCCTCACTACCTTTGAGTGGTGTGGACCTTGAGCGGAATGGGAATAAAGTGGGGGTGGAGAGGAGGCTGCTGCCTTGAACTTGGCTCCATTCTACATCTAAGGTCAGTCCAAAGGCGATACTTCTCTCATTGAGAAGAAGGGAGAATGGCTTTCAATTCTTTGACACTTATAATCTGGAATGGGATTAGTTGAAGATGACAAAAATGAATGTGACTGACTCCATAATTCTTACAGAGGTTGGCATTATTTATATTCATCTTTCTTAGGGAAACAGAATCATGGCAATGGTGCTTCATGTCATATGTGACCCTGCACTGTAGTACTTTAGGAAAATTATGACGGTGACAGCAGATTTCAGAAAATGTACCTTCAAGGGGCACCTCGGTGGCTCAGTCCTTAAAGTGGCTGCCTTTGGCTCAGGTCATGTGGGATGGAGTCCCCCATGGGGCTCCCTGCTCAGTGGGGAGCCTGCTTCTCCCCTCCCACTCCCTTGCTTGTATTCCCTCTCTCACTGTCTCTTCTCTCTCTCTGTCAAATAAATAAAAACTTAAAAAAAAAAAAAAAAAGGAAAGCAAATGTACCTTCAAAACAATTTTCCAGCAATGGAAAGAAGAAGAAATTAAAACTCTTCTTCTTAACATTTGAGTAGTAAGAATATTCTGATATTCTGATAACACTAAACAGTAAATTGTAGCATTCCATTCTCAAAATAATCAACGTAGGCAGCATTTCTGCAGTAAATTTAAATCTAATCTGCATTATTAAATAAAAAATGATAGTGCTCTATTTTGTTTTACCTGCATTTGAGAATAGGTCCTTTTTATCTAATGGAAGAGAACAAAAAGAACAGACATAGTATTTTAAAAACAGCACCCTAAGGATTTTTAAAAACCAGAAAATTGAAATAACTTTGTAAAGATGACATTATATCATTTTTAGAATTTTTAAAAAGCTTCTTTCATTAAAAATCACCTCCAAACTGCATTCCTTATAAAAGAAATTACTCTACTCATTTTTATTAGTTTAGCTTTAATGTCAGTACTCAGGTTTATAAGTGCAGTATTAGAAAAACAATGGATTAATAATAGATGTCATGTGATGCTTTTATATCTCATATTATGTTTGATTCCTCATTGCTTTTCTCTGTTGCTTTAATTCCTAATCACTCTCCCCCAAACAGAGAGCATCTGCCAATTTCATTATATGGGAACTTAATAATACTTAATTAAAATACAAAGCTCTAGTTGCTATCCACCATTTAATTGAATGTGATTTAAATAAAACAATAATGGAAAGTATCAGATAGTTCATATATATTTCTGTTTGAAAAAGGATAGTATCTTGGCTATTTCTTCAGAATAATCATAGGTTTTGTAATTTTATCTATATTATAAAAGGAATCTTTACAAAAGATTATTGGTTGTTCTCTCCTTCTAGCACTTAAAAATATATCTTACTGTAGCTTTTTAAATATTAACTTTTCTTTTGGACATTCAAAGCCATGCCGTTACATTTTTACATATCCTGAAAAGTTTATTCTAGATACAAGTTTGTGATGGTTTCAGAATGTTGATCTACAATGCCTAATAAGATTAAACATGATTTTACTAATTATTTTTGCTTGCAAATTTTGATGAAATGTGTAACTTTATGACAATCTGTTAAGTGAATATCTTTGGGTAGAAAGGATAATTATCAATTAGTTACTAGTTATCCTACAAAAGTGATGAAAGAACAGTAATAATCATGACAGATGAATTCAGACAGATGCATTCAAACAGCCATGAACTGTTTTCTTCTTCCTTTTTTCCCTGTATCTAGTAATGTTTTCTGTAACACAAATCAGCCAGTATAGAAATATGATTCCCAGAGTTAACACAAAGGGTAAAACTGGGCCCTATGTTATAAGTAAATGTGTATTTTGTAAAAAAGTTTGAAAGTGATCTTCAATATACATTCTTTATTTTGTCATATTTACTCCAAATAATTTTTTAAAAATTACTTATTAAAGTCAGTCGAAGTCCCTTTTATGGTCCTTCCCTTTCCTTCCCCTCCATCACTCTCTATTAACATATTGTTGCTCTTTAGTCTAGCTTCTGACAGTTTTGTACTTCTATAACATAATTATAAAACAAAGACACAAAGACAGCTCATTGTGCTTTTGTTGTTTTTTTTTAAAGAATGTACGTACATATTCTGGTTCATTTTAATTCCTGTATTGTATTCCTTTGTATCAGTGGTGAACCAAGATGAAGGCAGAGGAAGAAGCCCATGGTGGGGTACAAGTTGTGTGCCAGTAGGGAGTATTATTTTTATCACTGGCACTGTTTAGAATTGTCAGCATTTTGTTGACTTTATTGTTGTTTTTAAATTCCATAGACAGTGCTCCTTCTTATTGCCTGCACTCAAGTCAGAACATTCCCACTACCCTCGTTCCCTTAAATTTCAAAATATCTTCTCTTCTTGTGATTATGTGAGGTGGTGCTACTCAGTGTAGATGAGATGGTCAGCAAGCTGCTTATCCCTGTCTGTGTTGAGATAAGGAGCTTTCATTACAGTGTACATTAGTCTAATGTTTTCTTCATCCAGAAGATCATGGTATAAAACAGTATGTGTAAATGAGGTAGTCTAACTGAACCAGAGTATGAGTAATGAGGTAACAGTAATGACTGGCCTTCTGTCGCCAGCCTCTTACAGCAGAACGGTAACAAACTATTTGCAGAGCAACACTTGGCAGTACTAATCCTAGTACTAGACAGTACTAGGTGCCTTCAGTGACCCTGATTTGGATGGTTGCTATTTCTCTAATGTAGTACTTACAACTCAGCAAAAATATCTCTGGTGTGTGAGTGCAAGAGTTTCTCTGAGCTTGTTCCTTGCTGAATGGTTGCTGGGAATTGGCCTATGTGTATAGTCAGCTTACTCCACTAAACACCTGAACTTTTAAATTGCCCCCAAAACCATACCCACAGTTTGAAATGTCAGACTTTTCTCTTCCAATCGAGTGGGTGCAGAATGGTTTCTCTTTGTTGTTTGCCTTGCATTTTCATGATTGCTACAGTAGCTGCTCATCTTGTCATATTAGCCTTTCAACATTACTCTTGAATTACATGGGTTCTTATTGAATTGGAGGATTAATAAATATTACATTTCAGATAAATATCTTTTGTTAGGTTCATAAATACCAAACTTGTTGTATTTTAACTGTTTATAGTTCTTTTTACTTTTTGGTCTTAAAGTAAGTCTTGGTTTTTGTAATCAAATCTATCAATACTTTCCTTTATGATTTAAAAACATCTTTCTTTTCAAGCTACACTTTCTTATAGATTCTCAATATTGTTATCTATGTTTAAATGTTTTAAATTTTTCATATTTAAATTTGAATTCCTTGTTCTGTTTGGAGTGAGGTCAGGGCCTAATTTTATTTCATTTTTTTCATATAGATAGAAATATGTGTTCTGATGCTATTAAAAATTAATACACAATCTTGACTCATGAGTTTATAATGCTCTTTCATACATATCAAATTCTGATTTCTATGCCTTATATCCCTGTAAGGCACTGTAACTGTAACTTTTACTTTTCTTTGTTCTGTTATATGTTCTTTTATTTACCTCCTATCTGATAGAATATGGGCCTCCATCCTGTGGATTTTCTACAAAATTAAATGTAGATTCTTTAATCTTTGCATTTTCATGTGTACCTTAGAATAAGTTTATATAATTTAACTTTTGTTTCATCCCAGATTCTGTTAGGATATTTTTTACACTTAATTTGTAGATTAACTTTAATGAGGTTAACATCTATACCATTTTAGTCTTGTAATCCATGCCGTATGTCTTTACGAAATCAAATCTTTCGTGCCCTTTATAGCCTTCAGGTTTTTAAAAAATGTTTATTTATTTATTTATTTATTTAAGAGAGAAAATACAATGTACAAGTGGGGACAGGGAGAGGGAGAAGCACAGTCCACACTGAGCATAGAACCCCACGTGGAGCTCAATCTTATGACTCTGAGGTCATGACCTGAGTGGAAATCAAGAGTTGGGACACTTATGGGACTGAACAACCCAGGCAACCCTCAGCTTTTTCACATATAAATATTTTGTATCTCTTTCTTTTAAAAAAGATTTCATGTATTTATTTGAGAGACAGAGATAATGAGAGGAGAGAGGTCAGCAGGAGAAGCAGACCCCCTGCCTAGCAGGGAGCCCAATGTGGGACTCAATCCCAGGACTCCAGGATCATGACCTGAGCTGAAGGTAGTCGCTTAATCCACTGAGCCACCCAGGTGCCTGTGTATCTCTTTCACTAGAGTTATTTTTCGGTGTTTTTTGGTTTTCTGTTGCTACTGTAAATTCTTATTTCATACCAAATTTTACATTTGAATGTACTTCTATATGGGATTATATAATCCTGATTTTATTCTCACTTAACTTGCTGGATTATTTTATTAGCTTTTTAAGAACTTAAAATACATTCATCTGGATTTTATAGATAAGTATAGTGTCTATAAATTGCAGCAATTTCATCTTTTATTTCTAATTTTTTTCTCTCTTACTTTACCGTCATCAAATTGCATTGGCCATCATCATTACATTATTTTTTTCTTAAGTTTAATGGGAATGTTTCCAGCATATTTGGTACAGGGTTTTGGCATATACCTATTTATATTTGTTGTGGTTGCCATGAGAATGTACCCTACAGATTTACATGACGTGGTGGATAATTGACCAAGGCCCACGGCCACTATGCCCTGAAATTCATTGCTGTGTTTACTCTGAGGCCATACTTTCCATGGGCCATTTCCACCCAATGATTAAGCAATAATTTGGATCCATTTCTAAGAGATACAAGACTCCACTGATGACGAATGTTGGCTAAAGGATTCCCTGACAATCTTCCTGAATCTTCCTTAAACTGCCCAACAATGTATGATACTCTGCATAATCTTCCCTGCTTCTCTCCTTTATTCTAGTCAGGCTTGCCTCCAGGTCTGATAGCTCTCCCAGCCTCCTGGCTCCCTCCCCATCTTCTCTGCTAGGGCAGTTAATAAAATCTTTGCGCATATAATCCTCTTCTAGTGTCTGCTTCTCAGAAAACACCAAGTAACATAAACTTTATCTAAGGAAGGAAGTTTCCTTTTATTCCTAGTAGTTTTTAATTCCCATTTCCTGCTAGTAAGTAAGTAGGTGAATTCAGCATTTTAGCTCATGTCACCAGTACTTCTCTTTAAAGCAGGACATCAACTGGAACTTTATTTGATTATCTCAATACTTCATTTATCCTCTCTCTCTCTCTTTTTTTTTTTCCAATTCATATAATTACTTGTTTAAAGTTGGAAGGATTAACTAGTGCTGATTTATTTTCCATAGTTACCTCTCCACTTTCTTTTCAACTGCGAAGAAACGTGGGACTCGGCAACTTTTCTGTTTATAATGGGTTTCTTTTTCTTTTTCTTTTCTTTTCTCTCTCTCTCTCTCTCCCTACCCATGCTTTTTAGTCTGTTTCCTTAGGAGATTTTTGTACGGTATCAATAAATATTTTCAAGAGCCTGTTAAGTCATTGTCCTTCCACATGGCATCTGGGGTAGAGTACTAGAAGATTTTTGATATCTTCCTTCTCATCATTGGATTGCTCATCTTATAATTTACAATATGCACTTATGCTATATGTTTTTTCACTTACTTACTTTTTTTGGTTACTCTTTTCAGGCTCTAAGGAAGGAAACTTTTATAATCTTCCTTCTACAGTACTATTACCCCTTAGAGTTACTTCAGTAAAGTTTTAACATGGGACAAAAATGAAAACAATGAAACTATATTAATTCCAAATGAAGAATCAACTTTAAAGTAAATGATTTTTTTTTCTGATTAGAAGCTGTCGTTTGTTGTATCAGAAATACCATCCAAGCCAGAAATACCATCCAAAATTTGTGAATTGACACTGATTACCTGCAGGGGTGGAATTCTAATGTACCAGCTGTTAGTAAATTTACTGTAATGCCATGTGTTTTGAAAATACTGCATTGAAATATGGTTAAAAGAAAAGGCCTTCATACAAGTCTACATGTCATTGATCTCATACTTTGAGTCAAACATAGGACAGAGTGGATGTAGACATTCAATGGATATCTATATGCAAAATTACTAGGTTGGGATGTTAAACACTGGGGTATTGGTTCAGAGCACGTGGCCTGACTCTGGCCCTCATAGTGAGTGGAAGGCAGGGAATAAATGCCCAGCCTAGGATACAAATAGTTCGTATGATAGAAAAAGAAAATAGAATTTCTAGTCAGTTTGCTAAAGTGAACTGACATGATAAAATCCCCTGTACTAAACTCACAGCAGCAGTGTATAAAATATAATTTAATATTTACTTAACAAATCTTAAAAATATGAATGATCAATTCTTGAATGCCAGAAATAAAGAAGTACTTCAAATTCAGATTGATGAAGAGGAGTTTAATTGAATGGTCTACGGAGATATTGGAACCAGATATATGCCTTTTACTAGGGGAGAGCTTTAATGCCTATGCTGGAGACAGTAATTCATGACACATTTCTCTTGAAATAACCCAAGTCCATATTTCATATGATTGAATTTTTGGACTCCTCCTATTATATTATGGCAGGATTTTATTATACATAGATATTCTGGACATGAAAAAATGTAGTCACTGAAATTAAAAATTCCGCAAGTGGTTTATAAAAGGAGAATAAGCTAATTGGAAGATGAGTTTGGTATACTGAGGAAATCAAGCATGTTGCTGAACAAAAGATAAAGAAATAGAAAGTAAATATTGGTTTAAAAAAACAGACAATAACTGATGAGAAAGTCCAATGCATGTCAAATAGGAGTTTCAGGAAGAATGAGCAGGGAGATGAGGGCAGAGACAACAGCTGACAGAACAATAGCCAAGAGTTTCCCAGAATAGAATAAAAACAAGTGTCATCTGATTGAAAAGCATAGTTTTATGACTGAGTTTATAGCAAGAAAATTAAAGTAGTGTATAAATATGAACTGGAGCAAATATAAAACAGAATACATATTTGCATTTACTCCTAAGTACATAATTCCTAAACATTTTTAGCTGAGCTGTTATGCTCTTAAGATACTTAGAAACAGGATCACAAGCAGTAGAGAGGAAGTAATATTTTGATAGAAGGAAGACAAATGAGCAAACATGCAGATAAAACCCACACAGATAAGCAGTATAATTGAAGCAGATAAGGAATATTATGACTATGAGACTGGAGAGGAAAAGGACGCATCTCTACATCAGAAAGTCAGGAAGTCCCTAAAATGAGATGGTGCTTGAGCTCAGTTTTGCAAAAAGACAATTCAATAATATATGGGGGATTGCTGCTTTAGCAAAATGAGAGAAATAATTCTAGGTGGTACACACGTGTACATAATCACATGAGGGCCCATATCTTGTTCTAGGACCTGCAGATAGTCTGATAGAGATAGGATAATCCTCAGGCAGTGTGTAGTGACAGAAGTTAAGGTAAAGCAGAGAACCTAGCCTGGGTTTCCACTGAAAGGAGATAGTAATTTGTCTAAAGGAATAATCTCACTTCAAGTATGGTGTGTGAACTAAAGACAGTCTGCAAACTCTTACTGGTCCTCAATGGATAAATAGAATTAGTGAAGATGAGCAATTAGAAGAATTTTTGTAGCAGTTTGGCATTGCCAGGAAATCCAAGTGTGTGACTTCATACTTCACAGAAGTATCAGTCCAAGGGAGATTAGAAATCAAAAACAAACATGGGTCGCCTGGGTGTCTTAGTTAAGCATCTGACTCTTGGTTTTGGCTCAGGGCATGATCTCATGGTCGTGAAATTAAGTTCTGCGCCAGGATCTGGGCTCCATTGGTAGTCTACTTGGTATTCTTTCCATCTTCCTCTCTCTCTCACCCTCTGTCCCTCCCCCAGCTTGCTCACTCATGTGCATGCTCTCTCTTCCTCTTTCTAAGATAAATAAATAAATAAATAAAATCTTCAAAAAAAAGAAATCAAAAGCAAACAAAGAACAATGACATTAATAAAAACTGGTTCTTCTCCATAGTTTGAGGGGCTTCCAAAGGGTTCTAAGTCAGGGAGAAGCTACTATAATGAGACAGCCATTGTAATTTTATGTATAAGAAAAATGAGCTTGGAGTAGTAAGATAATTTCCTAAGTTCAAGTTACTTAAGTTTCCTGTAAATTTTAAAAATAAATCTGTTCCCTATAAAGAACATGTATGAAACATGCTGTAAGCCTTCCCCTTTTCCCTCAGGTCCATACAAATAAGAGAAAATGTGTATTTCCAAAATCTATAATCATTTTTGGAAAACAAGGATACTCTGTGGTAGACTAGAAATTGTGGAGAATCTTGACAGATTAAAAGTAGATGGTACCTGGGGAGGAGTCAAGATGGCGGAGAAGTAGCAAGCTGAGACTGCTTCAGCTAGCCGGAGATCAGCTAGATAGCTTATCTAAAGATCGCAAACACCTGAAAATCCATCGGCAGATCGAAGAGAAGAAGAACAGCAATTCTGGAAACAGAAAAACAACCACTTTCTGAAAGGTAGGACCGGCGGAGAAGTGAATCCAAAGCGACGGGAAGATAGACCCCGGGGGGAGGGGCCGGCTCCCGGCAAGCAGCGGAGCAACCGTGCACAAAATCAGGACTTTTAAAAGTCTGTTCCGCTGAGAGACATCGCTCCAGAGGCTAAACCGGGGCGAAACCCACGCGGGGTCAGCATGGCCTCAGGTCCCGCAGGGTCACAGAAGGATCGGGGGTGTCTGAGTGTCGCAGACCTTGCGGGTATTGGAACGGGAAAGCCGGCTACAGAGACAGAGCCGACAGTAAGCTCGCAGCTCGGTATTACCTTGAACCGGTCGCAGGCTCGGTGAGCTCGGAGCGCGGCCGGAGGTCAGGCAGACGGGAGTAACTGGGCGCTGTTCTCTGAGGGCGCACTGAGGAGTGGGGCCCTGGGCTCTCGGCTCCTCCTGGCCGGAGACCAGGAGGCCGCCATTTGTATTCCCGTCCTCCGGAACTCTACGGAAAGCGCTCAGGGAACAAAAGCTCCTGAAAGCAAACCCGAGCGGATTACTCACCCCGGCCCCGGGTAAGGGCGGTGTAATTCCGCCTGGGGCAAAGACACTTGAGAATCACTACACCAGGCCCCTCCCCCAGAAGATCAACAAGAAATCCAGCCGAGACCAAGTTCACCTACCAAGGAGTGCGGTTTCAATACCAAGGAGAGCAGCAGAATTCCAGAGGAGGAGAAAGCCAAACACAGAACTCATGGCTTTTTTCCTGGGATTTTTTTTAGTCTTGCAGTTAATTTGATTTTTGCTTTTTCATTTTTTTTTTTCTCGCCTTCGGGTAAAATTTTTTTTTTTAACTGTTACCTTTTTCTTTTTTAACGATTTTTTACTAGTTTATCTAATATATATATTTTTTTCTGTTTTACATTTTTCTTAGGTGTTTTCTTTTTTTAAAAATTCTTTTCTTTTCTTTTCTTTTTTTTTTTCTATTCTTTTTGTTTTTTTTTTTTTTTCTTTCTTCCTTTTTGAACCTCTTTTTATCCCCTTTCTCCCCACACACGATTTTGGATCTCTTCTAATTTGGTTAAAGCATATTTTCCTGGGGTTGTTGCCACCCTTTTAGTATTTTACTTGCCCCTTCATTTACTCTTATCTGGACAAAATGACAAGACATAAAAATTCAACACAAAAAAAAGAACAAGAGGCAGTACCGAAGGCTAGGGACCTAATCAATACAGACATCGGTAATATGTCAGATCTAGAGTTCAGAATGACAATTCTCAAGGTTCTAGCCGGGCTCGAAAAAGGCATGGAAGATATTAGAGAAACCCTCTCAAGAGATATAAAAGCCCTTTCTGGAGAAATAAAAGAACTAAAATCTAACCAAGGTGAAATCAAAAAAGCTATTAATGAGGTGCAATCAAAAATGGAGGCTCTAACTGCTAGGATAAATGAGGCAGAAGAAAGAATTAGTGATATAGAAGACCAAATGACAGAGAATAAAGAAGGTGAGCAAAAGAGGGACAAACAGCTACTGGACCACGAGGGGAGAATTCGAGAGATAAGTGACACCATAAGACGAAACAACATTAGAATAATTGGGATTCCAGAAGAAGAAGAAAGTGAGAGGGGAGCAGAAGGTATACTGGAGAGAATTATTGGGGAGAATTTCCCCAATATGGCAAAGGGAACGGGCATCAAAATTCAGGAGGTTCAGAGAACGCCCCTCAAAATCAATAAGAATAGGCCCACACCCCGTCACCTAATAGTAAAATTTACAAGTCTCAATGACAAAGAGAAAATCCTGAAAGCAGCCCGGGAAAAGAAGTCTGTAACATACAATGGTAAAAATATTAGATTGGCAGCTGACTTATCCACAGAGACCTGGCAGGCCAGAAAGAGCTGGCATGATATTTTCAGAGCACTAAACGAGAAAAACATGCAGCCAAGAATACTATATCCAGCTAGGCTATCATTGAAAATAGAAGGAGAGATTAAAAGCTTCCAGGACAAACAACAACTGAAAGAATTTGCAAATACCAAACCAGCTCTACAGGAAATATTGAAAGGGGTCCTCTAAGCAAAGAGAGAGCCTACAAGTGGTAGATCAGAAAGGAACAGAGACCATATACAGTAACAGTCACCTTACAGGCAATACAATGGCACTAAATTCATATCTCTCAATAGTTACCCTAAATGTGAATGGGCTAAATTCCCCTGTCAAAAGACACAGGGTATTAGAATGGATAAAAAAACAAAGCCCATCTATATGTTGCCTCCAAGAAACACATTTTAAGTCCGAAGACACCTCCAGATTTAAAGTGAGGGGGTGGAAAAGAATTTACCATGCTAATGGACATCAGAAGAAAGCAGGAGTGGCAATCCTTATATCAGATCAATTAGATTTTAAGCCAAAGACTATAATAAGAGATGAGGAAGGACACTATATCATACTCAAAGGGTCTGTCCAACAAGAAGATTTAACAATTTTAAATATCTATGCCCCCAATGTGGGAGCAGCCAACTATATAAACCAATTAATAACAAAATCAAAGAAACACATCAACAATAATACAATAATAGTAGGGGACTTTAACACTCCCCTCACTGAAATGGACAGGTCATCCAAGCAAAAGATCAGCAAGGAAATAAAGGCCTTAAACGACACACTGGACCAGATGGACATCACAGATATATTCAGAACATTTCATCCCAAAGCAACAGAATACACATTCTTCTCTAGTGCACATGGAACATTCTCCAGAATAGATCACATCCTCGGTCCTAAATCAGGACTCAACCGGTATCAAAAGATTGGGATCATTCCCTGCATATTTTCAGACCACAATGCTCTAAAGCTAGAACTCAACCACAAAAGGAAGTTTGGAAAGAACCCAAATACATGGAGACTAAACAGTATCCTTCTAAAGAATGAATGGGTCAACCGGGAAATTAAAGAAGAATTGAAAAAAATCATGGAAACAAATGATAATGAAAATACAACGGTTCAAAATCTGTGGGACACAACAAAGGCAGTCCTGAGAGGAAAATATATAGCGGTACAAGCCTTTCTCAAGAAACAAGAAAGGTCTCAGGTACACAACCTAACCCTACACCTAAAGGAGCTGGAGAAAGAACAAGAAAGAAACCCTAAGCCCAGCAGGAGAAGAGAAATCATAAAGATCAGAGCAGAAATCAATGAAATAGAAACCAAAAAAACAATAGAGCAAATCAACGAAACTAGGAGCTGGTTCTTTGAAAGAATTAATAAAATTGATAAACCCCTGGCCCGACTTATCAAAAAGAAAAGAGAAAGGACCCAAATAAATAAAATCATGAATGAAAGAGGAGAGATCACAACTAACACCAAAGAAATACAAACTATTATAAGAACATACTATGAGCAACTCTACGGCAATAAATTTGACAATCTGGAAGAAATGGATGCATTCCTAGAAACATATAAACTACCACAACTGAGCCAGGAAGAAATAGAAAGCCTGAACAGACCCATAACCAGTAAGGAGATTGAAACAGTCATTAAAAATCTCCAAACAAACAAAAGCCCAGGGCCAGACGGCTTCCCGGGGGAATTCTACCAAACATTTAAAGAAGAACTAATTCCTATTCTCCTGAAACTGTTCCAAAAAATAGAAATGGAAGGAAAACTTCCAAACTCATTTTATGAGGCCAGCATCACCTTGATCCCAAAACCAGACAAGGATCCCACCAAAAAAGAGAGCTATAGACCGATATCCTTGATGAACACAGATGCGAAAATACTCAACAAAATACTAGCCAATAGGATTCAACAGTACATTAAAAAGATTATCCACCACGACCAAGTGGGATTTATTCCAGGGCTGCAAGGTTGGTTCAACATCCGCAAATCAGTCAATGTGATACAACACATCAATAAAAGAAAGAACAAGAACCATATGATACTCTCAATAGATGCTGAAAAAGCATTTGACAAAGTACAACATCCCTTCCTGATCAAAACTCTTCAAAGTGTAGGGATAGAGGGCGCATACCTCAATATCATCAAAGCCATCTATGAAAAACCCACCGCAAATATCATTCTCAATGGAGAAAAACTGAAAGCTTTTCCGCTAAGGTCAGGAACACGGCAGGGATGTCCATTATCACCACTGCTATTCAACATCGTACTAGAGGTCCTAGCCTCAGCAATCAGACAACAAAAGGAAATTAAAGGCATCCAAATCGCCAAAGAAGAAGTCAAATTATCACTCTTCGCAGATGATATGATACTATATGTGGAAAACCCAAAAGACTCCACTCCAAAACTGCTAGAACTTATACAGGAATTCAGTAAAGTGTCAGGATATAAAATCAATGCACAGAAATCAGTTGCATTTCTCTACACCAACAGCAAGACAGAAGAAAGAGATATTAAGGAGTCAATCCCATTTACAATTGCATCCAAAACCATAAGATACCTAGGAATAAACCTAACCAAAGAGACACAGAATCTATACTCAGAAAACTATAAAGTACTCATGAAAGAAATTGAGGAAGACACAAAGAAATGGAAAAATGTGCCATGCTCCTGGATTGGAAGAATAAATATTGTGAAAATGTCTATGTTACCTAAAGCAATTTACACATTTAATGCAATTCCTATCAAAGTACCATCCATCTTTTTCAAAGAAATGGAACAAATAATGCTAAAATTTATATGGAACCAGAAAAGACCTCGAATAGCCAAAGGGATATTGAAAAAGAAAGCCAACGTTGGTGGCATCACAATTCCGGACTTCAGGCTCTATTACAAAGCTGTCATCATCAAGACAGCATGGTACTGGCACAAAAACAGACACATAGATCAATGGAACAGAATAGAGAGCCCAGAAATAGACCCTCAAATCTATGGTCAACTAATCTTCGACAAAGCAGGAAAGAATGTCCAATGGAAAAAAGACAGCCTTTTCAATAAATGGTGCTGGGAAAATTGGACAGCCACATGCAGAAAAATGAAATTGGACCATTTCCTTACACCACACACAAAAATAGACTCAAAATGGATGAAGGACCTCAATGTACGAAAGGAATCCATCAAAATCCTTGAGGAGAACACGGGCAGCAACCTCTTCGACCTCTGCCGCAGCAACATCTTCCTAGGAACAACGCCAAAGGCAAGGGAAGCAAGGGAAAAAATGAACTACTGGGATTTCATCAAGATCAAAAGCTTTTGCACAGCAAAGGAAACAGTTAACAAAATCAAAAGACAACTGACAGAATGGGAGAAGATATTTGCAAACGACATATCAGATAAAGGACTAGTGTCCAGAATCTATAAAGAACTTAGCAAACTCAACACCCAAAGAACAAATAATCCAATCAAGAAATGGGCAGAGGACATGAACAGACATTTCTGCAAAGAAGACATCCAGATGGCCAACAGACACATGAAAAAGTGCTCCATATCACTCGGCATCAGGGAAATACAAATCAAAACCACAATGAGATATCACCTCACACCAGTCAGAATGGCTAAAATCAACAAGTCAGGAAATGACAGATGCTGGCGAGGATGCGGAGAAAGGGGAACCCTCCTACACTGTTGGTGGGAATGCAAGCTGGTGCAGCCACTCTGGAAAACAGCATGGAGGTTCCTCAAAATGTTGAAAATAGAACTGCCCTATGACCCAGCAATTGCACTATTGGGTATTTACCCTAAAGATACAAATGTAGTGATCCAAAGGGGCACATGCACCCGAATGTTTATAGCAGCAATGTCCACAATAGCCAAACTATGGAAAGAACCTAGATGCCCATCAACAGATGAATGGATCAAGAAGATGTGGTATATATACACAATGGAATACTATGCAGCCATCAAAAGAAATGAAATCTTGCCATTTGCAACAACATGGATGGAACTAGAGCGTATCATGCTTAGCGAAATAAGTCAAGCAGAGAAAGACAACTATCATATGATCTCCCTGATATGAGGAAGTGGTGATGCAACATGGAGGCTTAAGTGGGTAGAAGAAGAATCAATGAAACAAGATGGGATTGGGAGGGAGAGAAACCATAAGTGACTCTTAATCTCACAAAACAAACTGAGGGTTGCCGAGTGGAGGGGGTTTGGGAGAAGGGGTTGGGATTATGGACATTGGGGAGGGCATGTGATTTGGTGAGTGCTGTGAAGTGTGTAAACCTGGTGATTCACAGACCTGTACCCCTGGGGATAAAAATATATGTTTATAAAAAATAAAAAAATTATTAAAAAAAAAAAAAAAGTAGATGGTACCTAATTAAAAAGGAAGCCATAGTTCAAGCTTGATGAAGAATGGTATTATAACAAGAGTGATAGTGATAACAAGCATGGATCTTGCCCAGTGATGGTGGATACCTGGAGGAAGAAAAGAAGGCACAGAGGGCAATAATAGGGATTAGGTAAGTTGTCACAGGTAGAGCAGCCAAAAACCTCTTTCATGTCTTGAGACAAGCAGTAGCAATGCAATGGTAGAGGCAGTAGAAGTGGAATCTCAAATCAAAGAATGGGAAACAGTGTCCCAGTTTGATAGCCACACTTGGAAGAAATAAAGAGTTTCTGCGAGCCATAAGTCTAGCCATGGTTGGTGGGCATACCCCAGAACTAGTCTCACTAACACATATCAGAGTAAAAGCCACAATATGTCCTGCCTCTACCCTAAGCAGACTATGCAAATCAATTTCAGAAGAGTATCTCAACTCCAAAAAATGTGCACACTAAAAAACTAAGAAAAATCAAGGAAAGCCAACATCATGAATGATGATCAACTAAAAAAATAACACATCTAAGTAGGCAGAATTAATAAGTATAAGCTGTAGAGGGCTTTGAAATAAATTGTATTAATATTCTGAGAAAAATCAAAGAAGTAGCAGAAGCCATTGAAATGACCAAGTTAATTATTGGCATGAAATAAAACTTCAGTTATTAGAATGAATAACAGAATGAATTTGGGTGAAGGAAAATTAGTTTATTGGTTGAATGAGACAAGTATTTCCAGAATACAGCATACACTATAAAGATATATACAACATTCAAGAAAAACCTCATGTAGGATGAATTGAGAATTCTGAAAATCAGTTCAATAGTAATTTAAGAAAGAAAAAGAAATGGTAACAATGTCCTAAAACTAAAGAGAGACACAAATTATGAGATTAAAGGAATCCAGTAAGTAGTCAGTAGAAAGAAATTTTTTTAAACTACAAAAGCAGGGAACACTTGGGTGGCTCAGTTAGTTAAGCATCTGCCTTGGCTCAGGTCACGATCCCAGGGTCCTGGGGTTGAGACCCGGTGTCAGGTTCTCTGCTGAACCGAGAGCCTCTTCTCCCTTTACCTCTCCCTCTGCTTGTGATCTCTCTTTCTTCCCATCTTGTACTTGTTCTTGCTCTCTCTCTCTCTCATATAAATAAATAAAATCTTTAAAAAAAAAAAAGCTATCATAACCAAATGTAGTGAGTTTACAATAATATCAAGAGAAACCCAAGAGGAATCCTAAAACTTCTTCAATGAGAAAGAAGCAAAGAAAGAAGGATAACATATCCATGTTATCCACAAATGTATAAGAATTAAATTACTATTCGACTTGCCATTAGTGACACTGAATGTAAAAAGAATGAGCAGGGTAGGTTGGGAGGGAATTTTAACTAGTATTTTACATCACCAGTGATTTCTCAGAGAATACTATAGCAAATGAAATATAGTGGTAGCCGGTGGAATAAGGATGTAAATAGAATTGATGAACAAGACAATAAATGAAACTTGGGTTTACATAAATTATTAAAACTAGATAATATCTCTACAAGAATATGTAAAGAAACTCACCTTCAAACATAAGAAATTTTAGTATTTTATAACAATAGCCTATCAATCAATGAGTAAAGAAATAGATGGTTTAAGGAATGGTATTCAGAAAATTTTTTGCCTGCATGGAGCTAAGTACAGTTTAAAACATGGTAAAGCATATAGAGGATGGACAAAGACCTTTTCAAAAACCTGTGCATTCTTAGACAATACTATAGGAAGCTCTGTTTTGAAGTTGGAGTTGTTGATCCCTTTTATACACAAAGCCATAAAGAAAGATATATATACTTATGACTGTACCTCTAAATAAAAATCCCATGCAAGTAGTGGACTAGGCAAAATATTTGGGACATATGGAACAAATAAAGCAACTAATATCCAAATTATATAAAGAACTCCTACTAATGACAAGAAAAAGGAAAAAAGAAGAGAAAGGATATGAACAGAGTATTTTCAGAAAACGGAATATACCTGATTAATATTAAAAAGTATTCAACCTCACTTGTAATCAGGAAAATGCAAATTAAAGCATCAGTAGATAGTTTTTGGATAACAAATAGGTAAAAAAGAAAATGTGTGATAATATCAAGTTAACAAAGTGTAGAGGAAATAAGCCTGCTGAAACAATGTGGAGGGCGCCTGGGTGGCTCAGTGGGTTAAGCCGCTGCCTTCGGCTCAGGTCATGATCTCGGGGTCCCGGGATTGAGTCCTGCATCGGGCTCTCTGCTCAGCAGGGAGCCTGCTTCCTCCTCTCTCTCTCTGCCTCTCTGCCTACTTGTGATCTCTGTCTGTCAAATAAATAAATAAAATCTTAAAAAAAAAAAAAAGAAACAATGTGGAAATATAAATGGAAATAGCTCTTTTCGATGTCATTTTGTAGGTTTTAATATTTGATCTCAATTTTTGGCATATGCTCTAGAGGAACACACAGTGTGTATACAAGAAAACACAAATCAGGATGTTTATAGTAGAACTGTTTGATGATATGAGAAATATTTTAAATTTAAAAGTGTTTACTTTGATCGACTCAAAATATTCAGTAGCTCCAAGGAATATGAAGAAAACCTGGACTTCAGGTAATGAAAAGAAAATACCATATCTCCAGATAGCAGTTTCATATTTTACTTACTGGAACTGTCTTATAAATAACCTAAAGAGGATTAGTAGCTATACCCTGAAATTAAGAAAGCAGGAGTATGTTTTATTCCCAGCTGTGTTATCATAGACAGGTAATTCAAATTTTCCATCATTTAGCTTCTTCACCTGAGGGATTTTACTTGAATTTTAATCTTATTTGATTGGAAACTAATGCGTTACCTGATTTGATTCCTTGACCTTTGAAAAACAAAATAAATGTCTCTAGCAGATGATATCTGTGTAGTTCAGAGTTTCATAGTATTTCTTTGAAGTATATATTTTCTTTGTCGATTTCTCTTTGTTATTCCTTTCCATTAGTTCTTATTTTAATTTAGTTGAAATATTCCATCTGCACAGGGCTGCCAAACATGAAAGGAAGAAATGTGAGAGGAAAAAAATATTAGTTACAGTATTGTAGATACCTGAAATAGCCATAAGACAAATTTGAAACCCAGAAAATAAGAGAATTGGTGTGTAAAGCAAAATATGTTTTTAGCATTGGAGTGATGCAAAATGGTCAAACTTGATTTAAGACAGATAAAAATACTTACATTCTTAACTTTGTCAATCACTAATACTTTGGAATTGGTAATAAAACCTTCAGCTAATTGTGGTTTCTTTATTCTTTCATATATTCAGCAACTCTTGAGTTAGTGCCTATCATGAGCTAAAGACCATGCCAGACATGACAGAATTCTCTCTGTAGGGTGGGTAAGGGAATAGGAAAAAGGGTAATAATTTTCCTTATCCTTAATTCATACAACAAAATACTTCAGGGTATCTATTATGTACCAGGTAACTCTGGGAGTCTGTAAGCACAGCAGTGAATAAAACAAATGATTTTGACTCATGGTGGTTATATTCTAGTGCCTCAGGAAATGTGAAAATTGTTATGTCCACAGTTAAAATGTTTGAATTTATGTTTTTATGTGACTAGCATTGGGATCATATAATTATTTTATGTATCATCAAATTTTATTTTATTTTGGGGGGGTTTTGTTTCCTTATTTTTTTCTCCTGTATTTTATCTTCTTGAGAACTTCCACCTCAGGTCTAGGGAAGTACCTGACACAGAGTAGTAACTCAATGAAGTTTGCTAAACAAGCTAAGTATTCAACTTCTGTGAAAATGGTGATTATAATGATGATAATAACAGTATTACTAATGTTTATATGTTTGTTAAGAATAACATATACTGTCTTTGAAAATCTTCATGTGATGCCAGGTGTAAGAAACTCAATTTGCCAATTTCATTTAAACCTGTATTTTAAAGCACTATTATAAGTGAAAATCTTGTGATGATGAACCCTGAATAGGAGAGAGTGTACTTTTAGTAGATCTTTCCAATGGTCTCTTGCATGTGCTCCCTGAGGAGCATCTGGGACGGTGCTCCCACCGTCTCTTATCATTTAAAAAGATCTAAATGTAGTTTTATTCCTGATGGTCAGATTCCAGTGTTCATATTTCCTTCCATCTCTGAGTAAATGTATTTATCTAATTTGTCTTACCTGCTTTTCTATATAATGAATAGATCATCAATTTTGATATTAACAACCATGCCAGCTAGAATTTTTCTTTAATTAAATTTTTTTTCTACTGTACAGTAGTGAAATTCTTTAGCCATTCTCTTCTTTTTGAAAACAAACCACATTTCAGGGGGGAAAAAACGTGTTACACTCAGAATTTATACATGATAAGAAATTCATTCCACAAGTGGAGTAAGACCTTTAAGAGACCTTTATCTACCTCACAGAATAAATTTGATATGCCTTACAGACCATTATGCGAACTCACCCTCACTGTGCATGCAGATAGAACCATCTCTTGAAAGCACTAACACTATAATTTCCATTCAGATGATGAAAACAGTTTATTATGCTACATTTGTATATGATTACACATTAGATTGTAGAAAGTTAACATTTATTTTTCTTCTAATAATAATCAGTTTTTTCAAGATCTAATAAATCCAAGAAGCCTAAAAACATGTTTAATCCAAAAGATCTATTCCATAGGGAAGTATGCCCTGCTGGTGGTGCTACTGAAACTGCTTAGGAGCTAAGCAAAATACGTGTATGCTTCTATGCCACATATACAGGTTTCCTGTATACTTTCCATTGTATAAGAATTGTTTGCTTATTAATAACTTAATATTTGGATTTGGATCCAGATCTTAATTCATTTAAAATGCTATCTGAGGGGCGCCTGGGTGGCTCAGTGGGTTAAAGCCTCTGCCTTCGGCTCAGGTCATGATCCCAGGGTCCTGGGATTGAGCCCCACGTCGGGCTCTCTGCTTGGCAGGGAGCCTGCTTCCCTTCCTCTCTTTCTCTGCCTGCCTCTCTGCCTACTTGTGATCTCTGTCAAATAAATAAATAAAATCTTTAAAAAAAATTTAAAAAAATGCTATCTGATTCTAATTTATCCATTTTTTTATTCATTTGTGTGTTTATAACAAATAAGTATTTTCAAGACTTTATAAAACAATAAAGAAATATTATAAGATTAACCTGATTAGAATTCATGTCCTCTACCTCTTAACATGAGCAACTTAACAAGAGCTGTGAGGTACTTGAATTTGGTGAAGTCAGACCTCTGATGAAGTAGTCCGGCTTGTTCTGTGATGGAATCTACAAAAACAACTTGTTAAATTATTATATTTAGAGATAAAAAGGAATAGGAATTTTCCTGTTTAATTCATTGATTTTTAGAGATGAAAAAACATCTAATTAAGGAACACATCAGTAGGGACGGACTTGAAATTTAGAACCCAGATGACTTTTCCCTAATTTAAATGGTCTCTGTACTGTTGTTCTTTACCTGATCATATTGTCTTATCTTTAATTAAAAGTCACATCTGACTTGTTAGAAAATGTTTTTGTGCCAAACATCTGAAGGAATTGGGCATCCAAAAAGCTGTTAAATCGTGAAAAATTACATAAGCTCTCAGTCAGAGGAACATGTTATATTACATTGTATGTGCCTTAATATCAATGAGAATTCAACACCAAGATCAAATGCACAATATGCTGTCAAATGTTTAATAATTCTTCAGTGTCTAATTAAGTCTAAGAAAGCTGCACTTATGAGTGAGTCATTGTGATTTCATATTAAGTACAATATAATGAACTGGTATAAATAGGATAACACTGAAGAGCCAATGACTTAAGCTGATTGTTTGAAAGCAGGTTTCATGCTACCACAACCTTTCAATATCAACTTGGGCTTCTGTATAAGGAGAAAGAAAAGAGAAATGCTATACTTGGTGCCGCATGAAGTGGAGCTGGATATTCATGGGCCTTAAGTGATCAATATCTTTATCAGATCTGTGTAAATGTTGTGGGCAAGTACAATTAAAGAGCAAATCCCTGGATCAGCTGCCTAAGCTAAATTTCAGCTCCAGAAGCAGATGATTTCACTAGAGGGCACTTGTTAGGGAACACAGGAAACAACACAGAAGACAGATGTTTTAAAGACAACATATAGATTACTCATAAGTATTCTGCAGTCAGAGTGGCTGGGTTCCAAACTCCATCGCAACATCGTCATTGTGTGATCTTGTACAAGTCACTGAACCTCTCTGAGCAGGAGTTTCCCCATTTGTGAAAGAGAATATCTTTTTCATAGGGCTATTATGAGTATTAAAATAAACTATACATGTTAAAATCCTGGGAGAATGTCTGGCTTATGGCATTCTAAGTGTTATATAAGTGTTATAGCATTCTTACTCATGGAAGAACATTTTCCAAGTAGCATTTAGACAAGGAGATTCCCATTTAAAAATCACAAAGATCTGTGCATTTACATTAGAAGGGAGCTCTATAGAATTTTACTGATCATTCTAATTTGCATAGGTTCTCAGAATATCAATTATGAACAGAAATAGAAAAAAACAAGAACAGTTAGTTAAAACAGAAAGGTAAAATTTTATTTGATGCAAAAAATAAATGTCAGCTTATATTCTATAAATGAAACCACGACCATTTGAAGACAGAGTAGATACGTGTACTTTGTAATTAATTTATCAATAATGATTTTAGAAAACAACCAGACCATTGTGGAGCCTAGAGGGGAGTGTAAACACAAACAAGAAGGCTGAAAGGAGGTCCAGACCTGGACCAGAAAAGAAGCATCTACCATTTCTAGAGAAGTGCTTGCCATTCCTTGCTGAGGAGGGGCTCATAACACCAGAAGTACTGGAACCATATGCATGTATTTATTGTTTTTCATACAGCATTTGTGGAGACAATAGCTATTAGTAATAATGTATAATTTATTTTACTGCATGAATTTTCAAGTTACTGTAAATTTATAATATAAATGGAAAGAACCTCTTCAAGTACTGAAAAGGGATGCTTTCTTAATATTTCCTTCCCAAGGAAATGCATGGCTCTCCTGATAGCTCAGCAGGGTAGGTTACTACCCTTGAACTCAAAGACTACTTCCAGGAAGATGTCTCATCTTGTTTGGATTAGTCAGCCTTTTCAGGCAGTTAAGCATCTGGCTCTTGATTTCAGCTCAGGTCATCATCTCAGGGGTCATGGGATTGAGACCCGTGTCAGGCTCCATGCTCAATATTGAGTATGCTTGAGATTCTCTCTCCCTTTCACTCTGCCCCTCCCCTGCTCTGTATGCACACTCTCCCTCTTCCCCTTCTGAAATAAATAAATAAATATATATATATATATATATTTTTTTTTAAAGAAAAGGTAATTAGGCCCATGGTAAACAAGTATAAATAAATCTCCCAGAGGAAACCAGAATACAATGGAAGAGGAACACTCATGTAAATTCTTTTATAAGAATTCTGAGTTATTATATTGCTTAACCATACAGTTTTCCAGGATGTAGGAATTCTCATTTTAAAGCAGAGTAAAACACCTGCTCATTAGAGAGATTCTGTTTTGTTTTTGTTTTTCCCCAGATAGAACATTCATGGGCTCTCTCTAGGTACAGCTTCTAGTCACCATGATAACAGAGAACCCTCTTTTTTTGGTCTTGTAACTGAGTGATGGTGATAACTGAGATACCAGCAAATCATTGAAAAGTCCTCAGTGATGCTTACATCATGTTCTAATTATCATTCCTTATATTTCCAAAATGTTTTACATTTTCTAAAGTTAAATATTAACAGCTTTCTTACTGTAATATCAATGGCTGTCAACTCTATGTGTATGAGCTGACTGATTCCAGCTGATGAATTGATTAAACTTGATTTCTCTCCCATAGGGATCTTTTTTGGAGCTGTTGCTCGAACATTCCCAGACAGAGGAGGACCATTTTTTTGGCCAAGGTTTTTTCAGTAGCTGAGACATACTTTGGAATAACTAAGTCTTCAAACAAGTTTCTGGGTTTCCTAAGAGTTCTTATCATTCAGAGCATCACCAAACAGAAACAGTCCATTCACTAGATGAGGTTTTTTACTGCCGTCTATGCAACTGGGGGTTCCAGTACCCTAACTAGAAGTCTAAGGTAGAGTCTTAGATATTCCAGTTAGATATTACAACAACACCCAGAGAATTCTTTAAGTAACTCAGATTTGGGATGGAAGGATAACATAATAGATAAGATGAACTGAACCCTGGAATGAAACCTGTGTACCTTTTTCTATACAATAAATCACAAACAAATCATATATATATATATATACACACACATACACACACATATGTGTGTGTATGTCTGTGTGTAAAAATAAAAGAAATAAATTTTATTCCTGATATGGTATGTAATTCTTATCTTTCAAATCCACCTAATTCTCACTTGCTATAATCATGTTCTTGTTCCATATATATCAAGGATTATTGTCTTTATTCACAGTACTTAATATTTATAAATTATTTCAGTCTTTTTTGTTGCCATTGTCCATAATTTACTTCTAACACCCATTCTTTTATAAGGTTATTTCTATAGTAGTTTATTCCTTCCCATCTATGCTGGATTATGTCTGCTATATTAATTTAATGCTTCAGGACTGGTGTTTCTTTTTTTTCTCCAGTTAGGCGAAAAGGTGCTCTGTTTTATGTCTGTATTCATCTCTCATCCACAGTGTTCTCTCTACCACACTAAGGCATGGGGAGGATTATTTTGTACTCTCTTGGGCTGAAAAGTAACTTTCTTTTTGAGGTTGAAGTTGAAAACTGATTCCTCCTTTATTCTGCACTATGATACTCCTGTGTGATGCTGTTAAACACTTTCCCTGGTTGCGGTAGCACAGAGGACAGCCTTTTGACCATTTCATGCCTACTGTTGGGTGGAATAGACATTCACAGACATTACCCCATTTTATCCCCACAAGAGGTATGCACAGCAAGAAACACATTCAGCTAGATTAAATCAGTTGCCTCAGGTCACATATCTAGTAAATTGCAGAGCCAGGACTCAAACAAAGGTCTTTTGACTTTAAATCCCTTGGTCCTTTCATTATGCCATATTGCTTTCTGTTGAGTTAGTAATTCATCATGATACATACATTGTAGTAGAAATAAAATGAAGCAGAATAATTGTTTACATGTTTTGTTATTAAAGGGCAAGATGTCCTATTTTGTCTGATGCTAATTAAAAACCACCAGAATTTTACAAATTACAGATCCTTAGCTGTTTAGCTCCTGATCAGTTCCTTAAAATAGCAGAGTGGAATGGTCTACATAATTTAAATATTTTTATCTTGGACAAACAATATTATTTAGACTATATGGCAAGGTAATAGTGTGGAGGGGGTGCAGTGGGGTTCAAAGTGTTAATGTTTTAAAAATCCTTTGGCTGTGGATTTTAAAAATTACTTTCAAAATAAAAGTAACATCACAAATTTATGACTTATAGTTAAGTAAACTTCTGAAATGTATTTTATTGGGTGAAAATACCTTCTATCCTCTTTTGGAAATAAAATTTATAGTAACATCATCTGAATAAAATGTTACTTGTGAGAAGAATCAATTGTTCTTAAAACTAGTCATTGTTCTTCTGCTTTAATAGAAAATGCCATTGCTGCTTTAAAAAAAAAATGGACCCTGACTTTTACTTCAAATTAATTTTTGTATTTTGTTACAATTAATATTTGTATTGAAACAATATATGTGATAAAGTAGAAGGCCCCTGAGAAATTATGTTAGCTTTTTCAGTGGCTGACTATCAGCCTACAAAATGCAGAATTAAGAGTGACCAGCAAAGCATGTGTGAGAGAATCCCTTTCATTTCTCAAGCCTGATTAGATCTTTTAAAATATTTGGATCCAATTTTAAAGAAAGACAAATATGGATGTAAATATTATATAGACATTCCCAATAAAGCCATTTCAAGTGATCAGGAAATTCTGTGTTGTCATCTCTATTCACATTACATTCAGAATTTCAAGTTTGAGTGAGGATTGGAGAGAGCTATGATATCTTTTTCCTCCTTTTGCTCAGCACACTTTCTGTTTGGGGGTTCTTCATATTTCCATTTTGTGAAGTAAGATAATCCTTTTCAAATCTCAAAGGCTCTGTTCTTTCTGCTACATGGAAATGGCTGTTCATGGCAGTATTGCGTATAAAAACCTTCTATTTGAAAACTCAGATGATAGTCTAGATTTTACCTTTTTTCTGGTCAAATTGTTCCCTGTTTCTGTTTTCTCTGGTGGGCTGTTTTAACAAACAGACTCTAAATTGTCTTTCCCTTCTCCACACCCTGACTGTATCACCCTGGGGAGTGTCTGCATGTAGCCTTTGCCTCTTATGCTCAAGTATTTTATGCTGGCACAAATCAAGATACATTGCAGAATCTATGGTTTGAATTTGGTATTGCTGTCCCAAACTTAGAACATCCTGCCGATGAGATAGCACTTACAGGCTCCCGATGGCTGACCAGTTATGTGTGATTTCCTTGCAATTTGCTGCCAAGAAGTTGTGTACTGTTAGAGAAAAAATATATTGATTCAAGGTAGGCCAGTTGTTTCCTGAGACATAAAAATGGTCACACTGAGCTTTGGGAAAGATCTATATATCAGTCATTATAATCATCACCAGCTTCAAGAAGAAAAAGGCAAAAATGACAAATTCTCGCTTTTCTTATATTGCCATGACAGAGTCTGAGATCCCAGAGCACTACTGAACCATTATTTGATTCCTTCTTGTAATATTCTCTTCAGGTCAAGGACAAACATTGCCAACTTAATTTTACAAGTCATGGGTTCTTGGCAAGGAGGAGTCTTGGCAAAAAGAGTCAAAATTATGCCGGGTCCTATTAGAAACATAGTTGGGGATACCTCAATGCAGGAAAAATTATTCTGTCGTTAAAACTTCTCACTAGAAATGAATTCAAGTTTTAATGACTGATATGAATGGAGCTATCATTTTACATTGGATAAACAAATACATACTCTTCATCTATTATGCACAAAGTTCTGTAGTAACTCATATTCAGATTTTATTTCCAAACATTCAAAGAGACTGGCATTTTACTGTTTGCATTTTGCAGTTAAACATTTTCTCTGTATGGCTTTGTTTGGGCAATAATTTTATAGCTTGTGTTTTTCCTCCATTTGGGATCATTGATAGTATTCTATTAAGGTTACTTGAACAAAACTTGTATTTCAAATAAAATATTATACTTCTTTTATATTTTAATGAAACTATTCATATTTTATTTTCACTTTTTTCCCTATACTGAAAGTAAGTAATGACTATTGAGATTCAAGGAAAATATGAACCATGAGACAATGTTCCCTATACACTCCTAAAACAATTTTATTTTAAATCGATTTTAGATTGAACAACTTATATAGTAGAGTTCTATATACCCATTATCCAGTCTCCCCTAATGTTAATACCTTACATAACCATTGTGCATTTATAAAACTAATAAATTAACATAAGGATTGGATTTTATGGGTTTTTCTATTCCAACCAATACAAAATATCTACCTTGCATTTGTCAAGCCTCCTACTTTCCTACAATCTTTGACACTCTTATTCTTTCCTTGTTTGTCATGACTTTGCTATTTTTGAAGCATATGCAAACCTTATGAATTGAGAAAAGAACATGGCTTTTATCTATGGGCTAAATGATGAAATATGTTATATTGGGGCACGTGGGTGGCTCAGTGGGTTAAAGCCTCTGTCTTTGGCTCAGATCATGATTCCAGGATCCTGGGATCGAGCCCCACATTGGGCTCTCTGCTTGGCAGGGAGCCTGCTTCCCTCTCTCTCTCTCTGCCTGCCTCTCTGCCTACTTGTAATCTCTCTGTCAAATAAATAAAATATTAAAAAAAAAAAGAAAAAGAAAAAAAAAAGAAATATGTTATATTTACATAAAGAACTTAATGCTTAACTCTTTTCCTCTCTTTTCAATGTTTATATTCATTTTCATCCTTGTTTCGGTTCACTTTTGTTACAATAGGTTTATAAGAAAAATGTTGGACTAAGAAATGCCAAAATTATACTTAGTCATGGCATTTCTATACTAGAATGGACTTCAGTTTGCAGGACTCACATTTAAAAGAGAAAAGATTTTTTAAAAAGACTCTTAGGTATAAAGAACAAACTGGTGGTTGCTAGAGGGGAGGTGGGTGGAGGGATGAGTGAAATAGGTAAAAGGGATTAAGAGTACACTTATCATGGTGAGCACTGAGTAATGTATAGAATTGTTTAATCATGATAGTGTACACCTGGAACTAATATAACACTGTATGTTAATTATACTTGAGTTTTAAAAATGGTAGATATAGAGAAATGAGAAAATGGAGCCAAGAGAAGGTTAACTTGCCTAAGTTGTTATGGGTATTTGTTGATATTGTAGGACTAATTATGGCACCATCTACTTTAATATATTACTTGGCAGCTGATAAATTGCCCACATAGACATGACTTCCTTTGTTTTTTCACAAAGATTCTTTGTTCCTAGAATAAACTAGGCAAGCTCCTTCCTCACACATTTTGCTCTAGCTATTTCCTCTGTCTAGAATACTTTTCCTATTGATCGTTCTTGGCTGATTCATCACCGTTTTCAAATACTTAGTCCAATCTCAGCCACTCCTTGACACTTACCCAGATGGTCTACTTAGTGTTCAATCTGTTTTGGCTACTTTATATTCCATAAATATACTGGCTATCCTTATATCCATATCAGACTCTACTATTAACACCTATTAACCACCTCCTATATGATAGGCATTTTGTTAAGTGTTAGAAATACAAACATAATTAAGAAATGATAATAGTGCAGTCTGGTTATAGAAATACGTATGAACATATAATATTACAATATGGTGGGAAATATAATAAAAGTAGACACAGAGAGCTTTAGAAGCAAATTACCTAGGAGGTTGTGGAATACTTCCTGGGTGAAATGGTCCGAGTTAACTACTTCAGACAGTGTCTCATTTCCACTGTCTCTCCCAGTTCCTCATAACTGGATCCATTGATGCTCTTCTTTGTTTTAATTATCTCTAAGCTGTTGATATTGTATTAACTATGTTTAGGAGTACTAATATTGTTCCAGCTTATTCCTTGGCATGCTCTGTCTAAAGGCCTAAAGCCAGCACTGTGGAGTTTAACATTGTGTCTTCCTCTTCATAGACTACACAAACAAGGAGTACATGGGTCTTTTTTTCCTTGGGATAGTGTCCCATTTCCTACATCCTAAATTCTTTTTTTTTTTTTTTTTAAGATTTATTTATTTGAGAGAGAGAGAACACAAGTGTGCGTATGTGACGTGGGTACAGAGGGAGAGAGAGAGAGAGAGGGAATATCAAGTAGCCTCCTTACTGAGCATGGAGCCAGACTTGGAGCTTAATCTCACAACCCTGAGATCATTACATGAGCCAAAATCAAGAGTCAGACATTTAACGGACTGAACCAACCCAGATGCCCCCTAAATCCTGAATTCTTGTATTGTAACGTCTCTATTTGGATAACTGGAGTTGGAACCTATATCTTGTCTCTAGGAGGCCTTGATATAGTCCAGTTTATGGAAGGCTTATGGTGAAAAGGGAAAGAAAATGATATTTAGATTGAGGCAAATATAGATGTTAATTTTGTCTTTGCCATCTACTCTCATTTTTTCATATAGAGATAATTTGTTGAGAACTCAGTAAGTTCCAATCACCTTGTCAGTCACTGGGAATATTATTGTCAATAAGAGTCTTTGAATCTGGGGTTTTATTTTCTAGAAATAAGGCAAAGTCAATGACTATGATAGTGCTATTAGTTTTCTAGCCATAAAAAAGTACCACAGACTATGTGACTTAAACAACAACAGTTTATTTCCTCACAGTTTTAGAGGCTAGAAGGAGTCCAAGATAAAGATGTTGGCAGGATTGCTTTCTCTGAGGGTCTTTCTACTTGACTTGTAGTTGGCCATCTTCTTCTGGTAGTCTTCTTGCATATGTCTGTGGGCTAATTTTCTCTTTTTATAAAGACACCAGTCATACTAGATTAGGGCCTACCCATATGACCTCATTTTAATATAATTACTGCTTTAAGAGCCTTATCTCAAATATAGTCACATTTTGAGGTATGGGTTTAGGACTTTGATATATGAATTTGGGGAGTGGAACATAATAAAGCCCGTAACAGAGAGTCAGAGATGTCTCTAAAATCAGTATTCATAGTCATATTCCTAAGAAATGGAGTAGGCTGGTGGACTGATTCAAATAGCATGGTCAAAGTGGTCCTCTCTAGGGAGATGAGAATTTGAATAAGACCTTAAATCTAAGAATGAGCCTGTTGTACTATTATCTAGGGGAAGGGTATGCCAGGCAGGGGAAAATGTAATGCCCATGAGTGAGCACTTAGTGTATTTGGGGGAACTGGAGAGTAGAAGTTGTGGTATTACAAGCATTGTGAATTAGGAAAAGAATCGTGTAAATGAGGTCTGTAATTTGTGTAAATTTCTATATTTTTCTCTTTGAGTTTCTATAAGCTATAAAATTCATACAATAGAACCAGCCACAAGAAATTGTTGAAAGAATTAAACTACGTAATAATGAACAATTCTAGCATCTAATTGATGCTCCATTTAAAAAAAAAAAAAAAAAGAAAGAAAGAAAGTAAGCTGAAAAAAAGAAGAAGCATTTTCTTTTTTTCACACATCATTCATTACATTTGAAATTACACTCCAGGACATTCATTACTGTAACTAATTCTGACCTAACTCTAGCAAAATGGAGGTGGCGTATTCACACGTTTTCCATCACCTGACCAGCTTCAATCACTTTACAGCTGCCATCAGAATCTGACAAGCCCATGATCACTATTCTAAAATACCTTCATTAAAAATATCCTTATCAAATATACTGTCAAAAAATCAGGATTTGATTTGCTGTGTAGTTAACCTCCAATTAGTTTTGGAAAAGAAAGTACATTATAATCACTCTTCAACTATTAAAATAATTTCAAATTTGGTAAATTTCTACTTGTAATTATATAAAAACAATGGCAAGTGTCTTTTTAGATAATTATATCTAATCAATTATAATATAATCTATTTTAAATGCTCTAAGAGATATTTCAAAATACCAAATATGCTATTCACTCACTTATATCACATGTATTTGGAAGTAAAATACAAGGTGTAACATTATCTGCAAATTGAAACTTTATTAACAAGGGTGGTAAATTAATGATGTTTTAGAAGATGTAATTTTTGTTTCAAAAGAGAGGGTAGACAGGTTAAACTGGATTCAGATTTTTTTTTCTCACAAACTGTGATACCTCAAATTACCCTTCATTTCCTTCAATTATGACACTCTTTTATTCTAGTAGTGCTTTACCTTTCTAAAGCTGCCTTCAACAGAACATTCAATACCACACTGGATTGTCGGCATTGTTCCTGGGCTGTTTAGATAAGAATGAAATGCTGAAACTATGTTTTGGACTTACATGCAGTGTTGTCCACATAGATTCTGTAGTTCTCTGGGAAGTATTCCCACATACAGTCAGCACTTCTGAAGCCACATCCTTCTTTTCTTCCTTTCTACAAAATCATGTCAAAGATTCCAAAAAAGTTCCTTCCAAGAAGTATATTGACAATTTCATTATATTTTTAGAATCACAGTGGCTTATACAAAATAGGTTTCCAATAATTTTTTTGGATTGATAAATATATCCCAGAATGCCTCATAGTGTGACTTGCAGTGTTATTGTCAGGATGATTTTGCAACAAATTCTGAGTTATTCGCTGACAGAAGAATTCTAGAGATTAACTAATAGAGCAAGACAGGCAAATACAGTAACTGTGACTTAATTTTAAATTTTAAATTTGTTTCATAGCTTTTTATCCCCAGTTTATGTACATTCCTTATCTAGATTTTTAGTTTTTGTTAGGGCCTATTTGAAACTCTAAGATTAGAAATCTGAGATCATGCCTAAGCTCATTAGGCCTATGATGGCTACTGATGTCAACCACGGAAGCTGGAAGGGGGTGTTAATACAGCATTTGCTATTGCAAATTTAAGGAATGTTTTGTAGCAGATTAGATTTTTCATACTCTACAATTGTTTTGTCCTCTGATGGGATTCCTTTTCTTTATCATCCAGCACTCTTATATTTGTACTCATATTTTCCAATTCCGCTCTCAGGAAGGAATAAAAAACTCATAAAGTAAAATCAATAACAATAATTATTCTCACTTTAAATCTGTATTTTATGCCAGGCATTGTGCTAGATACCTTATGTGTATTTATGTGAATACCCAATAAAATGATCATGAAGTAGGAATTACTCCTATTTGACAGAAAAAGCTTGGGTAGTTGTGTAATCTCAGAGGTAATATGTACCCAGTTCAGAATTCGAGCCCAGATTTACCGACTTCAAAGCCCACAGTCATAATCACTACCTTTACCAAGAGTATAAATGACATTGAATCTGTTAAATAAGAAATTCAAGTGAGTAAAATTTAAAGATCTAATTGGTTTTATTGAACAATCCACGAATCGAGCAGCATCCCATCCAGAAAGTAAGGGTGCTCTGAGGAGCTGTACAAAATGGAAGGATTTTGTAGGAGAGTGGGGCAAGAAAATTATTAGCAGAAGGAAAGGATTGTTTCAGGTAAGATGGCTTTCCTTTAGGAGAAGAGCAAAGGGTTTGACCATGTAGATTGCTTAGAGGAATGGAGAGGATCAATGTGGCAGACTCTTTGGCATGATAGAAAAATTCTTGACTGACTGGTTTAAGATTACTTTTCTGGAGGAAGTTGAAACTTTAGATTATGATTTAAGCCCTGGTTTGGGAACTTAGTCTAAATGACCCCATTTGAGGCCCGTGGTTTCCTTCTCAACAAAGCTTGGGACATATGAATATTAATGTGGTTTAAGGTTATCAGTAGAGTGGGCAGTGCTATGTATGAGATCTCACTTATTCTCCAGTAAATAAACAGTTATATTATATCCAATATATGACATTTCTCCAGATCAAAGCCAGTCCATACAGTACAGCAGTGCTTGGGTTATAGAATCAGAAGGCTTTAGCTCATTGAAAAATCTTAGGAATCATTCCTTTCAATAACCTCATTTTTCAGATGAAGTGACAGGGCTTGGGAAGGTAGATAGCTACTTGCCTTGGTTCATAAAGACTAGTACACATGTGGTCTAACTCTACATTCTGGATTCATTCTATCATCTCAGTTTACTTTTCTTGAGCACATGCGAAGTAATGTCAGAAAGGAAACCCATGATCAGGGCAGAAGAACAAACCTAGTGTTGGGGATAAAGTATTTTCCCTCCAATCTTCAAGGTCCTTAGCTGGACTAAGAATCAAATTGACATGAAGCAGATTAACAGAAGAAAATCATATTTAATCATGTTAGGTATGGGGAATCCACACAGACGTGGGAATTCCAAAGACTGTGAGGAGATATGATGCTTATACAGCTAAGAAGAGGGGAAGGGTCTTACTAAACAAAGGGAAGAAAAACTATTGAAGGTGATAGATGTTTGGAAAACAAATTTACCTATTATGAAGATAAATTTTTTTTTGTAAAGAGGAATCTGTTAATAGCTCTTTTCCTGGTATAAGTAGGCAGTTGAAGGGGAGGTAAAGAGCTTTTTCTGAATTTGCTGGGTTTTAGTTTTTAATTAAATTTTTTCATTTAGCTTTTAATTCAAAATGTTTCTTATGCCAAAGTAGCCCATCTTGGGACTGCCTGCCTTGGGCCCCAACACTAGTATTAAAATTATGTCATGGAATAAAGAAATAAAAGGCAAGGGAAGGGAAGACAAGAGAAAGTAAGGACTAAGATAGCTAACAAAGAAAAAAAATTCTCACCATATCCACTGTCTAAAATTTTACCTGCCTTTGATATGTATGATTTTATTACTCCAGATAACATTTTAAAGAAAGGAGCAGTATAAATTATAATCCCTCTTTTAAAAAATAGACCTAACATAACTTGCTTCAAGTGTCTCTTCACTCTACATAGTAGATATCCTAAAGGTTTATTATAGTGCAATTTGAGATCAGTGGATGTGCTATGTGGTCTCAACAAAGCCAGAGAGGAGTCACGTTGACCACTGAAAATCCCAAGAGTGTGACAACAGCACTTCTGAGTCTGTTGGAGAGAGTTCCCTGTAGTCCTGAGATGTTAAGATAGTTACTGAGTCAGATTTTAGGTGCTAGAACAATACCCAGTGCCCCGTAGTGCCTGCTGACGTTTAAGGGAATCTAGTTCTTAGGATTCAAATGTAATGATCAAATGGACTTCTCATTCTGTTAATAGGAAGACAGATTGCCAAACTGCTATCTTGCTAGTCTAGAAAAAGAACACCATAACATATCATGAAACTCCACTGTCTTAGAAAGAATTATACATAGCATATTCAATGTCAGGCTTCATCTTGAGTTAAAAAATTTGTAAAAATATACCTATGTCATTTACCATCTTCTTTGTTTTAAACCCACTACCCATAGGTATTCAACTTCATCCTTGGAAATGACTGACCACAGGACTCAGAGTTTTATTTAAAATAATGTGTGCATGTGCATACACACGTATGCATGTGAGTTATTATGGTGTGTTTTAACTACTTAAAAGTAACAGGCACTCATGTAATTCAGTTGCCATCAATTAGATGAGGCTGAACCAATCATAGATCTTTAGTTTTCAGGTTACTTTTCAGTAAAAAACTATAAATTACTTCGTGTTTTAGTCAAGAACTATAAATCTTAAGAGGTGAAGTGTCAGGTCACCTGGGTGGCTCAGCGGGTTATGCCTCTGCCTTCAGCTCAGGTCATGATCTCAGGGTCCTGGGATCGAGCCCCACATCAGGCTCTCTGCTCAGCAAGGAGCCTGCTTCCTCCTCTCTCTCTGCCTGCCTCTCTGCCTACTTGTGATCTCTCTCTCTCTGTCAAATAAATAAAAAATCTTAAAAAAAAAAAGGGGGGGGGATGAAGTGTCAAGTTTGTGAGGAAAAGCATCCCCTCAGGTGGAAAATTCTCTATAGTAAGTTAATGTTCAGTGATATTTAGGTACCCATTTTGGTAAATCTGTAGAGGTCACTCCTCATTGGGAAATTAAGAGTTAAGTGACTAGAAGAAAATGTTTTTAAATACAATTGAAGTTTTGTTTATTTGTTTGTTTTTTCAGAAGACCACACAAAATTAACCTATTTAGCAATATCTATGTCACATGGTAATGTTTAAAGCACATTGTATTTTGAATTCTCAAGTGGTGAGTATTCAGAAATGTACCATTGCACACAGCTAAACAAAAATAAATGAGTTTTCTAAAGGCGGCAAGAGATCAGTTTGGATATCAGAAAAATTGTGTATTTCTGTGGGGTCCCATTAATTTTACCTTCCAAAAGATAAAATTTCTAGCTTACCCTGTTTTTTTACCCAGATAATTTTGAAACTTTCCTTGTTAGTCTGAATATAATATTGTGGTAAATTTTTTAAAGTTAATGTACTAACATTATATATGTCACAGATGAAACATTACTTTGCCATGAGATTCTGAATTGATGACTGAAATAATAGGCAAAGTCTTATAATTTCTACATAATTTTAACTACAACAAAAGTATTTTCACTTCATACATTTTAGCATGTAAAGTGTTTTCATAAACAGCATACAGGCAACAAATTGCAAAGAGACAGAAAAGATCAGATAGCCTAGAAAAAATATTCCTGAACCTGACCAGCTTAAATTAGGTGTGGGTAGGTTAGACTTGATTTTATTTGTTTGTTTGTTTGTTCATTGATCTATAGTAACAAAGAAAATCTTACCTCACTGACAGCGATTCACTAACATATTTAAAAGATGCAAATAGATCTTTCAGACTTTTCCTACCTTAATTCTACATTAAATGCCTTGAATGCACAATGATATAACTTCATTGACTCATTCTGAGGACAATATATTATGCCTTCTTTACCATAATTAATACAGATTTCTTCTTTCAACCTTATGCCCAAATGATGATCATTTATCACAAGTGAACTTGTACACACATACACTAACTAAGCCTTTATGTGGTAAAAAGAATTTAATTCCAGTGTTAAAGTCTAACAGCAAATAGCAGAAACTTTCTTAGGGGTTTTGAGACATGGTTAAAAAGTGAGGAAATGGTATTGGGATTTTGTTAGCTGATAGGAAAAGAAATCTTTCAGCTATCACAAGTGATGTCAGAAAGATATTTCTGTGAACAGAGAACACAGCAGGATTTACTTACAGGTTGTCAGGGGCAGGGCTGGTGAAGCTCTTCCCTGTGGTATTCATTCATTTCTTGAGTGCTGTTACAATTATTTGCTTCAGCCAACATGATCTGAAATGCATACAAAAAAGCATACAAGTATTCAAATTTTCAATGAAAATCTCAATCCTAATTAACTATAAATCAGTAAAGCTGGGTAGCCTGAGGTAGGTTGAAATGAGAACTTTGTACATGAAAGGCTACATATGCCCCTCAATCTAAGAATTTCCTAGTTGCAAACCTCCAAATCACTACATGCAACTTCCTTGACTTCAGTTATCTTCCTAAGGGAAGTGAGAATAGGTTAACCAAGCCAAACACAAGTTCGTGTCATCAGCAGTAACTTTTTTGGGTGTTTTTTTGGTGGGTTGTTTTTTGGGTTTTGGAGGGGTTTTTGTTTGGTTGGTTTTTGTTTTGTTTTGTCCATGTAGCAGAAGCCATAGATCTCAATGGGAGTAGACTACTGGCCCTGTCATTTGAGAATGTGCAGTGAACAGTTAGAATTTATGCCCTCCTGGTTTAGCTGAATTATACCCCTGGGGTGTAATTAGACCTAGAGGGAGCAGTGTTCCTTTAGAACTTTGTGCCATGCTTAAGAGACTAAGCATGTATGGCTTCATCAAGTTATTAGTATGATTCTATTATTTTCCCTTGTAATGCTTTAAGTGTTTTAAAG
This sequence comes from Mustela lutreola, assembly GCF_030435805.1. Lineage (NCBI taxonomy): Eukaryota > Metazoa > Chordata > Mammalia > Carnivora > Mustelidae > Mustela > Mustela lutreola. Next base: position 168,216,914 of record NC_081293.1, on the reverse strand, counting down.
ACAATGACTATGACTTATATTTCTTTTTTTTTTTTTTTTTTAGGATTTTATTTATTTATTTGACAGAGAGAGAGATCACAGTAGGCAGAGAGAGAGGGGGAGGCATACTCGCCACTGAGCAGAGAGCCTGATGTGGGGCTTGATCCCAGGACCCTGAGATCATGACCTGAGCCAAAGGCAGAGGCTTTAACCCACTGAGCCACCCAGTCGCCCTGTGACTTATACTTCTTATGCAATCGTGTTTTAGTTAAGAACTATAGATCTTAAGAGGTGAAGTGTCAGGGCACCTGGGTGGCTCATTAGGTTAAAGCCTCTGCCTTCGGCTCAGGTGGGCCGAGCCCCGCATCAGGCTCTCTGCCCGATGGGGAGACTCTTCCTTCCTCTCTCTCTGTCTGCTTCTCTGCCTACTTGGGATCTCTGTCAAATATATAAATAAAATCTTTTAAAAAAATTAAAAAAGAGATAAGTTATGCTATTGAAGAACAGACAGGAGGGAAGAAATTCTCAAACACTTGACAATGAGAGACTATTTTGAACATTCACAAAGATTCCTGTCTTGAGCCTCATGTCCTAAATGGACTTTCGATTAGTTTCACTGGTTTTGTTTATTTTCATTTCTGCTCAAGTCAGAGGTAAGTTAACACTGGCAAATGAATAATCATATGTACATTTCCAGTGGGAAGCATAACACCTGGATATCCGAAGTTATATTCACCTCTTTTCAAATTGGAAGATAGTCATCAAGGCCATAATATAAATAGCAGCTTCCCAAACAGGACTGCGTGCACATTTGGGAAGACCATGGAAGTCAGGGGCTGGCCAGACCTCAGCCCCTTCTTGCTAATCTGATGTAACAGTCACATTGTTTTAACCAAGCCAGATGCTGTATCTGAACATTTCCCCTTTTTTGATTATTTTATTTAATTCTACATAGAAGTTTGAATAAGTTCTCATAATCCATATTACCATGTTTATATAAAAACTGAGGAGTTAAATAAAACAACTGAGTATGATTTGGCTCTGTACAATTTAATATGAAATCTTCTCTTCTCAAAATAGAAAGCTCTTTTGGTATTTGATAAATACCAGACATAACAGTTCACTATTTATTCACCCTTCTTTGAAAAGCAACTCAATGAAGAAAAGATTGACCATTTAGAATCTTTCTTTTTCTTTATCTCTCCAGTGAATTGACTGTGTTGAGTTTGAACCAAAACTACATACTATAGGCAAGTAATGGAGGAGTCTGCAAGTCTTCACTTTCTGACATCTTTTTGAGAGAAAAATATGATCCTGTCTTTCTGATTTTCTCCTTTTATGTTACGATATTATGGTAGTTTCTGCACACTGAACTACAGGATCCTAACATTACATTAGTAAAGGTATTTACTATAATATTTACAAGATTACCTTTATTGCCTATTGTGCAGAGAGTAGATTGGGGTATGTGGTTTCATCTCTTAAGCTTATTAAATGATAATATAGATATCAATCATACTTCAAATAAAATATGACTGGGAGATTAAAATATATGTAGCCTGGGGTTAACCTGTAGGACAATCTCAATCATGTTCTTCAATAGCTACTCTTGCCTGTATATTCAATAAATAAAAATAACATCTCTGAGCTTGTCTGGTGATTCCGTGATATGGTTATGCAGAGAAATTGATGTTCTACTTGGTAAAATGTTAGTTTCCTTGGAAATTACTTGTCTTAATTATTCTGTATTATTTCATCTCTCAACTATATAACCATCTCGTTTTCTTAAAGTTAACCTTTAACTTCTTTTTATTTTTAACAAAATATTTTAATAAAGTATTTGAATAAATTGGCTTTTATGAGTCTTTTATTCACAAAACAACTTTTGAAGATTGTATATCAGAATGTCGTAAAAAATTTTGGCAGCACATATTGAGTAAATCTTGCTCAAGATATCTGTGGTATAACCTGTGTTAGCTCAGGGTGCCATAACTACATACCATAGACTGGATAATTTGAACAACAGAAGTTTATTTCTCAGAGTTCTAGAGGCTGGAGGTCCAAATTCAGGATGCCAGCCTTAACTGTTTCTGATAAGGACTTTCTTCCTGGCTTGCAGATGGCCACCTTATCACTATGTGCTGACATAGCCTTTCACTACTACATGTGCATGGACAGAGCATGAGAGAAAGGTCTCTTCCTCTTACAAACCTTCCAGTCCTGCTGAATAAGGATCCTACTCTTAGCACCTTACTTAACTTTACCTACTAAAAGCACTGTGTCCAAATACAATCACATTGAGTTTAGGGCTTCAGCATATGAATTTGAGAGAGACACAATTCAGTCCATAGCATTCTGATTTCTACACATTTCTAATTTGTATTCTACTACTGACAAGTGTTTTAATAATTGACTGTTTAACTGAAAAATCTTTTGAGTGTGTTTTTATCAAACACTTGTAGAAAACTTCTTATATATCTGGCAGTATACTCGTATACTCTTACTGAAGTTATGAAGATTAAAAAGCATTGTTTTGTCCACTAGGAGTCCAAGTATAGTGGGAAATAAGTCAAGTACAAAGAATCAATGCACTGTATCATTAATTGCTATAATCTAGAGACTTGATGAACAGTAGAATTCAGATAAATGAAAAAATGGAAGAGGGAAAAAAAGGTGTAAATCCATAAGGATGTAGAAGGCAACTTGAGACAATTGATGTTTATAGAATACTCCAACCAACAATAGCAGAATACTCATTCTTTATATGCTCAAATGTAGCATTTATTAAGCTATATTTATGCTGATATAAAAAGCAAGTCTGAAAGAATTTAAAAGGATTGGAAGTCATAAAGAGTATTTCTGTGATAAACTAGAACTAAATTAGAAGTCTATGACAGAAAATATCTGAAAAACCTCCAAATATAAGAAGAAATAATAACAGATATTAAAAATATTTTAATCCAAATAAAAAATTTTTTCAATATATTGAAATTTGCCTCATGCAAGCTAAATCAGTGTTTGGCCTCGGTCTTTTTCCAGGGTTATATTAGTTCAAATCCTTGGATGACCAAGGATTAGGGAGAAGTCAAGCACTTCTGTTTTTCAGGGAACCATTGGGGAGGAAGCTGATGTGTAAATTGTAAGATGGCTGAGTATAATTATCCTCACTGCTTTATTGGAAAATAATTTTCATCTGAAAAAAATGTACCCATTTTAAACATAGAGTTTGATAAGTTTTGGCAAATGAACAGGGTGATGAAACCATCATCACATCAAGATATGGGACATTTTTGTCATGTGAAAAATCCATCCTGGGTCACTTTGAACTTGATCACAACCCCCCATTCCCAGCCCTTGGCACCCATGGACCTGCATTCTGTTCCTATAGTTTTGCCTTTTCTAGGATTTCTTATAAAAGTAATCATTGAGTATGTAGTCTTTGTGGTTGGCTTTTTATACTTAGCATTATGTTGTAGATTTTCATCCATGTTCTATATATTCATATCTCCCTCTTTTTATTCCTGAACAGTGTTCATTTTTGAAGACCTATACAATTTATTTTGCTTGTCAGACATTTGAGTTGATTCTAGTTTGAATAATGCTCCAACATACATTTGTTTACAAGTCTTGGCATGGATATAAGTTTTCATGTCTTTTTTTTTTTTTTTTTTTTTTTTTTTTTTTTTTTTAAGATTCTATCTATTTATTTATTTGACAGAGAGAGAGATCACAAGTAGGCAGAGAGGCAGGCAGAGAGAGAGAGAGAGAGAGGAGGAAGCAGGCTCCCCGCTGAGCAGAGAGCCCGACGCGGGACTCGATCCCAGGACTCCGAGATCATGACCTGAGCCGAAGGCAGTGGCTCAACCCACTGAGCCACCCAGGTGCCCAGTTTTCATGTCTTTTGAATGTGTTGCTGCTGGGCCCAGTGGTAAGTGTAAATTGCCCAGTCTCTTTTCCTGTCCTGAATTCTACCCTTGGACCCTGAATGGGCTGGGGAATGCATTCAGTCAAAAGTGAGAGTACTCAGAAATCTCACCGGGAGTTGGTTTCTCTTTCAAAGGTAGATCCCCTTTTAGTCTCTGTCTGCTTTTTCATAGACTTCAGGGAGCTCCCATGTCCATGGGTAGTTTATAGACAGCCAAGACTTTGGCAGCATTTGTATTTAGATGTTTAAATATCAGTTCTTCTGTGGCTATTTTGCTTATAGGATTTCCCCCTTAAATATCCAACTCGTCTGCTGCCTTTTACTTAATTATCAGCCACCTTGAGCTGCTAAGGCCATATTTCTTCACCTGGTTGGAGGAGGTGTGGTAACTTGTGAAGTTACTTGTGAAGTTCACAAATAGTAACTTGTGAAGTTACTACTCAGGATGAGAAAACTACAGACTCACAATTCTTACCCAGTATAGCAGTCATAGTTGAAAGTAAGCTATTCCCAAGATTTTTCACAACTTCATATTTTCCAGTGCCTTCAAGTAGTTTCTTTTTAAAATAATTTTGTTTAGATTCATAATTTTTATCTGTAGGAAGGATTTCCCATCATTAGCAGAAAAGTTTAATTTCTTTTTTTAATTTATAGTACTTAACAAAGAAGTGTCTAGAAAATATTCACCAAATAGTAAGTAGTAGTTATTTTATATTGGAAGAATTTTAGATAATTCGGATAATTTTTCTTTTTTATGCTTTTCTATATTTTTTGATCTTTCAATTATACTGTTACAATCAGGAAAAAAAAGAACATTCCATTTTATTGCTTTCATTTTGTAATAGTCTGCAAGAACAAGAACACTGGAAGTTGGAGCTGAGATGTAATTTTAGAGACTGCTTAAGTGCTTTAACAAACAGGAGAGAATTATTTTGTAATTAGTATAGTTTTATGTCTAATGCAAAACCTCCTGTTAAGGTGGTACTTGAAAAGATTTGTTGGGCTTTCACACCTAAGTAGTTTAAAATTTTGTCTTATTTATGCTATTAATTTGTATTAGTATAACACATTTTTAATAATAGAAAATAATGTAGGTTCGTGTTGTCTGATTAATTTTAGTTATTAATATAATTTAATAGCTTCTGTAAAGGTCACAGTATTATATTATATCTATGGGAGCATCTCTGACCTGAGAAAAAATACAAGGAGATTATAATAGCTATTACTCATTGAGAATTGACCAACTACCAGCCATTGCTCTAAACACTTTACACATTTCTAAACCATTAAATTTAAGAATAAAATCCTTATCATGTGGCTTCAAACCTGATTCTCTTTTTATAGATTAAAAAATAGATTTAGGGAGACTGAGTATTGTTCTAGGGTCACCAACTTGGTACATGGCAGAGTGGCAGTTCCCTAGATTTGAAACCAGGCAGACCGGCTCTGTGTCCACCATCTTTACACCCCACCACATATACATGGAAAAATGTAGATTTGGGGATGGGGAATGGGATCTCATGGTCCTTCTCTCTCAGAATTAAATGGGAGAAATTTTCCATATTTCCAAAGGAAGGTAGAGATTTCCTTCTTTAGAGATCTCAGAAGGCTAAATTGGGCTAACATTTTCTCAGGATGCTTTGGATAGGTCCAAATTAAAGGCAATATGATTTTGAAAAATTCTTCCAGATCTATATAATTCAGTATCTTTGTTCACAGCTCTTCTGGCCCAAGTAAAAATTTAGAAGTAAATATTTTCTAACACCCTGCACCCCAGAAGCTACTTTTTTTTTTTTCTTTTAACCTTGGCAACTCAATTCTCCCTTAATTTAGATTTCATTATGTCTTAAGGTCGGTTTAGTGGAAAGAGCACAGTTGTAGTGTATAGCAGTGTACAGAAGCCTCTCCTTTTTCTCCATTAACCATTCTTTTCTCTCTTACTAATAAAATCTTTTGAGTTTTAACCACATAAATGACTGCCTGGCCAAATTACATTTTCTTGCTTCCCTTTTGGATGAATATGTCAGTATGACTAACTTCTGACCGAAGTAGTGTAAACATAAATGAGATAGTCAATCGAAGTCACATCTTTTAAAAGAAAAGTGCTTATTTTCCCCATTCCCGCCCTTTTTTTCCCTGTTCTGCATGCTCAAAAAATGGATGTAAGTGGTTCAATTGCCTTGGACCTAAGATCAAAACCATATAATGAGAATGTCAGGGTCAACCTATCTGCCCTGGATAATTTTCTGTACAGCTAAATGAGAAAAAAAAAATATGTCCTTCTATGTTATTTAAATGACATATTTTAAGTCTATGTTATTTCAACTGTGTATTTTGTTATGTCTTTGTTACAGCAGTGTAACCAGTATCCTAATGTAAAAGTTAGTACCTGAAAGTGGGGTATCATTCCAATAAATCCAACACCATGTGGCTTTGCCAGGTGGTGGAAGCCAAGGGGACATGTATTGTAATCCAGAAGGCTGGTGGCTGTTGTCATACTAGGGCAAAACATTTAGTAAAGAGTTACCTGTGATAGTTTTAGAGGTAGGCCACATCTTTATTAGAGCTGCAGCTCCAGTGAGAGTGGCTAGAAAAAGTAAAAGTGTTGGTGTACTTTAGCAGATGATTTCTGCTTTTAGTAACTAGGAGAGAAATGGATTTAGTCAATTAACCAGTTGGCAAGCAAAAATTGAAAGTAACAAAACCATTCTAATGGAGTATTCTCTGCCCTATTAATCAAAATAAGCACTGATCCTAAAGTATAAGGATATGATATTTTTTCACAGGAAGGTGTTTTTGGTCATGAAACCAGTGTCAGTGTCACTAAAGAGGCCACAATAATGATCTTTTGAAGTCAAGGTTGTATCTGGATTAGAAATAGAGAGGTCATCTCCAGTTGAGAGAAAAGACTGATTGGAAGCTTAATTTTTATTCATTCTTCCACCTGCCAGCTCTTTTAGTAATTTAATTGTCAAAGGGTGAATTTATTGGAAAGAAAAGGGTGAAAAATAAAACTGATTTTAAAAAAAGAAATGTTAGTGTCTGTGTATGAAAACCATTGTTAAATCACTAAAATTTTAAATAACACAAATACCTTCTATTACTAAAAAAAAAAAAAAAAAAATTTCAAAGAGTGCCTGGGTGGTTCAGTTGGTTTAGCATCCAACTCTTTCTTTTTTCTTTCTCTTTTCTTTTCTTTTTCTTTTTTTTTTTTTTTAAGATTTTATTTATTTATTTGAGAGAGAGAGCATGAGCTAGGAGAAAGTCAGAGGGAGAAACAGACTCCCCATGGAGCTTGGAGCCCAATGCGGGCCTCAATCCCAGCACTCTGGGATCATGACCTGAGCTGAAGGCAGTTGTTTAACCAGCTGAGCCACCCAGGAGCCCATAGCATCCAACTCTTGATTTCAACTCAGGTCCTGATCTCAGGATCATGGGATCGAGCCCCATGTCAGGCTCTACACTGGGCATGGAGCCTGCTTGAGATTCTCCCTCTCCTTCTCGTTCTGCCTATCCCTGTGCGTGCACTCCCCTCTCACCCCAAAAATCAATCTAACTCAACTGAGTTCAGTAATTTGGACCTTAGAAGGTTTGAAAGCCAAATACATCTGAACCCCAAATAGCAGAAGAGAAGGTGGTTGCTGGGAGCCTTTCTAGAAATTGCCATATTAAGTGTTCTTTGTCAGAAAATCAGAGCAGCTGGCAACCAAGGGCAGTTTAAACATACTGTCCTTCCATCCAAGCTACTGTTTCAGATGGCCTCAAGGTAAATGCCGTTAAATTGAGGTGAGTGAGAGAGTAGTCTGAGCCCAGAAACTAGTATATGAATGAAAGCCTAGAGTCCTAAAAGCTACAACCAGAGAAGATAACATTCATTTTGGTTACTTCAGATGGAAGTCACCAGAATCAAAGTGATGAAATCATTGCTAACCGCCAGTCCTGACACAAATCTGGCCTATGCTTGCTGAACTTCTAAAACAACCTGTATTCCAGAGTCTGCACCAGCAGTATAAGGCTACAAGGACATATCCCTCAGCCCCACTTTCATTTGAGACCCCAGAGAAAAACTCTAAGAAAACAAAGGAAGGGACTAAAGAGGACAAAGGACAAAGGCGTTATTTCTAGAACCTGGCAATCTGAGCTAACCAAGGAATTTACACAGCATGAAGTCTTCCAGATCCATGGTGAGTGGGATTTGTGACTTGTTTTTCCTTCTGAATTCGAGTATTTGTTGTAGTTAGATTGTTTCTACCCCCCCACCCCCACCCCATCGTATATCAAGTATGTATGTGGAGGGCACATGCCTTTTAGTTTATAAGTCAAGGATCACAGGTGGCCACTTCTCATGCTGGAAAGCACTGTGCTTCACCCAGTTATATGGACTTCTTGTTGGCTATAACTGGATTCTCTCCACTGAAGTAAGCATAAGAATGTTTATATCACAATAAAGATGTGTATTGACGTGTGGGTGGTATAACACGATGGAAGTGACTGCTAGTTATCCTTTCTACCCTCCTCCTTTATTAATAAACCTTCACTGGTAAAATGTGAATGGTTCGGTAGAGGCTGCATTTCCCAGCCATCCTTGAAAGTAGGTGAGAGCACATGGCTAAGATCAGGCCAATGGATTGTAAGTAGATGTAATAAATGCAACTTCTAGTCGTGGCTGTTAGATGAAAGTTGCTTGCTATTCCCTTTCTCAGCTCTGGAGGTCTGCTGTATGTGACATAAAGTCACATGGAGTTTGAGCAAGTAAGGATTTGTCACAAGTGAAGCTCTCCTATAGAATTCTTGTCTTTACCTGAAACAGTTACTTCTGCCCACAGTTCTTTTTTAACTGGCCACATGCCTTGTAGGCAAACCTTCCTGAGCCCGAGTATGTTCATCTCCAAAAGGAAATATCTTCTCTTTCTATTCTCTGTAGGTGATTCATATTCTAAGAAGTCTGAAAGCATTTTACCATACACAAATATAACATCATTTTTAATGAGATACAGTTTAACCACTTTAAAAATGATATAGAAACACAAATTAGGACAACTGAAGTTCCTCACATTAAACTGTTCTTTTCCTGAGAAACAATCATACAATTTTTGGTGTCATTTCTTATGAATTATTCAAAAGAAATATAGCTAATATATAATGAGATGTTCGTAAAATGTTGCTCTTTCTTTCTAACAGAAAAAATATAAAAGCTCCATAATGGAAGAGTAATTAAGCAAACAATTGTAAGTCATCTTTATAAAACATAATACAGTCAAGTGGTGTTGGATATATTACTTTTGCCATCCAGATCCTCCCTTCTTTGTGCTCCAGGCAGCTGACCTGCTTGGACTTTTTCAGCAGGTTTCCTTTTCTGGTCACGGCGATGAGAAATACTGGCAGGGGATCAGAGGGAAGGAGAGGAGTGGGGCATGGGGCTGTCTTTCTCCAGATTCCCTCTTGGCAGCATCACTGCAAACTGTGTGATACTCTGCACCCAAAGTGAGGGCTCCTGTCACGCAGACCTCCACACAGAGCACTTTTCACCTGCAGGTTGAGTAATTGTTCTCAACCCTTGTCTCTTTAGTCCTTGGGTTGGGAGCATTCACCTGGTTAGTAACCCAGGGTTCCTGTACTCTACCACCTCCAGCCCACATTTTTCTGAAGTGTCCCTTTATTGAACTATCCCTAGATGACCTAATTTGAGTGTGCCCTCTGTTTTCTTCTGGGACTGTGGCTGGTGTACAGGTAGAAAATAGGATTTTATATACTATGACCATTATATAAAATACAGTATGTAAGATTGAAGATCAAAAAGAAAGAAAGCAATGGAATACAATGTTATAGTGCTAAGATTAAAGGTGAACATATTTCTTTCTTAATTACGTTTCCTATTAGGTTAGAGTTATTTTATTAGTTAAAAAAAATGTAAAATTGTTGCTAGGATATTTTGTCAGGTGGAATTTCTTAGCTTTGCTTTACTACCTAGATAAGAATGAATCATTAACATATTGAATTTATGTAAATCACCTTAATCATCTGCTTTCCTTTTTCTGTTTCTGTGCCACAGAGACTTGCTAGAGAAAGTTTTGGAAGCAAGCTGACATGATTTTAGTCAGAGTTTTTCCACTTTGAGAGCAAAGGGAACAGATTCTGGCTGATTTCACCAGAGACATTTATTAGTTATATATCAGGAGCATATGCATTTGTCGGGAAAAGAACAAAGCTCAGGACTAAGCTTCCAGGAGCATGCTCCAAATTGCAGAATGTCCTAGTATGTCTTTTAATGTGTCCTAATGTCTTTTTATCATAACTCACTGAAGCTAGATCTTCCAGCTTATCTTGACTGATGATGCCCAAGTATTTAACTTTGCTACAAACTCAAATGTTGCCTTGCTGTGTGCATCTGCCTAACAGCCACCACTGCCTGGTAAAGCCAAATGGCCCTGCCACCATTCTCACTGCAGAGTGGACTCAGGGTGCACTCCAGCTGCACATGGCTCTCTCGCAACCCGAAGCCATTCCCTCCCACACAGTTGGTGCAGTCTGGTGATGCACTTGCATTTTAGCATGGAGGGCAGTGGGAAATTGAATTTCGGTTTCTTTGTTGAGGAAATAATAAATGGGTAGCCCTTCAGTATGGAAGGTACATTAGTTTACACAGCTGTCAGTACCATAGACTGGGCGGGCGGCTTAAATACTGAAAGTTAATTTTACAGTTCTTGGGGTTGTAAGTCAGTTTCTTCTGGGAGCTTCTCCTTGGCTTGCTGATAACTACCTTCTCTCTGTCTTCACATGTTCTTTCCTCTGTGTGTGTCTGTGTCCTAATCTCTTATAAGGATAGCAGTCATATTGGATTAAGGCCCACTCCAATAACCTCATTTTAACTTAATTACTTCTTTAAAGACCCTTTCTCCAAATACAGCCATCCCATGAGGTATTGGGGGTTAGGATATCAATATGAGAATTTGGGGCTGACATAGTTCAACCCATAACATAAGGGTATTTGAAAATTATGGCAACTAAATGCAATTTAGGATTCCAGATTAGACTTTGGATTAGAGCAATATTGCTATGAAGGACAGAATTGGGACAATTAGAAATTTTTTTAAATAGACCGTATATTAGATAATTATGTTTTATCAGTGCTAAAGTTACTAAATTGGATCATCGTACTGTGGTCATATGAGAGAAGGCCTTTGCTTTTAGGACGTGAATACTTAAATATTTAGAAGTAAATCGTTGTAAGATTGACTTGCAAATATTTCAGAAGCAAAGAGAAAATATACTAGGTAATGTCCTATTGTAATTTAATTAAAGGCTCAAATTTTTTCAAAACAAATTTTTTAAAAAAGGTACTAGAAAGTTGCAAAGAAATGGTACTGGAAAAATGAAAAAAACATTACACTAATCTACCATTGATTTCCTATCAATATATACTGTTTTTCCATGCTTAAATTTCTGAAATAAACTATTCCTGCTAAATGTAATGCTACTGTCACTCTTCTGAGTAAGTATGGGGAGAATTAAAGGTTTACTCAGTGATAGAGAAATTCCAGGTGATGACAAGGTCCGTGGAGACAGATGACAGAACTCCAGTGAGGGTGAGGGCATTATTATTGAGCAAATCAGCAAAGTGTGAGGCTGAGGTATTAAAAGATGTATGAGGTACTTTACAGGATAAGAGGATGCGTTTTGTTGGCTGGCAGATAGTAAGACAGGCTTCAGAATACCAGAGGAACGTGAAGAAGTGACCTGGAAGTTAGTCGAATTGAACGGTGGAAAAAATGTATATGTCACGTATGTCAAAAGAAAGATGTAAAACTGGAGGAGAAATACCAACAACATTCTGCTTTGTAATATGTTGGACGTGAGAGAAGCAGGGGTCCCCATTTTGAGAGCACCACAAGAGAGGCAGTGGAAAGATCAAGTTTCAGGTCAAGAAAAGAAAGAGGGAGAGGTGGACATGTTCCTTGAACTTGTGAGCTATAGGAGAACTTGTTACTGATGGGTCAGAGATTATAAAAATCACTGAACAATGTTAAATAGAAATATGTATGCAAAGTGTCCTCTTATCATTAATTTTTTTTACAGTTGCCCAAAGAGATATTCTAACTTTCTTTTAATCCTTAAATAAGCTTATCTTTGAGACAGTGTTGTGTGATGCTTAAAGTTTCTCCAAAACAATCAGGGAAACATTAGGATTTTCTTTTCACGGTTGTTAGATTATATGTCTCAAAATTTTACAGTTTAAGGTTTTGGTCTCTTTATAAGAATTAGAACATTCTCATCTGAATTAATTTGTTAAAAATTTGATGGAAAAAGAACAAAACACAGCACAGCATAAACTTGAAAAATATATGTAGATTCATTGGCAGAAGATTATTTTGACATCAGCAAAGAAGAGATCATAGAAGACGATTTTAAGGAAAAGCTAATGTACCTTCAAGGAATTTGGTCTCTACACATGTGCAGTTATCAGAGAGTTCCCTGACTCCAAGTGTTTATTCACATCTGTCAGCTAAATCATAGATCCAAATGCAAAACGTAACACTCAGGAACATTATGTGGATTTGTGACACTCCCTGGAGGACTTTGGGTTCATAAAGCAATGAATGGATTATAAGAAGACATAAATATGGTATTTTCATCTATGACAGATGCAATCTTACTCCAATGTTATTTATATTATATAAAGGAAAACTGAACCTATTTTCCTCAGTCGAACTGAGAGGAGGCACCCTTAGGGATGAATAAATGAATAGCTTGCTATTAATTTCCAATTCCTATGAATACATCTTTGAAAACGTCATGTTTTAGAGATTTTTTTTTAGATGGCTGATGTTTGTTTGTTTATTTATTTATTTATTTATTTATTTTACATGTGTGGGAGAGAGAAAAAAATGGAACCAAAAGGAAATGTGAGATTGAATTGTGATGGTAGCTGAATAATAATTTTTTCATTTTTGCCATTATCCCAAATCATGAAAAATTTATCTAACTTTAGATTTTAATGGACAAGTGAACACTCAGACTGGGTTCTATGAAACCTGCTTTGAGTCTTTAACATTCTCTGAATCCTTGTCCTTGGTTCATTTTAGGGAGATGGGATTCATGGGATTATGGAAAGAGCCTGGGTCTTGAATTTAGAGGATCAATGTTCTATTTTTTTTTTTTAATTCTGTTATGTTAGGCACCATACAGTACATCCTTAGTTTTTGATGTAGTGTTCCATGATTCATTGTTTGCATATAACACCCAGTGCTCCATGCAATCCGTGCCCTCCTTAATACCTATCACTAGGCTTACCTATCCTCTCTTCCCCCCTCCCTTCTAAAACTCTCCATTTGTTTCCCAGAGTCCATAGTCTCTCATGGTTCATCTCCCACTCAGTTTCTCTCCCTTCATTTTCCCCTTCTCCTAATGTCCTTCATGCTATTCCTTATGCTCCACAAATAAGTGAAACATATGATAACTGACCTTCTCTCTTTGACTTATTTCACTTAGCATAAACTCCTCCAGGCCCATCCAAGTTGATGCAAATGTTGGGTATTCATCCTTTCTAGATGGCTGAGTAATATTCCATTGTGTATATGGACCATATCTTCTTTATCCATTCATCTGTTGAAGGGCATCTTGCCTCTTTCCTCAGTCAACAAAACAAAGAGGCAACCCACAGAATGGGAGAAGATATTTACAAATGACACTACAGACAAAGAGCTGATATCCAAGATCTATAAAGAACTTCTCAAACTCAGCTCCAAAAAACAGATAATCAGGTCAAAAAATGGGCAGAAGTTGTGAGCAGACGCTTCTCTAAAGAAGACATACAGGTGGTTAACAGACACATGAAAAAGTGTTCATCATCATTAGCCATCAGGGAAATTTAAATCAAAATCACACTGAGAGGGTGCCTGGGTGGCTCAGTGGGTTAGGCTTCTGCCTTCGGCTCAGGTCGTGGTCTTGGGGTCCTGGGATCGAGCTCCACATCGGGCTTTCTGCTCAGCAGGGAGCCTGCTTCCCCCTCTCTCCCTGCCTGCCTCTCTGCCTACTTGTGATCTCTCTGTTAAATAAAGAAATAAAAAATCTTAAAAACAAAACAAAACAAAAATGCACACTGAGATACCACCATGTATCAGTTAGAATGGCAAAAATCAACAAGGCAAGAAACAACAAATGTTGGAGAAGTTGTGGAGAAAGGGGAACCCTTTTACACTGTTGGTCAGAGGAGCCAGGTTCTGGTATTAACTCTACCTGGCCTGTATCTTTATACACACTTGTAGACCTAGGATGGACAGAGGAGATGCTGTAAACCTCTCTGACTCCTGAGTTTGATACTTTGATCTAATCAAGATGTCCCACATCTTTCTTAGTATGTCAGTCATCTGAAAATTTTGGAAAACAATCATCAGTAGAGCAGTAGGGGCTTAGTCATTGTATAAATGCTATTTTCATAATATTTAAAACTTGGGCCAGATATTAAAGAAATTGCTATGAATAAGTTTTCTGTATTAAAGCTGTTTTTTTTGTTCAAAATAGAGAAGAGCTGGATACATAATTCATAACTGTTACTTAAGATAAGCACAGCTTAGATTAGAACTTTAGCTTTATATCTTGCCAAGAGATGGATAAGAATATGCTCTTTCATTATTACAGTTGTGAATGGCAAAATGCTAATCAGGTGGAATTAGAGAACAATTTAATATTCTTATTCCAAAAATCAGAATCAATCAGAATCATGGTGTTTTGTGATGTGAAATTGTTTGGTTTCAAATAATTCTCTGGTGACAGGTGGCAGTCATATTTTGAATCCCTGAAATCTTGGTAAAATTGTTAAAAGGTATTTCATTAAATCAGGATTACAAAATTAAAGATACTCCCATTCCTTTAATCTCCAACTCTCCAACCCTCACTTAAAAGCTCTGTTCTAAAGAAAGCTACCAGGATTTGTCCACCCAGGGAAAAAAGAGTCCTCAATTAAATTCTATTCAGCAAAGTTATTGGATCTCTTTCACTTTGTTAGAATAATATCCTTAACTAATGTCTGCTATCCTGTTGAGGCAATAAAATACAACACATGCAAATAGGATGGGTTTTGCAAATAAAGGCAGTATAACTAATTTGAAATTGACATTAAAAACTGAGACAGTTTTCAAAAATGAATTTCCCATGGTCAGTTTTGATTGGTGGTTTTAGCCAATGAAGTGGCCAGTGTGAAATGTTCTCTTACTGTTGTGATCACTGCAAAATGATGGAAGCAGCATTGGACTATTAAAACTTTTAGAATGCTAGAGTTCATATACTTTCATGAATCATTAGTTATGTTTATCTCTGAGTGTATCTGATGAACACAAAGTAGTTCTGTAAGTAAAATAAGTGTATTTGAATAAGTCCCAGGTTTCTGTTTTACATAAACACTAAATTATTGGTTATTTGTATATCTTTAATATGGTTTTAAGCTTTTTTTTTTTACCACTATTTGTACCAATTCTGACTTTACTTAACAAAGAAAGTTTTAAGTTCTCTAATTTTAGGTGATCTGCTAATTTTATCTTCATATAAAAGCTTCAGTGCCCTTCCAATTATATGTCAATTTTAAAATATTCTTGTGAACCCAATAAAATATTTAGGGAAAAATATAGTCCAAGACGGATAAATGTTTTGACTTATTGGCTAGAAATGATTAAGATATCATGAATTTATTTGTGTGGATAGTGTGGCACAATAGAAGAACAGTAGCTTATTAGTATATCCAAGCTTCAATATTATCTTTGGTAATATGGTCAGGGGTCTCCTAAGGACCTTCCTAAGGACAGGGAGTACTCTATACGCTATAGAAAGTACCACCCTCTGAAAATGTTGAGCTGTTTTCTTAAGATTATTTCTGATTTTTTTCCCATTATTTTATAATTTTTACATTATCCTGAATTATTTTTGAGTATCTACTGGGGTCTTAAATAACTTGGCATCTGGATCTGCCATTTTATACTACCTTTATTTCCTTCTCTGCTTTTTATTTAAAATTCAAGCAAATAAACACCGAGCTTTATTGTCATTACATTTTAATGCCATCATCATAGTTTTAACTATAGAGAGCCCTTTTGTTGCCCCTCTTTTTTTTAATATTCTGTTGTATTATCATACATTTCTGGATAAATTTGAAATAAAGAATTTGTAGTTAAACCTATCATTACATTTTGAGAAAATTGATATGTTTATCTTACCGGTTCTACTTCAGTAATGTGGAATACCTCTTCATAGCTTTTTGACATTTTTATGTTTTTTAATTGACCTCTTTGATTTTCTTAAATCTCTTGTGCACACACACACACATCCTCATTACTCTCAAATTAAGGAACATCCTTAAATGCTTAATTTTGTTTACTGCTCTTCTGACCAGAATTACCTTTCATTAAGAATGGTTGGCATTGTGGAATGCTTTGGATTGAAATGTATGTGTGAAAGTGTGTGTGTGTGTGTGTGTGTGTGTGTGTGTGTGTGTACATGATAGTTTACAAGTAATGAATTCTTACTATTTTTCATAAGTGTATAAAGTAGTTCACAGCGGGGCATCTGGGTGGCTCAGTGGGTTAAAGCCTCTGCCTTCGGCTCAGGTCATGATCCCAGGGTGCTGGGATCGAGCCCCGCATCGGGCTCTCAGTTCAGCGGGGAGTCTGCCTCCTGCTCTCCCTCTGCCTGCCTCTCTGCCTACTTGTGATCTCTCTCTCTGTCAAATAAATAAATTAATTTTAAAAAAATAAAAGCAGTTCACAGCATCACAATTTCCCCCAAAGACATAGATTTCTCAAAGATATAGAATTTTTTAGGATAAGGCTTAATAGCTCTACAGAGTCAATACAGCTGCTGCTGCCATTTATAATGTTCTGTAAGATCTATGAAAACTGAAAATAAGCATAAGATGTATTTGGGGGCCAAGAGAAAAACAGGCTAAGAGAAAATGGAAGCATTCAGAGCAGCATGAACTTGCCAGAAAATAGCAGGCCACTCTAGTGGGAGTAAGACTTTGAAAGACATAGGAACATATTATCATAGGACAGGAGACATCTGATAGAATGAAGGGGGTTTCCTCACAATAAGTCTGAATTTCTCTATTTCTCTTCGATCTTATCTGTATATTCCCACTCTATTCCCCCTGTCTGAAGACCTCACTTCCTATGTAATATGGAAAGTTCATGTTCCTGCCATTCGCCTTCTTTACTGTTGGTCCTCGGTGTCCTCAGTGGGTTTAAGGACTAACCCTGTTGATGCCTTCAGTGAAAAGGGAAGCCTGTCCCTGCTGTGCTGGCGTCCTCCCACAGCCCGGGAGATCTCACTAACAAACCTGAAGATCCTTTAATAGTGTCACGTTTTTCAAATTGTATCGCAGCTGCCTTGATATAGAAACAGAATAGTGTCAACAAGCCCTCACTTGTAGTGATAATGTGCAATAGTTTGTATGAGATTCAATTCTTAGCATTTGATCTTTTTTGAGAGGCACTTCTCCAACATCACAGGTTTAAATATTTCTATTGATTTTTATGTCTAGATTTATTGTGAACATATAACCTCCAGTTAGCCTAAAGCAGCCTTTCTGATTTCTTAAGCAAAACAACCAGTTAGAAAGACCTAACAACAACACTCTAAATGTACATGAGTGAGCTGTGAAAAATAATTGTATTTATGGTAGGCATTTTATATTGGAAATTGTTGTCAACAGTTCAGTTTTTAGAATATATTATTATAATAAATGGCTGCGTTTGGGTCAGGCAAGCTTGTGTTAACTTGAAATTTCTTTAAATGATCTGCAAATTATTTATATGGATATATTTATTTATTGCACTGTATATATAACAAAGAAAATCATTTGGGTAGTTGAATTGCTCAGTCCCACAGTATAACTTTTCCTGGTGTTTGTGGTTAATATTTATAATTAAATAAAATATTTAATTGGCATTTTTCTGATATTTACAGTTACTATTTAATTCTTTCTAACTTATTTACTTCTACCTCAAACAGTAAAATTAACTGTAGAATTTAGAAGATTACTTATTTACCCTATAAAATTCATATTTAACTCTTTTGGGGGAAGTATTGGACATCTTATCTGAACTCTATGTTGTTACTGTTGGTCTCTTACTTATAAAGTATTGACTTTATTATTTGAAAAATCCTTTCTCTTTGTTCTGCCTATTCTTGACTCTGCTCAGGTCAGACCAAGTATAATTGGTATAATTATATATGTCTAGAGCTCCTGGCTCTAGGCCAAGCACATAGTGAGTGCATAGTAATTGATACTATTTTATTTTATTTTAAGGTAATCTTACCTGAAAAAATAAAAAAAACTTTTAAATTATGCTCTATTTCTTTGTTATGGTCTCAAAACCAGAATATTTTTCAAAAATAGCATGTATAGGGGCACCTGGGTGGCTCAGTGGGTTAAAGCCTCTGCCTTCGGCTCAGGTCATGATCCCAGGGTCCTGGGATCGAGCCCTGCATTGGGCTCTCTCCTCAGCAGGGAGCCTGCTTCCCTTCCTCTGTCTCTGTCTGTCTCTCTGCCTATTTGTGATCTCTGCCTGTCAAATAAATAAATAAAATCTTTAAAAAAAAATCGCATGTATATTTTTTCCATAAACCTAAATATATATATATGTATATATAGTCCATAAACCTAAACTTTTTGTTAATTAACTCTGATATAAACTATTTTTAGTAGTTTTCAAATAAGTAACTTAATTTAGAGTAAGTAAATAATTCTGTAGTCAGGTAGAAAGAGGGTTTATTTGTATATACTATGCTTTATGTTATTTTAAGTAGTTGAAGTAGAATTTTCTAAATAATATTTATTTTATTGAACCAGTAGAATTTTCTAAATAATATTTATCCAGACAATTAATGTGGATGATTTAATGCTTACCTTACAGGGTTTTGTATGTAAAATGAGATAAGAAAAGTGACCCATGACTTCTAGAAACCAATAAGTGAACAGTATGGATTATACATAAAGACAAATAATTAAAATTCTAGAAAATCATGGCAAACAAAATGAAGTAAAGCCAAAGAGCTCTAAGAATTTAAAGGAGATCAGAATAGATCCATCTTCCAGGAAGAGAGGAAGCTTTTTAGAAGAGGAAACTATTGGGGTGCCTGGGTGGCTCAGTCAGTTAAGCGTCTAGCCCTTGATCTCGGTCAGGTCTTGGTCTTAGGACCATGAGTTCAAGCCCTGAACTGGGCCTACTTAACAAAAAGAAGAAGTGGAGGAAGCTATTAAATTTGATCTTACAGTTCAGTAAACGGGGCTCATGGTTATTTAATACCTCCTACTATGGACTGGAAGTTTTTGTCCCCCAAAATTCATATGCTATAATCAAATAATCCTCAGTCTGATGTATTAGGGACCTTTGGGAGGTGATGAGGTTATGAGCATGGAGACTTCATAAATAGGATTAGTGGCCTTATAAAAAAGACTTCAGAAGGGCGCCTGGGTGGCTCAGTGGGTTAAGCCTCTGCGTTCGGCTCAGGTCATGATCTCAGGGTCCTGGGATCGAGTCCTACATCGGGCTCTCTGCTCAGCAGGGAGTTCTCCCTCTCTCTCTGCCTACTTGTGATCTGTCTCTCTCTGTGTCAAACAAATAAATAAAATCTTTTAAAAAATTAAAAAAAAAAAAAAAGACTTCAGAGAGCCCCTTGGCTACTTGTACCACGTGAGGACTCAGCAGAGAGCAAGCTGTCTATGAATCAGAAACCAGGCCTGACACCTATCTGCTAAACTGTGAGAAAGAAATGTTTGTATAAGCCACCCATTCTGTGGTATTTTTGTTTTGGTAGCTCATGCAGATGAAGATGTATACTAAGTTTTGAAAGTAAAACAATATTATCTCAAAAATTTAGCATATATTACTATATCTGAGTTTAAATTTTCAGAAATTCAAAAGATATATCAGGTCGTATTCTCAGTAAGCATAACAATTGAATTATAAGATCTATGTATATAAGAAGTTTATACAAATTAGTTAGGAAATGATTGTTTCATTCTAAATGGACAAGTAACATGAAGAAAAGATTTCCAATAACAAAAAATACTATTAATAAATTAAAAATATAGAATCACGTTAGTGAGCTAAGAAGCATAAATCCATGTATGAGTTTAGCAGATAGTTGCATGGGCTATATCAATATATTTTAGATGTTATATTAAAGCAACACTCAGGCACCATTTCTTTTGTTATTTGTGTATTAAGATGTTCCTTCCTTATTAATAAGGAAATAAAAAACAGACATGTGTACACTCATAGAGGTCATGAGAGCCAGAGCTAACATTCTTTTTTTTTTTAGAGCTAACTTCAAATGCATTATTTATTATGTTACTTTAAAACATTAAATAGAAGTAATAATACTGACAGAAATAACAAAATAACCATGGGTTACTTACTGTTGGTGGCAGGAAACGTTGGTTAAAATCTTAGAACACAATTTGGTGGTATGGGGCAAAAGCGAGCACATTGTTTTCTCATGTGAAACTTAACTTCCAGTAATAATCCAGGCACAGGAAATGTGGACAAAATTCTTTGTTACTGTGTTATTTATAATTGCAAAATATTTAACACCTAAAGTCCAAAATTAAGGATAGGAGATGGGGGGAAAGGGAATCTGAATTCTGCGTGTCATGCTGAACATCTGTTGTCTCCCTCTTTGGGTTCACTCTCCACCTCTGTTCTTGCAATCCTGTGCTCTGCTGGCTTGTGTCTTCCACTTGAGTGGACTCTGTTACCCTCGGGCTTTGTTCAGTCAATACAAAACATACTCAAGAGACTAGGTGGAAGAGGAGAATGAAGTTGGAATATATCCCACAATTTCCTCCTTGTTGATGGAGGTGGTTGTACTGTGTACTCTCACCAAGTGTCCCAACTCCCATCATTCTCTCCACGGAACCATCTCTCTGGGCTCTTGACACTGCTCACTGCCTTTTCTCTAAAATCCTCTCATTAGTAAAGGCTCCCAAGGTTGCTAGCCCAAGATATATAATATAGCATCTCTTTTTTTCCTAAACACTGAGCTTTGACTCTTCTCAAATTGCCCACATAAGGGTGCCATATTTTATTTCATGCCAGGATTCTAAATGAGGCTCTTCTGAATTTTAAAAATTTTAATTTCTTAATGCTGCATTTTTTCAATGTTGATGATATGTATAAAAAGCAAAAGAGCAAATTTTAAAAATTCAACTTCATTGCCTTATTACCATCAGTATTTACTTACTTTTTCCAGAAGCATTTCATGTTTGCCAGCTCTATGCCAGGTATTGTCTTAGACACTTAAATTACAAGGTATCTCAAGAAGCTATAATATCATTATATATCATTATCACTAGTGATAGATCATAATATCTAATATATCATTATCACTAGTGATAGATACAAAACGTAATCCTACCTGTTTATGATGTAACTGTGGTTAATAGTGATACTCTCAATGTATTTCCAAATGTTATTTGCCAAGGATGGGATATTTCTGTTCTTTAAGATTTTATCTTCTATTTATTATTCCTTGAAGTTACTGCATAACTTTGAGTAATATGTTATGTAAGTAAATTTTACACATTAGAAAAGATATAAAAGTGTGTATGAGTCTTCAAAAAAGGTGATGAAAAATGCAAGAACACACTCGTATCACGAACTTTCCAGTAATGTGTTAGGATTTGTTTGATGGAACTTCAAACACCTGAAATTTGAATTCAGCTTGCAAGACTCCTCAAACTGCTTAGAGATTTTCAGCCTTCGGTTTTATTTTTGTTTTTGTTTTTTCACTGAGGAACTATATAAAAAACAGATCTTTTGACAGAATTTGCCTCTGTAGGTGATAGGCCATAATACATGTGAGTAGTTCAGTTTACTGTTGTGGCTCACTTTGACTCTGGGATCGAATTATCACCATTCAAACTCCCACATGTAATAGTTGTGTGACCTTTTGCAAAGTTACCATAGTATTTATCTTGTGAGGCTATTTTGAAGGTTAAATAAGATAATAATACCTGTAAAACTATCAAAACAATATTGGAAGATAATAACCACCACTAAATGTTAGCTCTTCTTCCCTTAGTGCCACCATAATTGCAGAAGCAGTAACATCAGATATCTCTAAACCCACTGACACAGTATCAAAACCACCACCATTTTGGACAAAAGATTATCTTAAGTGTGCTACTTATCCTGGGAATACAGTCATATCAGCAATTGTTCTCCTCCTTTGGTTTTTCCTTTAGAAGGGCAGATAGGTGTTTATTTCACAGTGTTTAGATTTAAATAAAAATGTCCTTCCTCCCTCCCTCCTACCTTCCTACCCTTCTTTTCTTCCTCCCTTTCTTCCATCTGTCCTTCCTTCCTCTATCGCTTTTGTCTGTCTTTCTTTCTTTCTTTCTTTCTTTCTTTCTTTCTTTCTTTCTGTGTTCTGTCTTCAGCCTGTTTCGTGGTTGTCACTGGCCCAGTTAGCCTAGTACGTATGTGTTTTGTGTGTGTGTGTAAATTTGGAGATGTATAGAAATGAAAGTCGATGCACTGAAAAGATTAATGAGATATATCAACACAAACTAGTAATAGGGATGTGTGTTGTTTGTGCAGAATGTTACAGCTATATGTTAAATATATTATAAGTTTATATTACCATAATAATGCATTTCTCCCTAGCTATTAATCTGAGCTACAGAATATCACATGTATATTTAATTTTCCTTCAAAGGGATCTAAGCTTATTTACATGTTCTGTACGTAGCGTAGTTTTAAGGACATTTTAATATTAGCTACTAATTTTATACTGTCAGAATGTTTTAATCTAATTACAAAAGATTGTAGCTACAATATAAGCTTATTTAGTCTACATTCTCTCTGTTTGACCTTTCCGGTAGGAACCTATGAAAAGAAATCCATACCATTCTACAAAATTCCCAGTGCGAGGAAAAAGGCAAAAATAACAAAAATTTCAGCACGGATTATTTTATGTAGCAACAACTTGCAGTCCAAATCATATGGCAGTTAAAAAAAAAAGAGAGAGCGAGAGACAATAACAAAGCTAAACAAACAGCTTTCTTGTTGTTCACTTTCTTAATCCCTTTAAAATAAAATAAATATGGAATTTCAATGAAATAAATTATTTCCAAAGAGCACAGTACCTTCTGTACGATGACTGTATTTACTTTCAAGTAATAATGCTTAAAGATAGTATGTACAAAAGTCGACATAATTATTTTCTTTATTTGACTATAGTGTCTGGATCTTAGTCAAAGGACAAAAGTGCAATTGGTTTGTTTTTCAAGTTATTCCTTATTTCAGTTGCATGTCGGAAAGATCATAGTGTTACTGTTTTAATTTTGATTGTTAACATAAAATTGGAATCCAAAGTAAAGGAAAATTGTGAAAATTAACTTGTTACAAGTATAAGAGAACAAAGCATGGGCATTATGATAATGTAATCATTGAGAATCTGTGAAGTAAAATGTATTTTTAAAGACACAAAGTTAATGCTTTCCTTTGAAATCTCCATGTAAAAATTGAAAACACAACTTTAATAGAAGACAGGCACAGGTAGTATATGAAGAATTACAATGGGGAAATTAATAAAAATAGTATCTAAAACAGTATTAGTAAGATATGAAGCTCATTCATTAATGGTCTCTATGATAATATATCACTGAAAATGTTGCATGAAGGACAGTCTTTGATAGGATTATGTACAGTGTAATAGCAAGACACTGGAATTAAAATTCACTGAGAAGATACATCTTGTGAACTGAAGGGTAAGAAGATAATAATAGTAACATTAATAATAGTAAATAACAGGAATAAAATGATTCACATAAATAGAATTTCCATCAGCAGCCATTATTGTAATTATAGGAATGATAAGCTAGTAATCTACAGTAAATAGCTAATCTTTATTGATTCACTGTTTAATTTCTTTTTATTTTAAAGGCTTTAGAACTGCTGTCAATAACAATAATGTGTACACGGGAAAAAGTTACACTAAGAAAGAATGGGAAAAGAATGTACTGCATTGTGCAACATTCAGCATTACTAAAGAATCTTTTTAAAAATACATTTATATTCTATTGTTAAGGAAAAAGAAAAAAAGGCATTCAAAAGATCCCCCCCCCTTTTAAGTGATTGCTGTGGGACTTATTCTAACACAGTTTATGGGGTTTTCAACGACAAGGTGGGAAAATGCAGGGATCTCAGCTCTGACTCTTTAATCACTGGGAGTTGAGGATTATTCTTCATCAATAACACCTGGGAGAGAAAGACAGGCCGTCAGCGGGCTGACCCTACAGCAGCCCTAGGGGCAGTTCCACCGCCACCAGCAAAGTTAGCACTAAGGGTAACGGAGCCATTATCCAAGGTCCGGAGAATAGCAGGAGCAGAGAACTCACTTCTTGATGGTAGAAAATAAATTCCATATTTAGCTCATGATTTCTAGCAACCAAACCTTCTTCCAGAGAACAAAGGTTAATTTTCTTTTAACATACATGAAAGATGAGAATGTGAAAGTGATGAGTCACTGAGGTGTTCCATCAATGACATTGCAAGAGGAGAAGTTGCAAGGAGACGGTTTTCCATTCTACTGCAAGTGATACAAAATTCACAAGAAAAATTCAGCTAGAATCTAAAAATCGTAACATGCCATGATAACAGAGAGAAAAAACATCAAATTTATTTCTGTGTTCAGTTAGCTTTTGGTTAAAATCTAGATGGACTATTTAATCAATTAAGTGCCTATGTGATGACTGTCCTTTAGCTATCTGTTCATTATTACCCTTTGAGAAGTCTTTTTAAGATTCAGAGTTAAACTATTTCCCTTTATTTCGTTCTCCACACATCCCTCCCTGCCCATTCCCCACTTCAGAAAAGCCTGAACTCTGTAAGGAAAGAATGGTACTGGGTGCTGTAAAGCAGAGTCAGATGGAACCTGGAAGTTGGTTAGTTCTATGCGTTCTTTCAGTATAGAATGTCTGACTTTTGTCGTTAAATAGGAGACCCACAGGTCTTCCCCTCAGCTTAGCTGCAGAGCTGCATATTCCCACCCTTGCCCATTTTCACTTTCTCTCTAGAGCCCTTTGCCTCTCATCCCCACTCCCCCATTGACTTTCCTCTGTCTCCAGTAAACCATATTTTAGTGTTGACAACCACTTTTATATCATCAGATTTTTCTTTAAAGTTTTCTGTTACTTCATTAAATACATTGTTTCACCCATAGAGCACCATAATCTTCACCACGGTCTCCGTTGGCAGTATATCTTCCTGGTCTTGCAGTCTCATGGGTTAAGGACAGGTGCCATTGGTTACCACTCTGGTTTCTAGGTAACTGTCCAGTCACTGTAGAGTCACACTCCTTGCTGCTTTGAAAGTCAAAAAATTTCTCCTGTCACCATTTCCCCTGTCATTGTGGGAGGTCAGTCATCCAGGTTCTTCCTCAAGACCTCCTTTAGTGACTTCAGCACATTCTCTGTATCTCTACCACATCCTAATCAGCTATTTCTCTTTTTTAAATGTTAGTTTTTGTTTATTTAACATTTAAATACCCACCTGAAAAATATTCTTTCTTTCCAGCTTTATTGAGGTATGGTTGACGAATAAAATGGTAAGATACTTAAAGTGTGCATGTGATACACGTATACATTGTGATAAAAGGATGCCTCCACTAGTTAATTAACACACCCATCACCTCACATAGTTATCCGTCTTTTGTTTTTTTCTTCTTTGTAGAGAACACTTAAGCTTCACTTTCCTGGCAAACCTCAGTTGTACAGTGCAGCGTTACCAACTGGAGTTGCCATGCGATACACCAGATTTTCAGACTTTATTTATCTTATAGCTAAAAGTTTGTACCTTAAGGCGAGTTTTGCAAGGCCAGTCTTGAAGCAGTCTAGATTTGAAGCTAAGGAGGAAAGAGCTCAGGACATAACAAAAGGTCACACTGAAGAATAAACATGGCCATCAATTTTTCTTGGATTCCAATCTGTGATGACCCTGCTTCAGTCATTCACCCCAGTCATTCATTCAGCTTTATTATCTACTGTATAATCTGGTGACTGAGGGACAGTTGCAATACATATGTTTATACACTCCAATAAAGGTATGCAACTGAGTACAACAGCAGCCAATAAAAGGGAGGACCCAGTTTTGCCTGAAGGGATGGCAGGGCATCACGGAAGCCTTCCCAGAGAAAATGGTGCTTGAGGCAAGACTTTGAGGATAACAAGAATATCAAACAGTAGAAAGAAGGGAAGACCCTTCAAAAACAGGAAGTAGGTCGTTTAAATTGTATGGCCATATGAGAGAGTAAGCCAACATGGGTGACATGTAGGGTACATATGAGAAAGTCACAGGAGGCAAGTGACAAGATGCTTCATTTCCTGCCGCACTCTCTCTTTGACTTCACCGTGCTGCAGAGTTGATCTCATGCTTCAACCGGGTGCCATCAGAGTCAGATCTATATTTTAGAAACATTAGGAATAGACAGATCACAACAAAAGACAGACAGTCTCATGAGTCTGAATTTACTCTGTGTGCTTTGGTACTGTCCTTATTTCCTTAAAAATTTCTAATCGCCATTCTCTGGGCACTGGTTCTGGTCTTTATCTTCTCTTCCCTGGCCTTGCAGTTGTTGCCTCTCTGGTTTCCCTGACTCAAATCTTCCCCTTTTCCAAATTATTCTTCCCATTCACTCTTAAAAACACAAATTTAATCATCCTTTAATTTTTCAGTGGCTACCAACTATAGGATAATGTGCAAGCTCTTTAGTTTGACAAAGAAGTATTCTTCGTGATAAGGCCCTGTTAATTATTCTCAGCCTCATCTCCTACCACTCTTCCTTACCCTTTGTGGTTTTATCCCATGTATTCTAACTGCAAGTCCCCAGAGACAGGCTGTTCATGTTCCTGTATTCTTGAAAGTGCTGTTTCTCTCTGTCTTAGATGCCTTCTTCCCCTAATGTGGTGAAATGGCAAACTCCTATTCAGTCATCAAAACCCAGACCAGATGGTTACTTTTTTATGGCATTGTCTCCAAGCTCTGTTAATGTGTAGAATTTGTAGGTTAACTGAAGTCGTCTACCCATTTTCAATGCAATTTGTGCACCTTGTACATGTAGTTAAATTACTAGTTTAATTCTTGGCTTAACACTGTACTGGCATATAAAAAGCTTGTAAGTAAAATATTGAAATGAATTGAATTGCATTGAATAAGAGAGGAAATTGCTCTAAGGAAGACTGGTGAAGACTTATTTTGCTGTTAAAATATATCATATTTCAGCAGTCATATGTCTTTCTAATCCACTTAAATGAGTGTAAATCTTCCAAGGCATTTATCAGGAAACAGAAACACAAGCAAAATTGTCTCCAAATGATGCAAAACCTATAATTAACCTAAAACTCCTTGGAGAATGTATTCTGCCTCCTCTTATAGATTCCCTGCTTCCTCCTTATCTAAACTTCTACAATTTTATAACAATAATAAGTGTTTTTAAAATAATCAATTGAGGTGAAGCACAGCTCTATTATTTGATTTGTATTTGGATAAGAATACCGGTTATGGCAAAATTCGTGTGATGACACATGATACATGTTTCCTTCGGAACATCCTACTCTTACTAGAGTACTTTGCTTTAGTGGAATAATCAATAGCGTTTAATAATGCAAACTATATGTTTTGCTCTCAATAAACTTCAGAGTATAGAGAAGTTATTTTAAGAGTTAAACACTAAGGGACACTTGAGTGGCTCAGTCAGTTAAGCGACTGCCTTCGGCTCAGGTTATGATCCCAAGGTCCTGGGATAGAACTCCACATCAGGTTTTCTCCTCAGTGGGAAGCCTGCTTCTCCCTCTCCCTCCGCCTTTCCCCACCCCGTGAGAGCTTACTTTCTCTCTCCCTCTCTCTCCTCCCCTCAAATAAATAAAATCTTAAGAAAGAATAGAGTTGAACACTGAAAATTTCTAGGGTCCTTAAAAGGCAGCTATGGGTCTAGGAGCTGCATGCCATTTTCTTACACAGCTATCAAATCCTTTTCTTCTTCCCTCATCCAGGGGGAAGTAAAGACTATGTCTGGTTCCTTTGAGGGGGGCAGAGATAGACCTGATTAATTTATGGAGACAACTTTCATGGTCTTTGAGTATTAGTAATAATTGTAAGTGTGATGCTAAGCATCACTCTTGCCCTGAACATGTAAATGTGTTTCCTTGATTTGCCCCCAATTCTCTCCTTCATTTCACAGTTTCCTGTTTGCGTGCTATCTGATGGTATTTACTGGAGGGCCCTTTAGCATTTATCTCAGCTCTTGAATGATGTTTGTACGTGTGCATGTGTGTGTAAACACAAATGTTTTATTTCTCAGTAACACATGCATCAAGAGTGGGAAGGGAGGCACACATAGAGAATTGAGGCATTGTGAAAATACGAATAGAAGAGTCTGTGAATACGTGTGAAAGAATGATATACTCTAAATGGAGCATGCAATTTTGGAAGGAATAAAGCTCTAAAATTCGGCTATTCAGACTACTGTTAATTAGATAATTTACGTATAAAAATTAACTACTGGATTTAAGCTATTTCTTTATCTATATTTTCTCTCTGTTGTTGATTTCCTGTAAGAGCAAAATGATCTCACAGTCCCTTGATTGCTCTACACTTTCGTCTGGGTGCTTTGTATAAAATATAATACAGTACAGATGTCAACTCAAGAACTAAATAGCACATATTTCTAAAGAACCATAAAAAAATATTAACACTATAGAAACAATGACTCTGTAATTACTTTTTGCTGTGGAGTGAGGTTAGGCATTTATCCTTATAGAGTCCTAATACACTTAAAGTCAGCTCTGCGCCTGTGGTCCTTTTCCCTTTGTTGATGAATGCATTGTGCAGGTACCTTGTATGGCCACCACAGCACTTGAGGTCATCCAATACTGTTAGCACAAATGGTGTGAACAGTAGTTTATATGCCACTTAACTCCTTGGGAGAAACGGTTAACCTTGCTAGAGAGGACAGATCAGTCATGTATAGTTATTAAGGTCTAGAAGGTTTTGTTATGCTCTAAAATACTTTTGTACAACCACAGTATACTTCTGTATGAGGCCTATTTTAGCAGGAAAGCAAAGGAAGGAGAAATCATCTTCGGGATTTTTACAGAATATGTACAATGAAAGAGGTGATGGAAGTTTCTCAAAGATCCATTTCATTAATGACACCTCTACTGCAGAGGTGGCAAACATTTTCCCCTTTAGAAATAGACTCTCTAAAAATATGTTAATGAATTAAGAATAAAGGCTTTGCAGATGTAAAAAAGCTTTTGAAAATTTTCAGCTTGCTAAAAGGAATTCAATCTGATCACTTTGTTTAAAGATTTCAGAATCATCTTATTATGTTTTAAGTGACTGCTTTTGCTATGAAATGAAGGGCCCTTATTAAATTTACTCCAGGTCATTACCAGACTTCATTTAAAATTAACTTTCAACCACTGCCCTTAGTAACTATGTATTTTTAATCTCAAGGGTCATCTGATGATGATAGTCTCAAAAGGAATCAGCTGAGAATACCTAGAGAGAATCTTCAGTTCTCCCCTACTTCTAATGAAATCATGAGGAGACTTTATCTCCTTATTACTGGTGAGCGAAGCATATGTAGGAAAACAATCACAAATTTATTTTTTTATATGGAGCAGAACCATATTTCATGCCTTTCTATGAAATAAAATTTTCTTTTCATACTTTACTGGCACTGGAGATATTTTTTTAAAATTATAAGAAAAGCACGAGATGAGCAGCATTTTTTTTAAAGGTCATTGTACAGAACAGCAGATGATTGAAAAACCTTTGTTTCTTAGAGCCTCAATAAAAACAGTTGTGTTAGGTTTTTCTTGTATTTCATTAAACGATTAATAAGAAAAAGTACACTTCCACAGCTTTTTCAAACAGTAGAAAAAGAAATCAGTTTACCACTACTGCTATTTAAATATCTTCTAACTGGCAAAATTAAACTATGTCTCTTTATTTATTTATTGCACTTATAAAAAGATTAATGGGGATGTGATTCCTTGAGGCTTTTACATATAACCCCTTCACAAAGAACAAAATTATACAGTTTGGCAAATGAACTAAATTAGCTACATTTATTTAAATAATCACTATAGAGGAAACAATAAATCAACAACATTCTGCACAAAAAAGTGTTTACAGAGTGTCTTGTAATTTGTTTTATCAAGGACACAGACTTTTTGCTCTTAGCTAATCTTGCTTCTAACAGTCTATTATCACATCAACCATTAATGAGTATTTGCAATAGAAATTTAGCTGAAGCTCAGGACCAGAAAAGTAAGAATAACTTCTGCCTTTGTCGCCAGCACAGTTTCTCTGAAACACATTCTTCTAAAAAACATTTTGTCAAAAGGTTCCTAATAACTTCAGAGACAATCAAAATTAAATGGCAGAGCTTTGTTAAATCAGGGAAAGGGATGATTTGAATGGTCATAATCGTGCAATTATCTCAGCCTCTCTATATTTCAAAGGACTTTGTCCATATCTCAGTCTATATCAGAAGTAAGTGAGTAGGGGGAGCTCTAATGCTGAACCTGTGATATATTCATAAATCAGGACTTTCAGAGCCTGTCACTGGCACCATAATGAGGGTCATTATTCAGGCAGAGTGTCAAAACTACTATCAAAGGACCTTCTCAGAATTACAATCATTCTGTTTCTTGTTAAATAAGCAATGTAGTACACAAAAATGGCAAACAAGAAGCAGGTCAATTTGATACAGTGTGAGGGCACAGAGATCTCTAGAGTAATTTACCCTCTGGGAATTCTGATGGCTGGTGAGATGAATTATACACACCCTCAAAAAAGATTAATGGTAATAAAACCCCTTGAACATTTTCACTAAAAAAGCCCTACAAATTGCTCATAAGCAACTTCAGAAACAAATCTGGGAGAAAAGTGATTAGTTTTATTGTTGTCAGACATAAAACTCTTTGCAAAGATAAAAAATATCATCTTGGAAAATTGTCAGTGTACCAGCAAAATGTTACAAATCTGATTAACTTTACAGTATTAGGTCAATTAAAAAAAAAAGTAAACCTTTAAAACTGGAAAGTTTCCATTCCTTTTATCTTCGCCACATCATATGTCCACAAATGTTCTTGAAGACTCACACATACACCAGGATGCACGCACATCTCCCATATACACATAAAACCCAAACATTGCACTGTAATACAGTAAAGAAACAATTGCCTGATATTCATATCTCTCTGGCAAGCACAGTGATAGAGAAAGATTTAAAAAGTAAGCTTATAAATACTTTCATTCTTTGTACGTCAAAAGGGGAGCATACAGTCTTTAGAGTCAAATGGCTCTTGAGCAAGTAAGTACGTCTTTCCTCAGTTTTCAGGTGAAATTAGCATGCCTATGTCTTTATATTTCCTGAGTAGTAAATGGTTCAGCCCCACAGACAAGCATGTCATCAATTAGAACTAACATAAAAATATATGAGACTATGTGGACAAGAATTTGAAGAAATTTTCATATTCTCATGAGTGAAAATTCATATAAACTTGTCAGCAGATAATTTTGCAATGTAAATACAATGTCATAAAAAATCAATTCAGATTTGAATCCAAAGCTCCACTTGTAAAAAACCATCTGAAGGATATAATTTTGTGCAAATATAACAATAAGAACTCTGTATCTCAAAATAAAAGATTGGTTAAACCGGTTCCATTTGAGCTATATATATATATATATATATATATATATATCTCCATTGAAAAGATGCTGTAGAAAAATATTTATGATTATGAGAAAATATTTCTTAAGCACTGCTAAGCAAATAAAGAAATTTGCAAATAAAATGAGGCATCAGATGATATTTTTGATGCATATGGTAATTTTTTTCTTTTTGCACTTTTCTGCATGTTTCTAATTTCCTACAGTCAACATATATTATTTTGCAATAAATATAAGCCTAGTACACGAATATTTATGTATATGACAAAGACACATGCCTATTTTAAAAGAAAGCTTTGATTTCAAAATATATTTAAAGACTGTCTCAATAGAAAACAGTTTTCTATTAGAAGTGAAGAATTTCCTTTTGCAAGTTTTTCAATGAAATCGACATTTATTAGGAATGAATAGATGCATTTAATGCACATTTTCAATTGGCATTACTTACAATCCATGGAACTTCAGAGAGTCTGGATCTGGCATGGACAGTGGTCTCATATAAACATTTATATGAAAATTTTATTAATGTGATTTTGGAAAAATTCATGTTGACAGGAAGGAAAAGGGAGATCTTTGATCATTTTAATTCTTACGTTTCATCTTCATATACTCTTGTTACTGAATTTAAATGTAACAACTCTTATTTAAAAACAAATAAACAAACAAATAAGCCTAAGGAATCATTTAGCGATTTTTATATCCTCCTACTTTTTATTTTGTGCTTATTGGCTACAAAATAGGATTAAACACTGTCAAAAAGAGTGGATTTTACATAAGAGGGCAGAGCATAGAGTTCTGTAGGATACAAGCTATTTAAAAAAATAATACTTATGTTTAACCCTTTGGGCTAGTTTGCTAACCAAAAAATTAAAGTCAAAACCAATTAAAATCTTCATCTATATGACACAGAGCTATTTCAGAAGACTTTAAGAAGCTTCAGGGCAAGTGCTGGCAGCATTGCTTTAAAAAGAGCACACAGATTTCACAATGAAACAAAGTAGATTCAAATCTAGGCTTCACCATTTGTTAACTCTGCACCTTTGAACTACGCAATGCCTTGAGTCCAACTTTCTTATTTATAAAATGGATATGATGCCATTCTTTTTCCTACATCTGTGTGTGTGTGTGTGTGTGTGTGTGTGTTGATGAGAGAGAGAGAGATTTCACTGTTACACTCCTTCAAATTCAAATTTCAGGTTTTATTTAGGACACTTAAAGAAAACATCCAGGATCTCTTAAAATAGAGTGATTTAACGAAGACTGGGAAGTATAGCAGCTTTTTAAAAATAATCATCAATAATTACTTCTCATGTTTTTATAATTATTATTCTCCAGCTATTCCGAAGAATTTGTGGTAGGTTGGTACGTACTATGAAACCAAGAAACCCTTAAGGAGATCTCAAGTAACGATAGAAGATAGACTTTAGTTTTATCAGTTTGTATTGTTAGCTCCAAGCAAAGACAAAGCCAGTGATTTGGTCAAGATTTCTGTTCTCCCCAAGCTTTCACGTGTGGAGGCTGAAAGTGGATCACTGAATCCCTTAACTCCTCTCTGTCAAACTGAATATTCTGTGACAATAAATCCTACTTGTCCAGGCTTACTCTTTAAGTAAATTGGCATCAATGAAATAATCAAAAGCAAACCAATTATGTTCTGGCATCTTTTATCCATCTGTTTGGATTTAACTGCCTATTAAATGGTGTTTGCATATGAGGAAATGCTCTTTTGTAGGCAGAGGTACTCAATTATTTAGATTATACATTTGAATAAACTGTGCAGTGGAAGGACCACCCTTGTAATGTAGGACAATTACATTTTCTTGCATAGTTTACAGATTATTAAACTAATATCAATTCGACCCACACTACCAGTTGCTGGATTCTAACCTTTGCCTTCGAGACTTAGCTACTATGAGGGTCTAGTTTCTACCCCAACAATTAGCAACCTGTGTCAATCATTTCAAATTATACCAAATTATGTAAATTGGTTTTGGGAAAAGGATTGTATGAGATGAGACCACAAAAATTTAATTTCAATAAAGATCATAGGTGAGATTTGTAGCTGCTTGCTGCTGCTTGAGGAATCCCAGATAATCTGTGATTCATAAGCAATGGTTCTCTTGCTTCAGAATGGCTTTCCCTGCACATGCAGATCAGGGGAATCCTCTGCCTGAGCCTTCCCAGCACATATCACTGTCCACTGCACCTCAGCTGGGCACCTAGGAGCCACAACAAAGATTTCCTATGTTAGAAATATCTTTATTTAATTTTTCCGGAAGAGGCGTTAGGTTCATCATTATGTGCGCTGTTTAATAAATATAACAAACCATCACATTTGAACTCCATCTTCACAGAATTCAATTTTTATAAGATTACTCAATGCAGTCCTCTTTTCTCTCACTTCTACATTTTAATTACAAAATTAAAAAGTACTTTTTAGTTACAAAATACTACCAATTTGCTGTAAACACACAGAATGCTCCTTTCTGTAATCCTCCCTGCGCCGCACTGGGTAATAAAATTGGCATGGATGGAGATTTTTGTCTATGTTTATAAATGCAGGCATAATTTTGAAAATCTCTATTTTATAGAATAAGATCAAACAACTTGAGAGAACATGAGATGCACACATAGCACACTGGTAACTTGATTCCCCCAATGCGGTTCATTGGAAAATTTGTTAAAATACTCTCTATTCTCATAAACCCAATTTGCATGACCTGTTCCTGCATCCTACCAGTCCACAAAAAGAATTTGAGTTAGAGTGTAGACCCTTGATTGTGAACCAGTTTTAGTTTTAACAGATAAATTGAGGGTCAGAGGGTTTAAAGGAATACTCAAAATCAAAGGATGATCTAATAGCCAATAGGGAAGTAGAGCCAGGTACTCTGAATTCCTTGTTTAGTTCATTGTTCTCTGATCTCCAGTGGTTTTTATGCATAAATAGGCAAGCGGAGTTTTTCACATCATGTTTCTTTTATGTTTCAATACAACATAGAATTCATACAAATTTTAGAAGTTTTTGTAATCTAAAGTGTGTTCATTCCAACCCTCATATGAATGTAGAACACAAATACGTTTTCCTACTGGAACACCTTGGTGGCCCAGTCAGTTAAGCATCTGACTCTTGATTTCTAGTCAGGTCATGATGTCAGGGTCATAGGACTGAGCCCTATGTCAGGCTCCAAGCTCAGCCTCAGATTCCCTCCCTCTCCCTCTCCCTCTCCCCCTCCCCCTATGCATGTGTGCTTACACTTTCTCAAATAAATAAATAAATCTTTAAAAAAAAAAAAAAAAGCTTTTCCTTCTAATAAACTCTGAGTTTCTTCATATCACAGACCACATTTATTCATTTTTATATGCTAGGCTGTTAAGTATTCAGTTATTCAATCAAACAGGAATCTAGGGGTAGCCATGAAGGTATTTCGAAGGTGTGATTAACATCTGCAATCACTTGACTTTTTATCTAAAGGAAATCATCCTGGAGAATCTGGGTGGGATTGATCTGATCAGTGTAAGGGCCTTAATAGCCGACCTGAAGAAGTTTCCCTCTATGGGCTGCAGTGTCAGCTTCTACCCAAGAGTTTTGGCCTGCTCTTCCTGGCTGCCTGTCTTAACAGATTTGAATTTGCCTACCCACCCCTGGACAATCTCATAAACTAACTCACTGATCAGATAAATAAATATATATCTCCTACTGGAACTTTGATTGATAATAAGTGAGTAACCAGCTGCAGTAATCAGTAAATGTTTTCCAAGTTGATAAATATAAGAAGGAGTGTTTCATTTCATTAAAAACTATGTATTTGACTTAAATTTGTCATGTTGCTTATAAACATTTTTTTAGTTTTCTAGTATGTTTAAACGCATTACTCTTAATAAACAAGACTCCCTCATGATTTAGGGATTAAATGTCTATTTTTATTTCTTTTGTTAGAAAATATATCTCACTGCCTGTCCTGAGTAAAGTGGACTAGCTTCCTTGGTTACAGAAATGGAGAAGACTCTTTAAAAAATAATATTTGTAGGAAAGAGTGTACATTTATTTAGCTTGTTCTCAGTTGAAGAAAAACCTGGTTAAATCTCCCCAGACCATTATGAATCCCTTATTTTAAATCTCTAGCGCTGTAAATAATGAAAAACAATATCTTGCAAGCGTTGTATTGACTATAGTATCTCTTTGAAGTGAAGATTTGGCTTACCGGACTCAGATCCTGTTCTTCCATTAATTAAAATTCTCATATATTTTTTGAAAGTGTGGAGATATTTTTAAAAATTTCTTAGTGACAATTCAATTATATATTTTTGTTATTGACCAACTGTTCTTTAGGTGTAATGACAATGACAGCATCCTCACTACAAGAAAAAAAAAGGAAACAAAACAAAGAAAAACCCTCTTTCATAGCTAAGAAAAGGAAAAATACAGAATAAGTCTTTTCATGTAGTTGATCAAATATAGAACTTTTTAAGGGATCCCAGTTTCAGATTGGTTCAAGCCCATAGAATATATAACTCCAAGTAAAAACTCTCCTATATTCATGGGTGACAGAACCTGCGACAGATAAAAGACTAGCTGCACCATCAAGTCTTTTACAATTATTTGCATTTCCAATGAATGTTGACTGCAGTCAAGTAATGTCAAGGTGACAGGTGTGCAGGAAATTATTCTGATTCATAATGCATGTAACTCAAGGTGCATATCGACTGTATAACACTATTTATCAGAAATGTTTTGGGACAGCAAAACATTTAGGTAAACAAGGTTTTGTGTAATCAAGGGAGTTACAGGGTAATTGATTCATGTCAGGAGACATAACCTAGATTTGGAAAGGAGGTGGTTTTGAATTGAGGATTTAGGACCTGTGGAGTTTTAATTACATAAATGTAGGATTCCCAAATTTCATTAGCAATATTAATGTGTATTTTGGTTTGCATTTTAAACACATAAAAATAAGTTATCTGGAATCCTTGAGAAAATCCCAGAGACAGTAAAAAATTTAAAGCATGAATATTCAAATGTTTGAATAAATATTGTTTTTCAAATATAATTTGTCTTGAAGTTAAATACTGGCCAATGTTAAAAAAAAGAATCTACCAGTATGTGGGAATTTGGGCTCTACTCTATGTTCCCCAAGTTCATATTGTTGTCTTCAAACACTGAAAATAGCTCTGTACACAACCTACTTTTTATATAATTACTCATTTTGTGTTTTAGTTTTTTCCTGTTTGCTTCTGATCCAGCAACACAGGCAGAACCATGTAAGTTCTATTGTGTGGTTGAGGATTGTTTCTCTGATTTCCTGAGAAACATGGGCTTTCTTATTTTCACTATATGCTTCCCTTCATAGATAAATAGTTGTTTCTCCTATAAGGAATAGTAAAGTATTCTATATTGCTCTTATGGTAAGGATCATAAACATTGAGTTGGAGATTGACCATTTAGAGTTTGTAAATTTTACTTAAAAGGATCCCCATGTGTTAATGAAGCCTCCATACTCTGGCAAAGGAATGAGTGTCCCTTATCTAATTTCACAGCCTTTATATCTGCCTCTGGGAGGCGTGTTCATTGAATTCCTTGACCTCACCTAAAGGGAGTCCTTCTTTGAGGGGGCACAGCTTTAGCAGGAAGCTTATTGTTGGGGCAGGTTTGGTGGCCTAGGAATTACTTTAAACTTGGAATTGCAGTCTATTCTTAATAGAATTCTCTACTATTTTTTTAAAAGATTTACTTATTTATTATTTGAGAGAGAGAGAGGGAGAGGTGGGGGAGGGACAGAGGAAGAGAGAGAGAGTATCTCAAGCAGACTCCCCACCGAGTGCCAAGCTTGATTCTGGTCTTGATCCCACCACCCCAAGATGGTGACCTGAGCTGACACACAGAGTTGGATGCTTAACTGCCTGAGCCACCCAGGCTCTCCTAATTCTCTTTACTACTAAGATTTCCAGTCTATTTACTTTCTATCAAGTACATTGGATAATAACCAAAGCCAAACATCTTGTCTAAATATAGAGTTTTTTGATTCCTGTCTCTAAGCCACTGGCCTCAGTGATTTGCCCATGTATATTTTAACTCACATTCGTTAGTATAATGGCCCCTGATTTAGTGTACTGTTTCTTTTATTTTTAAGGTAAAATATATCATGGCTTCATATTGATTTTTCAATTCAAATTCAGAACATCAGGAATTTAAAAAATTTCTTTGATCTTGTATCTATCTATACCTACTTTCTTATTACTCAAGAAGCCTGGTTCTTGATGAGATCAAGAATAACAGAATTAAAATATTGTCTTAAGTACACAACAGTCTCAGAATGCCAGTATAAATGTTATGACCCATAATATGATTACTGAAAACAGTTTAAGAATTTGTTGCAGTTCCTTATATCCCACTAAGGATATACAGTCAAATCACTGGGTTTTAAAGTCACTTATCATAGTTTCTCTTTATTGTAGTTATTCTAGCAACTTGGTATATATTAAAGATTTTCCTATTCTTTTCAACAGTTAAGAATTATTTTTCAGTTAAATTTTATACTAATTTTAGACTTTATTTTATACTTATACTACATTTTTACTAATGTATAAAAGAATTACAAAATTAAACCAACATATGCAGGTACATTCAAAGAAGACAAGCTTTTAACACTGTCTCTTTTTCCCTATTTTACTTCAGGTGACCAAATTTCATAAGTTATCCCTTTTTTTTTTTTTTTTTGTGATACCCAAAACACAAATACTTGTATACCCCCTTTGTTAGATAACATAATTGCATACTACACACTTTCCTCCACCTTGCTTGTAATCACTTAATATTTTTAACGATCACTTCTTGGTAGAATACAGAGATTCTTTATACTTTTTTATGGCTGTCTAATCTTCTGTTGTATAGAACTGCCATAGAAAGTTCAATCCTTTTTCATTTACCTAGTAAGAGGCATTTAAGTTGTTTCCTTTTTATACTATAAATAATCCTATGCATATGTATTTTCGTATTTTTGTCAGTATATCTTTGGGATAGATTCCTACAAGAGGGATCAATGGATACATAGCTATCCAGTTTCCATTTTTTTTACACCAATTTGAGAGGTCAAATTATTTTATAATACATATGTTATTTACATGGTATCTATTTATTATATATTAAATTCACTCATGCATGCAGCTGTGTTTATTTCTGAGCTATTTCATCTATCTTCATGGTAGTTTTAAAAAAATATGACCACAAGTCTTTTGATACTCTATCCCCATTCCACGAAGTGGAACTTAAATTTCCCTGCCCTTGGATGAGGATCAGGCATAGTGACTTACTTATAAACGATGGTTTGTGGCAAAAATGATGATATGTCACTTTGGAGATTAGATGATAGAAGAGGCTGTGGCTTCCATCTTGAGTTTGTGTTCTGTCTCTTTCTGTCTCTCTCTCTCTTTCACGTTCTCTCATCACTCAACCTGGGAGAAGCCAGCTGCTGTGTTGTGTGGCTACATGGCTCAACTTCTGATGACTGCATTCCTAGCCTACTACTTGGCTACAGCCCCATGATAGACCCTGAGTCAGAACTACCCGGCTAAGCCCCAGCTAGATTCCTGATTCTGAGAATAAGAGTGAGGTAAGAAATAGATGCTGTTTTAAGCTCATCAATTTGGGGAAATTTGTTACATAGTAATAGATAAGTAATATATTCCATCTATTCATGAGCCCACCTCATACAGTTTTCATTGCATAGGCTTTATGGTATGCTTTTATTGCTCTTCATTTCCCAAGTTTTTAAGACTACCATTGTTTGTTAAGTCATCAGATTGCACCATATAATTATATTCTCTAGATCCAGACAGAAACATAGTGGTAATTTTTTTTTTTTTATTGAGGCTGCACTAAGTATAGTATATAAATTAAGAACTGCCACTTTTACATTGAACATTCCTATCTGAATACATGATATATTTTCTCATTTATTCCAAGTCTACTTTTGTGTTTTTATGAATGTTTTCTAGTTTCCTATAAATATTTTGTGTATTTCTTGTTAAATCTATGTTCATGTATTTTTTTTTCTCTTTGCTATGATAAATGGAGTCTTTTCCTCCATATTTCCTCCCCCCTCCCCCTTCCACTTCTTTTATTTTCCTCTTTTGGTTTTTATATATGAATACTTTTGATTTTTGGAAATTAATTTTATAACCTCCTGGGGTAAGCAGAGTCAAGCTCCCCATCCCACTCCTAGACATGTTCATTCTCATCCTCAGAATCTGAATCTGTTAGGTTGAATGGAAAGGGGAATTAAGGTTGCAGGTGGAATTAAGGGTGCTAATCAACTGACCTTAACAGAGGGAGCTCATCCTAGTTATACAGGTGGGGCCAATGTTATTACAAGAATCCAACAAAAATGGAAGTGGGAGGCAGGGAGGTAGGAGAGTCATTGTTTACAGAGATCTGATGTGAGGAAGACTTGATTTGCTATCTCCGGTTTCAAAGATAAAAGGGGCCACAAAAAAGGAAATGATGATGGCTTCAAGAACCTGGAAAAAGTAAGGAAACAGAATTTCCCCTAGGGCCTCCAGAAGAGGTGTAGTCCTGCCAACACCTTTATTCTAACTTAGACTGAGAACTCTAAGGTAATACATTTTCATTGTTTTAAGCTACTATGTTTTGATAATTTGTTACAGCAGCAATAGAAATGAATGCACCTGAAATTCATTAAATTTTCTTACTGTTTTCAGTGGTTTCTCTATGATTCCTTTCAGTTTTGTAGACATATAATCATGTCATTTGAAAGGTATGCCAGTTCCAATCTCTACAATTCTGAATGCTTTGGCTGATAACCCCTAAAACAATAATATATTAATATTAACACAGTAGGCATCTTTGTCTTATTCCTGGCTTTACTTGGAAAGCCTCTATCTTCACATTAAGGGCCTGGCTTTTGGATTAAAGGATATACATTTTATCATAGTAAGAAAGTATCCATCAGCTCCAATTTTGTCCAGTGTTTTAAATAAATGGAGTTACATTTTTGCAAATGTTATTCTGTATCCAGGAAAATAATCATATAGACTTTCTCTTTAGCTCTATTAATAAGATGGTAGGATCCTGTTTGCAAGTATTTCATAAGAGATTTTCACTTTGATATTTAAAAGTGTGGTTGATCTGTATCTTTATTTTTTGGTTAATTTTTTTGTCATATTTTGGAACCCCTATCATACTTCCTTTTGAAAATTAAATTGATAAAAGGGAAATGCTGATATATACTATAATGTGGATGAACCTGAAAAACCGTATGCTAAATCAAAGAAGGCAGACACAAAAGACAACATATTGTATGAATTAATTTTATGAAATGTCTAATAAAGTCAAATCTCTAGAGCTGGAAAGTAAATTAGTGGGTGCCTAGGGCTAGAAGTCAGAATGAAGATTATCTATAAATGGGAAGGGGATCTTACTGGAGTGATGGAAATGTACAAAGAGTAGATTGTAGTGATGGTGATAGCACAAGTTGGCAATATACTAAAAATTGTTCATTTGTACATTTAAAATGAAAACATATTTTATGGTAGAAAAATTATAGCCTCACTAAAGTTGTTAGAGTCATAAATTTAAAAAAAATAAAAATAAAAACCTGAAATGTAGTCCTCCAAAACAATACAGTGGTGCTTAATAGAGAAAAATGAAGTTGGACGTTTCGCTCATTTTCCATACTCTGAAATAGTTCAAGTAGCACAGACATCATCTAAGATATAAATGTGTGGGAGATACCCGAGGTGAATATTGGGCTTGGTGATCTACTGTGTGCATTAGGGGTGGGGAATTAGAGTGAGGTCTTTATGGTTTTCTCTACTTTTTCTGTGGTGATTGCCCTGTTTAGACTTTTTGTCTTTACTGAGGTCAGTTTTGTGAGTACAAGATTCCTTTAAAAATGAATTTCTTTTTAAATTTAAAGCATATACAGACAGAGATAAGTCAAATAGATCTTTACTTTGTGAATTTTAAAAAATTCTTTAGATATCTTCCATTTATGATTTTTAATTTTTGTGTTTTCTCCCTTTTGCCCTTCATTATCAGGTGACCTAGGAGACTATCTGCTTTGCTGATCTTATTTTATACAATGATAATTGGACTTACAAAATATGCCTTGGTGTTGGTTGTTCTGTGTAAGTTCTTCTAGATAGGCGTTGTGCTCTTTTAGTGCGTGCTTTCAATATATATTTTTTTAATTTCAAGAGGTATTTTTGAGCTACCCATTTCAGTAATTGTTCCATTCCATTGCTTTGGTTTTCTTCTTTGAGGACAACTATGATACATATATTTCATGGTCTTTTCCTATATTATATATCTGTGGCTGTCTCTTAAAACCTGCTATCTCTTTGATATCATTTTAAGCCTATTTAGTGGGATATAATTTACATACCATAAAGTTCATCCACTTTAATTTTTACTAAATTTATATAGTTGAACAGTAATCAGCTGTTTAAGACCATCACATTATGCTACAGCATAAAACAAGCCATGAGAAATTAAAAAGGAGGGAGATAATACAAAGAAAAATATCCTAGTAAATCAGAATTAAATTAAGAAATCAAGAACAAAAAAAAGTTGGGAAATCCTCCAAATATATGAAATATGCAAGTCATTTGTAAATAACTCAAGAATCAAAGAATCGTTCACCTATAAGATGTTTCACAAATACCTAGCTTCTTCGAAGTCTTTGCTAACTGCAAAATCTAAGATCAGTTGCAAATGGTTTCTAATGAAGAGTGTATGGGTAACAAATTGCTGGTTCTTTGGATTTCTCCTAATTTTTGGTTGAAATCTAAACATTGTAGACAATCTATTTTAGTAACCCCAAATTTTAATTTATTTTTCTAGCAACTTTTTGTATGTGGCTTTTTGATTTGGGGGGATGTTTTGTTTTGTTTGTTTTGGTAGCTTGTCTTACTCCAGAAATCTTTTTCCTGTTATTTTTAAGTGCTGATATGTCTGCTCCATTCTTTTATTCTGATTTCCCTGGCTTCCTCCTGTAACTACATGGCTTATGAGGCAGTCAATGATGTGGGCAGAGGTTGTGTTAAAATGTTTCAAGTTCATAAGGCTACCACCTTCTGTGATCCATTTGTGTGTGAGTTGGAGAGTACATTCAATGTTCATCCAGTCCTCACATCTCTTTCTTGCCTTTTAATTTCTTCTGCATTCCCCTGAGTCTCCTCTGTAGATGTTCAGCTTCCCAGTCAGTCAGAGATGTGTGCAGAACTTACCAAGCTCTGTGTCCTTTTAGGATCTTCCTTCAATTCTGGCTGGTTTGCCTCTCACACCAACTGTGGATTTTCCCATGTCTTTTCTATGGAAATTTGTTCCTTACCATAATTGCCACATTTATCTGACAAAGCTAGAAGTTTTAACCTCCTGCTCCAAATCAACTTTGTCCTCTCTGACAGGAAAGCTGTTGGTTGTGTACTAAGCTATTGATCTTGAGCATCTAAGTTTGAGGGTGTGTATGTGTATGTGGCCAAGCCAGAAGAGGGGGAAGAGAAGGACCATAGCACCAGCAGACGGACGTGCCATGCGTTACTGCTGTTCTTACCCAAAGACAAAGCATTTTTTCCAGAATTAATGCTTGGTGATCTGTTTTATATCTTCAGTCTATTTCAACACCTTGGATTAGCTCTTTCTGAGAATTATATTCAGCTAAATGGATTCACCTTTGTAGGCCACCATTGCCACAGTACCTCGTGTTCTTTCTTTGGGTTCTAAAATTGTTCTTTTTCACCATCCATTTTTCTTAATATATCTATTATTGATTCACTCTTGTGTGTGTGTGTATATATGTGTTTTCTAATAAAATTTATTTATATAGACAAAAGATGGGCCAGATTTGGCCCCTGAGCCCTGGTTTTCTTTTCTTTTCTTCTTTAAAGATTTTATTTATTCCTTTGACAGAAAGAGATCACAAGTAGGCAGAGAGGCAGGCAGAGAGAGATCGGGAAGCAGGCTCCAAGTGAGCAGAGAGCCCGATGCAGGGCTTGATCCCAGGACCCTGAGACCATGAGCTGAACGGAAAGCAGAGGCTTAAACCACTGAGCCATCCAGGTGCCCCGAGCCCTGGTTTTCTGATCTTGTTTTGAGTTTTCATTTGTAGCTTGGACTGATAAAAGCTATGAGTGGAATGAAGAATACAGTTTGATATACATGGAACTACACAGTTTCATGGTTTTGTTTTTTATTTTGTTTTTGCTTTTTTTTTCCTGCGGTGGAACTAGAACTATAAAATCTGCTATTCCTTCTTGGGAATGGGGAATGGAACCAAATTTTACTGAACAGTTGCTGGTGCCAGGCATTAAGCCAGATATTTAATTCTTAGGGCAATCCTATCCAACATGTGGTATTAAAGGGATTATGATGACATATTTAGATTTAGGGAAGTTAAATTAGACTGTCAGTTCCTTGAGGGTGAGGAGCTCAGAGGGCTCATTCATGGCTGTGTCTTGAAGACCTAAAAAAATGTCAGCATCTAACACTAGATAATTCATCAGGCTG
Source organism: Mustela lutreola (assembly GCF_030435805.1). Lineage (NCBI taxonomy): Eukaryota > Metazoa > Chordata > Mammalia > Carnivora > Mustelidae > Mustela > Mustela lutreola. The sequence goes on along the minus strand of NC_081293.1, from coordinate 168,172,747 downwards.
CTTTATAGTATCAATAATGGGGACATTCACAAAAAGAGAGAAAAATAATATTAAAAAATATAAAGGTTATTATATGAAAAGATATTGTATATGAAAGATTAATGTAATCATCATAAGAAAAATTGGAATATCATTGAGTTTACTTGAACTTAGGTTATGATATACTATAACTTTTAAATGCTTCACACATTTAAAAATTGTGAAATATACTCTATACATAGGGAAAAAGCGTGAATGTATAGTTGAATGAGTAATAAGCCTTGCAATTATTAGCTAGATCAAGAGATGAGATCACAATATCCTCCTTACCCACTATTCTGACTTTTGTGGTAATAATTTTCTTGCTTTCTTTCTTATTATTCTTAAATTTGTATGCCTCCCTGAATTATGTAGTTTAGTTTTGCCTGTTTATTCAAGTTTGTGTTTCTTCTCATTTAACTTTCCTTTGTGAAATGACTTTTTATTTTATTTTTTTCTACAGACGTCCTTCTGGCTGAGTGTTTCTAATTCTTTTTTTTTTTTATTTTTTTTTTATTTTTTTTTAAAGATTTTATTTATTTATTTGACAGAGAGAAATTACAAGTACACTGAGAGGCAGGCAGAGAGAGAGAGAAGGAAGCAGGCTCCCTGCTGAGCAGAGAGCCCGATGCGGGACTCGATCCCAGGACCCTGAGATCATGACCTGAGCCGAAGGCAGCGGCTTTACCCACTGAGCCACCCAGGCGCCCCGAGTGTTTCTAATTCTTATTTATGGTGCTCTTTCCTGTCTTCTATTTATTTTTTTTGAGCTCATTTTGACATATTTGGTTACTTTTTGTATCCATTTTGCAGACAGGTTTTGTGGCATGCTTTTATTATCAGAGAGGATGCTATTCTCTTTGTTCTCATTTCTTGCAATGTTGTATGGGATTCCTTTTATATTGCACATTCTTACATAAAATTCGTTTACTTAAACTTTTAAGAAGGAGTGGTCAGGGTAGTTTTTCTATTTTCTCTAGAAGAACTGACTCTAGAGATCCTGCTTTGGTTCTTTTTGCAGAAAGATCAAAATACTTTCTGAGATTTGCTTTCCCTGCTGTCCTTCTTCCTTTTTTTCTGGACCTTGTCTTTATTTCGCTGTTATTCTTCCCCTCTTGCTTGATTTACATCCGAGCTTCAGTAATTTATTTTGTTATCTGTGTGTGTTTGTCTAGGAAAGGAACTCGGGTTTTTGTCTTTGTTTTGTTTTGCTTTGCTTTGGTTTCAAGTATTTGCCTGCCTGCCTCAGCCTGCTCACCTTGAAATGAATCCCGTGTTTTCACTGCATTAAATGTGCAAACTTCTCTCCATTTGCAGCTGCTTTTTAAAAGGGCTTACCACCCTTTCTAATAAATGTCTTTGGGTATTTTGGGGTCCTCTCTGTTGCTTTTCTTTTCCTACAGAGCTACTGGTGCCGCATTGTACTATTTATATTACCATTATATAAGAATTTTTACTAGAAGGATCCCTAAGACTATTTGGATATTGAACACCTCCTTTTTAGGGGAGTTGACTCCATGAGCTCATGAACAGTATCATAAGGAAGCCAAATAAAAGTTATACGTAGGCTCAACAATATGGATGTCTACACAAAGGATGACTTGATTGTGGAGTACGTACAATGCACGGTTTATCCATAATGTCTAATCCTAGACACCAGTTATAGCATTGTATGTGTGCATTAGGACCTGATGGCAGGTTAATTATACTGGACCATTCCATGGTGAAGGAGAAGAACTTTGTCTTCTCCAGAGTAAAGTTGCATTCTGCATTTAAATTTTCTTTCTCTGCTCTTTATGCCTGTGTTCAAATATGTAGACTTCCTGAATGCTTTTAATTTACTATAATGGTATACCATGTAACTTGCCTTCAAACAAGACACTCACATGAAAGGGGAAGACAAGAGACTGCTGGCCATGCCAGTCATAAGTTCAAGGTCCAGCTTCATTCTCATTTCTTTGAAGAAGTCTTCTTGAGTACAACTCTTTGGTAATCATTACTTCTTCTCAATTTGTAGTGCTTACATTTTTATATTATCTAATTTATCTTAGCACTTACTATCTTGTTCTATCATTCAACTTCCATGTGTACATCCTGCTTTATTATTAGATTTGAGCTTTTTATTTATTATTTTTTTATTATTTTCTTAAGATTTTTCAGAGAGAGAGAGCACACAGGCAGGGAGAATGGCAGGTGAAGGGAGAAGCAGGCTGCCCACTGGGCAAGGACCCCGATGTGGGACTCAATCCCAGGACCCTGGGATCACCACCTGAGCCCAAAGACAGATGCTCAATTGACTGAGCCACCCAGGCATCCCATGATTTGACCTTTTTATTTATTTATTTATTGACCTTTTTAAATAAAATCTTATCTCACTGTTTTCTTTTGGTCTAACAGAATATTTTACACTTAAAGATTGTTTGAATATTTTGCATAATCACAGAGCCCTAAAATTGCATGTGGTTTGCAAGGGCACTGAAGCCCCAAGCCCTCCAATAAAAATCCCCTTTATCAAAATGTTTTATTTTTGTAAAAAGGTTAGAATTGGCTGAAAGAAGTCAAAACCTCTCTTACCAAGTAGCAAGGTCCAGGAACAGTGTAAGATCAGCAGACATTCATGTGGTCTTAGACTCTTCCTATCACTTGCGTAATTGTGTGTCAAATGTTTATATTGAAAAAGCAGACAAGTTTTTTTTATCTTCTCTTGTGAAAGAAAAATAGTTCTTCCTCTTTGTAGCTTGCACTAATTTCTAAGAACATAATAAATATAAAAGTTTATCTACTGACTTCCTAGAATGTAAGCTCCAGAAGGACAGGAATTTTCTCTCTCTCTCTCTATTTTATTCTAGTATTTAGAAAACTGCCTGCCATATAATAGGGATTTGATAAGTAGGTCCTGGTTGTTTAATTGTGTGTGGTTCAGTTGTGTTCAATTGTGTGTGATTTCAGTTAAAAACTCTTATCAAAACCAATACACAAAACAAAATTAACACAAAATGAGAGCTTACACAAGTAAATGTACTTATTTTAAGGTCTTTCTCTCCATAGAGAAAACCAAAAGCATTCTGAACATTGGTATCCATCTAAGAGACATAGATTAGCAGCCTGTTTTATAGACAAAGGCATGTGGGAGATAGGAATATAAATCTCCAAATTCACAGATTTGCTGAATCCAAAAACTGCTTTCAGTTCTTCAATTCAGTTCTTTCCTTTAGTGAACTAAATAGAATATTCCAAATAAATTATGAATAGTAGCTAATGCCATAAGCTTATTTAGGGAAACCCAAACCTGATTTTCAAACCTGATGATAGCCCGGCTTTTTAGAGTGATTCCAGTTAGTCCTAAATGACTTCCCTAAAAAATCCTGTAACAGCAGTTTAATTTAAGATTTCACTTAACCAGGAGGTCAGGGAAGTCTACTTCATAACCTCATTTCTAAAAGTTGACTACTCTGTATACATGCTTTTGTACTACTTGAAACACGATTTGACAGAGGGCCTTGAAAGAGTAGAACAGGATAATTCCTAACTAAGGGAACAATTTCAAGAAATGACCAGTTTCAGTTCGGAGTTCTCTAAGGGTCTGTTTCACCTTCGTCATTGATCTTTCCGTTTGAAGTGTTCATTTACCATCCTGACATAATCTAGGGCCGCCCTGCATGATGTTGATGATACTTTTGTCAACGTGAAGAATGCGGGGCCATTGTTACAGAAATCGTACAAGAAACAGAGACCTTAATATGTACCATCTGTTTTACAAAAAAGCTCAATGTGGTAATGCATTTGCAATACCAGAAGCAATATCTCTAAGACATGAAATGAACATATGTTGTCTAAGAGCCTTCAGGCTGACATTGAAAAAGAGAAAAGATAGTACTTCAAGGCAAAGACTGTCCCAGTAGAAAGACTGCCAGATCCAATATGGCTCAGCCTATTGACGAGTCTCTGGTGAACAACTTCATATAAAGATTTTCACATTGTTATGGGTCGTACAGCTCTCTGGCCCATCTTTTTCAGCATGGGTAAAATCGTAGAAAACACTCTCTTTGTCACTCTGGGTACTTTTCTGTTTCAGAGCAACAGATGTTGTCAGAAAAAGTCACCACACAATAAAGTGCTTGAATGATTATTTCTTAGGCTAGAGGGAAACTGAAATGGTGTCTTCTGATGAGGGGGCAGGTAGTTTTAAGAACACAGCTAAAAACGCAACTAACTGAAAGCTGTACAGAAACATTGAGCTGTTTAGCAAAAGTTGATGAATGGTAGCTTTTACAGTTTTCAAATATGTATTGAATACAAGGGAAAGTTCTGACCTAATTTTTCTAGATTAAACTCTAATGTAAAATTATATTTCACAGTGTAATTTTTTAGAGTAAGAGAGAGAGAGAGAGAGATGGGAAGCAAGGGCAGAGGGAGAGGGAGAGAGAATCTTTAACAGGCTCCAGGAGCCTGACTCAGGGCTCTATCTCGTGACTGACCCTGAGATCATGACCTGAGCTGAAATTGGGCATTGGCTGCTTACCCAACTGAGCCACCCAGGTGCCCCTACAGTGTAAATTTAAAATGTATGTACACTCATGAATATTCAGTATGTACATAGCCCATAAGTCTGTGTGTGTGTGTGTGTGTTATATTTGTATACGTGACCATCAAAAGAAATTGCAAAGGTCAAATGATGGATTATTAAGGCCAGTGGAAGGAAGAGTTAACAGCTTAACAAGTGTAGTTTGCTTATATTTCAGTTCCAAAGATTCAGTATGGGTTTAAGTTATATTATGCCATAATCAGGCTTAACTCTTCATAACTATGTCCATATGAAATAGAAGCTTTACATTAAAAAAAAAAAAAAAAGAACAGTTGAAGAAATATAGCTGTGGACCAGGAGCCAGGAGATCTGGCTTCGAGTCTCCAATATCCTTGTAGAATGTGCATAACCTCAGGTAAATCTGACCCAGGTTCCCCTTCGAGGCCTTGGTTACTTTAACTATGAAGAAGGAGCATGAACTAAATGACCTCTAAGGTCCTTTCCAAATTTAAAAATTAAATTGTAATTACAAAGAGACAATCATATAGTGTAAAATAGCAGAAAGAAAAGGTGTTTTATGTATAAAGTCAAGATAATTAACCCACTTATTTTATGTAATTTATGTTTAAAGCTATATGTTGATCTATAAGAGATCTTATTTTTTATGTCTGTCATTTGCATGACATTACATAAAATTGTGTTCATGTTCATCCTAAATCTTACATACAAAAAATGTAAAACACTTCATTGTTACTGGCCTGTTAGCTATTGGGCAGGTAAAAGATAATGGCCAGACCCAGTTACAACCATAGTCCTATGTATTCAGAAGTAGTTCTTGGATGATCATTAATGTAAAGTTATTTTTTAAAATGATCTTTTCTTATGTAGAAATGGACTCTATATGATAGCTCTCATGGCCTGCTGAAGATCCAGGATTCATTCCAGACATCCCCGATGCTCTTCAAGTTATGATCCAAGGGTGGCTTTAATGAGGAAAGTTTGGTTTTGCTCCAGGGTGTTATTCAAGGCACTGGGTCCATCCTCTTTTCCAACCCACCAATCCCTGCTGCAATAACTCTTTGGATTATGCCTCTCATAAGAAAAAGCTGGATGGTTCATTAATTATTCTCTGGTGTATGCTACAGATAAAAACTCCCAACATAAAAACCAACTTCTGAGCTGAGATTTGTGTGGCAGGCTTTTCCACACCCTCTTCTGAAGCTATACTCCTGCTTTCACTACTAATTTTTAATTCCCTGATCATACCCTAAATCTAGTTTCTGGTCACTGTCTCTTCCTTACTATTATGTTACATAGCTTCCGGTATTTCTGTTATATATTCTACCTAAAAAGTTACAAAGAGCAGTGACTGGTCTGGATACCCTTGAATTTAGAGCTTTATTCAAACTGCTGCCAGGTCTCTTGACCTGTCAACAATCAGGAGTGGACCAACAGGAATTCTTCTCTTCATGGTGGGTCAGAGGAAAGCCACTGGTAAAATTCACTTCCAACCACACAAAGTTCAAAGGCACTGGCTTGAGTGGTGTGTGTGTTTATTCAGGAACATGTGGATCTGATGAGTGTGAGGAGATTGGTGCAGTATGGCTCAGATGCAAGCCGTTGAGTATAATTGATTTTTAATGGGCTGGCTACCTGCCACCAGATGTTCATCAATTAGGTACGCTTTAAAAACCAACACAGCTGCTTATTTCATGCTGACTATCCAGTGGCTGAGATAGTGTTAGCTCAGCATAAGAAGTCATCTCTGTGTCGAGTGACCATACGTTCCAATTTGCTCCCGACCAGTAATGATGTAAGCCAGTAGTTATTAGTAGCGCCTCCTTTTTCTGTCTCAAAATGCCCCAATTTGGACAGTTAATCCCATGGGGATCCTACCTATCTGTCATGCTGTTCTTGGCCCTCTACACATTTAAGTTAAACCTCGATCTTGCCCTGTAGCAGCAAGTAATCCATATTAACATCATACACAGAGTAGGTGTTAACCTCTGTCTTCCATGTCTAAAATTAAAATAACATTTTAATTTTAGACATGGAAGGACTTTATGGATTACATTTAGTCCAGTGCTTCCTAAGACAGGTTCATGAATCAGTGAGTTAATTTTCATCAACTCACCTCTGATTCTCCAGTTTTCTTCCTTTGTTCATCCTTTCTCTTTCCTCTTATAGACTGTCTCTGGGGCTGGCTGATTTCTTTATCTTACAGGTAGTGCTCATGCCCAGAGAAGGCCTTTCTTTCCGTTGAATCAGCATCTACCCTAAAATAAGGTGATCAAATGACCTTGTTCTTCACAAAGGAATAATCACTTTTAGGCAAAAAGCAAATAACTATCCTAAAATATATTATAAGATAATTTAGTTTTATGTCTGTAAGAAAGAACACAGTATTATTATAAAAGGATTTTCTCCCATCCTATTCATGTCATTTGAGTGTCATAACTTAGCTTTAAAAAAGATTTTAACCTTCTTTATGTTGTTACACGAGATACTTTAGATAATTTGCCTACTGGTAATTTTGATTAGAGCTGACCCAGCCCATACCTATGGAGACCACTTTTTCCCTGAATCTATACTAATCTCCAGGAAATATTTCTCCTACCCCCAGCATCTATTTACACTTCTTCTTTTTAAAATTTAATTTTCATTTTTATCAACGTAATAGATGTAGAGTTTTTAAAAATCATAAAGTTCTAAAATTTGTATGAAATATAGCACTCCTGTTCTCCAGTGACAATAACTTTCAATTTTGATTAGTTCTTTCTTTGTGCCATTACCTTCATGCTTTTAAATAACATATTTAATTTGCTGATTTTTGACTTTCTGTTTATTTTAGAATATTTTAGATTATTTTAGACTTTTTGGTCTATTTTAGATGTTTTACAACACTCCTCCACTGCTAACATACTTTTCCCATCTTTATTCTAATATCCCACAATTCTTGTTAACTACAGAATTGGTGTTTGCAGTGTTACCAATAGGTAAATATTGCTAAGGTTTAAGCTATAAAGTATATTATGACCATATTTTCTTTTTTATATAACTTTTTCTTAATTTGAAAATATGACTGCCTATTTTCCTGCTGTTTCTTAGTTTCAGTGTTGTTTAGTTTTCTGTGTATTTGTCACTAATTTGACAGCTCTAGCTTTCCCCCAAAACTGTAAATCTCTCAACCCACTCAAACATTTAAGGTAATTGATAGGTTAATTGATAAGTTTTAACTTGCCATTTATACAGCAATGTATATGTTCCTTTTTATTTTCCTTGAAATCGCCTCCTGGGGACTTGGTCCTTTGACTCCAATCTGTAGCCTTAGGAAGGAGGCATTGCTGCTATTGCTGTTGTTATTCCTTTCATCCACTGTTAATGTGGAGACATCCAAGGCTGTCATGATGTCTGACTTACCACAAATTTAGTGCCTTAAAACAACACAGAATTATCTAGTGCTCTGGAGGACGGAAGTCTACAATGGGTCTCCTGAGCTAAAATCAAGAGGCCTGCAGCCTCCATTCCTTTCGGGAGGCTCTAGGGACAAACCTTTTTCCTCACCTTTTCAAAAGGCCTCTGCATTCCTTGGCTTGTAGCCCCTCCCTCCATCTTGAGAGCCAGCGATGGCCTCTGAAGTCTTTGTCACATCACGTCACTCTGACAATGACTCTTCTCCCTCCCACTTCTGCATTTACAGACCTTTGGGATTTTGGGGGGCCAACCCTGATTATCCAGGATAATCTCCTTATTTTATGGTCACCTGGTTAGCAATCTAAATCTGCCTTTGCTATTCACAGGTTCTGGGGAGTAGGACACGGACAGCTTTGGGGGGCCATTCTTCTGCCTATCACAGGCTCTTGGATGTAAATGCAGACTCTTAAACATTCAATTCTTTCCTCAGTATTTCCACTTAGATTTCTGATGGGCATCTCAAACCAAATTCAAAACCAAACTCTTCATCGTCATAATCCATAAACCTGTTCTCCCTTTAGCCTTTCATATCTCAGCAAATAGTCAAATAGTCAAGAAATGTTAATTGCCAAAAGAAATGATTGATACCTTACATATTCTTATATCTCATCATGTCTTTCAGTAAGTTCTGTTTGTTCTGTTTTCAAAATATATCTAGAACTCAACACTTCTTCCCACCTTGCTTCCATACATCTAGTTGCCCATGAGAGTTCTTCTAACATTGTAAATGTTATTAAGTATTCCATGAATGACCTAGTGAATGGGTGTAGTCCTCCCAATAACATGATCACATGAATAACTATCTTCTATGCTAGTTTATGGTTTTCTCTTTGTTTGATTATGTTTTATCTGTAATTCAGATTTATTAGTCTAATAATAATAGTTTATTAGTCTAATAATAGTGTAATTCTAATTTATTAGTCTATATACATCTTTGATAAACAAATATTTCTTCTCAGTGCAAATTAAGGAATACATGGTTCAGTCAGAATTCTTAACTAAAAGCAACAGAAACTATTGACTTAAGTAGTAATAAATTTATTGTAAATACCTGTGGCAGAAAAAATTGGCTAGAGGTTTAGAAAAGCAGGTCCTGAATGTAGGTAGGAGCAGAGCAGCTACATTATCCACTCTGACTCTGCTACAACCCTATTATATAAAGATAAGTGCTTCAACATAGGCTTTTCTTTTATGATTTTGGATTTTTAAACTTTATTATTTATAGAATTTTCTTTCTAGCAATATTAGTTTTATATGACAACCATTCTTAATCTATCACATCATTAAATTAAGGGGGAAACATGATGAATTGTAAATGAAAATGACACAAAGGATAAATGCACATGATTTGGATTTAATAGAACTTCTATTTGATGTTTTAATCATCTTAAATTTCTCTGATGTTATAATCAATGACCTTTTATTTTTGTATTTCCTCTCATATGAGTTGTGTTGATTTCAAAGAGAAGTTGAACATTACATTTGATATTTTTGAACTTTGATTACCTAAATATCAAATGTTTTTGAAAATTAAGATTTCCAATAATCAAGCAACTCCCTGGGAATGAGGAGGACACTAAAGGACAAGATATGGCCCTTACTTCTTCGCAGTTGAATGCTGTTCGTATTAGATTACATTTATTCTAAATGGCCAAACACGGTGCTGTTCCAACCTAGTTTGCAATGCATGTGACTCGCACAGTTAATAGTAGTGGGTCAAACAGTGGTGACTAATAAGGCTAATAAGACTTATTCTATGTTGGAGCTAACAAATCCTTTATCAGTACTTCAACCACTCTGCTTATGTGGCCTCATTGTTAAGATTATGCCTTTCATCTATGGAAACCAATCCCTTTCATATACAATTTCAGCAAGAAGCTTATAAAATGTGTATTAAAGCAGTATTGACTTGTCTAACAATAAAAAGTACAATTAGGCTTCCAACACAGAGCATTTCTAATTTGCATAAAAACCTCTCTAACCTATTCCTTTTACTGCAGAATATAACCAAAAGGTTATATTCTGTTCCATGCACCAGTAATTACTCTAAAATCACTAGATAGATGTACCTATGTAATATTGTTCAGTTCTTTATGCAGATCATTAAAACTGAATTTATATGCAAGATATATCAATAGGAAAATACTATTAAAATCATTAGAAGAAATGACCAAGCACAATGGATTCCTTTTACATAATATCACATAATGTAATAATTTAAGATAGTTTCTTCCTGAGAGCCACTGTCTTGATAAAAATCATTCCAAGGGTAAGACTAAAGACGTACTTTCATTCCACCTTTTTATAGGGGCTTCCAGTTTACACAATGTATAATTTTAAAAGATCACTTTTAATCATTGGAAAGGGTCATTATGAACAGACTTTATGTTAAAAAAGAAAAAAGTAGGTAAACTGATCTGCATCTTGTGATTACTTTAAGAATACTAGAAATGTTCATAATGGAACATTTTTTATTTCAGAGCCCAGGTTGTTCCTCGGCCATGTATGATCCTTGTCACAGAAACACATCTTACCTTAGAATTTTCATTCCTCTTTTAAAACAATGGAAACTTGTGTGATTTGTGTTCTTTGATTTCCTTAAATGACTCCCGGGAGGAAGAGTTCAGACCGTGGCTGATTCTCTACTTCTTTGCAAAGGCGGCATGAGAGTGGTTTGTGACCACTGCTGATGAGCCTTCCCATGGCTGTTTAATGAAGAGCAGCGCCACTCCACCGGGGTAACACAGAATGACATTGCCTCAGGTCACTTCAGGGCATGTCACATCATGTAACACAACATAACCTGATGTAACCTGATCCAACAGGTCAGGTGCCTGTTGCGTATTTGTAGGAAATACTTTTTACTTCTCCTCCCGAAGAGGGGCCGTGTCACCACGCATAACGAAATGTCAGTTCTAGCTCTGGGTGCAAGGAATACCAGTGGAAATCACTTCCTTCCTTATGACAGTGGACTCTGTTCAGCTTGAGTTACTTAGAGTGCATGTCATTAACAGGACTGAAGTTGTGATTATTGAAAGTGAGTTGAAGGAAATCTGCCTTAATTAGAACAAATTTAAGACTCGACCAAAATCATAGTGGAAACAAAATGCTGTATTTTTAAAAACAGCAATAGCAGCAGGAAAGGTGAGAGAACGAGTTGTGGAATAAGTTATCATTTTAACAAAACAGCATTTTTTGCAAAAGAGAATTCGATTTTCTAGAAAAAAACAAAGGAACGGTGAAGTGAGGTTTTTTTCTTTTAAACCCGATTAATCAATGTACTTATCCACTGTGCTGAGTGCATTTAGGTATGTAAAGAGGTGTGGTCCTTGCCATTTGCCTTCAGTAGGCTTAAGCGAATATAGAAACAAGACAGGTATACATTGCACACCCGAAATTGTAAATGCAACCTCCAGGCTCTCGGCCGTATGTTCTAGAGAAAGCGAAGAAAGAACAGAACATTGCCTGGAGTAGAAAAGAAGGTCTCAGGGACTTCAATTTATTATTACCTGCTTTGAGTTTAATGTTCTAATCTCACAAGGAAATCCAAGTCAATTACAGGGTTCAAAATACATGTAGCTGACTAGGAGTAGTGAACTTTAAAAACATCTAACCTAGGGCACCTGGGTGGCTCAGTGGGTTAAAGCTCCTGCCTTCAGCTCAGGTTATGATCCCAGGGTCCTGGGATCGAGCCCCACATCAGGCTGTCTGCTCAGCAGGGAGCCTGCTTCCTCCTCTTTCTCTCCTACCTCTCCCCTACTTGTGATCTCTCTCTATTAAATAAAGAAAAACAAAAAACATCTAACCTAAGTTTATCAACAAAGGTAAATGGAATTTGCCTTGAATTCTTTGACTTGCCTTAGAAATATTTTTAATTATTTAGAAATAAAACTATAGGATTCATCAGTAGAAAATATGAAATGAAAGGAAAATCATATAGCAGTACTATACAAATTCACTTTTAAAAAGTTAATGCATGTTTATCTATTAAGGATCGCCCATATCACCCGTTCTTTTTAATGAATTATTCAGTTGACATAAACCTCATGTTATATGGCTCTAATTAGTTAGATATTAAAGGAGAAGAACAGTAAAACAAACAGCTTAAGAAAAGATATGAATGAGCTTTTTGTGGGACATAAGAGTTTCATATTGTGTTAACTTGAGGGGTGATGCTTTTTCTTCCTGTATCTAGATGGGGACACAAGGACAAGTATGAGGGGCAAACATGGTGAAGGCATTTATATGATCACAGAATAGTCTTGCTATTTCATCAGTAGTACTATAGATTTTCCAGATCAAAGAGATAAATTCTGTGTTTGCTGGTGTGTTTTATGAAACCTAAGTCAAATATGAGTCATTTAACAATTATCCTTCACTTTTATTTTTTACTTTGAGAGAGAGAGAAGAGTGTGAGGGTATGCACATGTGCTTGATCAGTGGGGAGGGGCAGAGGGAGAGGGGAGAGAGAATCTCAAGCAGACTCTGCACTGAGTATGGAGTTGAGGGTGGGGCTCAATTTCACAACCCTGAGATCATGACCTGGCTGAAACCAAGAGTCAAACCCTTAACCAACTGAACCAGCCAGGCACCCCATCCTTCACTTCGAATAATTTGTCCCATTATTCACAAATTTCTTCCATCAGTTCATATGCTCAAGATTTGACTGTACATATGTTAATAGGTAAAGGACCATAATAAACTAATATATGCATCAAGAACCATTAATAACACAGATGTCAGAATTTAGTTCGTAATTTCATTTTGAAGGACAGTTGGTTTCAGCTTAAATAAAACCTGGTGCCTCCAATATAAGCGTATAACTTGTTACTACCAAAATATAACATATATGAATTCTAAGATATATTTGACATACTGATAGATTTTATTGCTTCATAATGAAAACTAAAAGCTTTACTCCAAACAAGACATTTCCAGAGTTGAGGGGGGAAAAAAAACTATCCAAAGTAATGGGATGTTTTGGTTATCTGTTAATTCATCTCTACCGTGCCAGTGTTCCCATCTACAATTTTAATCGATTACCTAAATAATTCTAGTTAAATTGACACTGATGAATACAAAAATAAAATTATTTTGTGCTCTGGAAGCAACCTGGCATTAACTTAAAGATTATTAAACTATTTGGAGTTTATTTCTTTGAGTACCAAACCTGAGCAGAAATGCCCAGAAGCTATAAACCATAGCTAAACACTACTAGAGGAGTTTTGTGGCTCATGTTTCAGTGCATGTGTCCCCTTTTGGACAGTCCCTCCCCCTCTCTTTTTTGGCCTTTTTTCTGTCTTCTTTTCCCCAAATGTCCTAAGAGGAAGGTGAATGGAAGCCATAGTTGGGACTAGATCAGGACATCCGGGATTAGTTGCTGTCTAACCCGCCTTGGTCACTGGATTTGGCATCACACACTTTAGGTTGTTGACCAGTTACCAAGTATGATGGAACTATAAAACCACAGCTGCTGGAACTGAATTAGTTTTTGATAGTCGCCAAAGGCGAACCAAAAACCACTCTCAGATGATGATAACGCTAATGGCACAGGAATTCCACCCCCCTTCTCCAACTTCATTGCCCTCAAATGAACTAAGGGGATAAAGAACATTCCCTCCTAAATTTCACAAAAACTTTTCTCTAACACAGTACCACAATGAGAAAATGTGAATAGTTGTTCTCTTTTCCTTTGGCTTGAAACTTAGCTCACAAAGAGAGTTCACACTATGTAAAGATTTTCACAGTTATGTACTAACAAGTCTGCAGGATTTGCTGTACTTATACAAGGAAGTCAGATTTGAAAATAAAACCAGTTTTCTGTTTGTGGACACATGATGAACATATGGCCAACACCTGGAATTTATAGAGGCCTTTACCTAATAAAACCTTCTGAGACATTCCAAGAATGACAACAAAGTGATGGCATGAAGCAGAACTGCCAAAGGTAATCTTCTTCACCTTCTGGTTCTTTTAAAGCAGAAAACATAAAACTAACAACTTAGTGCCCCCCAAATGCTTATGAAATGTGCATTAAAGAGGTGGGAGCCCAAGTTCCCTGACAAAAGTGCCATTATATCATGATTGTGAGTGTCTTTCTGGATTGTCTCAGAAAGAGCTGGTTTATGAGGAAGATGACTGATTGGGAAGCATACTATTAAAAAGTAGAGTAAGATAGATTGCAAGATCAAGTTCAAAGTTTCCAAAGTTTCACTTGGAATGTTTTTATAACGGAGTGCATTCTTAAGTGATAAAACCACATACAACATGGACTTATGATTTTATACAAATCTCTTAAATTTAGCTGCAACTTAGGGAAATGGCATTTGCAAGGTGATTCTAAGCTCAATATAGACATTAAAACTGAAATTCCCAATTAGGAAAAGAAAAGTTGATGGGATTCAAAATGAAAACAATAAACAAAAAAACCAAGGTTGTTAAAAGGCATCAGAATAAGACAGCTTAACTTTTTTTTTTTTTTTTTTTTTTTTTTTTTTAATTTTTTTTAAAAATTTTTTTTTTTAAGATTTTATTTATTTATTTGACAGAGAGAAATTACAAGTACACTGAGAGGCAGGCAGAGAGAGAGAGAGAGAAGGAAGCAGGCTCCCTGCTGAGCAGAGAGCCCGACGCGGGACTCGATCCCAGGACCCTGAGATCATGACCTGAGCTGAAGGCAGCGGCCCAACCCACTGAGCCACCCAGGCGCCCCAAGACAGCTTAACTTTTAAAGGAAACTAATCTCTTTGTAAATCAAAATAATATAACTGAAATACTTTGTGTATTGCAATATTTTGCACATAATGTTTATTATTGAAGGTAATCACAAAATCAGAATTAACCCTAATCCTGAGCTTCACCTGATCCCAGTTCAGACTTCAGCAGTTTATGATATTGTAACCAAGATTCACAAAGCATTTAATGACAAATCTCCAAGCCACTCAGTTCTCACACCCTACACCTTAAGGGTCAGTCAAATGGGGCAGAAGAAAAATTATTTCACCCACAAACATGCACCATTAAACTAACTGACTATTGGTTATCAGAGTTATGTGCTATAAATACCTGTCAGGGACCACAAAACAAAAAAACTCTCCCTACTGAACCTCCCAGAAAAATGAGCCATGTGATACCCTCTGCAATTAACCAGATATATGCCATTATCAAAGGAAAAAAAAAAAAAAAAAGTTGCTGCAGCCTAGAGAAGAAAGCACAGCCAGTTCAGCAGAGCTGGTCTTTCTAGAGAGGAGTCTGCAAGGTAGCTGGGATGGGCATGCTATGGACCAAGCAGAAATAGAGAAATAACAGAGAAAACTATTTGAGGCTGGGCTGATGGGTGTCAAGAACGGTGATTACACCCTTAAGTTATTTGTCCTGAGAGTTTTTTTAAAATAGTACTCTTGGGGCGCCTGGGTGGCTCAGTGGGTTAAGCCACTGCCTTCGGCTCAGGTCATGATCTCAGAGTCCTGGGATCGAGTCCCGCATCGGGCTCTCTGCTCAGCAGAGAGCCTGCTTCCCTCTCTCTCTCTCTGCCTGCCTCTCCATCTACTTGTGATTTCTCTCTGTCAAATAAACAAATAAAATCTTTAAAAAAAATAAATAAATAAAAAATAAAATAGTACTCTTATGTTTAGAATGCTCTCTTGTACTAGAATACAGGGAAATGGAATTTTTTTTGTCTTATTGTTTTGCTCAAAAAAGAAAAATCTATGAAAGTTACCCATTGAGGAAATCATTTGGGGCATTTAGTTCATTATTGTGTAGAAGTATAAAAGCCTGACCAGTCTGAGAAACGATCATTCCTCTTTATCATCACACCCCTAGTCTATCTTTTGCCCTGGAGAATAAACAGTAAAATAACTTAGAAGTCTTTCTTACGGGGCACCTGGGTGGCTCAGTGGGTTAAGCCTCTGCTTTCGGCTCGGGTCATGATCCCAGGGGCCTGGGATCGAGTCCCGCATTGGGCTCTCTGCCCAGCAGGGAGCCTGCTTCTCCTCATCTCTCTCTCTGTCTGTCTCTCTGCCTATTTGTGATCTCTCTCTCTGTCAAATAAATAAATAAAATCTTTAAAAAAAAAAAAAGAGGTCTTTCTTACAACTTGTTGATCATAAATCACTGCTTGATAGCTGAAGTCTAATAGAGGAGCATTTAACATTAGTCGGGAGCTGAAATTTTGGTCATCAAAAATGCTGTAAGATTCTATCTAACCTTGTGGGTTTTTTAATGTCTTCCATGACACATACATCATGCATTTAGAATTCCTTTGTTTTATAGGTTCTAATTCATTTGGGTTAAACAACAAAAAAGTAGAGACTTCACAGCAAATGCTGAATACTGTCCTTTGGCAAGAATTTAGATCTTTAGCTAACCATTAAAAATAAAGGTAAAATAACAGCAAATAGAACCCAAAACAAAATCATAGCAAAGAGTGACCAGAGAATTAGGAGGAAAGTTTGTAGCAAATCCTGGTCATAGAAAGCATTACAATTTCATAGCCAATGCCAGTCATTCAAGCTAATGGAAAATTCAAAGCAACTGCTAATAGTTGAAGTCAATACAGAATTGATAGCACATGCTGATCAGCAATGTTAATGGAAAATTCTCCCACCAACCTGCTCGTTTTCAGATGTCATCTCAGAATAGCAAAAAGCCGTAAGTGTGAGTTTTGACTCTTATGTTGACATTTTCCATTTCTTTGTATTAATCACATGTACGTAATGTGAAATAGGCACAGCCTATTGTGGCAACAGGGGTTTAATTATGACTCCAGATGTATTTGCAAGAGTGTATTTCTTATGACTTTGGTGCCCCGAAAATGGCAGTGATCACCTGCTAATTGTGCACAGGGTCCCTGAGAGCTGTCTAGAATGATAATCTGGTCTGCTGATTTGAAATTGCGAAAGACCCCTATTCTTAGTGAGTATCAAATGCCACTGGTTTTCTCCGTGCATAAAGAAATCAACAATCCCACAGATAATATATAGTATGAAAATGTAACCTTTCCTGTCCTTTCTCTAACCAAACAAGGAGCTTTTTTTGTATGTGATGGTAGTTCTGAATTTATTCCTGTTATTTCAGATTTCCTGGGTTCAGTGATTAGTTTGACTGTGCAGGATAAGCTGTCCAGTGAGCATGATGACCATCCAGGAAATAGCATTTAGAGCACAGAATTGTGTGGGCAAACCAGGGGCAGAACCGAGGGCATGCAATTAGCTATTACTTGCCAGCACACCTTTCACTGCAATTGCACAGGTTCATTTTCCCGAAATATTCCTGTCTCTTCCATATTTTCTACCTTTGCCTTTCTTATCCTCCTTCCTATTATGCTACCCTCCATCCTACTTGTGTACTCAAAACTCAATTTTCCTTCAATGCCCAGTCTTAATCCCACTTCTATGAGACATTTTCTGATTATTCCATTTTTACTTATTGGCATAAACAAGCACTCATTGTTGTATTGCAGATTTGAGATACTGTCCTGTATTGTTTGACATATATTGTTATTTAAATCTTAATCAGGCCAGCCAGTGTCTCACAATGAGATATTCAAACCCTTTTAACAAAAGGAGTCAGCATTGTTTTTGTCTTGCTCACAGTGCATTCATCTCTATGGCTTCCGCATAAGGAGACAGCATTAAAAAAATAAAAAGTGAGAGGACCACTGAAGCTAGAGTCAGACATCTGGGTGTAAGTATTCATTAGCTCTGCCGTTGAAGAATGTTGGGAGATTTCCCATGCTTACCCAAGCCCTACGAGGATCAGTTTTCTCATTCAGGGAAATGGGAGAATTCCTGTCCTATCCACTTCACCCTACAACTTCTGATTGTCAAAAGCAAATGAGAGCATGCACTTGTGAGTAGACAGAATTTGCATGTGAATGAATGTGTTGCAGGTATATCTCATTGTTATAGTAAGGGCTGAATACATATTCAAGCTCAGTTTTCAATATAGAGTTTTCAGTACATAATTTTTAATTCATAGTTCTCAACTATAGTTTTCAGCTTCTGAGCGAAGGCAGAAAAAAAAATCTCCCAAGTATGTAGACTCAAAAAAATAACATAATACAATGTAATGAGTACAGGGAAGATGAAGTGAGAGATGGCAGCAAATCGAGCCAGTAACTGTCAGGGGAGAGATGGCCTGAATATCTGGAGCCTGCAGTAAGCCCACAGCTCAGTAAGACGAGGATTTGATTTCTCTTTCTCCATAATATTTCTATACAAAAAGGTTACTTTAAATGTAAATTCTTTTTGAGTGCTGGTATGTTGTAATGATCTCATTAATTGCTCTAATAAAAACTATATTCTTGTCCTCAAGAAACTTCAATCTAAAGAACAAAAGAGTCTTATAGAATAAAGATTTATGAGCTATAACATAGGAAATAGTTCAGATTCCAGACTTAGTAACTCTTTACTTCATGCTCTAAGACAAATAAGAATAGCTAAAAGATACTCCAGTTCATACACTATACTGAAATTACAAAGTATATGTTAATAATTCACTTAATGAGAGAAAACTCATGAACACAGGAAGTGAAATTAAAAGCATTCACCTCATTTGAATATGGTACAAATCATCTTTTACTTACATTTTTATAAATAATATGACCTAGAAAGGGAAAAAAGTGAAGGAATGCCAGATAAAGATTTCTTTAATATGTAGAAAGGTGAAGGGGCGCCTGGGTGGCTCAGTGGGTTAAGCCGCTGCCTTCGGCTCAGGTCATGATCTCAGGGTCCTGGGATCGAGTCCCGCATCGGGCTCTCTGCTCAGCAGGGAGCCTGTTTCCTCCTCTCTCTCTCTCTGCCTGCCTCTCTACCTACTTGTGATCTCTCTCTGTCAAATAAATAAATAAAATCTTAAAAAAAAAATTAAAAAAAAATATGTAGAAAGGTGAAGACCAAGAATGTATAATGGTAGACACAAACTCAACTCCTTCTGAGATCAGATGAGGTATGTAAAGCAAATGAAATGGTAACTTACAGTGAGTGAAAGATGTGGAAAATGTGGAAAATGGAAGGAAAAATATCTATAAACAAGTGAATTCAAACTTTGGAAATGCTCTGTGTACCATGCAAAAACCTCTATCGTGAAAAGCTATAAATGCTGGATAGCCTATTACAAACTTAAAAAAAAAAAAAAAATGTGACTGGGAAGGAAAGAAAGAAAAATCTCCAAAACCAAAAATGAGAGGGAGCAAGCAAATTAGAGCTGACATTGTGCCCGTCTTTGGAGTATATCCTGTACATGATAGCCCAGAGGCTTGAGTTTAATGTCCGAAAAAAAAGGACAGACAATAGGACCCTGGGCCTGCAAAAGTGAGTATTATGACAAAGGCCCTTTGCACTGAGATCCAAAATTTAAAGCTCTACAATCCTTTAGAAAATAGAAAATTAGAGGGAAAAATCATTAGCACAGGGAGACAATAGGAATTCTCTCTTTCAACCTGGGCTCAGAGTGATGATAAATTGCTATGAGAATATATAACCTTGGAACAGTACCCCTCATGGCTTTGGGGTGAAATTTTATATTACCTGTATCGTATCCAAACTCCTTTATATAAATTTTATATTAAAAGTACATGAGGGCCCTACTGAACCCTGTGGCACCTAGCGGAAACCACCAAAATACTTTTTGGAGGAATCTGGCTTTATATTATGGATACTCCAATTGAATATATACTTACAATCTGAAATTAGAGAATATCCAAGGATAAAATAGCAGGCATATCCCATGGCAGAATTAGATTCCCAAAAACTTGATAAAACTATTGGGAAGGTGCTACAAAAACTGAGTTTAAAGTAAATAAAATCTTTAAAATATTTCAAAAAATTCAAAATTCTAAGACTAAGATACTCTTGGTAAAGAACAGATATTTTAAATAACCAACTAGAATTTCTAGAAGGAACAAATACCATCATAGGAATTGAAAAATTCAACATATACCTTAACAATAAATTGAACACAGTGAAAAGAGTAAACTAAAAACTATTTTTGAGTAAATTACTTAGAATGCAGCATGGAGAGCAAAAGAGATAGAAGATGTCAAGGAGAAATTAAGAGACATGAATGCAAAACAAGAAGTCCACTCTGTGCACAAATGTACTTCCTGAATGAGAAAATAGAATGGAGAAGAGATACTGACAATAAACCTATACAGAAATAAGGAGAGAAATGTTTTCCCCAGTTGAAAATGTGATTCCTCAAATTTGAGAAACAGAAATCCCAAGGAGGATAAATGAAAAGAAATACACATCATAGTGAAACTACAGAATACCCACTACAAAGAGAGAGTATTTGCAGAATAAGAGTGTACCACTAATAGATCTTTGCTTGAAGAAGTAGAAGGATAAAATTCTGGAAGAAGGAAAACCATGATAAGGAGTTAGAGTTTTATTTTGAGTATAACTGGAAACCACTGTAGAGTTTTGAAGAAGAGAGTGATGCAACTTAATTTATACTTTAAAAATATTGCTGTGCATGTTGTATGGATTATAAGGGCATAGTATTTCTTAGGAACATACCAGTGACAGTGGGGTGGTGTCAGTGAGAGAGGTACCAGACAAGGATCACAGTTTGAAGGCAGACAGTGAGTTGTAGTAAAGGACTGAAAATGGAAAGTGAATTGAAAATCAAGACTTTTTTTTGCCTTTCACTGAGTACTTTCTATCGGCCAGTGCTTTCTATTAGCACTTGGATATGTATTAATTCATTTAACCTTCACTACAACCCTGGAGTGACCCCTGACTAAAGGTCACACAGCTGTTTGACTTCAGAGTCTGTATTTTCAAGCAATACTTTCTCTTGCCTCTTAGGATGACTCATCCAAATTGAGATACAGATTTATGACAGGAACCTTAAAAAAAGAGGAGATTTTCCTAAAAATGTCACAATAAAGAAGTTTAAAGAGAGAGAAAGCTAGCACAGTGGTTCTCAACTTTGGGTATAATGTTGGCCCATTCTTGAATCCTAAAATCTCTGGCAGGAAACTTGACAGGAGTCAGAGACCAAAGCAACACCATCATCCTGTGGCAGAGCTATGTCACACAGTGCTAACAAAAGCTTCCAAAATCATGGAACTTTCCTTTGATTGCCCTTCAGCACTGTGCACAACATAAGCAGAACTCTTTATGGACCTGCACATTTCCAAGTCTCCATGAATGAGGCAGGAGGAAGGTGGCCCAGATGTCAGTCCCTTCCCAGCAAGTGCATCAGAATATAAGCTACGTGAGTTCAGGGAATTTTTTCTGCTTTGTTTCCACTACATGCTCGACCTAGCCCAGCATCTACTAGGCACTTACTAAACATTAGTCGTACAAAGGATTGAAAGTTGTAATGTGCTCTAATCCCAAATGTCTGGCCACTCTGAAAAGCCTCACAGAAATTGTTCTTCAAAACAAACAAGCAAACCAAAAAAATTCAACAACAGAAAATGTGAATTACAAAAATCAATCAAGATCCACAAACCTGTGAAGGTTTGGGGGAGTTCATTAGTAGCAACAGGCCAGGTGAGTATCATCAATGTAGGAGATAGCCCTTACCACCTTCAAAACCCATAAAATGTAGTTTTGGGGGTAATAATCAGGCTGTGCTTAGTAAGGCTTCAAAGAACATACTGTCTTGATTTAGAGCCGGTTTTCAACTTAGAAAAAGAAGACCTGGATGGATGAAAGGAAGAGGTATGGGAGATAGGGGCACTTGTTTTTAATGAACTGATGACTTCAGAAAGGTCAGTGGAAATAGTCACTGGAAAGAGGTCAGTAGTGAAAGGAAGAAAATTAGGGCACTAAGTAGCTGTAGGAGAGGTTTATCAGTCCATGACATGATAGCTAGCCAGTGGGTTTTACATCTGGAGAAATAGCTCAAAATGATAAGATTTAAGGACCATGGTTATGATGATTTTCCTTGAAACTAGTGGATCGAAGAAGCTGAATTATATATGCCTCCTGATGATGTCAATCCCTGGGTTAATTGCTCAGCACTCAAACGGACATGTTCTTGAGTTCTCTTGGCATCTTTTGAAGATAGTTCTGCCAATCCATGCTTTTTGCCATAGGTCTTAGAGGGCAAAATATGAGTCTTTTATATTTGCTCACCTTTGAACTTGGGCCATTATTTGGATTCCAGAATTCTCTACACCAAATCTAACCAAGTGTTCAGTTTGCTAGGAGGCCTAATGTTCTAAGTGCTGAAATTTGAAGTGCTTCTTAGATCTGGGAGTAAATGCACATTGGATAGAGTTCTACACAGATGGTCAGAGATAAGATTTGCAGGATTCCATATGCCTCTTACCTGCTGGAGTTATAACAGTATGTAGTGAGGACAGGTCCTAAGGCTTTGAGTCTTATGACTAGGAAGCCCTAATGAGGTGTTGAAAGAATTTTCCTCCAATGGCTGAGGTGAGGATTAAGTGGGGCCTTAGTTGCCCACATTAGGAAGAGTCACATTAGTTCAAGATGGCTTGGAAGTGGAAGCAGTGATCTTCAACCCACCTTACAGAGCATATGTTTTAAAGAATAAATATTGCACAATACTGTATTACCATGTGTCGTTAACATAACCATTGCAAACTTCACTTTTTTTTACCTACTGCTGGAATAGTTTGCCCTTTTCCGTAGTCATTTCTTAATCCTTTAGAGGATCACTGTTGTACCGTATTTTTAAGAAAAAAAAAAAATCATTCGCACTCTCTATACGGTCGGTTGGCATAGGGATTCACGTTTTCTTAATGGGTGAGTGATTATGTGGGGGGGTGTGTATGAAGAGCAAAGTATGTGGACATAGGTATATTTACATGGTACTCTCAGTCCATATTTTTGTTGTTCCTTTAAAATTTTAGAGAAAGTGAAGAACAAGATAAAAATTAAAAGTAATTCTATAAAAGGCATTTTAACTAAAACTGTTCTCAATTCACAAATGCTGAGACATTCTAAGAAAAGCACCACAATTCAACATTTCTAAAGAAATGAACCAAGCTTTGCTATCACTACTTTTTACACTGGTTCCACGTGGGTGGTCTTTTATTTCACAGGACATATTAATCTCCTGTTATATGTGACAACCACTACTGTGTGTCATCTCAGTTCAGGACAATAAAGTGACTCTAGAGTTTCCTTCTAAACTTAGCGATCAGGCTTTTCTTACTATGACAAATGTTTATGGATTCTTCTAATTACACGTCTGGTTTAAAGCTAAGATACCAAGAGAATACAGTTCTCTTTTGTAAAGTTCCCAAGGTTTCTCTATAATAATCAATTACCATAATGAGTTTTTTTAAAGCTTCCATTCATCATTTTCTTAAAATATATAAACTACTAGGATAAAGATAAATAGCCATATCCAGCATACCCTGAGGCACTCTACCAAAGGTTTCCTTTAAATCAAGATCAACTGGAAAACATGTTGGGTTTTATTTCAAAGTCAATCCTGCTTAGGTTTAAAAAAATTGTGTAACACAAAAAAGGAGTAAAATAAAATCCATGACAAGTAGGCTTCATAAGAGGACCCTAGACAGTGCATCATTATCACAGTCACCCCTGTGGTCCATACTTGTTAAATGGGTCTCACTAGCTGGCTCCTGTACCATTAAAACTAGAAACTAATTCTCTACATGGGCCTTTTCTCACCTATTAACCTATTATCTCCTTCTGTTCTTAGAAAAACATACCTAAACTAGGAGTTATTTGGTACATCTTTAATCTAAACCAGGGTTTCTCAACCTTGGCACTATTTCTATTCTGGGAGGAACCGTTCTTGGCTGTAGGCAGCTATCTTGTGTATTATAGGATATTTAGCAACATCCCTGGCCTTCATCCACCAAATTCCAGGAGCACATATCCCTTCCCCTGAATTGTGATAACCAAGACTGTCTCCAGACACTGATAAATGTACCTGTGGGACAAAGTCCCCCTCCCATTTGAGAACACCTGCTCTGCACTTACCCATGAGCATTCCGGTAGTATAAAAATAGTCTGAAATTGAAAAAACTGGAGCAAAGAATAGTGAGATGATTCAGCTGGTTGCAGTTTAGAAAGGATGATGTCAGGTAAGAGTTGGGTGATGATGGAAGGGATATTTAATTTTTTTTTTATTCAGTTTGTGAATGGAGTTTCTAAAGAAAAGAGGAAGATAAAATAAAAGATTGATAAAATTGACCATATTAAAGTTTCTAAATTGGCTCTATTTTACCTGTAATTTTTAAAATACAGGCGGTATAAATTTCCTAATATTAAAAGTATGTATATATGTGGATACATGGAAAAAAGGAAAAGAACTACAATGTCCATCCAATATATATTAAGAAATAATTCACAGAGATGAGATAATTGATTTTTATATTTCTTTTCATACTTTTGAATTGCTCTGAAATAATAATAAATTTGTAACATTTTTGTAGACAAAACAAACTGAACAAGTATAATTTTAATTGTTTTGTGAAGGCAGGTAAGCAAAATTATCTGCAACTGGAGTTTTTCTTAGTTGCGATTCGGCAAGTTCTCTATTTACTGGATACATTCAGAAACTGATGATAGTGATGGTAATTTTTAAGTGAGCTCTTTAAAGTATTATCTTTAATATTTGGTGGTTCTCAACTTATAGCATGATAAAATACTGTTAACACAGGTCCTTAGCGAGAGTGCAATTGAAAAAACACTAGGCTGGGAACTAGATGAATTGAGTTTGATGTCTGCCCTCATCACTTATTAAAAGCTTTTCCTTAGGGGCACCTGGGTGGCTCAGTGGGTTAAGCCTCTGCCTTCGGCTCCAGTCATGATCCCAGGGTCCTGGGATCGAGCCCCGCATCGGGCTCTCTGCTCAGCCGGGAGCCTGCTTTCCTCTCTCTGCCTGCCTCTCTGCCTACCTGTGATCTCTGTCTGTCAAATAAATAAATAAATAAAATCCCCACTCCCCAAAATAAATAAATAAAAGCATTTCCTTAGATTAGCTCACTAAGATTGTATGGTTCAGTCTTACCTATGTAATTAAAACATTTCTATCTTCCTTACTTTGTGGATATGATAGAATCAAGAGAAAAGATTCAAAAGACACTGCCATGTAGTCTTACCTGTTTCATTAATAGTTTATTTGCCTGCAGAACTTTTTGTTTTCAAATGAAGTGTGAGACATAATGTCAAATCATCATCCATAAGAGAATGCTCCCTTAAAATATTGCATATGATTACGACCAAGAACAGTGTTTTCCCCTATCTTATCGTTATTCTTTGGCTTCTTGACTCTGAAATCTTATTTATAATTCCCATATGTTTCCAAAGAAATATTTTAGATAATCCTAGCCAGAATCTTGAGTTCCAAACGATAACATTTTAGTTGTTGCTAAGAATAGATGTAAATCTGTACCATCTCAACTGACCTTTAAACAGAAGGCCTCATTTATATATTTGAAGGAAAGTAAGAATCATCTTAAAAGATGGGTAAAAATAAGCACAGTCAACCTCCCCTAACTAGTATCTTTGGCATATTATAGACCTTAAAAGACATAATTTTTAGATAAATGATACTTTATTTGATACTTATTTATGGGGGGAAAATGACTGGGTTGCCTCAAAATAAAATATATCCTAAGACAATGACTTATACAGAACATTGAGTTTATGGAAAAAGCAGTGGTCCAGAGAAATAACTTCTTTATTTATGTCAAAGATTTTAAAAATGCTACATTTAATTTTAATATCGTGAGGAGCAGTATCCCCCCTGCCTGATAGACCTCATTACACTGCAGCAGGTACAGTATTTGCCTTATTTAACAATTTTTATCAGTCATTTAAAAATGAGCAATGCTCTCAAAAAAGAAAAAAAAAGTGATAGATGTGTAGTGTACAGCTTCTTATATCTACAAAAATTTGCACTCAATCGTGAAGAATAATAAAAAATAAAAACAAAAAAGGGTTTTATTAATCCTGGGCTCATGATTTGATACATTCAGCAACCAGAGACAATGATTGTTAATTGTATAACCGTAGTTCCTATTCATTACAAAAATCTCTCTGCTTTTCTTCTTAATAAATGTTCACCTCCATCCACCTACTTAGATTCATCAAATTTGTGTGGATATCACCTTCCTGTCACTTTGGACTCCCGTTTTGTCACCAGCGCTGATCCTTCCCATTTTTTTGTAGTGTAAAGCAATCTCAATCAGGGACTCCTTTCTAAAGCCCTCTTAAAATGTGAATATCCAAAGCAGGTAAACAAACACAGCAGTGAAATGGAAAGTTCCACCACCGCAAATAATTTCTGGACCAGTGAACAGAAGAAGAATTATGAATCAAAACCTTTCACTTAAATCGAATCCTTCATTCTTCAACATGTCATGTGTTTCGTTTATTTCATTATCATAGTTTAATTCCTCATCTTCTCTTTCATGGATTCCTGTTTGAATTTTATTAATATTTACTTCACTCTTGTTCTTAGTCATATCATTCATAGCATCTTATTTTATACATTTTTACTTGTACTTTTATATTATATTATTGTTTCAAAATTATTTCTAAAACACTGGCCTCAAACTAGGTGATATTAGGGAAATATAAGCCCTGGCTCTGTCTCTCCCTCTACCTCTGCCTCTGATCAAGTACTGTAACTTCTCTGAGCTTTAGCACCTCTCCTATAAAAGAAGAATATTTGGGGATAAATATTATAAGAAGAATTGGCTATGAAATAGTATATCTTATTAAGTACTTATTACATCTCTTTTCAGCAGGAAATTTATGATTTTGTGACAAATGGAATATTCAAACAATATCTATTTTTCTTTTTAATTTGTTTATTATATCTCCCTCTCCCCCACTAAATATAAGCTACTTAAAGAACAGGAACTTTGTTTTACTCATAGTTAAACTCAAAGACATAGAAAAGTGTTATGGTATCCGGTAAAAGCTCAGAAAGAATACACAGAATTAAGTAAAATTAACAGATGCTATTTCCATTTCTAAAACACCTTAGCAACTCTCATCCATTGAAAGAACTTTATTTTGTCATTTAAATATTTTAAAAACTTCTTCACTCCTACTTAGGAATGGGGTGGGGGGAAATCCTGCGGTAAGTCAACTGTCTTAGATTCTTAAAGGGACAGCTTTTATTTTTTTAAAAGAAATAATGCCTATAACCTACTCTGCCACACCAAAGAGCTATTGGAAAATAAAAGGATTTGCATGAGTAAGTCATAAAAAGCCATATTAGAGCCCTCTGGGATAATTTTTCAAAATGGTGTACCATGCTTTAACCATGTAATTCTCATTGACCTTAATGGGAGTCATGCAGCTAAAACCACATATACCTCTTTTAAAACATATCTCTAAGTGTTCTGTCACTAATGCTAGTAAGTAATAAAACGGTACACTTTTTCTAGACATATAAACATTATCATGTTTATATCAGCATAATTATGAACTTTTTTGTACCATTATAGCTGGGTTTTCATCATGCTATCATTAGCTTTTTGATAGCACAAAGACCCAATTTTCAATGGATGTTGTTAGGACATTTTTCTTTTAACCATATTTGATTCTAACAAGATAGCATTGTCTTAATAGGAAAAAAATATCCTTTTAGATGTACATTTGCATGAGAAATCATGCACTAAGATACTTAATTTGTGTCCTTCTGAATACAGCCTTCTAATGCAGAGCTCTAGTTTGGGAAACATATGGCAGTGTGATGACTTTTCGTTACAAAACAAATATAGTCTCAGCACCTTGCTGGCCTACTGTAAATATATGATTTTTAATAAAAGAAGAATAAACATTTAAACATTTTTTTGCCAAAATATATTAGTTATGACCTGCAATATGACTGTAGTCCTAAATTTCTTCTACATATAAGGTGTCCACTGTGCCAGATTGTATGATGACTTCACAATATGGGCAAATGTTCACCAGAAACCAGAAGGTGGTTTCTAATAAAGTCAGCTATTACATAATACAAAAAGGTATTACATAGTAATTCATTTCAACAGTTTCAGAATAGAAAATGATTGAAAAAAATGAATAAGCCGAATACATTAGGCTCTCTGGATTTTTTTGTTACTGTTTAAGCAACACTCACAAGGTATTTTATTATCATAGGATCTTAGCCCTGGAAAGAATATCAATGACCTCACAGTTCAACTTTTCCTTTTTCTTCCCATTTGCAGATGAATGAATTCTGAGAAAATGACTAAAATATGTTTTCTCCTAATTAAAAAACTTCTATGAATATGTGGTTCTAAAAACATCACTTCACTTTTGAAATTTGTTTTTAAAGGTAATTTGTACAGAAAGTTTGCAATTTCTGGGCAAGTATGGACCTCACCCCTTCCCCACCCACATACCCACGTGAACATAAAATGATTAAACAGTCATCTACCTGAGTTTTTATTCATAAAGAATGTTCATTTGTTTTTGAGCAAGTATTATGAAAAGTTTTGGGTTAGTGAATATTCTATTTATAGTGACTCAAGATAGTAATTAAGACACCTACATCATAGTCACAGCTCAGGCAGAGACACAGGAAACTGCCTCTGCCTATCATCTCTGAGCATAAAACAACAGAGGCTCTTTTCCCATAAGTAGTGTGTGGGAGCCGCGTTACCTACTTGGGTCTTAGGTGGTCCACTCAGAAAACTGCTAGCTAGGATCTGGAACTTCCACGGCTAAGAAGCAGTAGAACATCAAGAGCTCTCAGAGGTGAGCGAGGAGAAGAAAAGGTGTATGTTATGTGGGAGGGCAGGGCCTAAGACAATAGGTTTAGACAAACTGAGGGACCATGGAGGGTAGGGAAAAAGAGACGGGATAAGGACAGGTTTGTTTACCACTGTAAGAGGTGGTCACCAGGCGGACCCCAGAGTCCAAACAAAGTTGAGGGGATGAGTGAAGTCAAATAGTGAACACATCTCAGAAACACACACGCACATTTACGTGCATGCTCAGAAAGACTCAGTGTAGTTGGAATTATCACTTGAATCTGAAGTAAGATTGTCCTTGTGTGTTGAGTGAGTGCTTGGCTGGCTTATGGATGGACCATTTCATTTGGGACTGTACAACTACTTCCTTCTATGGTGAAGGAACAGAGCTAGAGTTAGATGTTCGAGGAAAAAACGTTAGGGGTTATAAGGGAGAAGATGAGCAGAACACAGTTGATCCAAGGATGAGGCTAGGGAGGAGGAGATCTAGAATAGATTTATTTTAGAGAAATTCTCTAACTATATTTGGTGAAAAGTTTTATCCACTTTGGTATTAAAAACTCATAATAGATCCCACTCTAAATAATTTGTTTTATATGCTTATGGTAATTGTATAATGGATGATGTATGCCTATCTCTTGGTATACTTGGCTAGATCATTTATAATGAATATTTTTATTATCTTCTTGAAGCTTATGAGGTTCTATATTATATTATATAGTATATCTTATATATAATATTATATACAATTATCCTATATTATTATAGAAATGCCCTCGACTGACAGAGTGGGATCAAGCAAATAGCAATTTTGTGTAATGAAAACTTATCAACGATGATCTTTTTCTAAAAGTGATACTTTACTGTACATGCAGACTAAAATGTTATTCAGGTTGATTAACTTAGATCAATACTCTTTCTAACCAAGAGAACTCAGCATTAAAGGCCTAACAAAAACACTACCAAGTAGAATGAACTGTTAGAAGTCCTGTGCTTGTTTCAGCAGCACATACACTAAAATGAGAAGTCCTGTAAGACACTTCCCTTCTGTCCTACAAATCTATTTCTTGGGTCATTCCATGTAAAGGCAATGACGCATAATGCTTAATATCATGGACTCCAAATATGTTCTAACCAAATCCTGCTTCCATCCCTCATTACTTGTGTGACTGAATGAGTTACTTAACCTCTCCAAGCCTAGTGAAATAAAGGTAATAATAATAGTTGCCTCATCCAGGTACACTGCTTAGCCCAGTGGACAACATATACCAAATGCTCATTAAACGTCATTATTATTGTGCTACTAATATGACCTTTCTGTGGTTTCTCCTATACCTCTTTATTTATATCTCTGGATTCTCAACCTTGAATTTACTTTGGTGACCTGATTTAGTTCTTACGTTGTTGAAATGACATCTTTTTATTTTATCTTCTGCTCTATAAGAAAATGATATCTTACCAAACCCACCTTGACAACCCAACCTTGATACCTTGGTACTCTTTGACCATTTTACCCTCTGACTTCAATTAATTCTGCTGTACTAAGCAAGTAGAAGAGGCCCAAGTCCTTCTGGTTCACACTATTTGCTGGTAGATGAATGTTTTATTAGCTTTTCCATAATTTATATAATAATAACAACATTTACTATATTCTGCCACAGACCTAGCAGGGAAGCTCTAGATAAAAGGTCTCAGTGGAGATATTTTTGACACAGCTGTGCCATCAGTTATGATTAGCTCACCCTGAAGAATAATCCCAAAATAGGTCATCAATTGTCACTAAATTCCTTGGTCAGGGATTATAGCCCCAACCCAGCATGCCACCTAGCAAATGTCTATACTTGGAAGCAGAAGACAAGAAAAAAAAAGAAGAAGAAGAAGAAAAATGCAATGTTAAAGACCAAAAAAAAAAAAAAAAAAAAGAGAGAGAGAGAGAGGATGTAATGAACCCATGCAAATCTATCACTGCTACTGGGAAAGATTTCTCAAAATGATTGCCACAACAATAGCAACCATTTATCTCTGTCACCTAACCATCCTTTTGTTTGTAGTTTTAGCCACCATTTGTGTATCTTGGATATGTAGACATTACTTTGTAAGAATTCTGCACAATGAGTAGTAGTCAGATAAGCATTCACAGAGGTTTTGTAAAACCACGTTGTTTTATGAATCTCACAAACTTTCTGCTCCAAAGTGGCATGGAATGTGGAGATATAAAAGACAACGTCTAGTATGCTTGCTTCCTAAAACTTTAATGCTCTACAGCTGTGTCAGAGTTTGTACTCTGTGTCACAGAGTGGGTTCTCCAGACTTTGAGATGGAGACTTGTTTTGAGTAGAGGGTGTTTATTAGAGGTCCATACCTATGGAAGGGAGTAGAGGGAAGTAGGGTTGGATGATGGGCCAAATTGAACTATAATAAAAGCCCAAGAAGCTTTGGTCAACTGCTAGAATATATGTCCCAATAAGCTGGCAAACCTGGACTTCATACTTCTGCCTTCATCAGTGGTGGGATATGGACCATCCCAGGAAAGGTGAAGCTTGGCCTTGACAAGGGGAGGCTGTGTAAAGACAACATTCCTGGCAACTGGGCAGCAACTCTCTTCTTGCAAATACAAGCAGTGAATGTCCTGGTCTGCCACTATGGGTTTTCAGACAACTGATCACTTGTGTTCTGAACAGTCTGAATTCAGTTGTTTCTCTCTTTTCACCCTTTCCCCCTTTATACCACTACCACTCCTTCTCCCTTTTCCACCTAGCACACACTTTCAGGGGAGCTAGAGGGCAGGCCCTGTGCTAGTCATCTTGCATAATTCCTTTATTCAGATAAGAGAGGATCCTATTAAGTTCAAGGTCATACATTCAGTACAAAGATACAGCCTAAACCCAGCAGATCCAAGATCTGTCTGTAAATCCCATATATGAGCCACTGAACTAACTATGTTGCCTCCACATGAAGTCACTCAGACACCACATCCATGAAGGTCAGGGTTTTAATCTGGCACGTTTATATGTAGACACAATACTTTTCAAGTCAGTCTGTCAAAAGACATGCTCTGTTTCCTCATTTTACTTTTCACTTCCTTGGTTAGTCAGCAGAAATTTCCATATACATTGCCACAGTTATAAAAAATAAATGACAGTTATCAGAAGTATATTACTGATTTAAAAAAAAAAAAAAGGAAAAGGAAAAGAGAAAAGAAATTTTGGAGTGTGTGCAGTATTTTGCTCATAAAGGATGGCATACATTTCTTGATACTTCAGATAAATTCGCCAGTCTTAAGGACTCTGATGACTATACTAAAAGTCTGAAATCTCTCATATCACTTTTTTGACTGTGTATTCCTGGAGAGCAGTATTCAAAATCTATTATTTCTGTGAATTGAAATTTTCCTATGGAGATGCACTAAATAACCCCCCAACACACACTTTTTTTTTTTTTTTTTTTTTTCCAGTCAGATCTTCCTTTTGCAGATAGGTATCTTCAGCTTCTCTGTTAGCTGGGAGAACCAGAAAACCATAGCCAAGTTTTATAAAACACCTGTCAGCCAGCCTTTCCTCAGAATTAAACTTCTATGGCAGGATCACAGATAATGTGCCTGTGCACCAGGAGACACTCGAGCTAAAGCTATGGAAGAACTGGTCTGTGTTCCATAATTAAACGTCCAGCCATGCCCCCCACCCCAGCCCATTTAGATTGTAGTAGAAAATAGAAAAACCAAGTAAGTTTGGGGCCTTTTCTTCCATTTATATATAAAACGATTTGGAGAGCAGAAGGCATAGAGAACATTTATAGCAACTAAGGTCTGTTTTGTTAAGGCATTATCATAACTCGTTCAATTTTAGAACTCTCTGACACATCTTTTGGCAGAGGGACACACACACACACAAACATAAACATGTAGAATGATCTAATTGTCATTTCCCAAGGTTAGGTCTGTTCTTTTGCACTAACGTTTCACAAGATGGGCCTGGAGCCATTTAGCCACTGCAAGCCAGAAGATCCTGAGACTAGTCACTCACTCGTTTTATAATTTGACATGCAAATAGATAAAAAGGCTTTGCCATTTTATTGGTGGTGAGGAACTTTCACATCAGTATAGTGAAGAATTCATCAGCTACCTGTTATGTACTGTTTCTTCATTGTTTCATATCACTGTCATTAAGCCACTTATTAGTCAAGTTCTCTTCAGCATAAATATAACACCTTAATCCATCCAATTTTAATCCCCATAAAAGATTATTTCATAGAATATCGTTGAGTAGTGTAATCTCTTTCTGTTTTTCCATACTCATGGGCATTTCTAGCATATAAGACAAACATTCTTACTACAGTTATATTAAGATATTAAATAGGAGTACATTAAACTTCTATAAAATTTTTCCTTTGTGTTGCATCTCTGATTTAAGATACCCTTCTGTTAACCACGCGACACAGAATTTGACTGAACGTGCTGGCTACGCTCCTCTCTGTTGCTCCCATTGGAGCTATAGTCATTAGTGTTCTTTCTTCCCTTTCTTCACAGGATGTCCTGATTCTTGGAGGGTCACACAGATAGCTGTCCAATGCAGAAGAATAGAGTTCTCTGCCACTGTAACCAGCCCTCTTCATGCTGGAATTGTAATATACTCAAGCTATTGGTTTCTGAGAATCCATCAATTATCCACTGTTGGAACAGACCAAATCACTTCCGTGGATTAAAACTGTAGAAGTGTAGGCTCCACTCCCCTCCTCCCACCCAACCATATTGAATTAGAATCTCTAGAGATGGAGTCTGGGAATCTGCTTTGTAACAAAGACCTGAGTGACCCTTAGGCATATGAAAATTTGAGAACCATTGAATCATCAGAGGATAGTTAACCTATTTTCAGTCTATGGCTCAATATCAAAGAACTCTTGATAATGTACGGACCCTGGGGACATCTGGTCACAATGGCTCTGTCAGTAGCTATTTTGAAGCATTCCTCCACTCTTATCACTTAAAAGTGAAAGATAAAATATAAAAAGAAAACACCCCAACACAAAGCCTGGTTCAAAAACAAACCAAACATTTCCTTGGACTAGAAAAATTGGAAAGTGTGGCTGAATATAAATGACTTTTGGGCCCCTGAGCCAGAAGCTGGTAGTGGGGGTAGGGGCTCAGTTCCTCTGTTCCAGCTCTACTGCTTGAAGCAAGGGGATGCCTAGGGCCCTGAGCTCATGAAAGAAGCTAAAATTCAGAGTATCCGAATTATGGTTTTATGCAAATTATGGGCTTAGGGAAGCAGAAGGATAAAGAACTGTCCTGTGATCAGAACTAAGCCAAGAGAAAGAAAAACCCAAAATGAAATCAAACCAAACCAGCCAACCAAAAAAACAAAACAAAACAAAAAACCCTCCAACTCATAATGACCCTAAAACTCATATCTAAGACAATTGAAAAAATTGCATTTAAAGGAGGACAACACCATCCACAGTTAACAGAACCATTAATTAAAACAACATCTTCATTTCAGAAAAGCAAGGTTAAGTGCTGATGACTGAAAAATGAAAATAAAAGTAATGTGTGAAAGATGCTAGTTTCAAGGGCCCAGAGAGGAAAACAATCTCCCTATCCGATTCTCTCTCTCCACCCCTACTCCTCAGTGTCCTGTTTTCTCCAAGGTCTTCAGTGACTGCTCAGAATTTACCTCCTGTCATAACAGCCCCGTATCGTAATTCTGTTAACTCACCTCAACAGAATTCAAAGATAATAACAAAGACTTAAAGAGAGAGCAGTATTTCGTTTTTAGAAATAGGGTCACTGAGATGAAATTAATGCTAGAAGCTAAAGCTTAATTCTAAGTTTAAAGTAAAGCAACAACAAAAAGTTCTCCTTGTTCATTGACTAGTCATTAGGCTCATTTATCTCTCTTCTCTAAGACTGAGCGTGCTTCTTGGATGATACTGCAGTATATAGAGCCCAAAAGTGTTTGGTCCATCCTTTGTCTGCAGATGGGGAATGAAGGGTGTTCTGAGCTTTCTCACTGCCAGAGGCCACGTTTTGCATAATGTGCCGCCTCTTTTGTAAGTAGAAACAATACAGGAGTTTTTTTGACTTCTCTGGTGTCAACAATCAACTACATAGGGTCCAATACAAAGGGTCCAATAGCAAATCATGTTTGAAACTGATTGCAGAGCAGGTGACCAGGAGATAAACCGGCTGAGATGACTCAACCATTCAGAAGGCAGCAACATGAATTATCTACCTATAAGTGATGTCTTTTCGTGTGACACATAATAACATCATCCCAGAAAATGGTTTTCATGACCTCTTACTTGTAGGATATCCAGGAATTATCTGCATGAAGGCATTGACAAAAAGATAGTTATGGTGGCTCAGGCTTGATTTTCACATTAAACATGATAAAGACATGTAACACATGATGGGATGTCTACTAAAATATTTTAGAGTTACCTAATTTTTCATGAAAAGTAGTAACAAAAAAATGTTTTTAAAAATTTAAAGGCTCGGTCAGTTTTTATCTTAATCTCAGGTCCTACCACAAAATCTTCAGCTCTGTGATAGTTTTTTGGGGAGTACTTATGTTGTGTGTATATATATATATATATCATATATCACATTGTTCTCAAGTTTAAGAAGCTTGTAGGTAAATACTTTATCATGTTTCATCCTCTGAGTCAAATGGGAAGGATAAAAAGATTGTAGGCAGCTAATGATGTCCAAGAACAGGTTGTAGAAAGAAATTAATAACCCTTTTCTGCTTTCCTTCTACTCTTCCTGTTCTTCCTTTGCTTCCGTCCCTCTTTTCTTTCTATAATTGAAAAATTCATTTGAATCTTCAAATTTTTACTCTATACTAACTAAATGTGTGCCAAGAATATAAAAACAGAAAGGGACAATCCAATTTTATATGGTTTGCTTTCAAGAGGATTATACAAAGCACTGTTTGAACACAGGAGATGCACTAGATTCTGTGTGGAATAATAATGAAAGTTGAGCAAAGAATTTAAGAAATTACCTGAGACCTGGAAGATTAGTATAAGTTTGCCATGCAGAGGAGTAGGGGCAGATAAAGCAGAAGGTGGTCTGTAAAGGAGACACAGGCAAGAGAAAGCATACATTTTCAAGCAATTATAAGGAAGTCAGTTTTGTTCCTTAGTAAAATAATACCATCTTGGTTAATTTTGTGTGTCATTTGGCTAGGTTAGAATTCCCAGGTGTTTGGTCAGACTCTAGTCTATATGCTGCTATGAAGGTGTGTGGATGTGATTATCTTTCATAATGTGGGTGGCCCTTATCCAATCTGTTGAAGGCCTTAAGACCAAAATAGGTTTCTTAGAGAAGACAGAATGCTGGAATTCTTCCTCAAGATTATAACATAATAATGCTGCCTATATTTCTGCCCTATAATCCAGCATGCTGGTCCGCCCTGCAAATTTCAGACTTGAAACAATTGTTTAAAATCTCTTTTCCTCTCTTTCTTCCTTTCTTCCCCTCCCCCGCTTCCTCCTTCCTCCTTCTCTCCCGCCTTCACTCCTATTGGCCTTTTTCTCTGAAAACTCTTTACTGATACAAATACTAATACATTGTGAGTATTGGTTGTGTTCTGCCCATATCCATTGCTTATTTGGTTAACTTCTCATTATAGCCATTTAAGTGAGGTAAAGACAAAGAGAAACTGAGACTTACTTAAAGAAAAACAAAAACAAAAAAACTTGCCTATGACAGCTAGTGATAGAGCTGTGATTTCAGCTGTTTTGTGTGACTCTACCTTCACTTATAATTACTATACTGCTTCTTTAGAATCTAAGCTGTGGAGGGGCACCAGGGTGGCACAGTTGGTTAAGCGTCTGACTCCTGGTTTTGTCTCAGGTCATGATCTTAGGCCATGATCTCAGGTGGTAGGATCCAGCCCCGCATCAGGCTCTGTGCTGACCTCACAGTCTGCTAAATTTTCTCTCACCTTCTCCCTCTGCCCCTCCCTGTCTCTCCCCCCCCCCCCCCTCACACACTCCTCCCCTCAAATAAATAAATCTTAAAAAAAAAAAAAAGATTCTTAGTTGCCAAGAACCAATACATAATATTCAAAAGGGGGACGATATACTCAGTATGATAAAGATCATCTTCCTACAAGATGAAAGATTGGAGACCAAAGAAATTGTTTAAAAATCATGAGTTAGTCTTTTTGACAAAACTTTCCAAAGCACTGAAGGTCCCATTTGACGGCTCTCAGTCATGTGATTGCCAGGTAGCTTCTCTTTAGCATATTCCGTATGCTTCTCTTTTCTAAAATCATTTGGCCTGATTGTTGACTGACTCTAAAGCCACTGTCTTCTTCCTCAATACCTTTATATTGCAAAAATGATTTTGGAAAAGAAAGCCTTTCTTTTTTTTTTTTTTTAATTTTATTTATTTATTTGACAGAGATCACAAGCAGGCAGAGAGGCAAGCAGAGAGGGAGGGGGGAAGCACGCTCCCTGCTGAGCAGAGAGCCTGATGCAGGGCTTTGTCGCAGGAATCTGGGATCATGACTGGAGCAGAAGCCAGAGGCTTTAACCCACTGAGCCACCCAGGTGCCCCAAAAGAAAGCCATTCTTGAGAGATCAAAATGACTATAATGGGATTGGCCATGCACAGAAGTGTGTGTATATGTTTTCAGTGAGTATTAACATTAACAAGTAAATAATAACACTTATAGCAAGGTATTTAGTTCTGCTAATGCAGCCACAGACCCTGCCCTCCACAGGTTATAATCTAGTAAAACATGTTCAAAAGTAATTACAAGTACAAGAAGTATCTAATGAGAATTGGATATAGTAGTCTATTATTAAAAAGAGACCACCGCATCTTCTGTAGTTAAAAATTAAGAAATCAAGAAGATATTTTCAGTATAACTAAGATTTAAACTTTTTTTTTCCCCTGTGATTTTGGTGTCTTTAACCCAGAGTGGTTATTTCTTTTGCCTATTTCATTGCTCCCCAGACAATAGGAAAGGCTTTGACACTTCATAGCATTCAGTTCTTTAGATTCCCATCTCTGGTGATCTGTTCTTCTACTTCCTCATTTTCCCTTCTTCCTTCTTCTTCTCACACTCATCTTACTTTGGCTGTCACTGCCAGATTCTTCCCACTCCTCTGTTGCATGGATAGGGAGACGATGTTACATAGAGTCAGAGGATGTGTTCTAGAGTCCCAGCACCACCACTTACTTCCATTACAACCTTGACACAGCCTATAAGAGATTCATGATGGTCAGTCTTTGATATATATTTTAAGAGCTCAATTAATATTCATTCTTTTAAAATCTTTTGGTGGTTTCCCTTTGCACACTGGATAAATTTTCAAGTGACTTAGTATTTTAGTATTTAGTGTGAAAAGGAATGACTTAAGCAGTTTGGTCCTAACCTATTGACTTTAGTCATCTTGGGCTGTTACAACAGAATACCACAGAGTGGATAGTTTATAAATAACAAATTTATGTCTCGTGATTCTGAAGGTATAATGAGCAAGATGAAGGCACAGATGGTTTTGGTGTCTACTGAGAATCTGCTTCCTCATTGATGGATGACTCCTTTCACTGTGTCCACATGTGGTAAAAAGGAGAAAGGAGATCCCTATGATCTCTCCTATATTTAAGGGCACTAATTACATTCATGAGAGCTCCACCCTTATTACTTAATCACTTTCCAACCCTTCACCTCCAAATACTATCACATTGGGGATTAGGTTTCAACAGATGAATTTTGAGGGGAAATAAACAGTCTAGAGACTTCTAGTCATTGCCCTGGGCCACTTTGATCAAGGACCTTCTGCTAAATGAAGACTAGTCCATTTATTGTCCTAACAGGAAATCATTTTTCCCCATCAACTTTGGTTCTTTATCAAATAAACAGAGGTCTAAAGTTCATGCAACTTGGGAGATCTTTAAGAAGGATCAGAAGGAGGGAGGGGGGGAAATTATGAATACAACATAGAGTACAGATTTGGAGAGGGACCCATGCACCTTAAAGTTCATTTGCTTCCTACTCAGTCTTCCTCTGCCCATTGCACCTTTTGATCAGATACATCCTTTCCCTTTTCTCTGCTTATTAAATATAATCTATTGTCAACTGAAATAGTACCTCATCTCTGAAGACTGCCAAGTGTTTCACGCCCACTGCAGTATTTTTCCTCCTCTGAATTCTTCTAGCACTTATTATCTGCGCTCTTAACTTAGACTGCATTGCATACTGACTTACACAGTTACTTACGTTGATATGTGTATGTGAATTTACAAGATGTCTAATTTGATTACTGATTCCCTGGGAATTGGTTCTGTTCCAACTCCCACCCCACCCCAACTTAGTGTTTTGTGTAGGTAGGTGCTCACTATTTTGTTTGTTGATTCATATCAAAGATATTTCCAAGATTTTTTTTTTTTTTAGTGGAAAGAGAGTACAAAATGTTTTTGTTTTATTTAAATGTAATTTGCTCCAATTATAATTCCAAAGGCACCAAACCCACCCAATTAAGATTAAATAAAGTTCTTTTTATTTACATGTCATATAAAATGTGTTAAGTAAACTAAATTGGTATATACAATAGATTTCTTCTAAAAATTAACACTGAGGATAATTATGGGGCATCTGCCTTTCATTTTTTGTTACATTTCAGTACGTTTATATGAGGATAATTTTCTCAAATTTTTTACTAAACAATCAGCTCAATGCATTTTATAGTGTCTTTTCCTAAAGAAGTCTACTTTGAAAATAGTGTTAGCCATATGAAAGAGGGTGTATTTCTAAATGAAGTGTCATTAAAAGCGGCAAGAAGGAGAGCATTTATGCACCATGTCTTAAACCATCCTTCCTTCATTTGTACTGCTGTGGAAGTATATTCCTTAAGCCCTTGATGTGACTATATCAGCAAAATATAATAAATTAACATGAGTAATCCTCGACTTTTATTATACTGTATCTTTTCACATGAAAAGCATATAAGTAGGCATGAAATACCATGAATTTTCTACCCCTAACTGCATTATATAAAGAGCTGTCGTAGGCATATGAAGTGCTTTTAATCTGAATGAACTTCATTAGCTCTGGATTTAGTTGTGCATTCAGGGTACAAGTTGAAAGGCCTACCTGTTTGCTCAGGCTCTTCTTAGAGTTTGCCTGAGCAACGCAGAAGGAATATAGTCAGATGGGACAGAGGTAGTTAAAGAAATAATTAGAAGAAGAAGCCCTTTTGAACATTGGCAGGAATCTATTTAACGCAAGAGGCATTTCCTCTAGAACTGATCAGGAATTGTCTTCTGGGAGCTTCTAGTCAGACCTTCAGGAGAGTCTCTATTACCTTTGGACCATGAGGGACCCAAGGCCAGGGGAAATGTGTGGGAGCATGTGGGGTCCAGGAGAGATGGGAAAGGCACCCCCAGCACGACAAGAACCAAGGACAGGTCTCAAGGGCCTGCTTGGGGCAAGGCATGACCCTAGCCATTGTACACATAATATTTAAGCCTCACAACAACCTGGCGAGGTTGGACATGGTCACTTTCCTCATTCTACAGACGTCCTCTGAAAGTCAGAGAGGTGAACTGACTTGCCCAGGGCTACAGCATTAGGTGCAGGCAGAGTGGAGATGCGAAGCCAGACAGTCTGGCTCCGGAGGTGCTCTGTAGCCCCTCTGGATGCGGAGTACCCAGGACAAATAAGTGATGAAAAAGACAAGAACTCTATGTTAAAGAAGTTACATTTGATTGAGGGATGGCTATTAATCTAAAAGCAGAATGATGCATTCCTATTAATATACTATGTAAGCACTGTTACAAGTAAAGGCAAATTAAAGATAAAAGATATACAAAGATAAAATAAAGATACTGTTCACATGGAAGAACAACTCTGCTCACCTACACATGGTCCTGTGGCCTCCAGTAGCTGCAGAGTGCTGCCCGGCCAAGCACAGGCATGTGAGATGTACATACATACAAGGGTGGTGGTGGGGGAGATGCACAGTCGGGGGCAATTACTGTTTTTAAAGAATTCCTAATCCGACAGTGAGTCGTTCATGTAAAAAAATAATTATGTGACAGATCAGAATAAGTCCTGGGAGACGTGAATTGAAGCCTAGAGCAACAGGAGTTTTACTAATGATGATAGTCAGGAAGGACATCCTGGAGGAGGTGATGAGGTTTAGACATGGAGTTGGTAGCATCTCATTCTATATTAATGGGAGGAAGAGGAGGAACACCAGGCAGAGTAAGAGCAGAAGCAAAGTGAAGGAGATGGCTGTCCAGCACGTACTCAGTGCTTCTGTAAGGCCCAGTGTAAACGGCTGTCAGAACAGCACCCACGCAAGTGGGGGGCAAGTGTGAAAAGGTAAGTAAGGGGTGGGAGATCAAAATCATGCCATGCTGCAAAGGCATTATAATGCCTCGCCAATGCCTTGTGTCTTTTATTGGAAACTATGGGGTTTACCTGGGGTTCTCCTGTCAGGAGGCTGCTTGCTCAGAGAAGTGCTGTGGAAAGACTCCTGGTAAGGAGTAACAGGAAAGGTGGAAGGCCAGAGACAAAGTGAACCAGCTCCCACGTTAACATACTGATTTAAATGAGAAGCAGCGATAGCTTGAATTCAGTAAAGGATGGGAGTAATATAGAGTATGGAATAGAAAGTTAAATAGCCCGGTGGTTCTTTTCCACTTTAAAAGCACACAGGAAATAAACACAGAGAATCTCACCTTCTGTATCAGCCCAGCTGAACTAGGGGAAATGTTCTCCCATTAGACTTGATGGACAGTTGGTTCACTCGGCCCAATGCAGCATTAGGTGTTCTTCCCACGAAAATCTCACCAACTAATAAAATAAATTGTGATAGATGAAGGAATCACACCATTCCTTTTCAAATTCTATGTCAAAGAACAGGTCAGAGTCAAACATACTCTGGTAGGTCAATGTTGGTATTTCTTGTGCATTTAAATACTTCTCTGTTATTTGCAGAAATGTGATGTCTTTTAAATAATGATCTTATTAAACGGCTCTTATTGGGACATATACAAACTCCAACAGTTTTTGGTGATGATTAACTGAGTTTTACATAATATATGTAACGGTGTCTGACATATAGTAAGTGCTAGAAAACTATAAGCTATTATCATCATTATCATTTTTATTTGCAGTAGTAAGGTTAGTGTCCCTGGGTTAGGATGTTTAGTCTGATTTATTGCGTTCCTATGATCAGCTACAGATGTTTGCAAGGTGGCTAGCCCGGGTTTTAGATACAGTGCAGTGTTGATCAGTGGTGCTAACTAGAATCCACTGAGATTCTCCAGCATCTACCATCAGTGACTTAACCACCTTCGCAATACAGAAACCCAGAAGCTTGTTTAACAAGTTTATTTTCACAGGTGAACATTTGCAAATATGAATATGACTTTAATTAGAAAAAACAACACGATAAGGATACTCAGCACTGTGATCCACAATAAAAGCAAATCCTGCTGTCTTCAAGCCAGTGGGTGTTATCCTTGCCTAAGAACCCTAGGATCGTGCCCTTAATTAGCTAATTATTTAGAAATTAGAAAGGAATCACTTAACAAGGAACACACACCCCATGATACAAGTGACATGAGTGGTGAGTAAATTTACTTTCAAGAATTAATAAAGAGTGTCAATGAACTACATATGGTATTCATGTGTAATTAAAAACAAATTACAGTGTAGAGAAACATGAAACATGCTAGTAAATTAATCTCCTCAATTAAACAAAAAAATCTCCCAAAATTTTGATAGAAAACATATGTATTTTCTGCATGAAATATGGAAATGATTTCCCTCTGTCTGACTTAATGTTTGTTTAAAAGAATCAACAAGATTGCAGCCATATATGGGGACTATTTCACTGACACGTGAGCAAGAAGACCTTGAACAACAACACCAGAAAACAAGCCCCTCCTCATTTGCTTTGGCAGCGTTCCCCCCACCCCCCACTAATTAAACACGGTATAGTGGAACAAGTAAAAATAATCTACCGTGAATACTACTCCACCTTTTTTTTTTTTTTTAGTTTTCTATACAATAATAAATACAACATTCCAGATGTATAACAGGAAGCACAATCACTTAGATTTATGAGGTACTTCCCCACCTCCATTTCCTTGCAAAAGAGAGAATCCTGGACCTGGTGGGTTGTGCTCTCCTGGAAAGCAATCCCAGTTTATACTCTGTGAAACTCAAGGTAAACCTCAATTAGCAATGAAATACTGCAAACCTCACTGTTGAAGAATAGTGGGACTCTAACCAAGTAATAAGGGTAACACTCCAGGGAAAATGCAATAGATCCCCAAATTCTCTATGTTATACTCAGTGGAATTTATTTGAACCTCATCTTACTAATTTTGACATCATCTGGGTTGTCCTGCATTTATCTGTTTGATGGCTAAGCTGGTTGCTAATTTCATAACCTTTATCATTCTTCTCTTCCAAAATAAGCAACCCTATAAGAATACAAAAAGGAAAAACATAAAAATAAGAGGAGGTTGATGGGGGGAAGGAAAAATCAGAATAAATAATAGAAGGTAGAGCCAAGTATAAAATTAATGCACAAATAATTTAATTCCTCACATGATTTATTAGAAATTGGCTATGCATTTGCCTCTGGGCTTCCTAAGAATCAACCCAAAGACAGAAATATGGTCAGTTACTCAACACACAATTCAAAAATGAATTTTTTCACATGCAGAAAAATGAGGGTTTTCACGTGCAGAAAGAACACGTGTAGGATAGTTAACAATGTGCCAAGGTATAAAAGAAGCCAATTAATGTGAACCATGTGTGCCCAGCATCTTTACAATAAATCTAAAGACAGGTTCTCCCAGACTTTTTAAAAAAATGTTTCAGTATGGCCTGCTGTCCTAAGCCTACATACCAGTCAAAATAATCTCGTTTAGTTTTCCATGACTTGGATTATTCCAAGGACATCATTTGGATTTTGGAAAGGCTAAAAATATTTTAATTAGTAGCTCTTGAAGTGTGGTCCCCAGACCAGCAACATTAGCATCACCTGGGAACTTACTAGAAACACAAATGTTTAGGTTCCACCTCAGACCTTCTGCATAAGAAATTCTGGGAGTGAGGCCCAGCAATTAATCTATTAAATTGCACGTTGGAGAAAGATAACAAGGTGAATTTATAGTTGAAAAAGGCAAATAAAACATGTTTATACAACATATAGCTTTTAGTGTTTCTGGAATATATACTATGAAACGAATGACTTGGTCAAAGGAAACTGAATGAACAGAGGAAAGAATTTATGAATTTAGAGGGTGTTTCAGAAAAAGAGTTGTTATTTTAGGAAATCTTAAGTACTTA
Source organism: Mustela lutreola (assembly GCF_030435805.1). NCBI lineage: Eukaryota > Metazoa > Chordata > Mammalia > Carnivora > Mustelidae > Mustela > Mustela lutreola. The sequence continues at coordinate 168,128,730 of NC_081293.1, read as the reverse complement.
GTAGAGAAGGTGAGGAATGGAGTGATAAAAAGACTGTGAAGGGGGATAGGTTAGGTGACTCATAACAAAACTATGTGATCCTGAGTGTAGTTGGTTCTGCTTTTGCATGAAACAAAAATACACAACACCAACAGCTGTATTTTAAAAGATTGCATCTGCTCAACCATAGCAGAGTCAGTCATGACTTCAGTATTCTGAGAAATGCTTCATGAAATTGGGTGTGTTGATTTGCAGTTCTATATGTTCAAAGGGAGAAAACCAGCCACGGAAGTTCAGAAATACTCCATTGCTTTGTCAATGGTCATTATTGTCATTATCATAATTATTATTATAAATATATAATTATATTGTCATTATAATTATATATGTATATTCATATATTACACACACACACACATATTGAATTTAAAATATAAAATTCAAACATAAGTGCCATGGGCTGAATTATTTTCCCCCAAATTCATATATTGAAGCTCTTACCCCCAAATATTATGAGTTTTGGAAATAAGGCCTTTGGGAGGTAACTAGGTTTAGATGAGGTCTTGAGGCTGGGGTCCTCACGAGGAGCTTAGTGCCCTAATGAAAAGAGAAACAAAGGTCACCCTTCACCCTCTCTCTCTCCCTCCTCCCCTTCCCACTTTCTTCCTCTACCTCCCTGCTTGCCTTTCTCCCTTTCTCATTCTTCCTCCCTCCCTGCTTTCCTTCCTCCCTCATCTGCCACCAGGTGAGGAACAGCAAGAAAGCAGGCATCTACAAGTCAGGAAGAGAGCTTTTAACAGAAGCCAACCATGCTGGCACCTTGATCTTGGACTTCTAGCCTCCAAAACTAGAAGGTAATAACCGTTTGTTGTTTAAGCCAAGCAGTCTTTTGAATTTTGTTATGGCAGCTCTAGCTGACTAAGATAATAAGTTTGAAACAAATTGATTTTAGTCCTTTAAAATTTAGGAGGAATTTTTAGTCCTTCAGAGATTTGTGATGTAATCTTCCAATTACTAATCTCTGATAATTGAAGTGATTATTGGAGGCTTTGTTTCAGACAGTAAGGCACACCAGGTACTCTGCCAGGTCTTCCTGCCATTGTGGAAAAATTGGACATTGCATAAAATACATCTGACTCGTGGTCAGATTTGGCCCATGGCTGTAGGTGGCCAGTCCCTTCTCTAGAACATTGAAAACTAATGATCACGTAGTACATCATTTTTGTAAAACTCCATAGCAGCCAAATCTAAATAACACATTTTGTTGTGATGAAACTAGTTTTAAAAGGATTTGGTAAACACAAAATTCAATGTAGCGATTACCTCCTCTGATTCCTCTAGAGGAAAAGGAATGGGAAAATAGGAACAGATGAAACACCTTTAGTAACTCTAGTTCTTAGATTGTGTGGTAGAATCGTGAGGATCTTTTCTTACTGTGCTTCCTAAGTCACATAGATGTTTCATATGTTCTTTTTATATTTCATATTTTACATAATTACAAATATCACTGCATCCCTAAATGATTTAGTTTTCTAGAAGCGACTCTACTTAGTAGTTAGGTCACTGGTTCTCCATGACATCATGTTTCTCACCACCAAAGGACCAGTTGTGAAGCCTTTCAGGGGAAATACATGAATAAATTAATTTAGACAGACTTACATAGGCAATTATGAATCTCTTTAACATGTATAAATATTGTATATATACATATCACCATAAAAATTTTAAAATTTGGCATACGGGATAAAGTAATCTGTTTCCTGAAGTTTAAAACAGTTCATAAGATCATGTTTATATGAATCAGAGACAAAGGCTCAATGGCTCTATTGTATAGCAGGGATAGTTATAACGTCTGTCAACCGTATGTATATATTTTCTAAATATACACATTACGCAAAGAAATTATAAAACCTCAAAACTATAGTTCACCTAAAATAAATATGGCATTGTATACAGGGTGTTGGCCTGGTGCTAAGTAATTATGGGAAATAACCTGAATGTGATCCTTAAGTTATACAGGCTTATATCAGGTTTCTGCAAAAATCATATAAAATTCCTCTTTCTAAGGGTCTGCAGGGGAAACACAGAATATTAATTTCATGGAGTTCCATTCCAGTATTTCTGTAAGAATTATATGTCTGGATAAGGCAGTTACTACATACTGCACTAATATAGTTGAAAACATTCCATGAATTGAATAAGAATATTTCCATCCAAAAAGTGCCAAATAACAGGTCACCTCAAGTGAATGGAGAAAGGTATAATTATGGGTGCATTTAATACCTGTAATGAATTCAACTTTGAAAGCTTTCCATTGTTTATATGTCATATACTGGTTATAAATAAAATTTTAAAAGGTATAGCACAAAGAGAACATTAAAACTTCAAAGATTATATATATATACATATATACTGTATTTGTTATGTTGCGATGACATACTGTATTATTCAGTTATATGAGATCTTGACTGCCAAGCAAAATATATTTGTCCAATCTCAAACTATGGATTTTTATTTTCTTTTCTGTTCACATCATTTGGATTTAAGCTAGCATTTATAACTATTAGAGCCTGATGGATGATTAGAAAAAGACTTAGAAAAAAATGTTCACATACTATAAGTTAAAATATGAGATTTTGAAAGAAAAAAAATCACTACTTTATAATAAATTAAGGTGATAAAAAGAATGTCCATTAAGATTTCATGGAAAAAGTGAAGTAATACTACTTTATGTTATTCAGATAAACTTAACATATTTCATGAGCAATGTTTTAACTTCTAAAAAAATTGTAAAAGTAAACTTTTGGGTAGTGTTGTAGATCCCCAAAGGCAAATTTTTTAACGTTTAAGTGCCAATGATATTTAAGAATTGGAATGAATAGCGTGGTAGGTGTCTTTCAAGTTATGATAACAACCTGTGTAATAGTCTCTGAATTTTCAGCCATTTTCTTGGATTTGCTCATTATTGATTATGTTGCACATTGCTAAGAATATTAGAGTAAATGGACTTTTTATGTATTTATTCACTCACTAAAAAGCAAGATTTAGCAATTACACAGTAAGTGTTTAGAATGTATTGGTCACATAGATGAAAAGATAAATAAAAAATCTGGAGAATAATATAGTCTGTTAAAAGAATATGTTTTTAAAACTTAATTGTCTTTCACTGTAAAAAATGCAAAACTCTGAGTTCTATTAAGTATACTTTCATATTGAAATATCATTTTACTTCCTTAATAGCCAGGTTTTATTTTCCCCATCTCTTCTTACACGACAATCAAAATGACATTTTGTGTATTGTACCTTGACTGGTGTATGTTGCCTTTTTTCATGGATATATTTGTAGTATATATTATTTCTAACCATCTAAGATAAAAAATATTTTATTTAGAAAATTGACACATGCTCAGTGAAGAGGATTGATGAACAGTGAACTACACAGATTATACTAGATATCCTCTAGATTTCCACCATAAATAAATGATTCCTGCTAATATATTGGCATATCTGCTTCCAGATACAGATTCAGATACAAGTATGGGTCTGGGTATGGGGATTATAATTCTATATAATATATATGTAATAGAGTGTGAACCACAGTGTGGTCCACAGAACAGCAGCCTTAGCATAACCTGGGAACTTGTCAGAGAGGTAGAAGCTCATGCCGCACTACATACTTACTGAATCAGAACCTGCATTTTAACATTTCTCTGATTTTTGTACTGATTAAAATTTGAGAAAACACCACCCTAGATGACTTTGGGAGCCTGCAGATACACCAAGTCGAGTAGATGAATCAGGGCCAACTTACTCATTAGAATAGACAGTGGCTAGAACCCACGATAATTTACAGGGTCTGTGAAATTGTTAAAAATAAAAATTAACAAAAATGGTTAAGAATAAAAATTTAAAGAAAATTAAATAAGAATTTTAAAATAAACTTTTAAGTAGAAGAAAATATTTTAACACATGATCTTAATATATTCAGCTTTATACAAGTGCAACTGTAAAATATAATTTTTCATACAATATTTTTAATGGAGGAAGGCACCCAGGAAGACAAAATTTCCTAGGGCCCACAAAAGTCATAATGTAGCCTTGTGATGATATTTTTCATCTTTCTAATTAAGTATTTAGAATAATTAGGGTAACTAATTATTGGTAACTCACCAGAATAAATGTATATGCAAATTCAAAAATCTTAGAAGAACTAGGAATGGTTCACTTCTAAACCAGAAGGAGCCCTAGAAATCAGAGGATAAAGTCCAATTATGAAGATAAAAGAAAATATGTATTTATCTGATGACAGATTACACTGATGATAATTTTCCTTGTTATGTTTCATTTTAGCCTTGTTATTTTTAAGCTGGGACCTGATGTGTAAAAATTTAGTAATATCTATGACCAGTGGGGTAATATTTTTGATAGTGAAAGCTGAAGGTGTACAGGCAATTTTCTCTGCTCTTCCTTTTTATATTTCAAATAAACTATATAGAAATGAGTTTGTTTATTCATCTAAGTTCACTTCACTTTCAAGTCCCCAGACTTAAAATTTTGACACTGAACAGGGGAAATTTCTTTAGCATCCATTAGCAAGCAGTTGAACATGTTTGGACGGCAGCCTCCTACCCAAGTACCCTTTACATTATATGAGATAGCGCATTCGTTGCCAAACGTACGTTTTAGAAATCAAATAAATTTTAGCGTAAAGCTGGTTAATGAAACTAGCAAATTTAGACTTGTTTAAATGTCAGTATAATATTAAGTACCATAAGCTGCATGCCAAGCAGTTAAAATTGTTTTTGGAAGGATATGAAATTAATTGTTAGAAAGAGAATTTAGTGACTTAAAGTACTCCACAATCAGTGTTATCATTTAATGCATCTTTTGGCAATTATTAAACCCTTGGGAACAGCATGAATATCCTTATCAAGTCTGGAAAGACACTAATGGGGAGGAGAATGGAGTGATGCTTGCATTTACATGTGGGCCTGAGCCCAGAGAAAAGTGAAGGGGGAAAAAAAAACCATAAAAACACCCTCGGGCTCAGTGCCCTGGGCAGATACATTGTGCAGCCACCAGAATTTCCAATCACACCATTTCCTGCATTAATCCAGTGTTTTATTCCTTTTCTTCCTTTTGTATTTTTGGATGCTTGTCAGTTTTAAGGATAGACAGACATTTTTAAATCCCCGTGCATCATTTACTTCGTAGATTATTTACTCAAATTCATGATTAATAAGAAAGTCATATTAAGGCCAAAAATGTGTTGGAGAGTTTGGGTTGGTTGAATTTATAAGTTCTTAATGACAACAATAGAAGAAAACAAGTATTAAGCACTTACTGCTAGGCATTGTTCTAAGCATTTTATTATTTTATTTAATCCTCAAAGGATCTTAAAAGAGATTTACTATTTTTGTCTCCTCTTTACAGATGAGGAGACTGAGGCAAGGTGAAATTCAATAACCATCTGTTTGTTTTTTAAGATTTTATTTATTTATTTATTTATTTGTCAGAGAGAGAGAGAGCACAAGCAGGCAGAGTTGCAGGCAGAGGCAGAGAGAGAAGCAGGCTCCTCACTGAGCAAGGAGCCGGATATGGGACTCGATCCCAGGACCCTGGGATCATGACCTGAGCCAAAGGCAGCGGCTTAACCAACTGAGCCACCCAGGCGTCCCAGTAACCATTTCAGTTTTAACTTGATGGGAAACCATCTCAAATACCTACTTTCCTGGCTTGGGAAATGCAGCTGTTGGATATAATTGTGCTTTTATGTCTCAGTATCGAAAATACCTCAGTTATCGTGTAACAGAAACACGAATTGTACTGAGACTATCCGCAGACAAAGGAAGTTATTGGCAGGACCAAGTCCAGAGTTTTGTTTGTTTTGTTTTATTTTGCCTTTGCTTTTAGTTCTGATTTTCTAGTGTCCAATTGAATTCTCAATCTAAAAATTTGATTAAAGAAGGAAAAAACCTTTTCCGATACTTGAAGAATCTGAGCGGTATCCACCTAATCGAGGTGAGTCAAATGTTGAATGAGGGCAAGATTACACCTCACTTGGATAGAGGTGAGAGGTGGGTTCCAGGGCTGTTCCATGGATGTAAAGGGAAGAGGCGAGAATGTCTGCCCTTGAAATGTTTGAGAAACAGCAGTTTGTGCCAGAGAATACTTCCCTCCACATTCTACGTCTGCCGTTAACCACATTCACACCATCACCTACTAACCAGCAACATGAGACCAGAATCCTAGGATTTCTTCACAAAACTAGAAGGGAGGGCCTTGGCTGATTGCTTAGCCAAAAATGGGCCATCAGAAGAGCTTGAAATAGTCACTGCCCCAGTTAAATAACCTAAGCTACCAGGTTTGCCAGCTTGAATTAATATTTGCTCCAATGTTTTAATTTATGACTACATCACATAGGTCATGTTTTTAAGTGTTCCTGTGAAAACCACGGCAGGGTTATATTATTGCACTGGTATAATCACAAAGTCTGTGCTTTTAAGGAGTGCATGTACTGTGATTAAGCTAAGTAAGAATTATATAATTTAGGACAAGAAATGATTTTTTTTTGATAGACCATGGAAGTAAACGATGGACTTAGGTGAGGTTGAGAAGTTCCAGAAAATTCTGTTCCTGCTAGGTCTATCTTCCACTGAAAGTTCCATGTGTCTCCTTTTTGTGAAGGCTCTGGATGTGACTGCTGAGAGAGAATTAAGACAAGAAAAAGGGAAAGAATTCCTGTTAGCTGAGCATCTTCTACCAGCTATGCACAGGAACAGTGAAGGTTCCGTAAATCCTCACATGAACCAAAAGGGAGGTGCTGTCATCTTTCAGAGGTGAAGAAAATAAATTTCATAGTGAAGCTAAATAACTTGTAAGTTCACAGTGCTGTTAGGTAGTAGAAACAGGATTCAAACTCAGGTCTCTTTGTATCCTAAGGTTTATATACACTTATGTACTCTTTAGAGCTGTAGTTTAAATAATAAATCAACTAGTATATCAACTAGCTTAGCTACCTAGCAAAATCCAGGAAAAATGGTCATGGACAAGGCAGATAAATTTTGGTCACTAAGGGATAAAAAGGATAGAGAGGAAGGGAGACAGTCATGGACTTGGTATTAAGTTTTCAACTACACTTAGAAAAAGCTGTTACAGATTTCCCTCCTCAAAGGAAAATACTTTTATTTTTTCTGGAATGCCAATGCATGCCAATTCAACTTTGGCTCATATTACTATGAAAATACTATGGGTACACTACACAAGTGAATAAAACCCCATAGAAATAGAATAGATTAGCAACAGTTCTATACATTTTCCTATGTTTCTTTTCTTTTTTATACAAGTACATTTTCTTTCAAAATTATCTTTGTTGCAGGAACAAAGAATTGAATGGAACTATTGAAATGATTCTAGAAATTACAACGCTAGAAAAGATGCCCACAAACATGTTCTGTTCTCTAAAGTAAGAAGACCGTATAACATTTTATCAGTTTAATTACAAAGTCCATTTAAAAATAACTCCCTAGGGATCACAGAAGTTGAATCTTTACAGTGTACAATTATCTTTACCCAGTCAGCACATGAAATAACTACTCTGTTCCCAGTTCTCAGTTCAAAAAAATTTTTCAGTGTGGTAAGAGATAAATATAGCTTGTGAGCAAACATGGTTTGCTGCTCAATTGTTCAAAACTGTGTTCACACAAACAATTGTGGGGGTAATTATTAATGCTAAAAATATGTGAAGTTGCGGTGACTCTGCATTTGAAGTCTAGAATGTGTCATTTGTTTTATTCATGATAAACAGATCATTTAGTTGGAAAAATCCCATCTGCTTAGATATATCTCTTATTATTTATGAGAACCATGTTTAGGAATGCAGGCAGCACATGTGCATAATTAATCCTGAAGAGAATTAGACATTGTTTGATTCACAGCTGAATGCAATTAGCATTAGGAAGTTTACATATGTTGGCAATAACACAGATTAGCAACTAAAGTGCTTGTTAAAAAATTTAACCTGAGGCTGCTGGAGCAGACCTCTCTTAATGATGCTTTAAATGTTGTTGATGAAGTAATAATCAATTTTGTTTTATAAATAGTAAATCAAGAATTTAGGTCTAATTAGCAGTGCTACAGATCACTTCACTTACGTATCAGATGTACTTGTGATGTGTGCTATGAACTTTCTTGGAGTCTTGTGTGCAAACAGTTGTTCTGGAGAAGACGTGATCCCTTCTTGGAAAAAGAAATCATGCCCCAACTAGAGAAGTGTGCGGTGTCCACCTTTTGGAAGGACTCCCCTAGCAATGTTGAGTGAGCCCCAGAGTTCTGGCTTTGTCGCTCAGCAGCTTTTAATTGCAGGAGAGAGAAACAATGCCCTCTCTTCTGCAAGCAGAGCCATTAGCCAGCTTTACAGACTGTGAAACGGAATCATCTAATGGGGAGGGAGGAGAGAATGGAAATGCCGAAAATGAGGCCGAAAGTAAAATTGAGCTGTAATTGTTTGCACTTCAACTTGGAGAAGTTCACCATTAATTAAAACATTTCTGCACCACTCACCACCAGACTGGCAAGAAGGAGGCAAGGCTACTCCAGAGGCAGCCCAGGAACCTGCAGGGAGAGCAAGGAAGCCTTTAGGGAGGGAGGGAGCATCTTCAGCACACAGATGCAAAGGGTCACAGGAGTGCAGGCGGACCGCGGTCACGTGACTGTTTCCGCAGGGCCACCCAAGGTGAGGATTTTGACTCTTCCTGCGCCTCCTTATAAATTTCTATTCTACATGTTCAGAATGAATTGGGATAGAGAACAATTTAGCTAGGAAACATTTGCCCTGTTCCATAGAGTGTATCACATTTCTTTCTTTCACATTTTAACATCTCTGAAACGTGGGTGCCTCTCTCCAAGATGACCATCTTACAGTTAATTTGCAACAGTTTTTCTCTTTAGTACATAAAATAATGCTACTAGCACATTGGTTTCCTTTAAATGTAGTACTAAATGTCTCTTCTGTGCCAGACACTGTGCTAGGGATGAGGAATAAATGACATGTAATGTAATGCGAGAAGGATTATCATAAAGGTCTGTACAAAGAACATGCTTGCCATTGAAGTCAGGGCCCTGTGTGGGTGTGGCCCTGATGTTCTGTAACAGGGTCTGGGACTTGCACCCATACCCATCATCACTATAGTTAACTTTTTCCCGGATGATAAGCGATGGCAGGGGACAAATGTAGAATGTAAGCTCTGTGCAGGCAGGGAAGTTTTCTGTTTGCTGCAGAGATCCTTGCTCTGAGAACACTGCGTGGCACATGCAGACACTCAGTAGTTTCTCCTTGAGTGAGAACCAGGCCAGGGTTTGGCTTTGCCCTATGCGCAAAGATGTTTGTACATTTATAAATGGTTGAAAATAAAAATCAAAGGAAGATTGTTTTATGACATACTAATGTTACCTAAAATTGCAGTTCCCATGTACATAAATCCAGTTTTCTTGGCACATATCCAGAGTCATTCATTCTTTCATATTTTGTCCATAAGTCTTTTCTCATTACAGAGGCCCCATTGAGTAGTTGTAATGGGGTTCTTACGTGCACAAAACCTAAAGTATTTATTGTTTGTCCATTTACACAAAAATGTGCTGGCCCCCAGACAAGGCTGCTGTGGGAAGGATCAGCTGTGAGGAGCTTTGGCGGAGCCCAATTGTCCCGTGCCCTCACTCACGCCTTCCTGCCCCTCTTCTCAGCGGATTAGGAAACCTGAACATCATCACTGCTGACATGCTCTATGATGAGGAAGCCAAACCCCATCCTGAGCCCCCTCACATGCACACACGGCAGTTGTCCCTTGACCCTCATAAAATTAAATTAATTTTGGCTCTCCTGGTAGAAATGCATAAGCTGAATTGTATATATTAAAGCTTAATGATAATACCTCCTGGTACAGGATCAAATTTGGTACAACTTTAATCCATTTGGCTTCTATCCAAGAAGAGCCATTATAGAGAGAGAGTACCAGCTGAATTTCATTATCAAAATACTTTATGTGTTATGTGGTCCTGAGACGTAAATCTAGAGAGTGTTATGCTTTTAATTAAGGATTATCGGTTCTGAAGATCCTCTCCTCATTCGCATCTGCTACATGCTACATGTTTTCACTTGTCCACTAGAGTGGACTACAAAGAATCACAAAGCACGACAAGCAGGCAGGAAGCCAACACAGGCTGAGGGTATCTGACATCAGGGCAGTGTTGTTAGTGTTCCCCTGGACGTGGGTATGGTCACTGATAGGACACAGAAAGCAGCCTTTGAAGAGGAGCAACCTGGGCACAGAGATAGAGAAAGCACATGTATCCATTCTAGTGTTCTGGGTTCTCCCCCTTTTACTCTCAACAGCACAACTTGCTAGAGACAGGAGTTCATTTCTTCTGGATGCAGAGACACAAATTAGCCCATTATTATAGTCTTTGCAAATCTCTAAGCACCGTGAAAATGGATCCAGATCTGTCTCGCTCATGGCTCTAGGTACCCCCCGCACCTTGGCATAGTACGTAGCCAACACATCTTTCTTACTAAAGGAAGATGCCCTGGCCGGGTCGTAAGTGGGCTTTCTCTTAGATCTCTCCTTAGAGCATGCAGTTCTTTCTGTCTCTAGACCATCTGTTGATGTCATGGAGTCTTTCTGAATGTGGGATAGATGCAAGTGTGCAAGAGGAAGGCTCCTCTCAACAGAATAAATGGGAGGGGGAAGGGGACAATTGGTTAAAAAATATTAAGACTTGAAGATGTTAGTCATTGTGTTATCTTGAAGGAGTAAATCCTAAGTCTAGGCAACAACTTCTGCAGTATCTCAGTGAGACTGAAAACAATGGCCCCACATTTCTTCCTTACCTATCTCCATGATTCATGTAGATTTTTACCAATTTAGGTCAAGATTTAGCAATTCCTAAAGGTTTATATTAAAAATAAAATAAGTTATTTGGGAGAATTATTACCCAGTAGCCACTAATTTATCATCTATTAATATTTTAGTATAAACCAGTAAGTTCAGCACTAAGAATATAGAGCTGAGGAATGCAACAGGATGGCAATGGGGCACCTGGGTGGCTCAGTGGCTTAAGCCTCTGCCTTCCGCTCAGGTCATGATCTCAGGGTCCTGAGATCGAGCCCCGCATAGGGCTCTCTGCTCAGCGGGGAGCCTGCTTCCTACTCTCTCTCTCTGCCTGATTCTCTGCCTACTTGTGATCTCTGTCAAATAAATAAAATCTTAAAAAAAAAAAAAAAAGAGAGAGAAACAGGATGGCAAAAAACTTTGAAGAGCTGGATCAAATATCAAAGTTCAGAATATAAGGAACTGTCTACAGGAGAGTTCTACAAAGTTGGGAAGCTTATGAGTCACTAAGAGACACCTATGAAAGAGATGCTAAAATTGGGAGGAAGATTGTTTGTTGCAGAGACTACTAGGCCTAGGCCCCCAGTGTACATTTCCCCCTCCTGCCTTTTAAATAAACTAACACACACACATACACACACACAGAGTTTTAGCAAGAAGCAAGGTAAACCATTAGATATTTTCTAACCTTCCTTATGGCTAGGCGTGTCCATGTGTCTAAATTCTGGACAAGGAGAAGTTAGAAGAGATAATATTTGCAATTTCTATATCATATCCTTAAAAGGAAGTTGCTTATTTTCCAGTATGTCTCTTTTCTCCTTCCTGTGTACAAGATTGAGAATGGTGCTAGCTATCTAGGGTGTTAGTCAGCTAAGGCCACCATAACAAAATACCACAGTATGGGTAGCTTACATCACAGATATAGATTTTCTTACCAGCTCTGCAAGTAGAAATCTGAGATCTAGGGGCCATGAGGCTTGGTTTCTGGTGAGGCCTCTCCTGGCTTATAGATGGTGCCGTCTCACTGTGTCTTCACGTGGCCTTCCCTTGGTGCACACGTGGAGAGGGACCTCTGCTATCTCTTCCTCCTTGTGCAAGGCCCCCAATCCTGTGGGATTAAGGCCCCACTCTTATGACCTCACTGAATCTTTATGACCTCTTTCTAGGCCCTACCTCCAAATACAGTCACATTTGGGATTAGAGCTTCAACATAGAAATTTTGGGAGGGACACAGTTCTATTCATAACAGCCGGTTTTAAGGACACCACCCCAGGCCACAGCAGAGCACAACAGTGGAAGAAACCAGTGGGTCTGGCTGACTCTTGACAGCAGGAGGTGTGAAACCTTCTGCTTGCCTGCCCCTCTCAGGGCTGTTCTTCCTCAGCCTCTGGGTTCTGGATGTGTTTGTTATAGCAGCTGTATCCTAGTGGAGTGTGAAAGAGGAGAGCCAAAAGGAACCTTCTCTTCACAAATCTGCTTGGGGAACTACTCATAAAAGAAACCATACACACACACACACATACAGGGAGAGAGAGAGAGAGAGAGAGAGAGAGAGAGAATGAGAACAGGTCATCCATCCTCTTATCTGAATCTCTTTTTGAATGTGCTTTGACTCCATTTAATACTAATCTAATTACATCCCAATAGGCAAATGCTTAGAAATCAGAGTCTCATCTTTTATATAACGACTCTATCTAATCTGTGGCAGTGGAATTCGTTTTGGTCCTACTTTGTGATAGATGTGAGGATACCAAAGGTATAAATTTAGATATTGGCTTAATTATATTTCTTGCCAAGTTCACATTGCCAAACTTAAAAGACAGTGCGCATTTTTTAAAGTGCATACCTCTGTAAAAATAGAATTATTTGCCACGAAATTAAAGTACATTCTGTAAATGCCTTCTTTAGGATGCTGAGAAAACAGAGGAGTTCTTGGGTTTCTTTTAGGGACAGTAGAATATTCTAAAAATCGATAAATGGTGACGGTTGTACACCTCTCTGAACTTAACAAAACCACTGATCTGTACACTTTAATGGGTGAATTCATGTAGCATTGAGTTGTATCTCAATCAAGCTGCTAAAAAAAAAAGTAGAAGTAGGAAGTATATGGCCAAACACATTGAGAAACCTTCCCTACTTTATCCACCCTAGGAAGAGTTATCAGTGCTGGAAGAGCAAAGAAACAAAAAGCCATATAACATTGCTTACCCAGGGTCTTCCTGAAATTATTTAACTCTGACTCACTGTATTGCGTAACCTCTTGCAGCTGAGATGGGTGCTCAGCCAAAATAATAGAGCACTCTGAACCCCTGCTTTCCTGGCTTATTTAAAAGTTTCACACACCATATCCAAGAAGCCCAAGGGGAGGGCGTCCAGGCCTCGCCCAGCAACTCAGCAAGGGCCATCGTGAGACTCGTATTGACCGGCACGCTCCATTGTCCTCGTCCCACAGGCTTTCCTTTGTCATTGCACTTTGTGGTACAAGTTCTTCCTTCCCTAGCTCTGCCCTCTGAGCATGAAGAAGGGAAGGACTGGACCCAAGTTTCCATTTATCCTTTCTGGTGCAGAAATCTGCCATGTGGCCTCTCCTGACTGCCCAAGATGGTGAGAAACCTCAAAGGAAGCTTTCCAGGGTGTACTCTGCAAGAGGAAAGGGGACAAGGAGATGGTTAATAGCTTTTGGCTTTCCACTGCAGCATTTACAAGTCCATCCCCTTGACTAGTCAACAGATATGTAATATATATTTCTAGGGAGATCCCATGTGGCTTGTTTATTGAGGGAAGTATTTAGTGATTGAGAAGGATCTTCTGTATCAGGTTTAAACATAGAATTAAATTAACAGTGTGTCAAATTGTCACAGAATATTTGAACATTGATAGAGAATTATAATTGTGAAATTATAGGATTTTGGAGTTGGAAGAACATACACTTGTGTGTGTGTGTGTGTGTGTGTGTGTGTGTGTGTGTGTGTTTGTGTGTGTATGTATGTTCTGCTACCTTCCACCCCCAGGCTCTTTTTAAGAAATGTGTGTATTCTTCTCTTCAGGGCTCAATTCCCAGGCCACCCCCAGTAACTGCAGCCCGCTGGAGGTCCAGTTTCCATGTCATATCCAGCCTTCAGCACTAGGTCCTACATTTCTCCTTAAAGATCAGTAAGCTAAAAATGACACATTTGCCCTGAACCAACCTCAAGACAATCTCCCTCAGGGACAAATCTATTTATTATTAGAATAAGTAGTGGTTAGAACTGATCACCAAGTGTGACAATACAAATGCTTATCCCCATGAGACAGCTTCTAATATATAAATGGACAGCTCAAGACACAGATCTATCATCCATCTTTTTGTGTATGTATACATGTATCTCATCCCTATATATGTGTGTGTGTGTATATATATACTAATTAGTATATATATTATTATATATAATAATATATATTAGTAAGTTCTTACTATTTTAAAATAGTAATATTTTAAATATTAATATATATTAGTATATATATTAGCACACTAATATATATTAGTAAGTTCTTACTATTTTAAAAATCCAGGCTAAGGGCACCTGGGTGGCTCAGTGGGTTAAGCCTCTGCCTTCAGCTCGGGTCATGATCTCAGAGTCCTGGGATGGAGCCCCACATTGGGCTCCCTGCTCAGCGGGGAGCCTGCTTCCCCCTCTCTTTCTGCTTACCTCTCTGCCTACTTGTGATCTTGATCTCTCTCTGTGTCAAATAAATGAATAAAATTTAAAAAAAAATCCAGGCTATATCCAGTGTTTCCTGGTTCTATAAGGTAGCCAAAATTCAAAACAAAAAATTGGATTGAAAAAAGGAAAAAAAAAGAAGGAAGGTCAAGGGGGAAAAGCTAAGTAAAAAAACCATATAGCCTTAGTATTGTATTTGAGGGATAACCACGTGTAAGGGACACTTAGAAAGTCAAGTCATCCTTTGCTCTGCACACAGTTATTTTGTATGTTGTATGCTGGTGGAACCAAACAGTTCTGTGTTTGTGGAAAAGCAGTTACAGAAGGAGCCCTCTGGCATGCATGGGAGCTAGACTGCATACCAGGGTCATGAGCATGCCCAGGGATTTTCCTTCAAAAGTCACTGAATTAAATAAGCATTCTCAAGAAGATAAGACACACATAATGCTGGGGTCTCTGAACCTGCATAATCTGTGTTCTGCCTTCTGAGGGGTCCCTCACATAGTGGGTCCAACACACACACACACATGCACACACACATATCTTCTTTATTTTGTTTCCTTGTTTTTTTTTTTTCTTGTGTTACTATAAAATGGAGAGGAACATTAATTAAATACTTTTACCAAGCCAGCTGAATTCATTGGTCTCCTTTATCCTTTATTCTAAATTTGATACTTCTGAATAAATGGAAGTCTCTATACCTTTGATGGGGGGGAGTCTTAGGGTCCTAAACAATGAGTTAGTTGAAGGGATTGTTCAGACCCATACCTTCTAAATCTGAGTACCCAGTTGGCCTTACTTTGTAAGTTTATTCCTTTTTATGAGAGTGTTGGTGAAAGACAGAGTTGGTGCATCTTACAAAGTTTCACAATTTCCACATTTTACTATAAGTCTAATTCCTTTTCTTCTGCTTTCTTTAGATGTAGAGAACAGCAGGTGATTATTTTACCATACTGTTCTTGAACTGTAGATACTGTTAGACCTTTCTCTTGGCTAAATAATCCAAGTTCCTTTCCTCGAATTTTCCTTTGTAGCTCCTATTTCTCAACGCTTTAACAACACAACTTTCCTTGAGGTCCTCAGTTGATACAAATGGTCATTTTCACTTTTTTTTTTTCTCTGCATGATTACTTGAATACTATTTCTAAGAAAAAATTAATATAACTCTAAATGGTCTTACACTATACACGTTACAGGGTCTAAAGAAATACACTCCCAAGATTCAAAAAGACTGGTGATTAATTTTGAAAATTTAGGCTGAACTAGGTAGCTCCAGAAAATGGGATAAAATAAAACATGTAAGTTTTATTTGTCAGAACAAAGAGATTTGCCGTGATAATTACAATTGGGCAAGTCTAATGTGAGGTCCCTGGGGCAGAAAAAGAAAAGACCCCTACAGCTTCTATGGGATAATAGAAACAAGAACAATAAGCAGCATGGGATTTTATAGGGAGAAAAAGTCACTCAAAACACTAAAGTCCTCCTTTCTTTAACAAAATTACAAAATTAGTAGATGAAGGGAAAGTATTTAGTTTAATGCACCTGGTCAGCTCTAAAGCTTTCAGTAAAGTTTTACCTCAAAATGCAATTCAAATTATCTTATGAAAAAAGTATAACTTTGGAGACAAGTGAAACCTTTTACCTAATAAAGTGCTTACCAAAGATTTGAAGCCTAACATCAGGCAAGGAAATATGAAAACTGGGCTTGCATCAGTGTTCAGAGAACAAGGTGACACCTGCCACATACCTCCGGGCTAGTTCTTCCTTATTGACGTTCTCCTCAAAGACCAGACCTTGAGTCTCTAAGGGGGAAAAAAAAGGCACCGGAAATGTTACAAAGTCCAGCACATCAGGCACTTTAAAGGGTAAAGATAATGTGGGAGAGGCCAGGGAGATGCACATGATGCCTGACAAGACACCCCAGCTGCCTTCCCCTGGCCGCCCATTGTATGGCGCCCACACCAGTCCTGCGCCCTCACAGCCCTCCCACCCACACCCCCCCAGGAGGTATACAGGACTCTCCTCTGCAGAAAATTAAGAACCCTGGTGGAAAAAAACATAGACTCTGACATTTAAAGTTCCCATCACATAAATATCCATGTCAAAATTTTTCCTACACACCAAGAGATGTTATCCAGTTTTCCTTTTTCAATGTATAAACATGTCTCACTCCCAAATTTGAATGAACAGTCAAGAAAGACCAAATATTTGAGGAAAATATTAAAATACAGAGTGACACAAATAGAATAGAAAAAAACAGAGGCAACATAAAGCACAAAAGAAAACTTAAAACATTGTGTAAGTGACCATTATTATCCTGATCAATGAGAGAAGATAATGTACCTAAAAGAAACAGGTTGTAATAATAATAAGGACTAATCAGAAAGCAAAGAATAACACTTAGAATTTAAAATGTGATTACAGAAAAAAAGAAAATTCTCAAAAGATATAAAAGATAGTGTCAAGGAAGGAAGTGTCCCAGCGGGGGTTGGGGGTCGGGGAGAAGACAAACACTACAGAAGAGGAAGTAGAGAACTGAAAAGCTACAAAATCCAGAAATAAAGAACTAAGAAAACAGAGGCGACAAAATTATCAAAAATCAGTTCAGAAGCATTTCACAGAACGGAAGGTCATACGTCTCCACATGGAAAGGGCCTACTGAAGGCCAAGCACAATGGAGAAGGATTCTCACCAAAGCAGATTGTTACGAACTTTCCGAAACAAAAGGGTGGATAAAGATTCTAAGAATTCCTGAAAGAGCAGAAGCAAGTTGTGGAGAAATACGTAGGAGCAAGAAATTATATTCGAATTTTTAAGAGCAACCCTGAGTTCCAGAAGACTGTGGTTCGGTGCCTATAAAATTTCATTATAAAGTGATTTTAAAGTTAATCAGTCATGTATGACAGTAGAATAAAGGAGTCACCAGATATTCAATATCTAAATTAAATGTGTTTCCTGTGCACTCTTTTTTAGGAAGATACTAGAAGATTTGCTTTAAAAATACAAGAGAAGAAGAAAAAAAAAAAAAAAAAAGCACCACTAATGAAGATCCAGGAATCCAGGTTTCAAGAACTGGAGACTTTCAGAGGTAAGGACCACTATGTCGGCTCTACACACCTAGAAAGAATATCGAATAGAGCAAGAGACAGAGAACTGGTGTGGGGATGGGGAAACTGCTTAAAACTGTGTTTCAACATTAAATAAAAAAAAATGTTAGGGATGGCTGGGTGGCTCAGTTAGTTGAGCATCTGCCTTCGGCTCAGGGGTCCTGCTCCTGGGGTCCTGGGATCAAGTCCCACAGTGGGCTCCTTGCTCAGCGGTGAGCTTGCTGTTCCCTCTGCCTGCCAATCCCCCTGTTTGTGCTCTCTTGCTCACTCTCTTACTCTCTCCAAAAGAAAAAAAAGGTGTTAATAGCCCTTTGACATATTTTGGGGTATTTATTTTAATAGGTTTATTTTGAAAACTACTTCATAGGAAATATAAATAAAAAATAGAGAAAAACAAACAAGGAAATAATGAGAGAATATTAATTTCAGGGGGAGAAAAGCTTTATTAGGAAAGAATTGTTATCCCAGAGTGAAAACTATTTACATAACAATAAATAGTTTATATTTATATAAACACTATTACCTTAACCAGAAAATTATAATTTAACTCTATCTAGAGACTGGGGAGAGCAAGTGATGGGAAGCATAAGAGAGGTAAATTCTATACTTCCAGAACAAAAAGTCAATATATTATTTCTATAATTGTTAAATTAAGAAATGGATATACATGTGATATATGGGGATATATATCTATGAATCCCAGAATATATATGTCATATATAGGATACATAAGATATAAATGACACTTATGGACATATATATGACACATCTCTATGAATACCGTAGAAGTACCATACCAAGGAGAAACATGTTAATGGCATTGAAAGTGGTTGTCTTTATAGAGCAGAGAAACTAAGGGCTGTAGTAAGGACTGTTGGATTGTGACATAAGCCTTTTTAGCCCTATATTCATGTATTTCAGAAAGTTGAACACATACTCATTAATACTAATTGGAAGAAGGAGGTTGAGAAGATTGTGCTGAGTTTTCTCCACATCAGTCAAACTGTTCAGGTTAAGTAGTGTAGTGGTGACCTTGATCTTTGGACTGGTTCTTTTGTGGGGGTTTTTTGTTGGGTTTTTTTGTTTGTTTGTTTTTGTTTTTTTTAATATCTGGGAGTGAACCCTCCGGGCAAATTCAGACTTATTTGCAGTTACAATAAGGTGCATAGATTAGGCCACTATTTCTAAAGTGCTCTTTATAAATAAGATGTCATTTTATTTATATGCACATAATTTTATTTTTCAGCTTGGTTTTCTCCAGTGATTTTGTTTGGCATACAGGAGGTACAGATTTCACTGTAAGAATTAAAACCACACATAAAATCCCTGAAGGTATTAGAGGAGTATATTTTTCATCTAAAACTTTCTGTCTTTATATCTTAGGGCTTCTAATCTCTACTCAAGGCTTTCTTGTTCAAATTTCCTTCCTCGTTTTTGATAACTGTTTCTCTTTCCCCACATGGTAACAAAATTTCTACCAGCCCCTCAGGCTCTCTAGGACCTCCTGTAGCCACTGAGAGCAATTAAGGCTAAGAGAGGCTAACCTGAAAGGGGCTTCAGGAATTGCTGCAAAGGGGATATCTGGGTGGTGAAGTGTCTGCTTTTGTCTCAGGTCATGATCTCAGGGTCCTGGGATCAAGTTTCATGTCAGGCTCCTCGCTCAGCCAGAGTCGGCTCTCCTCCCTTTATCTCTGACCCCACCCCCCACCCTCCATCCCCCATCTTCCTTCCCCTGCTTGCTTGTACTCTTTCTCTCTCTCTCTAATAAATAAATAAATAATCCTAAAAACAACAAAAAGAATGGCTGCAAAACACCATTCCTACAAATGCTGAAAGGCACTGTTGGCTCTAGACTTCAGGAAGATAAACTTCCCAGAAATAATCTGAGTCAAATATGGACAAAGACTGTTAGACATTTGGTATGGACTGATGTCCGCAGGAGTCAAAAAGAAAAAAAAAAAAGTAAGTCTGTGTAAAAACAGTCAGATTTTATGGCAAATAAGAATTTTCACCAAGAATTGCATGATACAGTATAAAACAGAAGTAACACACATGCATTTGGCATATTCGTGATATCCAATAGAGAAAAACATCAAACCGGTGATTTGGCAGGCCGAATAAAATAATAACCAAAGAAAAGTTTGGCGTGGTTCTTTTACTTTGTGGACAGTTTTGTTGCCTTCTCAGTTCAAACATCATAAAAATAAACTGCTCTACCTCAGCTTTTGGAGATACCTGCTCCGTGTTATTTTTGACAACTTAAAAGGGAGCATACCATTCCAAATTTCACAGTGACCAGCGCATTTGTAACACAACGAGCCCCTTTTATTTCAGGAAGCAGCCAAAAGCAATTAAGGAAGACTGTATTCATCACAGCAGAATGCATCCTGTTCAACTAATTGGAACATTAGACACTACAATCTTGGCCAAACGTACCAACTATGAAGAGCTGTCACCGTCTTAATAATTCTGTGACGGCCAGAGGAAGACAAACAGTTGTTGTTGACAAGTGTTTGATCTTCATAAGTCTGCTGCTGGGACAAACTACAAACTGTATTTTATCCTGTACTTCTGTGATCCTTCACCCAGATAAGAACCAACACCTGGCATCTTTTCAAATTTTCTTTTTTTTTTTTCCTTTTACATCAGTGGCAAAAGTTAAAAAGGTAACATGAAAAGAAAGATGAAACAGGAATACTGTTCAAATTGAAGGACTGTAGTTTCAAGTTTCAATCCTGTATCAAAACATCTCCGCCTTATCTTCTTTTCCAGTCATCGCAAATGATGAGGATAAAGAGATACACAAACATCAGTACAATGCTGCATGTGTACTGCAATCCAAAAATCACAGCTACAAAATTATACCTGACATATCAAAACCCGACAGTCACATCCTCCAGATTTCCTTCTCTCGTTCCCATGGACCTTCTTGATTAATAAATCTGACACATAAAAAGCATCTATATGACTAAAGTGCCAGTTACTGGAAAGACCGTTTTGATCTATTTCTCAACTTTTAGAAGAAATATTCTCTTTTTCATGAATACAGGATCCGTTCACTGACTGCCAGCTTTCAAATGACCACCTCTTGAAGTTTAATTTTAAGTTTTAAATAAATATTGTATGCATGCAGAATAATTACGATGCTCTAGAGAGATACTGTATAATGACATTGATTCTTTTTTATCTGAAAATGCCAAGCGCTTAAGGCAGCAAAGTCTGCATTTGCTACAGATGTGGAAAGGTTCATTCCATGTGTTAAATTTCAGAAGGGGCACGCATGGCACTTTCATTAAGACGCTAGCGGTATTTCCTGAGTAAACTCCAATTTTCTTGAGTGTAAAACTTATTTCCATAAGACTCCTCTGGTCTGAGCTACAGCAAGGAGCTCACTGGCCTTCAAATGAATGTATGTGTCTCTGTGTGTGTGTGTGTGTATTTTTTTTTTTTTTTTACAAAAAAATACATTAAGCGAACAAAATGTTTCTTCATTCTGAAGTGAAGACTAGTTTAAAAATTATTCGTCAAGCTGTTTCCCGAAATACAATACCTTAGTTCCCTCCCTCCCAAACTTCATGGATTCTACCCTGCATCTTTTTCACATATAGAGAAACATGACGAAGCTAAGACAAGGATCAGAGATAGACATCAGGACTATGTCTCATCTTTTGTGTCCTCTGCTGGGATTCCTTGGAGAAAAAAAATGCATTTTGTTTAAATATAATGACACTCATAGGGTTTTCCATGACTCCCTGTTCCCTTCCCTTCAACAAAGAATTCGTCTCTGTCCACCCCTTTTTAAATGTCACTTTTCACACTGTTTCTTCCTCCTGCCTTCTTTTTCTTCATTATGTGGATTACTCTCTGGAATTATGCTATTTATTTCTGTGTGTTCATGGTGAGTTTTGACCACTCTAAGCTCCATGAAGCCTGGGACTTTCTCCACCTTGTTTGTTGCGATTTTCCTAGCATCTGAGATAGTACCCAGACAATGAGAATAAAGGAACAGGTATGTGAATGATAATGGCTAATCTCTGATTTGATATATTTTTTTATTTTTTCAGACATATTAGGTTGGCTTCTCTGAGAACACTGAGCTAAAGAACCATTTGTCCATGCCCACTGAGCTCAGGTGTATTTTGCCTCAAACTTCTGATTGCCACATTTGTAGCTCTCTGCTCTGAAACTTGCCACAGGTGCTCCTTTCAACTTTGTCCATGGTGGCATAATTTACACATCCGAAACACTACAGCCTAACAGATAGATATGTATACTGATCAAACATTTCAAACCATGGACATAATTTGATTAATGCAAAAACTCTGATACTGCCCTTTTCTTCTGAGCCTTACCTTTCTGTATATGCAACTGATGTCTGAGATCTTTTCATGTATAACTTGGAGGCACATCAGTTTCAACAGGTACAGCACTGAACTCATTATTCCCTCCCGGACCTTTATTTCCTTGTATTTGTTATTTGAGTCAAAGATACCTTGATCTAACAAGTTACCAAGTAAAAATCATGGGAGTCATTGGACAGTCCAACCCCTTCAAGTCCCTCCCCACAGCCCAGCCTCAAGTCAGTGTTTACTCTGTCAATTCCACCCTTGACTGGTGCTCCCCTGCAGCTGTCTTGGCGGGGGGCGGGGGGGGGGGTGGTATGATGATCTCATCCTCTGGGTTTTTTTTTTTTTTAGCTTTCTGTAAGGGGTTCTCTGTCTTTGTATCTGAACCTCTCTGATATTTACTTCCTATGTAAACATCATGGTCTTAGAAAAAGGTAAAAGATATTAATGTTACCTTCTTTGAACTCTTCTGTTCTTCCCAGGGTCTGGAAGTCCAAATTTCTTGTCTCAGCTTTAAAAACTTCTGCTTTTTGCCTCCAGCTAACCTCGTCCCCTGCAGTGTCCACCCAAACCTTACTCTTCATTTAATATGGACAATGCAGAGTTCCCTGAGGAAACTCTGTTCTTCCATACCCCAAGACGCTGCACACAGTCCCCTTCCCTTCTGGAGTAATCTTCTTTTTTATACCTATAAATTACCACACATTCTTAAGGGCACCCATTAAGGATTTTCTCTGACTCTTCTCTTCTTTGTGTACATAACTCTTATTATAATAGTTCCTATTTACACTGAATTATATTTATGCAATTATATTCCTCTCTGATCTGTCTATGAGCAACTTGTGGCTAGGTGGCGTATTTTACTATTATGTCTGCTACCTAACAAATGTTGAGTAAATATTTGCTAGGTTAATGAATAAACAAGTGAATGAATGTACATTCTCTTTTCATGTACTTCAGTGAATTGGAATTTTTGGCAACTGTTAAGAATATACACTGAGAATAATTATTAATTAATTCATATCTATATGAAATCAGAATTTTCTTAGTTCCTTTAACAATAAACCCACTATTATTACTTATATTCAAGCTTTCCCTATGTATTATTTATTTCCTTTGGGACATCCCTTTCTTTCTAATTCACTCTGTATCCATTAAGTTAATGCTGATTAAAATTGATTGTTTTGATCTTTGCGTAGATGTCACATGGACTTTTATGGACATTCCATTATAATTAAACATATATTAATGGACATTTAAAACATGCCACTATTTTTTAATAAAGCTTGTGTCTGTGGTCCACTGCTGGTGAAATGACCCAATAATATATCAGAACCGTAGCTTCTAATTTTGATAGAGAACACATTTGGCTTCCAAGTTTTTAAATCAAGGTCCTTTTCCACTTGGTTGGGTACCAAATGCATCACACAGATTCTCTTTACATATAAGAATATTATCTACTGTTGTGGGCAGATCTAAGTGTAGTGCTAAGACAGCCTAATTAAATTAAGCCTGTCCTTACTGCACAAGCATAAATTTAAAAATTATGTTAAGCCGCTGTTAGAAATTTTAAAGTTATAATTGAAAATAAGTTTTAATCCATTAGCAAGTAAATTTTACTTTTATCTTGACCTTTCTTGGTTGTATTTTGTTTTGTTTTGTCTTTTAAAAAAACTCATCTTCTTGCTATTATTAATAAAAAGTCTTATTTGTTTAAAACTTCCTCCTATGGGGTGTCTGGGTGGTTAAACATCTGACTCTTGATATCAGCTCAGGTCATGATCTCAGGGTTCTGGGATGGAGTCCTGGGCTCAGGGGGGGAGTCTGCTTGAGATTCTGTCTCCCTCTCCCTCTGCCCCCCACCTATGCATGTGTGTGTTCTCTCTCTCTCTCTCTGTCTCTAAAATAATGAAAAAAATAAATTTTAAAAAATTTTTCATTTGTTCTATCTCAAGGTTTTGCATCAGTGTCTCAGATTGGCCTAAAGACATTTGCCATTTCACATTTCAGAGGCTCCATTTGTGTATGTTTTATATATTAGATATCTGCTGTATATAGCAGTTATCTGTTTTGGGGGAAAGGAGGGGTTCTATGACTAAATGGGGCTTTCAAACAGTTACAAATTGAGAATGTTTTTAGTCATCACTTCATAAAATTTTGGAAGGAGTATATTAGCTTGTATTGAATATACGTTTCCTATAATAAAGTTATCAGGCATTTGGTCAAAATGTCTTTAGCTTTTATATTGGACTATTTAGTAAATATAACCATCAGTTTTATAGATCTATATAAATGTAGTGCTTGCTAGCATCCAAATAATTTGTTTCTTCTTTCCTTTGAAGGCAGCAAGTTCTCTAACCAGTTTTATTGAATTGCTTAGACAAGTTCCAATGTATATGGTGTTTTCAGAGAGTAAGAAGTCACAGGGGCACCTGGGTGGCTCAGTGGGTTAAGCCTCTGCCTTTGGCTCAGGTCATGATCCCAGGGTCCTAGGATTGAGCCCCGCATTGGGCTCTCTGTTCAGCAGGGAGCCTGCTTCCTCCTCTCTCTGCCTGCCTCTCTGCCTACTTGTGATTTCTGTCTGTCAAATAAATAAATAGATAAATAAATAAATATGTAAAAAGAAATCACAGGTATTGAGTATATCCAATCCAATTTCTGGGAAAAAAAAAAAAAAACTGTATTAAACTAAAATCTATTTCCAGGAAAGTAAGCTTTATTTGCATCACTGGACAAAGAAGTCTGATTTTTATTTTTTCTATGGAAGCCCCACAGAGACTGGCTCACATGACCTCTTCTTATGTACTCTGCATGGAATAGGGATACCTTTCAACAGATTCATCCTGGAGATCATGTGAGTTGTCACATGCTTTCCGTACTCCCATCTGGAACACCTGAGTACTCTGGTGACCAGTCAGTTTGAATGGTCTCCGTTATTAATACTTTAGGAAGGGAGTCTAAGAATTAGGAAGACAGATACATAGGTCTCCTTCCTGCTGTATGATTTTAGACAGTTCATCTAACTTCCCCGAACATAGGTTTCCTCAACAATGAAAGAAAGGAGAGAGTAAAGCTTTCTTATGAGCATTAAATTGGTTCATCTATCTTATGACTCTCGTATGGGCCAGGCATAAGGTAGGTCCTCATTAAGTTGGTGAAGGTGGCTGGTATTGTCGCGTCACATTATAATGCAACGTGTAATGCAATGTCTCGCAGGAGCACAACTAGAGAAGAGCATTTGTTGATCCAAGTGTTAAGCACCCATTTAAGCTGGAAGGAGAAAACTCTCAAGTTTCAAGATGAGCTTAATATCATAATAGCCCCAAATATTTCTTTACGAATATAGTATGCTCAAATTATATAGTTATTTCTTTAAAAGAGAACAAAAAAATGGCTCTAAGTAAATTTTCACTTGCTCTTCTTAAAAGAAAAAGGCAAGTTAAAAAAAAAAATACCTAGTGTGCTTGAGTCAATATATATTACTATTTTCCATAAACTCAGAGAGCCACTTTCACAAAGTTACTTACCTAACTCTTGTGGAAACTGAACACTGACATGCTATTACTCCCAGGAGCCTAGAGGAATCTTTCTAAAACTGTGAAGATGGCATATTTATATTTATAATTATGAGTGTGAAATCTCCAGCATTTTTCTTAAATTTGAGCCCCGTCTGTGGTTAATCTGTAGAGCTTAATTTGTAAAACAGAATAGCCCACAGAATTGCTCACAGGTAAGTAAGATCATTTGGGGATAAAGACAGAAATCCCAGCCATGAGCTAGAAGTTATGCTCAGTTCTTGACCAGTCTTTCCTCTATCAATGATTCTATCTTCTCAAGTGCCCAGGATCCACATCAAAGTGACCTTCACAAGTGTTTCCTCAGCTAGCTCTTTATAGTACACTGTTTTACGTCCACCTAACCTCCTCAGCTCTACCATGACCTGATTTTTCTGGGACTCGTTGTTTCATGGATTATGTGTGCTGCTAGTATTAACTAACTAAAAATCTGAATTAGTTCCTGTGATTCCTTTCCCAAATAATACAGATAATTGTAATAAATCGCCATAAGAAAATGGCCAGAGTTTCCAGTTTTAGTCTCTAGCAGAGTTTCACTAAAAAATAATATAGAGCAACCCAAAATTTGGAAAGTAGTTAATAATAATCAAAGCCACCTTCTTTAGTCAGGACTTTCTAAGACATAGTGACATTTCTTCCCCATGCTCCTGGTGTCTTCTGTTGTAGAAAAATCATAGTGCTGTCTATGTCTCCTGCCTCCCACCCGCCTTAATACATCCAGTTGCCTGGGAGAGTGTCAGGTACAAAAAATGTCAGCAACCAAATATTGAAATCATTACAAGGGAGCATATGGTTAAATTGGGGATATGTCTTTAAGGATCATTCAGAGACATATAGTATCTGAAGGCTT
The DNA here is from genome assembly GCF_030435805.1 of Mustela lutreola. Taxonomy (NCBI): domain Eukaryota; kingdom Metazoa; phylum Chordata; class Mammalia; order Carnivora; family Mustelidae; genus Mustela; species Mustela lutreola. The sequence continues at coordinate 168,102,286 of NC_081293.1, read as the reverse complement.
TATGAAGAACTAAGTGATTTCTCTTATTCTCCGTATGGAAAGATAACCTTAAAAATACTTGCCCTCAAGAACTCGAAACACTTGTCTGATGAGATCGTGCCAATTGGAGACAAAATGGAGGCACAAGAGGGCTTTAGGCTAAGTGAAATAAATCAGATGGATATTGACAAATATGACTCCACTCATGAATGAAATGTTAAAAAAAAAGAATAAATGAACAAAAAGCAGAATCAGAACTGTAAATACAAAGAACAAACTGACGGTTGCCATTGAGGGGGTAGGAGTTTGAGCAGAATGGGTGAAGGGGAGAGGGAGGTATAGGCCTCCAGTTGTGGAATGAGTAAGTCATGGGAATGAGTTGTGGAATGAGTAAGTCCTGGGAATGAAAAGCAGATGATACTGTAATGGTGATACTCTACTGGTGATGGAATGGGACAGATGGAAGCTATTCTTGTGGTGAACATAGCATAATGTGTAAACTTGTCAGATCATTAAGTAGTACACCTAAATGTAACATGATGTGTCAACTGTACTATTTTTTTTTTAAAGGTCATTATCAAAAAGCAAAAACAAAAACAAAAATCTTATCCTAAAAAATTTGCTATCTTTTCCCCAGGGGAGCCTTTGTTGTCCCTGTGTTAACTCATAAAGAAAGAAAAAAAAATCAAAACAAGTAAGTTATCTGGATAAAGATCACTTTTTAAATGTTATTTTTTTTTTAATGTTAATCAAGATGTTTGTCCCTTCACATTTTAGTCCATTAGGAACTCATTCTAATAATTTTCTTTCATGGGGAAAAAGAAGGCTTAAACAACTGTTACTAAGAACCATCTCCTTGTGTTGTGCTGTTAAGGAATTTATAACTATTATTGAAATAATACCTTTGTAATTTGTCAGAGGACACTGAAGAAGAAAAAATCTGGAAGTTGTTGCCCAAAACATGAGTTAGAGCTTGTCTGCTACTTTCACCATTCGCTTTAAAAAGTAGAATTGTGCTAAAAATAGAATAAACACTAGAATCAGGTAGACCTGGGCTTAAATAACACAATATCGTCTACTTACTCACTGTGTGACCCTGGAAGAGTTACTTTTAATTATTATGCTTCTCAATTTCCACATCTGTAAAATGGAAAAAGAAATAACTATTTCTCAGGTGATCCAGTAGATACTGAAGTTGATAATGTGCCTGGCAAGTAGTAAGCAATTTATAAATGTCAGTTTCTTCACACTCTCACTCCATTAATTGACAATTAAGTACATTTAATGTTTAAATTTGCATAGGAGTTTAGTGTTTTTCAGTTACAAGTTAAAATCATGATTCATAAATGTTTTATAACCACTTTAATATCAATCAAAATATTCTTACCAGTAGATTCCCATGTTGACAAGATTTCATTTTAGATATCTCTTTCACTATTTGAGAGCATATGTATGGAAAGATACTCCAAACTTAATTATATTTGCTCAGTTCAGATGGATATATGCTGCAACTGCCTCAACTTGGGCCTTTTCTCTAGGTTCCTGCAGTAACTTCCTGGCGGCTTTCCTTGACTACAGAGCCAACACCGCCATGTTCATCTGCTCCACGGTAGCCCTCCCCTGCATTGGGTCTCCCAGATACATGGGATTGTCTCTCTAGAACCTTTAAGAGCTCCCCATTACCAAAAGTTTACCTGGCATCCGCAAAGTAATTTCTCATCCTCCCATTCCCATCGAACTGACTTACCTGTCAGGTATCCTCACATTCTCTTTCACAGCCACTTAAAGAACCAAGTTCCCACAATGGCTGTTTCCAGTGCTGCAAACTCAACATGTCTTGACTGTTCTCACCAACATTGTACAAAGAATGCCTTTGGTAGAGAAGTCCTCTGAGGCACCCCGTCCGCAGCCCGATTTTTGTCAGGGTCATCAAGGTCATTTAAATCTTACTATTCCAAGAGGCTCTGCTGCCACTGAAGGCCAAGTGAGCTTTCAAACCAACCCTCCTGTAGATACGAGCTCTTCACTGTCAACAAATATGTACACCAAAAACCAAAAGCAGGAAGACTCTGAGATTGACACTTGGTGAAAGGAAATAGCACCTGGTGAGTTTTTATTTTTATAGGTTCCAGCCAAAGAAGAGGCTGCAGTCTGCACCAAAATTGGTAGGTGTCAAAATTCTGAGAGAAGACCTACAGTCTGTATGGTTTGAAGAACCAGGATAGAGAATTCAGGGAAACCATGGTCACTCAAAAGAAAGAAGGAACCCAGAAAGAAGAGAGCCAGAGAATAGGAACTCCAAATTCTCTGTGTTGACTCTGCTCTAGTCTTTGACTAAGCCACAAACAACTCATTTACTGGGTGGGATGAAGAAGCTGAGTCTGAGGAAAGGAACCGTGAGTGGCTGCCAAGAGTCTGAGTCTGCTGTTTGAATCCAACCAGGTTAATTGTGTGCAAAAACAGACAAAAATATGTCAGTACTTTTCAGGGGAGTATCATCAAATTTAGTCTTCAAAACAACCTTCACAGTGTCCAGGATATAATACAGAATTGCTCAGATAGGAAGAACAGGAAAATAGGGCCCCTTCTCAAAAGAAAAGAAATCCACAAAGATTGAGCTTGAGACCATTTACATGTTGAAATTGGCAGGCCAGATTTTTAAGTCAGCTATTGTAATGCTATTTGAGAACATGAAGAAAAATATGTCTGCCAATGAATTAAATTATAAAGAATTATTTTAAAAGAACCAAATGGATGATTTTAAACTACAAAACAAAATATATGAAATCAATTATGCCTTTCCAGTAAACTTACCTAGATTCTCATCTTTTAGTTAAAATTAACCTTCACTTCACTCACAGATTGGTATTTGTCCTCCTATTATTGCCATTTGTGGTCTCTCTTCTGTGATTTATTTATGTACATCTCTTACTCTCTGATTATAATTCCTGGCATCATTCATTACATATCATCTTCCAGCAACAGAAACCTAGTATTTGCGGGATCGGCAACACTGGGAAATGGTTGCCATCTTGGGCACTGGAGTTAGCAGACCTGTGTTTGGTTTATACGTCCAACAATCCTACTTAATTCATCTAAGTCTCCACTTCCACATCTATAAAACTGCAATAATAATAATAATTGTGAAAATTAAATGAAATAATGCATAGAAAGCACTTAGCACATTTGTTAATTTATTCTACAAAATGTTTGGACCACCCAGCCATTATGGAACAGGCATTCTGCTAGGTATTAGAGATAGAGCAGTAAGGACCTTGTAAGGTCCCAGGCTTCCTGGGAGTTCATAAATGAGAGAAGGGAGACATTAAATAAGTAAAGAAACAAACATAATTGCTCTGTATTTCATAAGTGCTATGGAGGAAATACACAAATATTAACAGGCTAGCAGTTAATTCAGTTACGGTTCAATGAATGGTGGTTATTTTGTTATTAGTATAGCATTTTTTGTTGTTGTTGTTCCCCACAGCACTAACGCCCATGCTTTGGAGAAAGCATATGTTTAATGAACTTTTGCTAAACATACTTTCTAGTTGCTTAATTTGCATTAACTAAATCTTATAATAATATGAAAGAAAGGGCTATGGGCTCCGTGGTATGTCCATAGTCTGCCTGGCCCAGCACAACATGTGGCATCTGCTACTCTTTCCCTTCCAAAGGTCTAGACTATTTTAGAAGGGAGAAAGTATTTGCTTAAATGCAATGTAATAAATTCAGTAATTAAATCTCAGAGAACTGAGATGTGGTGCTCAAGGGAGTGACAAATTTGAATTTGACTAGCCAGATTGTTTGTCCTTGGAGGAAGCATTAGCAGCTAATCTAGGGAGGGAAATTTGTTGTTAAAAGCAAACATTAGAATATAATAACTAAACAAGTGGTTTGACATGTGGTGCATTAATTGTGCTAATTGTAGGTTAAGAAGAGGTAGATCTCACACTGCTAAATGTTGATTACAAGCTGGAAATTGCTGCACAGGAATTGTGGTTTTGTGCTTTTGCGAAGGAGTTTTGCTCTTGTTTGAGTCTGTTTGGGTGCGGGGTGGGGAAGCACTGCTCAGAAAACAATTAAGTTAGTTTGTGACACTAGACCCCTTAGGGAGAGTTTCAGAGGACTGCTGTGATTAAGCCCTTAGGACACAATTTCAAACAAGCTTTTCTCCAGTTGTGATCTCAAACATTTATCCCACTCCCTCCCTGCAACTTACAAGGCACACTTAACACTCACAAACACAAACATAGACTTAACAAAATAATAATAATAATGTGTGCAAAGCCAGTGTGTTGTCGGGAATACAAGTAAGCACCCATGAAGAAACAGAACAAACATCTAATGTTTGTTTTCTTTTGAAAAGTACTAATGTAGAAACACCACGGAATTACCTCTGCCTTCTTTCTTTTAAGGCAAATATGTAACCCACTAGGTCTAAAAGGGGTTTTTGTTTGTTGCTTCTTGTTTGTATTCTCTTTCATGGCTTGATGATATTCAGAAAATTTTTAGTAAGTCTCTCTGACTAGACACTGAAACTTTAAAATGGACCACAAGTTTCTTCTGAGTTTTTAAGTGGCCCTTCCTGCTCCCGGCTCACGTACATTTCCATTGTTCTAAGGGTTAAAAACTGCACTATCACAATGACAAGCCTTATTACTCAGTCAAAGTAAATGGATCACCACATAACCTTACAGAAATGTTCTTCCTTAAGCTATTAAAACATTCCATGCCCTTAGATGACAACAATTTCTCTGCCTTTTGAAATTTCTTTTCTATCCTGCAGAGTTCATAGAGCTATGCTTGGTTAAAATCAACTTATATAAAACTATGCACTGTAAATTCTGACACTTCCGTTTGAATCTCTTTTCAAACACTTGTCTTTGCTCACCATAATAGATGTCAGTTCTTCTGATGTAGTTCAAGCATGAGCTTCATATGAAGACTCAGCTATGTCTGTTGCATTTCTGAAGCCACTACTCACTGAAGTTTTGTGCTGTTTGACATCAAAGATAGGCAAGAATCACCTGCTGAGTTCACATGCATGGAGCAAAACATCTTCAAATCACTTTTGCTAGACAAAAGTTTTTTTTTTTTTTTTTTTTTAATATTAAGCTTTCACTATCATGTGGACTTAAAGACAAATGCAGTCCTCGTTAAGGTCACAACATTGTATTATTAAAATATGCATCAGGAGCTCTGAATTTAGCTAACTTTAAAACCAAAGGTAATTTGTGTGGTGGTTTCAGATTTGAACTCAGCTGCAAAGAATTCAGCATCATTCAGACATTCAAAATGTGATTTTTATTCAACACGCAGTTACTTTGCTCAAAGGTAAAAAGGCGCTTTAAACATTCTCAAACCAAGAGAATCTTCTAATATTTCTAACTTTAATAGTTGTCCTTGACATCAATTAAAGAGATAATTCCATTCAAGATAAATACTATATACAGAGTATTTGAAAACTAGAGATTTTTATTTTTAAAAATTCTACTTAAATTTCAGAGTTGCAGCAAGTAATACAGTGTATATCTTTCCTTTTTCTTTACCCCCAAAACCCAATAACCACAATAAATTTGAATAAAATTGAATCAGCAACGTAACTTGGCATTACTTTTGTTAAACATCAGTATTTCTTACAACAGAATGAAAACGATGTTACTAAAGAGATGTGAATGTGGTATTTTTCCTGTCAGTGATGTTCTGGATAAAAGTTTTAAAAATTGAATTCCAGGGGCACCTGGGTGGCTCAGTCAGTCAAGCATCCGACTCTCGATCTTAGGGTCTTGGATAGAGCCCCATGTCAGGCTCCGTGCTCAGTGTTGAGTCTGCTTGAGATTCTCTTTCCTTTTTCCTCTGCCCCTCCCCCTGCGTGTGCACTCTCTGACTCTCCGTCTCTCTCTCTCTCTCAAATATATAAAATCTTTAAAAAACGTAAAAATAAAAATAAGTACAACAATAAAATTTGGATTCCAAATTACTGAGTAATTAAATTCCATGGAAGGTTAAGTACATGATATTAAAAATGAGGCAAAGGCTTGAACATGCCCAGGGTGAGCCCTTTTGGTAATTTGCTTTTTAGATGCCACTAGTTTACAAATTTTGGTTTTTATAGGAAATTATTTTAAAACTTTGGGAGTATATCATACATCTGTAAATTCTTGTTTGTGTATTTAGGTTATGCTTTTAAATGCACATTTATATGGTTTAAATGCATATGGTTTGCAATTACCTATATATAAATATCTATATATATATAATATGTATATTTATATATTATTATATTTCTATAAGCATTTTCATTAAAAAAAACAGAAAACATCTAACTTTAAAAATAAGTCACCAGATTGTTTTACTTTGCCATGAATCAGTATTTAGAAATTTCTGCACTTTTTTTTCCAGCCAATACAGATATGCCTTGTGCTGATTTGTGGTCATACATATCATTCAACTCAAATCATCTCAGTGATGAAGGGTTTGAATATAGCACAAGGACAGAAGAGAAATATATAGAGGGTTTTTTCCCCCCCAATCCACAAAAAAAAAAAAAAAAAAAAAAAATGCAGTGGAGAAAGAGATAAAATGTCATGTCGGTATAATCCCTTAGCTAACTAGTCAACCAGAGAATGACCATTCAAGTTGAGTACCTATGCCTTTCTTTATTGTGATCACATTTTGAATTATCTTCCTATGCTATGAGAGACTCTGATTAAAGAAATGTTCTCAGTTTCACATCCTGGAAAGGGTGTAGTTAGGAGTGGAATCAGTCCAGACTTTTGCCAATGTTGTCATAGAGCAAATATAAGAAGGAAAACAACAGAATAGTTGCTGTGTAGCACTTGATTCTATTCTTGTTTCCTAAATCATCACTATTAATAAATATACCAAATTTAATTTTAATGCATTATTTGTGTTTGAGAAAGAGATTTTTGGCTGCTCACCAAAGTCCAGGTTCTTTGCTTTTTCCTGGGTATATAACTATGCTACAGTTTCCCTTGCAGTTAAGTAAGTTCATAATATTGAGTTCTAACCAGCAGAATGCAACCAGAAGTAATGTGTGCCACTTTCAGACCCATATCTGGCCCATAAAATCCTCCCTTCACGTCATTCCCCACAGTCTTGACTTCCAGTTTGAAAGACGTGTTGAAAACTTTTGGGCCTCTAACAGTCTAGGCCCCTGAATGACTGCGTGGAAGGGAACCATGCTTTGACCTATTTACTCACCAAAATAGTTACATTAGCCTGCAGTAAATGTCCATTGTGTTTGTACTGGTATACATTTGGGCTCTATTTGTTATAACTGGTAGTCTGCCATTGACCTACATGTCAGGGTCTACTAGTGCCAAGAGTTAGTCTACCTCTAACCTCCAATTTTGAATTTTATTTTCAAGTTATCTAACAAACTTTTATGTTTTAATAAATACAGGTGCGTGTTTTGTGATAGACAGTCCATGAAGGTTTAATTGTCACAAGGCATTCCCACAGCTCTCTTCTGAGAACAACGGTCTCTGAGATAATACTCCACTGACCATAACTGACTGGATGGAGAACAGACATTGTTGTTAAGCTTCTGCTCTAAGAAACCAGTCATGCGGAGGAATGAGAGAGAAGAGTAAGTGGAAATACAGAAAGAAAATTAACTTGTATCTAAATATTAGTCATACTATATAGATTCTCCTTGACTACTTTTAAGTGCAAAGCATTAGAGAAGGTTTTTTTTTCAGTTCCTATTGCTATGTAATAAATCATCCCAATACTTAGTGTCATAAAACAACCATTTTATTATGCTTATGAATTATGAGGTCTGGAATTTGAATAGTCACAGAAGGAGTAGGTTTTCTCTGTTCTACAGTGCCTACCATTCCAGATAGAAAGATAAGAAAGCTGAGAGCAACAGAGCTGCAAGAGGTTAGAAGCATCTAGAAGCATCTTCATTCTCATGGCCCGTGGTCATGCTTGCTGTCAGCTGGGAACTCAGCTGGGTTGTCAGCCAGAACACCATCATGTGGACTGCAGGTAGCCTCTCAGCATAGGCTTGTTTAGGCTTCCTTGCAGAACAGTGGCTGGAGTTCAAGAGCGAACATTCAAAGAGAAATAGGTGAACACTTTCCTAACTTAGCCTTGGACATGACATAGCAGTCTGGAATCTGGACAGGTTTAAAGGGAGGAAACAAAGATTCTGTTTCTCAGTGAGTGGAGTGGCAAAGTCATATTAGAAGAAGATTATGTGGAGTGGCACCTGGGTGGCTCAGTCAGTTAAACAGCTGCCTTTGGCTGGGGTCATGATCTCAGGGTCCTGGGATCGAGCCCTGCATCGGGCTCTCTGCTCAGCATCTGCTTGCCCCTCTGCCCCTCCATCTTGTGTGCATGCTCTTTCTCTTAAATAATGAATAAAATATTCTAAAAAAAAAAAAAAAAAGAAGATTATGTGGAATGGGAGATATTTTAACAGCTATCTTTGGAAAATACAATCTGTCACGAGGTCATTGAATGGAGGATATACATACATTAAATGTAGTATAATATTTAGGCAACAGAGAAGAAATTATGCAGAATAGCTACGACAGAAAAATGGAAAAGCAATTCTGCTTCTGTCTGTGGTAGACTTGCTGCTACAAATGGAGTTAGTTTGTAAAAATTTTTACATACTGAGAATATGTATGTGTGTATATGCATATGTAAACATACTCATATGTGCATATATAGGCACGCACACATATGTACATATACACACTATATTGTGTGTATATATATATGAATTTGTGTACACAAAAGCTCTATATTAAGGATTAATAAAGAACTGCTATAAATCAATAATAAGGCAGTCAATTCAATTTTTTAAATATACAAAAGACAAGGGCAAGCACTTAAGAAAAGTTACCCAAATGGCAAATAAGACTAATTTTAGTACTTACCAGTGAAATGCAAATTAAAACCAGAATGAGGTGCCACCTGAATGGCTAATATTTTTTTAATGCTTCTACACATGTTGATTTCTTTCTTTTATTCAGGTTTTTATTTTAATTCCAATTAGCTAACATACAGTGTTATATCAGTTTCAAGTGTCCAATATAGTGATTCAACACTTCCATGCATCACCCGGTGCTCCAATAATCATAATGTAAGTGTTGGTAGAAAAGTGGGGCAACCAATGAGAATATACATTGCTAATACCTCTTTAGAACATTCATTGGTTGTATCTACTAAAGCTGAATGTATGCCTAGTTTATGTTCAGAAATTCCAGTCCTTGACATTTATTAGCTGAAATGTATACAATGTTTCAAAAGACATGTATAAAAATGGTTATAGAAGTATTACTCATAATAGCCCATATCTGGAAACTACCAATTCCATTACCAATAGGATAGATATGTTTGTGAAATGGAACATTATACGGCAATAAAAACCCAGTGACTATGGCTACACAAAATGACATGGATGAATTTCACAAACCTAACATTAACTGAAAAAGGCCAGACACTAAAGGCTGCATAGGATATGATTTGAATTATATAAAGTTCAAAAACAGACAAAGCTGATTTCTGGTTATACCTGAAAAGGATGAATTTTTGGTATGTAGCTTATATCTCAACCCATCTGACTATAAAGTAATTAATCTGTATTCATAGACCAGAAGGTTGCTCACCTTTGAAAGGATGTTTACTGGGATGGACAAAATAATGCTTCTGGAGTCCTAATCCTATTCCTTATTGTTATAAGGATGGTGGTCATCTGGGCATGTTTTCTTGTAAATTTCCTTGAGCTGCTCGCTTAACTGTACGTATGTTATACATCAACAGAAAGAAAGTTTTCCTTAAGAAGAATAAATGGAAATACCACCTAGAGGAAGCAAATGAAGTTAGATTTTGAAAGGAAAGCAAGATGCCCTGTTGCAAGCTGCTGCAAGCTGAAAGATGGGATGGACCTCCGTGGGGTTCTGTGCCTCCTGCGCGGCATCCGGTGCTTCTAAGAGAGGTAAGCTGAGCACAATTCCCCAGGCCTGTGGCAACTGGAACCCCGCTCGGTTTCTTGCAACTTGAAAAAATGCTAACGATAAAAAAATTAAGAAAACAGGAGAAATTGCAGAAGAAGAGAAAAGCAGTGAGAAAACATGATTTTTTTTAATATTTTATTTATTTATTTGACAGACAGAGATCACAAGTAGGCAGAGAGGCAGGCAGAGAGGGAGGAGGAAGCAGGCTCCCTGCTGAGCAGAGAGCCGGATGCTGGGCTTGATCCCAGGACCCTGGGATCATGACCTGAGCTGAAAGCAGAGGCTTTAACCCACTGAGCCACCCAGGTGCCCCAAGAAAACATGATATTTTATGAGTAACAACTTAAAGACACAGTTTGAAATATTCAGTCATAATTCTATGATTTTTTTTTGTGAAAGTCCAGGCATGGAGCTTTCCAATGACTTGAAATACTAGCAGTGATGAGCAACATTTCAATCAAAAATAGTAACCATGAGGTAGAAGAGTATACTGTGCTCTGTCTTTCGCTGAGGCATTAGTTAATGTCCATATGAATGAGCTGACCCATTGGGCTTGGTGGGAATAGAATGCCATATAAGAATACAAATCCAGTTTTCAGGGAATAGACAATGAACCACATTTAAAATCCTGTCCACCAAAACTGTTGATGTTTTCTGAAGTATTTGGTGGTGTTCGATTCATGTGATTCATCTATTAATTCATTTATTCATTTATTTTATCGCTCAGTGTTTACTAGGTAGCAGGCACTACTCTAGCTACTGGAGTGAACAAAACAGAGAAAGCTCTCTGCTTTCAGAGGGGTTACGTTTTAGTTGTGGAAAGAGTGGGTGATACATAAGAAAACCATCAATTAGTGAAATATACTAGTAAGAGAATAAGAAGATTTATGGAAACATATGAACATGGAAAGGGAATGGGGAGTTCTTGAATATGGGTGAGGTTGCCGTGCTTATTGCAGTGGCCAGGAGTAGAGTTTACAGACAAGGAGACATTTGAATAAGGAGCCAGAAGAGATGAAGGAGCTAGGCATGAATGCAGACACCTAGTCGTTGTTTAGTGACAAGCACTTGTTCTGAACACTTGTCAAGACCTTGGGAAACCTTGAAAGTGCATGGGCTTTGGGCAAGAGTCCTGTTCTTGATCTTGGGTTGCACATTTCCCCATTGTTCATATGGACACATTCTCCGTCTTCTTTGCTCTGCTCTGCGCTGGCGGAGTATAATGATTGGGCTCTGGGAACTCCGTTTAGAGACTCCCTTGCCTTGGAGGTTAGTGGACTCACTTGCCCTCTGGGTGACATTGGCTGGAGGCTAATGGGAGAAAGAAGAATGCGTTCAGAGAATTTATTCTTCATGGTTGAGTTCATTTCTCTCCTGAAAGCCTCACCTCCTGTCAGGTGGTTGTCTCTTACAACTAGAGAGCCTCACTGCGGGTTCCTGTAAATACACAGGCCTTTGCCACTTCAGGACTGGGGGACCAGCTGCTTCGACCATGGCTAACCTCGGGGCGCTCAGCGTCTGTCCCTTGATTCCTTTAACCCTGCTCTCTCCTTTGTAAATAGTCTCTTTATTCAACTCTCCTCAGTTACCTGCTTTGTGTGTGGTCTGTTTCCTGCCGGGAACCTGACTGATACAAAACACTTTTATTTATTTTCTTAATTTTTCTGAAACTCAGTTTCCTCATTGGAAAGAAAAAAAATGGGCAAATCATACCTACTGATATCATTGCAAGGATTCTTTGAGATGAAATTTTTAAAGTCCTTTAACACATTATCTAGAGAATAGAATGTGATTATTGAATGGTTGTCATTATTCCTCTAAAGATGAGTAAGACAGCCTCCCTCAGGGAGATGGGTCTAGAAAGAGATGGCTACTTCCATAACCAATATGCCTAATAAAAGCAATATAAATGCTATTCGTTTACATAGATTATCAGTCACTAACAGCTACATAATGGCAACAGAAATAAAATGCTACAAATTCTCAGACTCTGTCTCTCACCCAAAATCCATTTTCCACATACCTGCCAGAGGGATCTTATCAGCATATCATCCCTCTGCCTAAAATCTGTTAGGATAAATTCAAAACTGCTTAGCACAAAAGGTCTTTGATGATCTCATTTTACGTCTTATATTTCATCACTTACTGGTCCTCTCTCCTTTTTATTTCATGTTAGATCTGCGTGGAACTAGCATCCAGCTACATCATGCACGCCTCTCCTTTTGCCTAGGGTAGCCTCCTAGACTCCCGTCCTTCTCTACCTTTTCCTTCTGTCACCCACTTTCCTAGTGAGTGCTTCTGCTGCGTCCTGCTCTAGTAGGCTTATACCCTCCCCACCTCTCATCTCAGGGCACCGCGTAGTATTTCTATCACAACATTCCTCACATGGTATAGAAATCATATCTCCCCTTCCAGTCTATAAGCTCCCAGAGGAAAAGTACGAGTCTTTCATTTCTTTATGTTCAGAAAAAAAGAAATGTTTACAGTCTTTAAAAAACAGAGAGGGGGAGTGAAGACATTTATTACATGTATGTTTTTCTAGGTGTAAGACCACTTATAATTTAGCTTGAGTTGACAGAACTAGATACATCCTTGAAGCGTGTCTCAGAAGGTTAAACTTACTAAATATACTGAAGTTTTTCTCTCATAAGATTTGCATTGGAAATGTTGGCGTCAAGATAGATACTCTGTGTTTAGAAATATGACGACACCGAGCATTTGGTAAGCTTTTGAAAGTTTGGTGAAACTGAACGAAAGGAACTGTATTCGTCTTCATGTTTAAGTTTTCTTCAGGAAGCCAAGCTCTTCCCAGAGTCCTAAATGTAAGTTAATGATGGTAATAATGACAATAATAGGGATTGTAATAATATTTTAGTGTACTAACTTCAGCTGGCCTTATGGCACCGTGTTCTGGAAACCTCTTAGATATATGCAATTTAACATTTAGTAAACAATAAACGATCAAAATGGTACATATTTGTAATGATGATAGGGATGATGAGAAAAATAGAAGCTTTAACAGTTGAGTGATTATTTTGTTTCAGAGGGTTTAAGTAAATTGTTGCCATGTAAAATGGGCTTCTGTGACGCAGATTAGTTCAAAGGTGGGTCAGTAAATAGGAAAATGATATTAACATAAGTTAGTTCATATGTGACTTTGGGGGGGCACGTGACTATTTTACACCACAGGTAGCACAGCTAAATACAAAATAAGCTGAAGGATACTGCCCGCATAAAAGTCCCCATGGCTGTTATTTCTTCAGTGTATTGGACACGGATATATCCGTTAAGTTATATTAATGTCTTATCACTTTTTACTGTGCTTTGTCAGCGATCTGGCAACAGAGATGCCTGAATTTTGAGTGGCTGACTCCTCTCCTCCCTTTTCTGTAAGTACAATTTTGCTGGATTTAAGGTTTTTCCAGAATGCCTAATTCACTTTATATCAAAAAGCCTACATTTTGCATGCATCATTTCATTTATATATGACAGAAACTGATATGAAGGACAATGATCAACAAGAGTGGATATCCATGCCAAATATATTAAGGATTTTGTAAAATTTTCTGTTTTTTTTTTTTTTTAAAGATTTTATTTATTTATTTAACAGAGAGAGAGAGATCACAAGTAGGCAGAGAGGCAGGCAGAGAAAGAGGGAGAAGCAGGCTCCCCGCAGACCAGAGAGCCCGATGCGGGGCTCGATCCCAGGACCTTGAGATCATGATGCAAGCCAAAGGCAGAGGCGTAATCCACTGAGCCACCCAGGTGCCCCAAATTTTCTATTTTCAAGAAGGATACATTTTTATTTCTTTTAAGTAAATATTCAATGTTCTTTAAACTGATTATCACTGAAGGGTGAATTAAACCATGTCTGGATGTTTAATCTTAGATTTCACAGGAGAGATTCAGCAGAAGTCATTTTTTTCCCCAAAATAAACCCCCTGTGATAAAAAGTATAATATTCTAAATCACTCTAACAGAGACCATCATCTAGAATAAAAACCTAAACAAAACCACACACACAAAGTAATTTATTTCCTTGCTCTGGTCAGTCTTTACATTTCATATACTTGCTTGATTCCCATGTAGTTTAAACTCATTAAGGAATGCAACAATTACATATATACTTAAATACAATAACTTACTTATTACATAAATGTTTTTGACAATATAAGATGAAGTAATAATTTTGCTCCCATGTGACAAAGAATATAAATGAAATAGGAATCAATTCTACCATCTGCAAGAAAAAGCACAATGCTGTTCTAGTCTTGACTTTATTGGTTCCAGACGTGCGAAGTGACCATCTCTGAGCCGATCATTGTAGCAAAAAGAATAGGATATGCAGATTCACTTAACCTAATGAGGCCCTCCTCTACCATAGAGGCTCAGCATATGAAAGGTGGTTCCCAAAAGTTATGAACTGTTAAATATATGAAAAGATAATCATCCTCATTTGTAATAAGAGAAACACCAATTAAAACTACAATGAGATATAATTTCTCACCCATCAGATTGGCAAAACTCCAAAAGTTTGACAGTGAGGCTATGGGGAATCAGTAACTGTTATACATTGCTGGTCAGAGTGCACATAGTTACAACTTCTGTATAACTGGCAATATCTTGAATGATTATATGTATCAGTAGACCAGGAAATGCCATCCCAAAGAAATAAATTGGCTCTGTCTACCTCTACACATATTAAACAAAATTTGAGATAATACAAATGTCCATTAATAGTTGTCCTGTTTAAAAAAAAACAAAACATAACAAAAAAAACTATGCTCCAAGGACACAGTATAGTATTATGTGAGCATTATTTTAGAAAGAACGGAAAAGATTTCTATATACTGATATTGGGGTGATATCTGTTATTATTATAGAGGGAAAGAAAGTACAGAACAATGAGCAGATTATGACACTTTTGGGTTAAAAATTGAAAACATATATATACAGAATGTAATAAAAAGTTGACACTTATAAGGAAGAGAGGTGACAGGGTGGAGAGGACAGGAATGATAGCAGACTTCACTCATAAATTGTGTTACATTGCTTTGACTCCTAAACCATACACAAACCTAAAAACTGAAAACAAATTGAGACAAATAAAATCCTCATTGTATGTCAAACTGGCAAGATGACCACAACGAGGCAAAGAAAAAAGATTCTTCAAAGTGGCATTTAAACAATGCTCTGAATCTATATCCTTAGTGGGAGATACTCAATAGAGAAAAAGGGATTCTAAGAAATCTTCACATATACTCAGTAGTGAAAATGTGGATAGAACCAAAACAAGTACTGCAAAAATGTTTACATTTCTTGGGCAGCCATGGGCTTATGGATATTCATTGTAATAATTACTTCACTTTTTCCATATATTTGAAAATTTTCATAATAAAATGTTGGAAACAGATTATGACCATTAACTAAGCCAAGAATTTTTGAGACATTTTGTGGGTTAACACTTTGTTCCAAAGTAGATATTTTGTAAAAGAAGAATCAAACATTCTTATACCACATGCCTCAAAACCTGGGAGAAAAATCTAAGCAGCTACTCTGTGTCTTGAGTGTATGTGGAGAGACAGAAATTACAAAACTATAAATAAGAGGGTTCAAAAAAGAATATGTTATTTAAATCCAGAAAAATTCAAGATTTATCTTCAGTGAACAACATAGTAAGTTGGAAAGGTGACAGAGGAGAAAATATTTGTCATATTAAAAACAATGGAGTAGCAATACCCAGATTATAAGAAATTTCTGACAATCAACAAAGAACACAAAAATTTTAATAGGAAAAGGAGCAAAGGGAAGGAGCAATTTGCAGAAAATGAAACCCAGAGGATGCTCAAGATTATTAAAAAGTAGAGACATGTAGGGGCACCTGGGTGGCTCAGTGGGTTAAAGCCTCTGCCTTCAGCTCAGGTCATGATCTCAGGGTCCTGGGATCGAGCCCCGCATCGGGCTCTCTGCTCAGCAGGGAGCGTGCTTCCCCTCTGTCTCTGGCTGCTTCTCTGCCTATTTGTGATCTCTCTCTCTCTCTCTGTCAAATAAATAAATAAAATCTTAAAAAAAAAAAAAAAAAAAAAAAAAAAAAAGTAGAGACATGTAACCAGAACCAGAGGATAGACTTGACACTTTCTAAACTCCCAGGCACTGAAAAGAATGTGGGGATAGAACACAAGCCACCACCAGGGGGTGTGTCGACTGGTCCAGACACTCCAGAGAGCACACCCTAAGTCCCAAGCCCACTCCAGATTTTAGATCTCCAAAAAGTCTCCCCAGCAGGGATGTGCACAAGGATCTTCCTCAGAGTTAAAACTACTAATCGGCCATCACGTACCACAATGGCACACTTGTTTTTGTTTGGTTTGTTATTGTTGTGTGTGTTTTTTGTTTTGTTTTGTTTTAGAAAGAGAGAGAGCAATGGGGTGAGGGCAGAGGAGAAGGAAAAGGGAGAGAGAGAATCCTTAGCAGACTCCACGCCCTGCATAGAGCCGCCCACACCACTCAGTGTCATGACCCTGAGATCATTCCTGAGCCAAAATTAATTGTCGTCTCTTAACTGACTGAGCCACCCAGGCACCCCCACACTTGGTTTTAAAATGTTGAGATATCCCCATATTGCTTGGTGAACCAAACCAGGTTTCTGGGAACCTGCCCCAGTGCTAAGACTGGTGACTGCAGTGACTGGACAAGCACTGGGATGTGCCAGCTGTAAATATTTCAACACCAGGCCTGCTTCCAGCATTATTAGTTGTGATGAGAAATTGGCTGCTATCTGGGCATCTATCCTTTAAAGCAGGAATAGATAGGTTGGTGAGAATCATGCAGTAATTAGAAACAATGGACTATGTTCACATAGCAACACAGACGTGTGGATATAGCATAATTTATCCAATTAGTCACCTGTGGGTGGGAATTTATATTGTTTCCAATATTTTGCTGTACATATAATCTTGTACATATGCCATTGTGATTTATAGAAGTGTGTTTGTGTGTATGTGTGTGTTGAGATTTTATTTGAGAGAGAGAGAAAACACATGAGTAGGGGAAGGGGCAAAGATAGAGGGAAAAGCAGACTCCCCGCTGAGCAGGTAGCCTGACTCAGGGCTTAATCCCAGGACCCCAGGATCATGACCTGAGCCGAACGCAGACATTTAACAAATGGAGTCACCCAAGAGCCCCTAGAAGTATATTTTAGGAATAAATTTCTAGCAGGGGATTGCTGAAGCAAAGCATAAATATGCACGTGGTATAGATTTTTAGCTACTTCAATGTGCCTTCCAGTAGAGTTGTTCCATTTTGCACTCCCACCAACAATTTAAAAAGGCATACCAGACTTGCAAAGAAGAGATCATGTCAGTCACCTAATAACTCTTCGGGCGGGGGGGTGGGGAGAGGGACCCATCCTCAACTCATTCTAAGAATATATGTCTTGATCACGACAACTTTGTAGAAAGTCTTGAACTCTAGTAGTATCAGCCCTTCGCATTTATTCTTCTCCTGCGATACTGTTTTGGCTGTTCTGGGTCTTTGAGGAAGCCTGTGCTTCTGTAAACTAAATAAGTGTTTGTCAATTTTTTTTTTCTCCCCCTGAAGCAGGACAAGAAGGTTAGACTAGCTGGAGTTGGGTGTTTCCCTTCCCCCACTTGAAAGGTTACCGTTGGCTGGAGTTGGATCTGCTTCTTCCCCCGGGTCACTTAGACTCTGATAAAGCCCCAGCTGGTTAGGCTTTGGCGAAGTGATTTCTCCTGAGGGCAGACCCTAGGAACAGAGGTAAGAACAGCTTGCTCTGCAGTGTTTCAAGATGGCTCCTTTCCCTCTGTCCTATTGAAAGCCCGGAGGAATTTTCCTCCAGTGTTTACTGTAAAACCTGGTCAAGTTCACAGATGTGAAACTCGCAAAAGTGAGGGGATCCTTCTATGATGGGTTTCCTCTGGAGTTTTTAGCTGATGCATCTCTGACTTTCTCACCCAGACCCTGGTTTCTGCTGGTTTCCTAAGAGGTTTTAGCTTGTGAGTCTCTACTCCGGTAAGTTTTAATTCTCTGTGCCGACTTCTATGGCACTCAAATTCTGGAGGCAGTGGTTTGCCCTGTGATCTCGTTTCTCTTCTAGATCTAAGAGGAGAGTTGTTGATTTTTCTGTTTGTTTTTAACTTGTGAGGATAAAGTAAAACTTCCAATCCCTTTACATAAGGAAAGGAAACTGGAAGCTCATCGTCAATTTTTTAAGCCACTTGATAGGTACACAAGAACTCACTGAGTTATTATTTCATAGATCATGTTTACATGTTTTATGAACTCTTAGGTGTGTATTACATATTTTATAATGATATTTTATTAGCAGTAGTTGGTGTCTTTATTAGGAGAATCTTTGAGAAAAATGGAAGTCATCAGTGTGAGACGGATCAGAAATCAACATCTTCCCATTGCATTAATCTTCAACCTTTCAGCAACATTTTACCTGGTTCGCCTTAGAAATGAAAGAAATAGGCCTTTCTGTGTATTTAGGTTCCATGTACCACTTTTTTTCTTACTACTTTGATTCAGTTTCTCGGTGGTTAAAAAGCGTGAGGCTAGGAGTCACCTACTTATAATTCCTCTGTCTTTCACAATTCTATAGAAGTTAGGAAATGGAAATTGTCTTTGCATTTGAAAATCAATCATATGGTGATGGCTGATAATTAAAAGCATACACAAATTAAATACTTTCAGAACAATTTCCTTTCCTTCATCATGCCTTTTTACAGTCAAACCCCCAAAGACTGTGGCCATAATGAAGAGTAGTTATTCATTCCTGGTCGCTCCGTTCGTGTTATGAAAGGTTTGTTCTTGGGGCAGTCTGATCTGTTGCTTCCTACCATTTGTGACTGGGAAGAGTCCAGTTTATCTCTCCTTATTAAAAAAAAAAAAAAATCTGTGATTTCGATTGGAATTTGTATGTGTCTACAATGCAGTTTCCAGAAGCAGAACTTGGTGTTCATCGTGGAGAATTTCATGCTTATGAAATGAAATAAATACTACATTTATTCCACTAGGTGACGTTTCCAACAATGAGCTATTCCTAGAGCTTTGGATTCTTTATTAGGAGACATTCTATCAAATTTCTTTTCCATCTCCCTGTGAGTATATATAGCCCACAAGCGTCATTCACTTACAAATAGTTTGGGTTATGTGGATTGGCATACATTCTATTCCATGAACGAGGTGGCTTACGTCGACCACATGAGAGCGTTCCTTGAAGCGCAGGCGCAGTGTGGCAGTCTTGGCCCTTTGCCTCCAGCAATATCAGTATCCCTACCATTTTTACTACACTCTCAAGAAAAGCTTGCAAAGTGTGTTGCCACCAGCCTTAGCAAAGAGACCTTACTCACGGGATATTGAGACAGCAAACTCTTTGTGGCTCAAGCCTGCAGATTTCTTGGTCTTAGAAAATCGTACAGATTGTCTCCTGGCTATCTGTTCTTTCCCCACTGGTATGCAAAACCTTAGTCCCATGGCAATAAGAAGGAATATTTTTGTGGAAATTTATTTCCAGAAATATATTCTTCCTCTTATTGTTTTCACTTATCCCCAGATGCATTCAGGTTGGGGGCAGATGTCTGTGTATAGAACATAGCTTATTTTCAGTGTCACGGGGATGCAAAAGTGATTGGTACTTACTGTTTCTGTATTAAGATCTCTACCAATAGGGACTGATTTTCTTCTTTTTCATAGTGCCTAGGACTACCTAGTCTCTGCCTCAGTGTTTTTCCTATAATTACCTTTCAGAGAATAGTTTTCCATTAAGAGAATCAATATGGAGTTGATTGACTTCTGTTTAGAATCAATGATGTATTAGATAATAAAAAACCAAAATGGGGGCACCTGGGTGGCTCAGTTGGTTAAGTGTCAGGTCATGATCCTGGAATACAGGATTTGAGCCTCCACATAGGGCTCGCTGTCTGCTTCTCCCTCTGCCTCTCACCCCACTTGGTCTCAGTCTCTCTCTCGTCTCTGTCTCTCACCCTCTGTCTCTGTCTCTCTCTTGCCTTGTCTCTCTCTCACCTTCTGTCTCTCTCGCGCGCCTTCTGTCTCTCTCTCTTGCCCTCTGTCTCTCTCTCTCTCACCTTCTGTCTCTCTCTCTCTCTCTCGCCCTCTCTCTCTCTTTCACCCTCTGTCTCTCTATCCCTCTCTCTCTCGCTCGCTCTCTTTGTCTCTCCCTCGCCCTCTCTCTCTTTCTCTCTCTCTCTCTTGCCCTCTGTCTCTCTCTCTCACCCCCTGTCTCTCTCTCTTGCTCTCTCTCTCGCCCTCTCTCTCTCTCCCGGTCTCCCTCTCTCTCTCCTGGTCTCACTCTCTCCTGGTCTCACTCTCTCCCATACTCTCTCTCTCTCTCGCAAATAAGTAAATAAAGTGTTTTTTAAAAATACCAAAATGGGTTCCCTGTTTTCCTGCAACTACATTCTCTCACAGAATGCTCATCTTTTCTCATAACCTTGTCATCATCTCTATAGAAGTATATGTCCTCCCTCCTGGACTTTAAGTCTCTCTTCTGCACTTTTTCTCTCTTGAGAAATTTCTATTTCAATTGATTGTGTTATACTGAGCTCCTCTTGGAGTCACCATTAACTGAACATCTGCAAACTCTAACTCGTCATTCTCTCCTACCCACTTCAAACTGGTCCTCACTCTACTATCTCTACCAGTTACACCATCAGTTTTCTTTTCACAAATGTCCTAAGTGATATCATTAAGTCTTGTCTGTTCTTCCATTCAGTTGTCTCTCTTAGCCAGCTATTATTTCCTCCCAGTAACAGGAATATAATCTAAGCTTTCTCTATCTCATTTCGAGTACTTTTATGGCTTTCCTATTGGACTTCAAGCCCCTATTCTTCTGGGCTAGGAGTCTATGTAGACAAGAGCAGAAGAGGCAGGGGATGGATGGAATCAGGTCAGGCGGACAGGTCCAGAGACCAGGCATTCAGATTCTTACTGCAAGAAAAGCACTAGTGAGCAGACTTGAATGAGCAATGTTCCCAATTCTTTATCATCTGGTGATTGTAGCCATTTCTGCTACTAGTTAGAGTCAAAATAAAGAATAAAGTTAGGTTTTTCAAGATAGTCCTACTCCTGGCTGAGAAAAGGACAGGGATGCAAGAATTGAATCATAATATTACCAGTTCTTTATTGCCTACAACATTAAGTCCAAATATTTTTGCTACCGACTTAGGGATCTGGATAATTTATCTCATCTAAATGTCTGAATCTGTTGAAACTATCCAAAATAGGTCTTTGACCAAATTGATTCCATCTCCTTAATATCCCACATGATACTCCAATTTCTACCTATGCATCCATGTATATTTATTTTCCCAGAATGCCCTGGAAGTTTCCTCCATCTTAATGTAGTCTTTAATGCTCAATTCTAGAGTCTTTTCTAATGAAACTTTCTTCAAGTACATGCAGTATTCACCTTCATTTTCATATGTAGCCCTCAATTAGTCTGTATGATGTGTTGAATACTGTTGTTACTCCTTTAGCCACTGCCTGAATATTGACTGAGACTATCGTATGAGAATCTGAGTCTGTATAATTAAAGATACAATCCTGGTTCTCAAGGAGCTGTCTCTTGGATGAGGAGAGAGATGTTAAACCAAAAGAACATAAAGAAGCCAGTTGTACTTCTAAGTATCATAAAGCCATTTATAGAAATATTTACCCATTAACGGAATAGTAAAGAGTATATACCATCTTTCCAGGCACATGAGAGAAGGAAAGAACACTCCAAAAAGAGTGAAACTATGTCTGCATGCTATGGCTCCCAGTCTTCAGCTACTAATTTTCTAAATTACTAACAGTAAGCAAGAGAGAACTGAGCACACGAATGGTATTCTCAGAGTACTTTTTCTTTCCAATGAATAAACTACCTGACCTCCCACAGAAAATTACCACACAGAGAGGGGAATGCATGACTGCTTTGGACTGAACTGGCCGATAAATTGAAAATAGACACAGCCAAGAAAAACTGGCTGGTCATCTACAAATAGCATTAGAAAGTTGTAGGATGATGGTGATGAGGAAAGGATGTTTGTGGTGTATATTTTCAGTAGTGAGCAAAAACTTAGCATTATTTTGTATCTCTTATTCTACTGGGAAAATTATCAAGTACGCAAGTAATGGAAGTCTCCAGTTATGCGCAACAATAAGGAGAAACAATTTTGGAATTTTAGGTTGTGCTCGAGTGGTCAGTAGAGCCTAGAGAGGGTGCTTTCTCTGAGAATAGGAAGGAAAAGGGTGGACTTCTCACTCACCAGTTGCTCTGTCTGAGGGCTCACATACAGGAGTGTGGGGTCTGGAAGGCAACGTTTTTAATACAGCGACTCCTATAACTTCTTAGCACTTCAGTAAAGCTACTAGAACCATGAAATACTGTCTGTCATTGGATTTCTCATAGGAAATGAAGAAGAGGCTGAGGAGCAATTTCTTTGTTTCCTCTGAGGTAAAATCTAGCCAGCACCCTTGCGTGCAGAGAGCCGTGGCCAGAAAAGGGCATGGGAAGTAAGATCTGGGTCACTCCAAGAAACTCTTTGGAAGGATATGAACTGCGTAGCTCTAAGAGTGAAAGTAGGGACAGTATTTCCAGATCTCCAGAGCTTGGAGAATGCAGCCAACACTGTGGTTATTTATAATCACACTTAATGATTATTGAGGCAACAGTGAAAATGAGAAACATTTTTGCTTGGTATTCCTTTCTCTATTTCTGTCTGAGATTCAACATACTGTTGAATTCTATATTTAAGCCAGTGTTTGCTGCTACTGCTATTATTGCTAAGAGGCCAAACATTTTAGTGATTAGTTTTAGAAGACCTCAGGATTACTTGAGAATATTTCAGGAAGTCTGTTAATGAATATTTCAGAGAATAGATTTCAGAAATATACTATAAAAATGTGTTTATATGTTTGGGAGGAATATTTAAAGCTCTTAAATGAAAGTAGAGTGAACATTGAGAGAACATTTCCCTTCATTAACTTGGGGCTGGAGAGGTGGTTGGCATAGGCCACTGTGCCCCACAGGAAAACCTCTGAATAGTGATCTAGATTATGAATAAAAACATTAATTTTTTTCAAGCCCATTATCTCCTTATATCTCAAGATTTCAAAAAAGGCTATTGTGAAGAGAGACGAGAGAAACGTGGAGAGAAAAGGCAAGCAAGCACACTTGAGCTGAATAAGCTTCTGCAAAATGATATGTCTTTAAAAAGGGGTATTTGTTGTAAAATAAAATTAAGGAACTACAGTTTCAAAAATGCAAAACACTATTTCACCATGTTATATCATTTAAATTCTCACAGATCCATAGAAAAAAATAAGCTGAAGGCACTAGTGGTTTATAATGTGTACTCCAAACACGTAATTCTTCCAAAACTGACAGAAGCTCATTGGGAATCTGGAAACCGGTAGAAGCTTCCACTCACCTTCCTGTCTGGGGAAGCCATTCTCTATAGGGCCTGAAGAAAATTTTCTGTGATATTGTATTTGATTTTTCTATAACACTATTTAATTTTTAAACATTCAGGAATAATTTTCTTTCAGACTCATTATATAATTATTGGTCCTTCATCAAAACAATTTTATGGATGAGAAAATAAAATCTTCATTCATATTAAACTTATATTCTAGTGGAAAAATGTAAAAATTAGAAGAATAGATCCATAATGTAATGTCAAACAGTGAGCAGTGCTACAAAGAAGAAAATAAAGCAGGGTAAGTGGATGCAGATAATGGAGGTAGTCCTACTTCAGACAGAGTTCTCAGAAATAACCTCTCTGAGTAAGTGACACTTGAGCAGACATTTGATGAAGTGTGGGGACATTCTATGTGATTATCTTAAAAAAGAACAGTCAAACCTGAGGGAATAGCAAGTGCAAAGGCCCTGAGATGGAAGTGACCTTGCTTTGTTCAGTGAACAGCAGGGAGATTTGTACAGTTACAGCATACAGAATAAGCAAAAAACATCATGATAGGGATTTTGGCTGAAGATCTAGCCATGAAGATAAAAGCATATGTGGTCCAGTAAGCCAAGGTAAGAACATTTCATTTTGTTCAGAGTGTATGGGAAATAAATTGGAGAGTTGAAAATGCAGAGCGTGATACAATCTGATTTACATTTTAGTAAGATGCAGCTGATAGCAAGCTGAAAGACATGACTGTGGAGCATGAAGAAGGGAAGTGATGAGAACATTTAGGAAGCTTGGAAAGATACAAATAAGACAGTGGCCTGAATTAAGAAAGTAGTTGTGAAGTTGGTGAGGAGAGGGTCAGATTCCAGATAAATGTCTGAAGGATGATAGTACCTGCAGGTCAATGCTGGGATTCCTAATACATTATTGGTAAAAAATAATACATACATACATACATACATATATACATATCAGCATTTCCACTGACCAAATTTATCTTCCTGCATTATGCAACTTGAGGATTAGACAAAATGAGTAAGAATGTTTTTTGAACTTTGAACAATAGGCAATTCATGAATGTGATCCTTGAATGAAGGAAAAAAATAAGGTGAGCCCTCCATTCACTGAGACAGTTTCCAGGCAGCCTCTCAGCAAGAAGAACCCCAAAGAGTTTCCAGATGTGTCACGGTATTGAGAAATCAGAGTTTGAAGATCTGGGAAGACAAAACAGCTAAAATTTCCAGAAGTGACTACTATAGAGGAAGGGGATACCCAGAAAGAGGACTCTGGATTTGACACATATCTATAGATTTTGTCTTCATGCTGCACTACAAATATGTCAGAAAATCTATTTGAGGTTGCAGAGAGAACCAATAGAAAGGAACTTGGAAAAGAAATCCCACCGTGTTGGGAGTAGTTCAGATTCCTACCAACCTGACTGGAAAGGCATTGTGTGATACGGATTATCAGCTAAAATCCTCAGAAGGATATCTCCTTAGTATACAGATGAATTAGCCCAAGACTACAGACAGTGCTGGACCTATCCTAATAAAACTTAAATGCCAAACTTAAAGCATCCACCTGCTTCCAAAGAATTTAATTCCATGCCAGAACAAAATCCAGTTCTATTTAAGGGCATGTAACAGGATAAAATTCACTCTGTCTAATAAAAACAAAACTCCACAAATTACTGGGTATGCAAAGAAGCAGGAAAATATGATCATAACCAGGTGAAAAAGATCAATCAATGAAAACTAGTATAGATTATAAGAGGGAGAGTGGAAAGTGCAAAAAAACAAAAACAAAAAAGATGTTGAAGGAGCTACAATGAACATACTCTGTTCAGCTCACTAGAGAAAAATCTGCACGATGAGAAAAATGAAATCTATGAAGAAGACAAATGAACATCTTGAGTTTTTTTTTTTTAAGTGCAATATTTGAAATGAAAAACACACTGGATGGCACTAGCAGTATATGAAATGCTGAAGAAGAGAAAATGAATGAATTTGCCGACATTATAATATAAATCATTCCAAATGAGAGATAGAATTTCTGAAAAAAATGAACAGAGCACCAGTGTTCTGCAGAACAACATCAAGCATCATACTTGTAGTTAGAGTTCCACAAGGAGAAAGCAGTGTAGGTAGAAAGATATCTGAAAAAAATAAAGGGTAAATATTTTCTAAATTGACGAAAACTAAATTAACAGATCAAAAAACACAACAAATACCAAGCAGAATAAGCATGAATGAAACCATGATAAAATGCATTAAAATCAAATTGCTAAAACCAATGGTTGGTGAAAAATCTTAAAAACAACCAGAGAAAAAAGATGGCCTGTGTTGAGAGGAAAAAAAATTTAAAATTACAGCTGACTTTTTGCCTGGAACTATGTAATACAGGAGACAATGAACAGACATTTTAAAGATTCAATGGGAAAAAAAAAAAAACAAGCTGTCAATCAAGAATTCTTAAGCCAGAAAAATATCATTCAAAAATGAAGGCAAAAATAAGAACTTTTTCAGGCCAGGAAAGAATTAAGCACATACAGATGTGTGTTTTAAGAAAGTTCTGGCAATTCTTCAGAGAGGAAGAATGTGGTCCTAGAGGGAAATTTCAATTTCTGCAAAGATGAAGAGCACCAGAAATGGTAAATAATGACCAAATAAACCATTTTATCATTTATAATTTTGTTCAAAGATGATTATTTAAAGCAAAAAATATTATCAATGCATTGTGGGTTTTATAACATTTGTTTAAACCATATGGATGAATCTGAAAAGAATTGAGCTACATGAAGGAGCCAGAAATAAGAGACTACATACTGCATGATTCCATTTGTATTAAATAGAAGAAGATGCAAACAGAGTAAAGAAAACAGATCAGTGATGGCCAGGGATGGGCACGATAGAGGACTGATTGCAAAGAATGAATGGAAGGGGAATGGAAGGATCATGGAAATAGTTTTTTTTGTAAAGAATTTAGTAAAGTTTAATCACTAGGCACAGAATGAATTATACACTTAGAATTGGTGAATAAATATTGTATGTAAAGTACTCCTCTAAAAACTGATTTTAAAAGAATTTTTTAAAAACCCACAAGAAGTTATCAGTCAAAAATAAAAATAATCAAGTAGTAGTTTTACATTAAAAAATATAGTTGACAATGTTTATTTTGACTGAGTATTTTTGATTGGCATTGTGTTTGGACTGATTTGACTGTTTTTCAGTCAAACTACTGAAACATTTATGGACATGAACATGACCTTCATTCAGACTGATATTAATTTATGCTTGGGGTTGATATGCCATGAATGGACTCTTTGTAAATGAAGAATATACTTTTTAAAAATCTGGGGGAAGACACTAAAGCTAATATAGGAACTTGATTTCTGTCTCTGTTTTTACCTCATTCTTACCCAGTTTTTTAAGGATGGTAACCGTCCTGCTGAAGTCTGTGATGCCAACATAGTCTTAGTTTCTTAGGATGTGGCTCTTGTGTTTCACCATGCCCACAAAAGTTGTAACTATGTGATTGATTTATGTTTTCCCACAGTTGTTATAAGGAGTCAAACTTAGTGAAGTTAGTCCTCAGTCAACGAAGAATATTTGTCATGATCCAGAAAGAACTGAATACCATTGCTTCATGCAAAAGAAGGGAAAAAAAGATCCAGGTGGTTATTTTTCATTGTGCAGATAAAAATACAGATATTGTCAGAATTATGCTCACTTCTTCCTGTCATGATATGAAGAAGAACTTAATGAGATTTCCATCAGAATTTGAAGTGAAATAAAAAATTGCATAAATGATTATCTTTTTTAATTACACTAGCTGCATTTGCAAAACATATTTATAAAATATTTCCTTTATTTCTCAGCATAGCAAATATCCTTACTATTTCATTTTTTGGAGATAGTTCCTCAATTTAAAAGTTGATTTAGATAGAAAATCTACTTCAAGATAAACACATGAACTGAAAGAATCCAAATATTAATGAAAATTCCCCAAGTCACAAAATCTAAATTATATGGTTTTTATTTTAAAATCAAACTTCACCACTTCTCAGAAAAAAACAGATGGAAAAATATCTAAATCTAAACAATTGTATACATTTTCCTGCCAAACCATTACTTATGTATGTGAAAGTTTTCACTAATATTCTTATCCAAAAATTTTCTTGGCTTAAATAATCTCATAATAGCCGAAATTTAAGGACTTGATAGCTAAACTTGTACTAGGGCAGAATAAAAGAAAGTTTGCTTTCTAAAAAAAAATTATTTTTGAATAAATGTCATTAGTTGCAAATGTCATTTATCATGTTATTTAACAATTTAAAGTACTTATGTATATTTATTTTCATTTAATTTTACATACATTTGTTTTAATAGAAAGACTCACCAATAATAAAATATTATACCAGGACATAGTACAGTATTCCAGAACTATGTCAAAACCAACACACAATTTATTTTTTGAATATTGACCCAATAACCAAGGATTCTCAAGGAGAAAAAAGACACCTCGATGCCACTCAAATTGGCCTAGAATATTCGTGACAATTCTTAGCCTTGCTGTAAGACAGTTTCTTAGGAGATTTCGCCAAAATCAGTTGCTTAAACTGATCCCACAGTTAAAAAATGTATTTTTATAAAAAACATTGTATCTCTCAAACAACAGTTAAAAAAGGGAAAAGGAAAAATGTTATATGACATCTGTTACCACCTCTGGAGAGGAGTCTCACTGCTTGGAAGACAGCAGATACCTTTGAGGTGTCTGCTAGCAGGAGCTATAGTCCCAGAATGTGAACTCATTCCATGGTTTTCCGGTGTTGGTGTTGCCAAGAAAGGCAACTCACACAAAACTGAATGGAACAACATTTACTCTGCTAGAGAAGAGACAAAGCAAGGTAAGTTTAGTGACCATTGGTAGTGAGTGTCAGTACTCTGTGACTAGTGAACCTCATTATGCAATCCCTAAACCTGGAGATGGTCTGCGTGTATGCATCTTGTCCTGTCTGCAAAGGACCTCATTACTTTTCCTCTGGGAACATAGAGAGGTGAGGTTGACCATATGTTCTATGGCACACATGTGTCATCAGAAGAGAGAAGTACATATCAAGTCTGGATCAGTGGAAGATATTCTCAAGGAAATATATCCATCACTGGCTGTGAGGGCTCCTTATTTCTCTGTAGCAGGAATATTCTGGGCACAAGGTGCATTCTTACTTACCTGATGTAAGAATATGATTTATGCATATAATTTTGCTGGTTAGAGATAAAAGCAGTTGAGATATATAGTTGCCAACAAATATTCTTCTGATGTAAACCCGATTGCAAGAAAGCAAACCAGAAGTTTGTTGAATCCCCAAGAAATAAAGTAATCATAGAATGTGTTTCATGGAGATCTTTAAAAATCTAGCAGAAAAGTCTCTTCTTTTTTAGCTGAAGGCAGGAGGCTGTACTAGTTGGTTTCTTAAAGTCCCTTCCAGTCTTGAGTCAGTGATTCTCAGCATGGACGAGGAGTTTTGCTTTTAGTCCAGTGAGATACATTTCTACACACCCCAGAAAATGCTTCTAAATGTACGACTGACATTCTTAAAAGTAAACACTGTGTCTTTTCTTCTGGAAGATGCTATTGTTCAAATAATGACACTTCCTCTGACATTGACAGTGGCGAGTGGAGTAGAATGTCAGGCTAAGATGAGAGACTGTGTTCTAGTGAAAAATCGGATCAAGAATCCCCTGACACCATATCAGCATTTAACAGGCTGGACTTACCTGCCATTCCAGCGTGTGCTAAAGGACAGGCATAGAATCAATGAAACAGTCACTGAACAGTTCAAGTTTTTTCTTTTGTTTTTAATACCAATAGCCAAAACGCGCGTGCACGCATGCACACACACACACACACACACACACACACCACACACAACCACACCCTGGTTCTTAGTTAGCTAATGATAGTTCAAAAACAAAAGAAAAATCATGCCAAGACCTAAGAAATAGATGAAAAGATATGTAATATCATGAAACTAGAAAAAAATTCTTCCCCAAATGTTTTCAGGATTGTAGTCTTTTTTCCCTCATCTTTAATTCCTTTTGTGACATTCAAGTCCTAGAAAATGTTTTTGAAAGCAATTATATTTCTAAAGTAAGTTTTCCCAAACTCCCACAGCTTAACTTTTCAGCTTAAAATATCATGTTTTAAAAGGTGTTGGCATTCAGTTTTACCTAACAAATAGCTGGGGCTTGGAAAAGAAGAACAATCTGACAATTTTAAAAGAAAAAATTGGTGTGTGTGTGTGTTTGCTTATTTTCCTTTAAATCATTGACTTATTTGAACAAGTTTTTAAAAATTTTATGAGAATTACAGACTTTGTTTTTCACATTAGATAATGAAAGTTCACTAAATAAATCTTAGCTCCTTTGAAACTCTTCTTTTGAATAAGAAATCTAAGCCAGCTTTCTGTGAATCCATTTTGCTTTTCTTTTAATTTTTTTAATTGAATAATTGACACACAGTATTACGTTAATTTCAGGTGTACGTGTAGTGATTTCCACATCTCTATATGTTATGCTGTGCTTACTACAAGTATAGCTACCATCTGTCATCATACAACAATATTACAGTAGCATTGGCTATTCTTTTTGCTAATCTAAAGACAGCCTTATTCTCACTTTAATTATAAGAATTGGAAATTCTTAAAAAAAAACAAATTTTTGAAATAAAACTGCAAAAATTGTTGTCTTAAAATATCTTTTCTAGCTTTGATGTATCTGGAGTCAGATGTTCTCCTGCCATAAATAATGAAAAAATAAATTTTAAACTCTATTATCAGAAATTGTGCTATGCAGGGCTGTTACTAACTATGAAAGAAGGGCAATAAATGAGGTCTTTTCTCTGGATACTCTTTCTCCTTAGGGTCATTTTCTAGATCAGGATGTAGAAAAGGAAATTTCCAAATGAAGCAATCTTCCTATGTGGAGGGGACAGAGATTTGAATTTGGAAAGTCTGAAGTGATTAGGATTTGTGGAATGGGATTACTGAAGAACAGAAAAGAAGCTCCACACATCTCTGGAGGGGTCTGTTTGAGTCTTCATCCAAATACTAAAGTATTCACATGTGCAGAGCGTACGCACGACCAGGCAGGGGGAGAGAAGAACTGGGTGTGCTAAAGCCACGTAATTTCCAGAATACAGACTGGAACTATTCAGGTTCTTATCAGGCAATATGAAGATGTTCTCCAACACTCATAGCATTTAATGAAGTGCCCATAAAAAGATGTTTTAGTGGTAAACCCTAGAGTAAAGTTCTCTTGAGACCCATTTTATAAAGCTTAAACACAGAAATGACCAAGCTGATATGCAAGTAACTTAAATGCTTGCCAAAACAATATTCAGCAAAATTCAGGTATTAAACAGCATGGCATCCACAATGTATAGTATTTAATTCAAAACTACTTGATAAAAGAACAAGGAGAAAAATGCTGTGCAAAGATTGCCTTTAACAGATGATGCTGGAACACCTGGACATCCACAAGCAAAAAAAAGAATCCAGAGAGAGATCTTATATCCTCCACAAGAATTACTCAAAATGAATTACACACCTAAATATAAAATGAAAAACTATAAAACTTCTAGTAGATAACATGAGAGAAAACCTTGGGTTTAGTAATGCCTTTTAGATACAACACCAAAGTCATGTCCTATGAAAGAAATAATAGATAAGCTGAACTTCATTAAAATGAAAAAAAAACTTCCACTCCATGAATGGCAATGTCAAAAGACTAAAACAAGCCACAGAGAGAGAGAATATATATGCAAAAGACACATCTGATAGAGGACTATTAGCTAAAATATACAAAGAACTCTTAAAACTCAAGAATAAGAAAACAAACAACTTGATTTAAAAATGAGAGAAAGACCCCACAAATACTGTTTCATGTCATATGTCCTCAGAAAATTGCAAATTATAAAAAAATATTGTGGTACCTGGGTGGCTCAGTAGGTTAAGTATGTGACTCTTGATTTCAGCTCAGGTCATGATCTCAGAATTGGGAGATTGAGCCCCACGTTGGGCTCCATGCTAGGTGTGGAGCCTGCTTAAGATTCCTTTTCCCTCTCCCTCTCCCCCTCCCAACAACCCTCTCCCTGCTTGCTTTCTAAATAAATAAATAAATCTTAAAAGTAAATAAACGAAATGAAATTCTACTACACACCTATTAGAATGGCCAAAATCTGAAACAGTAACAACACAAGTGCTGACAAAGGTGTGGAACAACAGGAACTCTGATTCAGTTCTGGTGGGAATGCAAATAATATAGCTACTTTGGCAGACATCTGGAAATTTTTTATAAAATACATTCTTATGATTCTTCTATTGTGCTCCTTGATAGTTGCCTAAAGGGCTTGAAAATTATGTTCACACAAAAACCTGCACACAGGTGTTAATAGCAGCTTTATTCTTAATCGCCACAACTTAGAAACAATCAGGATGTCCTTTGGTAGGTGATGGATAAACTGTAGTATACTGAGATCATGGAATATTACTTAGTGCTAAGAAGAAATAAGCTACTAAGCCATGAAAAACCATGGAGGATCCTTAAGTGCATACTGTTAATTCCAAAAAGTCAATATGAGAAAGTGATCAGCTATATGATTCTACCTATATGACATTCTGGAAATAGCAGAAACCATGAAGACATTAAAATATGAGTGATTGCCAGGGCTTAGGGAGGAAGGATGAATAGGTTGAGTGCAGTAGATTTTTAAGGCTGTGAACCTACTTTATATGATACTCTTATGGTGGATACACATTATACATTTGCCCATACCCAAGGAATGTATGATGCCCAGAATAAACCCTAATACAAACTATGGACATTGGGGAGCAATGGTTTATTAGTATAGGTTCGTCAGTTGTAACAAATGTACTGCTCTGTTGAGAGATGTTGGTAATTGGAAAAGCTATTCATGAGTGGATACAGGTTGTATAAGGGAAATCTCTTTTGCTGTGCACATAAAACTGCTCAAAAAGATAGTCTGTTAGGGACGCCTGGGTGGCTCAGTTGGTTGGGCAGCTGCCTTCGGCTCAGGTCATGATCCCGGCGTCCTGGGATCGAGTCCCGCATCAGGCTCCTTGCTCCACGGGGAGCCTGCTTCTCCCTCTGACTCTGCCTGCCACTCTGTCTGCCTGTGCTCGCTCTCGCTCTCTCTCTCTGACTAAATAAATTAAAAATAAATAAATAAATAAATAAATAATTAAGATTGTTAAAAAAAAAAACCTCTTGGAAAACCAAAAGAATGGTCAATTTCCAAATTTGATGAAAATTAGAACTTCAGAGACCCTAAAACTCCACTGATTCCCAAGATAGATGGACATTAAGAAAACCAAGTTGCCGAAAGTTAATGATACAGATAAAAGCATTTTAAAAAAGGAAATGACATAGTATTTGCAGCTAAAGAAAAACTAAGAGCTATGTTCTCATCAGAAGCAATGCAAAGCAAAGTATGATGTAAGTAACATCTTTAAAGTATTAAAAAAAGAAACTTGTGAAACTAAAGTTCTATATACAATGAAAAGAGCCATTAAAATGCTAATAAAATGAAGACATTTTTATACGAACAAAATGAATATACCCCTAACAAAGTTGTGCTATAAAACATATTAAGAGGAATTTCTTCAGGCCGACAGAAAATTGTACCAAATGGAAATTCAAACGTATATTATTGGAAGAGCACAAACATTTTAAAAATCAAAAAACAAAAAAGAATGCAATCTAAAGCCTGTTTCTTAAAGTCATAGCAGACTTATTGTGAAGAGCACAAACATTTAAACAAATTAAAAATATATTTTATCAGTTTTAAGTCTTTTTCTAAAATCACACCTAGGGAGGAAAAGTAAATTATATCCCAAATGAGTAAAAGAAAGGAAACAATAAAGAGCAGAGGTAATGAAAGAAAAAAATAAAAAAACAGAAAAGAATGCAATCTAAAGATTGTTTTTAAAGTTATAGCAGACTTATTGTGAAGATCATTTCAGAATGTATACCAATATCAAATCACTAATGTATACCATATTGTATGTAATTATACTTCAATAACAAGAAAAAAATCAGTACTGTTGATAAATATCTAGGTAGAATGGTTAATATGAAAGGAAATGAACACACACCAATTACCAATATCACAAAATAACTTGAATTCCAGATATTTAAAGGATGAATAGGGGATATTGCCAACAATTTATAAGACATGAATAAATCCCTTGAAAGCCAAAATTATCAAAACTGAAATGAAATTACACTACCTCAGAAAATATGAATTGCCTTATATCCATTAAAGATGATAAGTTGTAATTAAAACCTTCCAAAATATAACTTCTAGACCAACATAGGTTCACTGGTGAATTCTATAAAAAAAAAATTTTTTAAAGAATAACTAATATAAATTTTTCGTAACTGTTTCAGGCCATAGAGATAGAGGAAATTGTCCTATTATTTTCTATTATTCTGATACCAAAATGATAAAAGAACTTATAGGAAAAGACAGTGACAGATTAATAATCATGAACATAGACACGTAAGTTCTCAAATGTTCAACAAAAGTTTCAAGCAAATCATCTCTCCAATCCTTATAAATAATAATGCATATATTAAAAAAAAAGGAATCCATGTGATCATTGCCTACAATTCAGGGAAAAAATAACAAAATGCAACACCCATTTATAACAAAATTCTCAACAAACTAGGAATATAAAGAAACATTGTCAAATATTCAAATATTGAAGGACAGCTTTAAAAAAAAAAAAACTACAGCTAACATTAGAATTAATTGTGATAAACTAAATACCTTTTCTCAAGTATTTAAACAAGAGAAGGATGATTATTTCTATCCAGCATTTGCATTCAGTAATGTACTGAAGGTCTTAGTGACATAAGAAAGGAAAATGAGGGACCCCTGGGTGGCTCAGTCAGTTAAGTGTCTGCCTTCGGCTCAGGTCATGGTCCTGGGGTCCTGGGATTAAGTCCTGCATCGGGGCTTTTATAAAAACCCTTTATAAAAGGAAGATGAAAGAAAAGTAGATTGTAAAGGACGAATTAAACATTCTTCATTCTCAGAAGACATGATCACATATGTAAAAAAGTCTTCATAGAAGCTACTGAAAATAGGGAGTTTAGTAAGGATATACGACAAGAATGTATATGTAAATTAATTCTATTTCTACATATGCAGCACGAACCATTAGAAAATGAAAATAAGAGCATGAAAACCAAGATTTGTCCCTAAGAATAAATTTTTAAAATATGTGCAAATTAATTATTCCCCAAATCATCTACATATTCCCTGTGATCTCAGCAAAAATACCAGGAGATGATTTGTGTATATTGGCAATCCAATTTTAAAGTTTAAAAAGAAAAATATCCACACCCATTAGAAAGACTAAAATTAAAATGTCTGGCCAATGCCAGGAGCTGGCAGTGATATGGAGCAATGGGAACTCTCCTGCATCATTGGCAAGAATGTAAAATGGTACCTTAGGGAACTGTTTGGTAGTTTCTCAATAAAGTCAAACAGAAATTCATATGACTCAGCAGTTCCACACAGTTTCTTTTCACCAGAGGAATGAAAACTTATTTCCACCCCAAAACTTGTATGCCTAGGTTCATAGAAGCTTTATTTAAAGCCCAAAGATAGAAATATCTCAAGTTCTGAGATAAATGGATAAACATATGATGGGATATTCATCCAATGGAATTCTACCTGACCAAAAATATGCTGAACTAATGAATCTAGACACAAAAGATCTATACTGGGTAAACCTAGTTATGTGAAATTTTATACTGAACTGATTTAATCTATAATGGCAAAAAAAAAAAAAAAAAATCACTAATTGCCTGTACTTAGGAGTGGTAGACCAGAATTGACTTTAGAGGGCACAAGACATTTTGTTTTATTTTGTTTTGTTTAGTTTTAGTGAAGGAACAGTTCTGAATCCAGGAATATACATTTGTCTAAACTTACTGAATTGGATTGTCCCATTTATTGTCAGTAAATTGTACCTGAAATTTTAATTGAAAAAGTAAAAAGAAAAACCACTCAGTGATTTCAGATTGGAGGTATTCTTAACACTGCCTTCCGTTCACCTCAGCCCTAGATTTTACTGACTTGTGCCCAGAGGACCTGGGTTTTAATTTAGGTTCCACAGTTAATTAGCTCTGTGATCTCAGCTAAGTCACTTGCTTCTCTTAGCTTCTTCCTTGGTAAACGAGAGAACTGGACTAGACAATCCCAAAGGTCCACCAAACTCTGAATATCTGGAGTGAAGAAATACATAATTGAAGCCTTAATAGGGTCATTGAAATGTTTTCTTTAGTTCATTTTACATTTGGTTTAATAAAAGATAAGTTAATTAATATATATTTATATGACTGATGATTTAATGTTAAAATATTTTTCCAACACTGAATAATATTACCTACAAGGACAGAGATTAATCTAGATATGACATAGGATTCTAGTGGCTTAAGCAAGAGAAATAAATACTACACTCTTTCTTTGGGATTGTTCACTAGGGATCTCAGAGTCAAGTAAAAAGTTTACTTTTCTTGTTCTGATTTTTAGTCACCAATACTATTACTGTTATCAGATAAAAAATGTGATTATTAAATATCCAGTTCTTCTAAGAATGCAGAAGTATTTAAAAAGCAAAAAAGATTCCCTGACTTGGATATTGCATTTGAAATGTGATCTGTTCATATGATCACAAATGCAATTCACCCCTGACTTTCCAGCAGTCCCAATAGAATTACTCTTTGTTTACTAATCTAT
Source organism: Mustela lutreola (assembly GCF_030435805.1). Taxonomy (NCBI): domain Eukaryota; kingdom Metazoa; phylum Chordata; class Mammalia; order Carnivora; family Mustelidae; genus Mustela; species Mustela lutreola. The sequence goes on along the minus strand of NC_081293.1, from coordinate 168,066,039 downwards.
GGTTGACATATATCACTCTATTATTTTCAGATGTACAACATAATCATTTGAAATAAATGATCACCAAAATAAGTCTGGTTAACATCTGTCACTTCACATAATTATAAAAGTGTTTTCTTGTGATAAGAACTTTTAAATCTACTGTCTTAGCAACTTTCAAATATACAGTACTGTATTATTAACTACAGTCACTGTGATGTACATTATATCTCCAGGATTTACTTATTTTAAAACTGGAAGTTTGTATCTTTTAATCACCTTCATCCATTTTACCCATAGGTATTTGTGTTTTTCTGTCTGACTTACTTCACTAAGCATAATGCCCCCAAGATTCATACATGTTGCAAATAGCAAAATTTCCTTCTTTTTTATGGCTGAATAATTTGTGTGTGTGTGTGTGTGTGTGTGTGTATGAGATATTTTTTATTTTACCTATTTATCCACTAATGGACACCTAGGTTGTTTCCATATCTTAACTATCACAAATAATACTCTAGGAGCCCAGATATCTTTTCAAGTTAGTGTTTTAATTTTGTTTGGATAAATATCCAGAAATGGAACTTCTGGGCCATATGGTAGTTCTATTTTTAATTTTTTGAGCAACCACCATACTGTTTTCCATAGTGGCTTGTTTCAGTGTACATTCCCACCCACAGTGCAAAAAGGTTCCCCTTGCTCCACATCCTAGCCAGCATGTATTTCTTGTCTTTTTGATAGTAGCCATTTTACCAGCTCTAAGGTGATATTCCATTATGATTTTGATTTGCATTTCCCTGATAAGTGATACTTAGCATCTTAGAATTGACCTATTGGCCATCTGTGTGTCTTCTTTGGAAAGAAGGAAATATTCAGTTCCTCTGACCATTTTTTAATCAGATTGTTTATTTTTTGCTCTTGAGTTATATGAGTTTTTCATACATTTTTAGATACTAATCCCTTCTCAGATATATGACTTACAAATATTCTCTCCCACTTGGTAGGTTGCCTTTTTTATTTTTTATTTTGTTGGTTTCCTTTGCTGTACAGAGCTTTTTAGTTTGATTTAGTTCTACTGGTTTATTTTTCTTTTGATGCCTTTGATTTTGGTGTCAAATCCAAAACATCATCAACAAGATTGATGTCCAGGATGCCATCTGTGTTTTTTTCTAGGAATTTTATGGTTTTCGGTCTTACGTTCAAGTTTTTCATCCATTTTGAGTTAATTTTTGTGTATACTGTAAAATGTCAGTTCAATTTTATTATTTTGCATGTGGCTGTTCAGGTTTCTCAGTACTATTGAGGAGACTGTTCTTCTTGCCTCTTTTTTTTTTTTTTTTTTTTTTTGGTAAATTAGTTGACCATCTATGTGAAGGTTTAATATCAGGCTCTCTATTCAGTTCATTGATTGCTGTATCTCTTTTTATGCCAATACCATTCTGTTTTGATTACTGCAGTTCTGTAATATACTTTGAAATCAAGAAGTGTAATACCTCCAGCTTTGTTCTTCTTTCTCAAGATTGCTTTTGTAATCCCATATAAATTTTAGTATTATTTGTTCTATTTCTGTGAAAAATGCCATTGGAATTTTTATAGGGATTGCACTGAATCTATAGATTGCTTTGGGTAATAGGTCATTTTAATACTACTCATTCTTCTAATCCATGAGCATGGAATATTTTTCCTTTGATTTGTGTCTTCTCTAATTTTTTCTTCAATGTCTTGCTTTCAGTGTATATGTCTTTCTTTCACCTTCTTGGTTAAATTTATTCCCAGATATTTTGTTTTCTTCAATGCAATTTGCAAATGGGATTGTTTACTTCATTTCTCTGATAGTTCATTGTTAGTGTGTAGAGATGGAGCAGATTTTTGCATATTGATTTTTGTATCCTGCTACTTTTCTGAATTTTCTGATTAGTTCAAACAGTTTTTTGATGGAGTCTTCGGGTTTTTCTATATCTAATATTATGTTTTTGCAAATAGTGATAATTTTACTTCATTCTTTCTTATATGGATATATTTTATTTCTTTTTCTTGCCTAATTGGTCTGGCTTGGACTTCCAATACTATGTTGAATAAGAGTGTTGAGAATGGATACTCTTGTCTTGTTCCCAATCTTAGCAGAAAAGCTTTCAGTTTTTAAATGTTGAGTATTATGCTAGCTGTGGGTTTATCATATATGGCTTTTATTATGTTGAGGTACTTTCCCTTTATAACCACTTTGTTGAGAGTTTTTAAACTAGATGTTAGTTGTATTTTCTATATTTTCTATTTTTTATTGTTTATATAAATATCACTAAAATCTGAAGACTATACTGTTGCACTCTCCTTTGCTATTTAGTCATTTGTAGGACTCTAATACGTGTTTTAAGGAATTAAAATCCTTCTAATTCTTCAAAATATACTTAATTTGCACCTAAATACCAAATAAAACAAATTTAAAAAAAAAAAAACAAAAATCCTTCTACCTTCCTTCTTTACTGCCTTATATTTAGAGGCACTTTTAATCTATAAAGAGCCTAATGCACTACCTGGTAGATAGACTCAATGTTCAAGAAGTGCTTGGACAAGGGTCAGGGCGAGGCAAGTGAGACCCTTGCCTTGGGTGCAAAAATATAGGAGGTGGTTATTTATCATTATCAAGGTAAATATTTTAATGCAATATTTTAAGAAACCACATTTTAATTTAAAAATCCAAGATAAACAATAAATACAGGATTAGTAAGGATACTGAACTGAACCTCATGTTTTTATTCATTCTTTCCAAAAAAAACTATGTTGTGAATAAGCATTATACATTACCTTAATCTTACAAGTGTATTTCAGATGGTTGTTTGGAACACTGAAATAGAAATTAAAAATTTAATTTCTTCTGTGCATAAAGAAACCAAATTTGGAACTGAATGGTAGAACAACAGATTTCTGTCTTTATTATAAACATAATATTGTATCATTTGGAATATTTTTTACCTGTGGTAATAAGGACAATATTTGAATATTTATAAATAACAAATCCTCTAGAGTTCCTTATTTTAAGAGATATTTGAATTCACTGGTTTTTATTTACTGTCAACATTAAAAAGTATCGTATTCATCCACTTATTTCTAGTAATCCATAACCTGACCAATTCAGAGAATCTTCTCAGAATGCTTCAGTCCCACTGCTGGGTCACATTGAAGCAGAAAACTGTCAGGGAACTGTGTATGTACAAAATCAGTGAGTTTAGAAAATGGAAGGAAAATATTTTAAAACATTCTACTTTCACATACTTACACATGTATTTCTTATATGGTATACTAACTTAACTAAAACTTGGATGTCTAAATGGCAGTCCTTATAATCTATTTTTCTACATTTCAATCTAAATGCTTTAATTGTATACATTACCAATGAAATATGGATATAAGAAGCTTCTTTATTTTTTTTTAAAGATTTTATTTATTTATTTGACAGAGAGAAATCACAAGTAGACAGAGATGCAGGCAGAGAGAGAGAGAGAGGGAAGCAAACTCCCCGCTGAGCAGAGAGCCCGACGTGGGACTCGATCCCAGGACCCTGAGATCATGACCTGAGCCGAAGACAGTGGCTCAACCCACTGAGCCACTCAGGCGCCCCAAGAAGCTTCTTTAAAACCAAATTACATAAGAACTCAGGCAAGAAATGTTATTTTATAGCAATACCAAAAGTAAATCAGTGATTGTGAATTTGAATATTTTTCAACTCCTGAATATTAAATATTAAATATCTTAATTTGCATCTATCTTTGTGTTAAAAATAATTAATGTATATATAATGCACTCAGTATACTTTAAGAACTTTGGTTGTGAAGTCAATAACTATAAAATAATGCCTGAGTTATAAAGTTACTGAGATTCTGACATGTCTGAGGCTGAGGGCATAATATCAAAATAGAGGCATCTTATATGAGTGATGTCTTTTTCATATTTTGTGTAAAAACTTGGCTTTTAGTATGAGTGAACCTGGCAAAGTTTTAATGTGAGCTTTACAATTGAACGCATTATCTCTATTTTCCTATATGTCAGCCTTCTTATACAAAGTGGTATACAGATAATACAATATGTCTTCTGTTGTAACCACCAATAATCAGTAAAAGTGCTGTTCCTATAGATATGGCCCCTTTCTACATATTTAAGCATAGCCTAGGTGGTATGTTTATTCACCTAAAATCATCACATAGTGGGTGGTGAATCTACCCACAGCTATCGTCTATCTGGATATAGAAAAATCACAAGAATAACTGGTGCAGTTTTATAAATTACAAGGTTTTTATAGCCTAGGGCTAAAATTTTTTTGTCAGGGAGATTGGTTGGGGAATCTTCCATTTTTCTGCAGACTTTTGTGCATAGATAGGACAGTGGATATCAATTCAAATTCTTCCCTGCCTAGCAGGCATTTCTGGTCATAGAGAAGTACAAGAGGGAATGTCTATATCTGCTTAACCAAAAAGCTGGGTCACTGCCTGACTCAGGAGGCAGCGCATCTAACTTTATTTCTTGATTATTCCTACTACCTATGAAAAGTATAAGAGTACTAGACATTCTCTATTATAACCACCACTGGCTTTATTTTCTCTATATCATTTTTGTGGGAAGCCTATATATGGATCCTTAAAATCTGGGGGATGTTTTTCTGGAACATTATCCCCCTTATCCTGGAAACAATTTTGAGAAGGTATTGCCATATATAACAATGAGGTAAAGTATTTTTAAATTTCTCTGAAACATCAGGTCATTTAATTTGATAGTCACCTGAGGTCCCCGTTTCCAAAGAAAGCAGTGAGGTTTTCATAGAATGTTGTGGCACTCTGTTAGCTCTTTGAGAGCTGTGGCAAACACCATTGCTTCATAAGTGTCACCTCTCCCAGCTTAGCAGAGACCCACTGACATAGGCCTCTGTCTTACATTCAACAACTAATTTATATTTTAAAAAATTATCTTAAGCACAATGCTTCAGAAACAAAATACAATCAAAAGAATTTTATATCATGATCAAGTGGTATTTTTTTTTCCGGGTATACAACATTAGAAAATGAATCATATATTCACCAGAGTTGTAAAGTAGAAAACCCATATGATCACATCAGTTGGCACAGAAGAAACACTTGACAAAACACAATATCATTCAAGACAAAAACTTTCAGCCAACAAGGAATACAAAGGAACATCCTCACTTTGATAAAGAACATCTATAAATAACCTACAGCAAACAACATGTCTATAGTGAGAAGCCAGAAAAGTTTCCTTTAAGCTCAGGAGCAAGGCAGTTATGTTCTTACTCACTAGCACTATCCAAAATTGTAGTGGAAGTCCTAGTCAGTGCAATAAGACAAGAAAAGGGGATAAAAGTTTACAAATTGAAAAAAGAAGAAATAAGACTATATTCACAGATGGTAGGATTGTCTATGGTGGAAACCTCAAAATCAACAACAAAAATTCCTAGAACTAATAACTGAGTAAAACTAGGTCTCAGGATACAAAGTTCATATGTGAAAATACCTGTGAAGAACAATCAAAATTTAGAACTAAAAAAAAGTTACCCTCTCCAATAGTACCCCCAAAATGAAATGCTTGAGTAAAAATCTAATAAAGTATGCACAAACATATATGCAGAAAACTACAAAGTACTGATGAAAAAGTCAAAGGTATGTGCATGTATGGATATTCCAAATTTACGTGTAAGAGCACTCAGTGGTGTTAAGATGTCACCTCTTCCCAATTTGATCTATAGATTCAGTACAATCTCAATCAAAATCTCAGTAGGTATTTTGTGGATATTGAAAAACAGATTTTAAAGTTTATGTAAAAAGACAAAGATTTAGAATAACTAACAAGATACTGAAGAACTAAGTTGGAGAACACTTGTAATTTTAAGATTTACTGTAAAAGATGGGGCGCCTGGGTGGCTCAGTGGGTTAAGCTGCTGCCTTCGGCTCAAGTCATGATCCCAGGGTCCTGGGATCGAGCCCCGCATCGGGCTCTCTGCTCGGCAGGGAGCCTGCTTCCTCCCCTCTCTCTGCCTGCCTCTCTGCCTGCTTGTCATCTCTCTGTCAAATAAATAAATAAATAATCTTAAAAAAAAAAAAAAAAGACCAATTCTATGGTACTCCAGTACTCCATAGGATGGGAGTGAATGAATGTTCACAACAACATATTGAAGAGGCTGTCCGAGGAGATTTGTAACCTGGAAGTGTTCAGTGGGAGGGAGAAGGATCTTTAAAAAAAAAAAAAAGACTTATGTAAAAGTACATAATCAAGATAGAATGGTATTAACAATAGACACAAAGTTTAGGTGAACAGAATAGAAAATCTAAAAATAGAACTACACAACTAGAGTCAACTGATCATTGACAAAGAAGCAAAATAACGAACAGAGAACAGTCTCTTCAGCAGATGGCACTAGAACAAGTGGACACCCAGAGCTAGTACCCACGCCTGGAATTGGGTCGCAACCTCAGACACTCCTGCCGTCTGCCACTGCCTCTAGACCATGGACCCCCGCAAAGTAAGCGAGCTTCAGGCTTTCATGAAAATGTGTAAGCAGGATCCAAGCGTTCTGCACACCGAGGAAACGCGTTTCCTGCGGGAGTGGGTGGAGAGCATGGGGGGTAAAATACCACCTGCCACTCATAAAACTAAATCAGAAGACAGTATCAAGGAAGAAAAACCAGATAGTAAGAAGGCGGAGGAAAACATAAAGACAGATGAACCATCAAGTGAGGAGAGTGATCTAGAAATTGACAATGAAGGTGTGATTGAACCAGATACCGATGCCCCTCAAGAAATGGGAGATGAAAATGTAGAGATAACTGAGGAAATGATGGATCAAGCAAATGATAAAAAAGTGGCTGCCATTGATGCCCTAAATGATGGTGAACTACAGAAAGCCATTGACTTGTCCACAGATGCCATCAAACTAAATCCTCGCTTGGCCATTCTGTATGCCAAGAGAGCCAGTGTCTTCATCAAATTACAGAAGCCAAATGCTGCCATTAGAGACTGTGACAGAGCTATTGAAATAAATCCTGATTCAGTTCATCCTTATAAGTGGCGCGGGAAAGCACAGAGACTTCTGGGCCATTGGGAAGAAGCAGCACATGATCTTGCCCTTGCTTGTAAACTGGATTATGATGAAGATTCTAGTGCAATGCTGAAAGAAGTTCAACCAAGGGCCCAGAAAATTGCTGCGGAGAAAATGTGAGCGAAAATGTGAAGAGCGAGAGATCAAAGAAAGAATAGAAAGGGTTAAAAAGGCTCAGGAAGAACATGAGAGAGCCCAGAGGGAGGAAGAAGCCAGACGACAATTAGGAGCTCAGTATGGCTCTTTCCCAGGTGGCTTTCCTGGGGGAATGCCCGGTAATTTTCCTGGAGGAATGCCTGGAATGGCAAGGGGGATGCCTGGAATGGCAGGAATGCCTGGGCTCAATGAAATTCTTCGTGATCCGGAAGTTCTTACAGCCATGCAGGATCCAGAAGTTATGGTGGCCTTCCAGGATGTGGCCCAGAACCCAGCGAATATGTCAAAATATCAGAGCAATCCAAAGGTTATGAGTCTTATCAGTAAATTGTCAGCCAAATTTGGAGGTCAAGCATTATGCCCTGCTGACAAATAAAGCCCTTGCTGAAGGAAAAGCAACTTCGATCACTTAATGGATGTTGCAATAATACAAACCAGTGTACCTCTGACCTTCTCATGAAGAAAGCTGGGGTGCTGTGAAGAGAATCCCTACCCCTCTGCTCCCCATGCAACTGAAACATTCTACAATGGTTTGCCATTGGGATATTCATTCAGATAATGTTTTCCTACTAGGAACTACAAACTTTAAACACTTTTTAAACCTTAAAAATATTTAAAAACATATTAAAAGGGTGTGTTAGTCTTTACATTTTTCTAATCATTTCAGTTTTTTTTCCTTTGGATTAATTGGGCAAGGAATATATTTCAGTGTGGAAGATTCAGTGCTCAGTTATAACGAGTGAAATAAAGGTTTATTAGTGGGAGGCAAATAATGCATTAAAGTAGATGAAGTTTGAGGAAAAAAATAACAAGTGGACATCCATATCCATAAATAAATAAATAAATAAACCTGGATACAGATTTTACACCTTTCACAAAAATTAACTCAGAATGGTTCATAGGCTTAAATGTAAAATTCAAAACTATAATACTTCTTGAAAAAATATGAAACTACCTAAGAAAATATATATGACCTCAAGTTTAGTGATAAATTTTAAATACAATAGCACAATTTCTAAAAGAAAAAAAATGATAGGTTGGGATTTATTAAAATGAAAAACTTCTGCTCTGTGAAAGACTCTATTAAGAGCATGAAAATATAAGCCATATCTATACTGGGAGAAAATATTTGCATGACACATGTATGATAAAGGACTTGTGTCTAAGATACGCAAAATAAATAAATAAATAAATAAGAAAACAAATAGTTGAATTAAAAATGTATAAAGATCTGAACAGACACCTTACCGATGAAATCATATATAGTATATAGATGGCAAATTATCCTGTGAAAAATTCTCAACATTGTTTGTCATTATGGAATTCCAAATTAATGAGATTCCATTATATACCTATTAGAACAACTAAGATTAAAAAATGAACAAAACCAATTGCTGATGAGGATGTAGGGTAATAAGAACTCTCATTTATTGCTAGTAGAAATACAAAATGGGACAGATGCTTTAAAAGATTGGAAGTTTCCTGCAAAGCTAAGTATAGTCTTAGTATAGGATCCAAGAGTCCTGGTCCTAGGTAGTTACCATGGGCAAGTCCTTCCATCTCCTTGGTTCTTAGTTTTCTTGCTCATAAAATGGGAACAAAAATGTCACCTACCACAGAATTGGGTCATACTTTTAAATGAGATAATGTGTAAAAGCCCTTATCATAGTGCTTGGCACAGTGTAAGCACCCATTTATAGTAGCTATTATTTTGTCAGTTACGAACATCATGTTGGGTTTCAATTTAAAAAAAGACTTAATATCTAACATGATTAATTCTGGAAGTTTAAAAAGTACATTTACTATTTTTTGTCAGTAATGCATGCGCATTGTTTGAGAAGTCTGCTGGGCCTATGAGACCCAAACTAAAAACAGCAGTCTCTCTCCTGCCTGTTATGCCGAAATCAGCCATTCTCAACACTGTCGTTTCTTCCAGTGCTTACCTATTTTTAAAGTGTGTGCATGTCTGTGTGTGTGCGTATATTATAATACTACCTTCTGATTATTCAATTAGACACTGTCCATTGACTTTCTATTATAATCAAAGAAGATTTTCACTTTCCAAGTTTTGTTAAATCACAACTATTTGTCAAATCCATATTCAGTGATTTCCCTTTTATAAGCATGAACATATTCTTCACTAATGAATCAAGTATTTTGATTACATTTCCATTTTGGGGCTACATTTTTTTTTTTCCTAGACTAAATGCTTTTTCAAGATTTTAAAAATTTGGTAGTTCTTGAATCTTAAAATTCAAACTGCTCTATAAAATGTCTTTCAATATAATGTTCTAGTGGGTCAAATTTTTCATATAATTTATATATCAGTTCCAATTTTTTTTCTGAAACTCCAACTTTCTAGCCATATGAAATTTTGAAGGTATTGTTCGATAACTTTCCAGCTTCTAAAACTGCTGTTGAGAAGCCTTTATTCTTATTCTCTTCTATTTAAAAACAAGTAATTGAGTTTTTATGATGCCTTTGATTTCAAACTACAAACCATGTTTAAATCCTGGCTCTGAGATTTGGGCATCTGTATGATTGTGGTTTATGCTCAATTTTCCCATCTATGAATGGGGTATAATAATACTACCTTCTGATTATTCAATTAGACACTGTCCATTGACTTTCTATTATAATCAAAGAAGATTTTCACTTTCCAAGTTTTGTTAAATCACAACTATTTGTTAAATCCATATTCAGTGATTTCCCTTTTATAAGCATGAACCTACCTACATTGTAGACTTTTTCTCTGGATGAAATAAGTTAATATAAGAAAAGCGCTAATAATAGAACCTGGCAAATAGCAAAATTCTCTTCCAGTATTTGCTGTCCTCTTCATCATCATTATCATACAATGGGAACCCATTTAGGAATTTTAAGAAGGAGAGTTTTCAAACAGTCACTGGCTACTGAGTAGTGGATGGTTTGGAAAGTGGCACGACATAATGTTCAGAAACAAGTTAGGAGTGACCAACTCTAAATGAACCTTCTTCGGACAAGTGTTGTGTGTGAATCAGAAGTTGTGTGATAGAGGGGCAGTAAAAAAAAAAAAAAAATTCATTAAAAGATGATTTCATGTTTTTAGGGCTCTGGTAAAACAGAGGCTCAACAATTTAGACAAACAGGATGCTTCATTTTTGCTATTTCAAGAAAAAGTGGTACAAGCCAATGTGGGGGAAATCAGAACTTTGTCCACCTTTCTTACAAGCGTTTAAGAGTAGAACTTTCTTTTCTTTTTTTTTCTTTTTTCTTTTTTTTTTTTTTTAATTAAATGTGGGAAGGTGGGAACAGAAGTTTTCATAATGGTTTTTACTGCTTTTGCTTCTCAAGGTTTTAATCTAGACCTGACTCTGGCTCTGAAGATGTTATCTGGCCCCTGAGGAGCAGAAATAGACTCCCTCACACATTTGCTCATTTCAGACTCATCACACCCATGGCTGTGCATGTGTCTTCATGAATCATAGAAAAGAAAATGCTTAGCTGAGAAATCTAATCATTGATTGTCCACACGTCATTCACTTTTCTCTCTCCTCTTTAATTAAAAATTCACTTTTACGTTACAGGCAATTGGGGTCATGTCACTATTGAATCCCGTTTTCTCTGTCAAAACAATTACACTTCCATCAAAGAGTCATTTTTGAGAGGAGAACCTGTTCATAAATATACATAAATAAATAATGTAGCCAGATAACCTAGAAATTGAGTTTGAATTTGGCTATCCCTAGGGTCTAAGAAAAGTAACTTTCCATGCCAACCATGTTCCAAAATACGACCAACACCAATTTGCCCATGCTGTCCTTTCTTCTTTTATGAAGCACACGTGTGTGGCTGCTTCTGTGACATATTGAGCCAGGCTTACACATCCAGTTTATTTTTTTACCATCCAATTTAAATTATTTTTATGATGCGGAGTCCAGTAATGAAGGAGTGCATCGCAGCCTGGGACATCTGGCGGTGTAGTAGGTGTCGATACAATAATCAATTACTCCTGAGGCTAATGCTTGTCATGCCCTCTCACAGAAAGTGGGGGCAGAAGGAAGGTGATACTTAATTCACAGCAAGAAGACAGGCCATTTAATTGGATTAGCTGGCATCTCCCTTTTATCCCTCTCCTCTTATTCCCCACCTCTTAACAGCCCCCTCTCCTCGCACCACACACATATCAAAAGTTACAGAGTTTGGGGGCGCCTGGGTGGCTCAGTGGTTTGGGCTGCTGCCTTCGGCTCGGGTCATGATCTCAGGGTCCTTGGATCGAGCCCCGCATCGGGCTCCCTGCTCCGCAGGAAGCCTGCTTTCCTTTCTCTCTCTCTCTATCTCTGCCTGCCTCTCTGCCTACTTGTGATCTCTGTCAAATAAATAAATAAAATCTTTAAAAAAAAAAAAAAAGTTACAGAGTTTGGCTATTATGCTGAAAACAGGAGCTAATTTTTAAATGAACCAATTGGATTGACTTAAGAGGACCAGGATCCATGCCGCTTCACGTCTGCCGTCATCAGGGATGAAGCATTGAGAGGCTAAAGCGAAGACGGTGCGGTTCCCTTGACCACCTCCCCTTGTGCGATCCCGTCTTCCATTGCTACCCCTGCTTTCACCTGGACAGTGGAGCGGCTCTAGGGTGGGCTAATGCAGCACTTTTCCAAAGTGTAAGTGTTCAGATCATCCTTCTGGAAGGTCAGTGCTAGATGGCAGTGAGGTTCTCCCTGACTTTCCCCTTGAGTCTGATCAGATTTTACTTGGCTCCAGAGGCTGCAAGCTATAACTCTAGTCTATTTACATCATATTGTTGTAAATAATGGAAGTCAGCATGCAAAACTCCAAAATGAATCGTCTTTTGAACTCAATGAAAATTGGAAATGGTTTCATTTCTCACTCAAATGGTTGCTCTTGAATAGCACCTTATTGTAATACTAGCAATATTTGAGCTGGAGAGGTCTTATCTCATGGAAAAATTCCAAGCTCATTTTTAAGAAATTTGGGATCCATTCCTTCTTCAGGAGGCAAAAAAGACAATACTGAACACATACTGAAAGGTGCTATTCTAAGCTCTTCACGTATATTATCTTGTTTAACGTGCATAAAACCCCTGTGAGCTAAGTTTTATTATCATCTCCATTTTATGAAGTAGGTTATAGGGACACAGATTCAACCTTGACAGCCTGAGCCCATTGTTTCCCATACATATAAACTGCGGTGAGTTTTCTTTTTCTTTTTAGTTTTTTTTTTTTTTTTAATTTTTTCAGTTGTTTTGGTTGTTTTTATTTTTTCAGTTTTTTTATTTCCAAGATTCGTTGTTTATGCGCCACACCCAGGGCTCCATGCAGTCTGTGCCCTCCATAATACCCACCACCAGGCTCACCCAACCCCCCACCCCCCTCCCCTCCAAAACCCTCAGTTTGTTTCTCAGAGTCCACAGTCTCTCATGCTTCATCTCCCCCTCCAATTTCCCCCAATCCACTTTTCCTTTCCTTCTCCTACTGTCTTCCATGTTATTCCTTATGCTCCACAAGTAAGTGAAACCATATGATAGTTGACTCTCTCTGCTTGACTTATTTTTTTAAAGATTTTATTTATTTATTTGACAGAGTATAGGCAGGGGGAGCAGCAGGCAGAGGGAGAAGCAGGCTCCCCACTAAGCAGGGAGCCTGACCCAGGACTCGATCCCAGGATGCTGGGATCATGACCTGAGCCGAAGGCAGATGCTTAACTGACTGAGCCAGCCGGGCATCCTGAATTTTTTTTTTTTTTTAAGATTTTATTTATTTATTTGAGAAAGAGAGAGGAGGAGCGGGAGAGGTGGGGAGGGGCAGGGGGAGAGGGAAAGGAGAAGCAGACTCCCTGCTTGGAGCTCGAAGCAGGACTTGATCTTAGTACCCTAAGATGACGACCTGAGTTAAAGTCAGATGCGTAATTCACTGAGCCACCCGGATGCTCCTAAGCTGGGGTGACTTTTAAAAGGAATTTGTGGGAAGCAACCATCAACCAGAATAGGTGCTAAACTTAGCTCTGGCACAGAGCCCCAGAGGCCCACTGTATACAGGCATTCACATGGCTGGGGTGGAAGATCCTGGTGGCCCCAGGATGGGACCAGAGCCACAAGGAAGGATAGAGAGACCCTTTAAAGAGTCCGAGGCAGCAGCTACCTACCAATCTGTATAGTAATTTTTCAGTATTTTAACAATAGAATCATAGTGATGACACAAAATGAACTTTCAGCTCTATAATCTCTGCACCCAAAATTAACCTACCAGCAGAGATTCTAATAAGAATCTAGCAACAAATGCCAGCAGAAGCCCTATTCAGACAGTTCCTTTTTGTTTCACTGCCTGTATCTTTTTGGCCTTAAGCACATTCAAACATGTTCATTTGCAATGTTGAAGTCATTGCCATCTTAAGTTGACTGATTGGATATGAAGCACAAGAAGAGAGTATGTCAGGCTCTGGATTAGTCCTAATAGCTTTTGGTGGTGGTGGGGGGAATGCATAGCTGAAGAATATAGTGCATGAACCCTATTTGGAAAATTCCACAATCTTCTCAAAATATCTGAACTTTGATAAAATCACAAAGGAATAAAAGACTTGCTCAGGTATGACTCACAGTAGCACAAAAGATATTTAGCTTTGTAAGAAAGTCTCACGTTTGAAGAATATTCTCTTCCTGCTGCTGATAAATGGGAAAAAAAGGTACATTCATTTACCGAGAGCAGAATATGCCCCCAAATAGCAAACGGGGTTTTATGTAAGTCACTTTTCAAGTTAGCTAAGATTTTGTCAATTATTTGATGGGTTTTAGCTTAGGGATAAATTTGAAGCTGTTTTTTTTTTTTCCTGGTGAAGCCAGTAATAGGGAAATGTGTTCTGAAGCAAGGAAAAGAGAAACTGGAGAATTGAGCTAACTTAATAGAAATCTAACATTTGCTGTTGCATTCAATAATTACTTTTTTTTTTCAGATTCCTTTAAAGATGAAAGGTTTTTGTATTAAAAATTTTTATTACCAGGCTATCATGGGAAAAAAAAAATCTGTGTGATATCTATGCATTTCCTGTTTGAAAATACACAAGTGATCTGATGCCTGTCTTTATTGCAATGGTTTCTGTTCCAAAGAGTCTTAATCTGGAGAGTAGATGACAGAAACTTAAACAACTGGAAATATTTTAAGATGAGCCATGCAAAAACACTTGAGCTGCTTGCCGTTCAGCGTCACAGCAGTCTGTCCACTTGCAGAGAGAAAGGCAGTGTTGTGTTGCAGGGAGCTGTGGGAACTTGGCTGCATGACTCACTTGAAGCCTTTGTTATTACATGACTCAGACCTGGTAATCCTCACCCAATTACCTTCCCGAGTATATCTTCGTTTTGTTAAAATGTTTGAGAACTGCTGCAGAGATTCTAATAAGTCCAAATGTGCCTTTACAAGGAGAGAGAGAGGGAGAAGTGTCTCTCGAGAAAGGTGCGCCCTTCCTATAAACTCTGGATTTTATTATGGGCGTGCCAGGGGTACGCGAGTCTGGTGTAACACATGATGGCCAGATCTATTTTATATTCAGGGAAGTCAAATGAGTTCTCTAAGTGGCACGAAGCTAAGTACACTCACATAGTTTCTGAGTGTATTGGTTCTTCAGCGTACATTAAGCCTTTCCAGATTTATCCTCAGAGCTTGGCCGTGTGCCAGAATTCAGACTCTGTTCTGTTGGGCAGTGGGCTGAGTATTCCCAGGTGCCGCCAGAGTTTTATGCCTCATCCTTATTTACAGTTTTTCTTAGGATTGCTTTGAAGTGTGAACAGTCAAGTTGCAGCATGCTGTAAAGTTCTTTCCACATGAGCCCTTTACTTGAATTTCTCTTGCAACACTGAAGCCTTCCTACAACAGAAGTATTTATCTCCAGCCATTACAGTGCATTTAGAAAGAGAAATTCCTTTACAAATATTTGAGAAATAATTTTATTCTCTTTTTGAGTAAGATAGAAATATATACAGCCACTATTATTCTTTCTGCACTATTTCTCTGAGAAAAGAATAGTGGTTTATCAAGCCTCTTAAGTCATTAATTACTGAATTCACAAAGCCTCTTATGGCTGGATGACACATTAGGTAGGGCTTGCAAACATCTTGCGTATAATCCGCATTGTGGGTTATTTGGAATTCGTAACAAAGCTCCTAATACTGATAGGATAACTAATTTGGGGGGCCAAATCTACTTAGAAAAAGGAATGTCTGTCATAGCATATGTACACATCGTGCTTGAATATCCATCTTCCTCGTAATTCTGTCCCTTTCAAAATTTCCCAAACGCAATGCAGATAGTCTATGTTTCTAAGTTTTAATATTCCCTTAGAATAAAAAGCTCTGCGTAGAAATGGAGGGGTGGGTGCATAAAGCAGCCAGTCCCCCAGCGCACTTTCCAAATGACCTCCAGAAGGGGACCCTCTGCATCCAGTAAGAGCACAGTGTGGACCTCTCTTCCGGAAGCAAAGTGAGGTGACACAGACAGCCTTTAGGCCTTGGTGACCAGAGGAAACAAGGGAGTCCTCCCAGAGCCAGAAACAAATGTTGATTTCATATTTGGACTGAGCTTGGGATTCCCATTGAAAAGATGCTTTGCGCCACCCAGATTTTCTCCCTTTCACCCTGCTTTTGTGTGTTTGCCAAAACCATGCTCAAGATTCCAACAACAGTGTTCAAAAATAAAGGTGGCTTTGTATGTGGGGGAGGTAGCCTTGGTGCATGGGAATTGAGTAGTCCCAGTAAAAGGCTAGATGTCTCGGTTAGGTTATCCCAATTTGCAACTCTAACAAACTTTGATTTATATACCAACAGGGTCCAGTGTAGGTGACTTCTGTTCCTTTCAGAATTTTTAATCTTTATTTTTTTTAAATGTCCTAATTTTAAATGATTTTTTCAGAGTTCGACCGCGATAAATGATTGCTGGGAGGACCGTGGCAGTGCTTATGAGCCCACTTACCCTTGCGGTTGATGGCACATTGAGCAATAATGTTGATAACATGCAGCGATCAGTACCTATAGCATTTCCCATCTGACCCCAAGATGAGGTTAATGCAGAAGACAAATAGGAGGGAAGAAGAGCTCCATTTTTTCATCAGGCTGTTACATCAGAAAACGATAAACATCCCCCTGTTCACACCACATCACAGCAGAGGGAAATGCTGCAAACTTCAAGCCATCAACAACTTAAAATTGCTGTTCTCAACTCGATTTTTACAGCAGACTGACCTGTTTGCAGATCATTTTTAATAGCAGAAGAAGAGTTTGTGATTGGAGCTGGGAGTACACAAGTGATTTCCGAACATTTCAGAGGTAAAAATTCCGTATGCTGAAATTCTGTATGCTCCCTCCCATGCCCAGGCACCACAAGCCACATCCTATGCACGCTGTTCCACTGGTACCTACTTCATTACCATGAAAAAGCTTAGGGAGTCTTGGGGGATTTTGCAAAGCATCATTCTCCTTTTATATCCTTTTAAGAGGCCCTCACTGAGACCTCTTCTACAGATGGTTTTCCAAATTTTATGTCCCAGTAAGCAGTAGGGTTTGAGTTTTTAAAGTTACATAAGCACGGGCTTCCAAGTTTATTTCTTTGACTTCTCTGGTCATTGGTACTCACCTCGTGTGTCCCCACTGCAGGGGCTGAAACACGGAGTAGCTTTTTGGGTGACCGGTCACATAGCCACATGGGTACGTTTAATAGAAAGAAAAGTGAGTTACGTGATGTGAGCAGATTGTCAAGGATACGTATCTTTTTATTTTCTTAACCCAAACCCAGCCTCTGTAGATTTTTTTTTTTAATGTTGAAGTTACACCTTCCCCTTCAGATAATAAAAGAATTCAGTGTGAAATTTGCTTTATAAATTTTTGTGAGAGTTCTGTCGTTCTCTCATAATACTTCAGGAGTATATATAGGGAACACATTCAACTGATGCCCTTGATGCCTTAATGATAGAAGCCAGGAGGAAAATGCTGTGTGGGTTTCATTCTTACTTCTTACTCAGTTCTCCCCTCTGTATCATCTGAGCTTGTGTTATACTGACACCGTACTCTTCAATAAAAATAAAAATAAAAGCAGGGGTTAGTTTGATTGTAGTACAGTAGCACCCAGGGAAATGTAGCCCGCAGAAATTTGTCGCTAGAACATCAGGGATCTTATAAAGTAATACTACTACACGGTGAGGTTCAAATGGCAAATAGGGAAGGTGTTTTTTCAAGTCAGCAACCAAACGTATTTAGATTGGAGGGAGCATTTGGCTGCTTGTGTGTGTTTACTTATTTCCAAAATATTAGATGCCATATCAGAATCATATGACATACAAAAAAAACAAAAACAAAACAAAACAAAAAACAAAAAAAAACAGTACCTTGACATTGTTAGCATTTCCATTATAAGTCTTTTTCCCCTTCTAGGATGTTTTAATATCTAGTCAAAATTGAAGTTATCTAAAAGTTAGCACACAGCCCAGGAACTACATTTGTTGAAAATAAATTTTGCAGAAAACTCCTTTTGGCTATTTTTAAATGATAGCATTTCACCCACACAAGAAAGTGAATTTTTGCTTATTTATCTTATTTTATTTTTATTTCTGGCCTCCTATGACTCAAGTACAGCTTCGTTTTCAACCATTAGCCCATGATGTTGACTGGTGCCTGTAGGCATTTTGAGGATAAAAATAAAATGACCAAGTTATTTTGTTTGGAAAAGCAGCTTCTTCACATGTGCTGTATTTTTTTTTCAATAAATATTTCATAAATCTTTTTAAAGCATGGTCTTATCCTTTAGTGCATATGGGAGGCAGCTGAATCTAAACCAAGTGGATATCCTGGAGCTCAGATTCCATTATTCAGGACCAGATTCCCCTTCTCTGAAGTTTCTTGAATGCAGAGATATGCATGACAAGCCCCTTAATATCAGGAATTATTACTAGTCGATTCTGTATTTTACAACTACCCTTTAAGTTACTGTGTATATATGTACTAAATTCCAGGGAAAGGGCCAAAATACTTCTGTTTTGCTGGCTGGGGTATACCTCTTAGTTTCCATTCTATTAAGCCATGTTTCCGAATTACTGAACTAGTTCATCCACCAAGCAGAAAAGTACATTATCCTTGACTCTCCAGATTTAGGCAACCGAGGAGGATAGTAAGCACATATGGAAGAAGAAAAGAATAAGAATCAAAGCCTCAATGATAACCAAATATGCCTCTCAAAAGTATTTTTTAAAATGCAGCAAATAGAATTAGGCAAAGGAAGACTTTATTCAAGGTTATTGCTGTAAGAGTCAAGATGATGGCAGCAGGGGAGAGAGGTTGTGCTCAATTTTTTTGGAACAGAAGGCAGGAAGATTTTTAAGCACTGAGGTGACTTAGTGGAAAAGGACCGGAGGACATTGGGGAGAGGTTGGTCAACATGATTAAGCCATCCACGGTTGCTAATTGGCACTTAGGACATTAGGTCCCTACCCTCCCACAGATACTGAGAGATTAGGGGACCTATCTTTCTTGATAATTATACTTCAAAGGGATGGCTCCCAGGTCCTTGAGAAAGGCATCCCTGGGTTTTTTAAACTAGCTAGAGCCTGGGAGAAGCTTTACTTCTCTAAGGGACAGAGAAAAGTATTTGCGGTTGCAAGTTCTTTCAAGCAAATACTCCGAAAAGGGAGGTCAGGGGCTTATAATCACAAGGAATTGTACTTCAGGTTTAGTAAAGCTGAGAAGGTGAAGGCCATCTCAGTCAAAAGCCATACAGATCTTGAGGGAAGAAAATCAACGGTCTGGGACCCAGCCTTAAAATTTTATTTCTGAATCTTAGAATCTCCAGCTTTTCATGTGTTTGAATTCCTGGGTTCCCCGAACCCACAGTTTCCCTGGTGGAGGCTTAGACTTACAATGGTTTGAAGAAACACAGTGAGTCCCTTGGCCTGTATTTGTTTCTGCTTTACCACTTGTTGGTTTTAAATGCCAATTTCTGCTCCTGTCCTGGCAATCTTTTCCTCGATAGTATTAGCTCCCTTGTGCCAGGGAGGTGGAAATGACCATGATAGCCTTCTTAATTATTCTCCCAAGATCACACACTCTTTCAGCTTGTATCTTCTCCCAGGAACTAAACACAAATATCCCAGGGCTTGTACCAAACAATATTTGAAAGTCAGCACCCTTAGCACTATGTGTCTCTCATTAGAAGACGCTTGGAGCTAACATCCCTGGAAAACCATCAGCAGCCTTCCCCTCCACCACCCCCACATCTGCTGCCTCCACCTTCTTTTTTCAAGCGGTCTTCTTTCCCCCAGTTGGCTCTGCTGGCACCTTTGTAAAGGGCACCCTTGACCCTCAGCGGCCCCGTCCCTGAAGACATGCTGGTGTTGCTGTCCTCCTCACTCAGACTTTTACAGAATCCACCACCTGTGTAACAGCCGGCTCCGCTTCGAAGCTTTCTCTCCGCTTGGACTCTAGGACCATGCATTTTTCAGGTCGTCTTATTTCTCGAAATGTTCCTTTTCCTTATCTTTCTGTTTACGTCCTGAAGGTCACAATACATCAAGGATCTCTCCTCCACTTCCCCTGGTCTCCTCCCATCACTTCCTGTTTCGTCACTTCCACTGTTGCAGCTACAACCTTAGAGCTCAGGACTGTAGACACTGAGCTCCAGACTCAAAGTTCTGTCTCTCAGACACAGAGAACCTAAGGTTATGCTCAGATCTCCAGCTAAACGTGTTCATAACACAATTCCATTGCCCTCACCTCTGCACACCTGCCTCTCACCTTCTGCCCCGGCCTCAACCTGATACTGTGTTCAGGTTTCACTGGTGGAGCTTCCCCGGTCCTTCGGCTCTCGCCCCGACCGGAGCTGCCAGCCCCATGCAGTGGTGCTCTGTGTTCTCGCCCTTCACGCCCAACACATTGCTTCCATGTTGAGCTCTTACAGCTCCCTGTTCAATTTCTTCATTTTATTCCTGGTTCAAATTAAATACAATCTCGTTCTCTGATCAGTTCCCCCATTTCTTGGATTTTAATTCATTTCACTCAACACAACATTGTTTCTATCCTCTAAGACATGCACTACATTCTGCTTAGCATTTTAACTATTGTCTGCATCGCTTTCTCTTTCACTAAATGGAAAATTCCTTCATGGCAAAGATTACAGCCTATTTTTCATTTTATCACCCCAAATTACCTTTCACAGAATAGGTCTTCAGGATTGGGGACGTGGTAGTTATGTATCAGTGCAATTCCTGATATTTTATACTTCTTATTGTCTGTGGACAACAGCAATTTGGTATTTTATTTCATATTTTGAATCCCTGAGAGGTGAGAAGAGCATCTGCAGTCTCTCCTAGTAACCTAGGAAAAGGGCCACCAGCTATCCTTGGATTAGTCTTCAAAACCCAATTAAAACAGGCCAGTGCTATTGCAAAAATCCTTGTGTAATGCTTTACCTGGTTAGCTGTAAGCAGATACAACTCTTGGGAAGGTCTGCCCTCTGTTTTCACGTGGAAATGTGTGTCAGAGAAGGAAGCTTGCAAAGCATTACCATAGAAATTTCTCCCTGCAGGAACGCCTGGGTGGCTCAGTGGGTTCAAGCCTCTGCCTTCAGCTCTAGTCATGATCTCAGGGTCCTGGGATCGAGCCCTGCACCGGGCTTTCTTCTCTGCAGGGAGCCCACTTCCTCCTCCCTCTTCTTCTGCCTGCTTCTCTGCCTACTTGTGATCTCTGTCTGTCAAATAAATAAATAAAATCTTTAAAAAAAAGAAAGAAAAAGAAAAGAAAGTTCTCCCTGCAAAGATAAGCAGACTTCAAGGAAGTTTTGGGTGGCTTATTCCAACCTCGCTGGATCACACAGAGAAAGCACTATAACCCAGTGAAGGAATGACCCAAACAGTCACTGAATGCCGTGATCCAACATGACTCTCAAAAGTTCTTCTGCTGTTCCTACAGGAAACTTGTCTCAAACAGAGTACATTCTAAGAGCCACAGATTTCTCTCCTCTTTGGGAGATATGTAGATACAACTAATAGACAATTGATAGCTGATAATTATAATTCTTGCCCAAGTCAAAACTGAACATTAAACTAAATACTACTACTTCTGTTGACACAGGATTTAGTTAATGATGGCTTCTTTTTGTTCAGTACCTACAACTAGCCAGATACTTTATCTCCTTTTGTGTTTATTTTCACAATAGCCCAGTAAAGGAAGTTTAGTTCTCTCCCATTTGATTGATGAAGTAACTGAGGCTCACAGAACAAAAAAATCAGAAGATGAAACTGAATTCAGATCTCTCTGACCACAGAGCTAATACTTTTTTGATAATATTTTGCTCTCTCTGTGGTAATGAAAATGCATCATAGTACTAAAGAATTACTTTTAAACAAAGATTTGAAGCTGCTACTGCCACTTAAAGCCTTTTAATTCTTACAGTTCAAAACTAGAGTTGTTTAAACTAGAGTTTAATTCTTACAGTTTCAAAACTAGAGTTTTAAAAGTTTGGAAAAAATAACACACTGAGAATTGTCAAAGGTAGGACAACTGCTTTGTTCTTCTACCATGTATTTCTTAGACTTTCAGTCTAAGATACCAGTACTGGCTATAATGGACACAGTACCTGTCCAATCTGTGAGATTCAGGAAACACTGGCCAGATTACTTCATATCCTGTTATTTCTCTGTGGAAAATTGGAAATGTTAATGCCATGGTCAGCCCTTGCCTATACCTATCCTACGTCTATTTGGCATTAGCAATGGTAATGAATTTGGCCTCTTTCTGTTTTCTGAGCTAGTCCTTGAACTATCAGAAACCAAGTTCCATCCACTTTAGGAGTCTTAGCCACAGAAGGATCTGGAAATAATGTTGCTGCCTCTTTGCCTAGTCCCCAACACTCCTCTGAAGTGGCTGTAAAATGATTAGACTGCAGTTCATCTAATGTATCACCAACAGGAATGACTTGTTTCTCTAACAGTGTCTTCTTCCTGGGTCTCCAGGTCTTTGTGACGTCTTCCTTTGTGCAGGGCAATTCCTGTGGTTCTTGGCATCATATCCGTGGAGCTTGCATCTCCTTTCTGAGACCTCCTGTGATCACCCACGATGCTCTGATTCAGAATCCACATTTTCATCTGGACATTAAAAATTAACAACCTTCAGAATTCTTTTTTTTTGTAGGTAGAATAACCTACCACACATCAGCCACCATAAATATTGAGATCAGCCCATGCTACATACAACTCTGCCATATACCAAGTGGACTTGTAACATAGGAAGGGCAGAAAGTGGTCTCACCTACTCAAGTCTTACAGTACGTGTATTCTACCACCTGCAAGTTTTCTACCTACAGCAGGTGTTCTGGCTTCCTCTCTTTTTAGCCCTTATTTACCAGAGCATAATTCATCTTGATGGTGTGTGTGTGTATGTGTGTGTGAGATAGGCCAATTATTTTAATATATTTTAAATTGTTTTAGGATATATTTTTAATTGCTTAGTATTTTATTTTTTGGCTTTTATGAACTTGCACAGAACTTTTTAAAGAACTCAGATATTACAGTTTCTAAAATGACCCATTATCAAATGGACAAGAATTTGAAAGCAGATGAATTAAGATTAGCATTCTAAACAACCCAAACTCCTCCACATTTTTTTTTTTTTTTTGCCTCAGCTAAGTAAATAAGGTCGTAAGTTTTACAATAACATGTTAGTTAGTCTTAGATGAAAATGGTAAGAAAAGTGAATAGTCCTCTAGCACTACAGGAATTAGAAAGATTGGCTTAGAAAAGCAAAGAGTATGGAATATCAGGAAAGCAATGATCCAAGTGAACGCCTTGATTAATAATGTTTTTAAATTAGAAAGGGAGGATAGTTTCCAACATCTTTTAGCTAAAATGAAATTGAAATATTTGAAGTCTTTGAAACCGTGATAACAGTTAGCCTGGATTTCTAACTAAATTTCTGAAAGAGCCAGCACAAATGGTAAATAGGTGTCCGAAAGAGAAGAGTCACCATCCCTTGGGGTAGATAGGCTTGACCACAATTCAAACTTGTCAACTTGTAAGACCTCGAGGAGGTTTATACAGGGGTTTTCACAGTGCCTGGAGCATGTTAGACAAAACAGTAAATCTTGTCCCCATCCCTCCTTTATTTGTAGTTCCTGCTGGTCAGGGTGGAGGGTGGGGTGGGCGTGTGCCTGTATATGCGTGTTGGAAGCAGGCATTCCTCAGTAGTACAGTATGTGGAGATACTTTCTTCCATTTCTTGATTTTGTTTGTTTTGTTTTACCCTAAAAATCCAACTTCCATATTAATGCCGGACAGTTTCCACTGGTGATAAGTTTCTTCTCCAAGGAATAAGCAGACTTTATGAGAGAGGTGATACTGTGGAACACAGATCAACAATCACAAAAACAAAAAATAAAACAAAAACCTCAGAAATGATATAAATGGTGAGGAAATGTTGTAAATAGAAATATGACTTCATGGAAGAGTCCTGGAAATACTCATTTTTCAGAAATTTAGCTCTCCATAATTCTTTTATTTCTTTCACAAATTGGATAATTAATGTGAGTTAGTCAAAATCCTCTATGGTTACAATCTCTGTGATTCTTTAATACTATAACTCTATGGGCTTATTTCTCATTTTCCTCCATACCTCATTTAAGGCTTGAAGTTAGTGGGAATTACCCCAGGCAAGATGAATTAGAGACTATCTGCCTAATCACTTAAGGCAGACTGTCAATTTTTAGAAATTATTAAGTACATCTACACACTCATATGAAAATGTGGGTTTTCATAAAAATCCACATTTTTATATTTCTAATATAGATGGGAAAATTATTTTTTAAACTTAAAACCTCATAGGGTCATAGAATTTTGAAACTCTAAGTGTCTTACAGGTTATTGATTATTCAGTTATTCAAAAAATTGTCTGCTGGGGACTTCACAGGCCAAAAACATAACCTCTTTGTCAAATTATTTAAACTTTCTGAGCTCCAGTTTTTTGGTTGAGTAAGAAGAGTGCCCAGGACATAGTCTCTATACCTCCTAGCTGCAATATTTCATATTTCTGAGCTGGTAACTTGTCAAAAGTTACCCAGCTAATTAGTGGCACAACCAAGACTACACTCCAGAAGCTAGAATTTTCTGGTTATCCCTCTCGTGTCCTTTGCACTATAACACGTTAAGTTCCTAAATTGAAAAAAGAACAATTTTTAAATCCTGAGAATGTTTCCCTATGTCTATAAAAGGTCACTTCTAGCTCTGCAACACAGCTTGGATGGTTACATATGAACTCTATTAATTAAGTAGCAAAATAGTATGTATTCTCCCTAAAAATTCTATACTTAAACCAATACCAGGTTAATCTACATACAATCGCCGTTTCCTTTCCTTTGAACAAATGACTTAGCGTTTGGATATCACTTTACTATCTCAGCCCTTTGAATACAAACCTTGTAGGGCGAGGCTTGTAGCTGCCTCAGGGTGATTGAGGGCACAGGTCAGGTGACACTCTGCAAATCAGTCATCAAAGCCCTGCATGTATTTCTACAAAGATGACAGCTTATCGATGAACTGAGAAGCAACCTAGAAAGGAGACACTGTCTTCATTGCAGCCTGAGCTGTATGCCATCCAACTTGCCTTGTAGGGAGTGGTGGGTTCCCATTTTTATGAGTTTGCAGAAAGGCTTATCAACACCAACCTGCCAGGCCTACGTTAACCATTTCTCTATCAAAAGTTGCTTCAATGAGGCACTTTATTGATGTCAACAGCAAAGGGTCAGGCGAACATGAAGACAGAGTCAGCAGCCAAATTCATCACTCTTGAGGGATGACTCCTCACACCAGTATCATTCCATCCCCTACACACACCCCTCAGACTCAGGGTAGACTTACATATGAAGCAATAGAGCACAGATGAGTTTGGCCTCTAAAGGGGCACTGCCTTGCCTTAAATCCTGAATCTGTCACTTACAGGTTGAGTATCTTTGGAAGAAATTCCTGTAATCTTTTTATTTTTTAGGACTTTTTTGAGATACAGGTGATATATAACATTGTATAATTTTAAGGTGCACACCTGTTGATTTGAAATGCATGTATGTTACAATCTGATTACCATTATAATGTTAGCTAACACCTCCATCACATCACATAATTACTTCTTTTTTCTTTTTTCTTTTTTTTGTAGTGAGAACATTTAAGACCTACTTTCCTTGCAGCTCCTATAATCTTTTGGGACATTCACTTCTGTGTATGTAAAATCATGTTGTTAGAGTCCACCCCATTGGCTTGTTGTAGAGATCAAAGGCTTTATTTTCTGTAAGCTGTTTAGAACAGGATTCGTTAGATTTTCTCATTAATGTTGTCTGTATTAAGTATTTTTCTATCATTCCAGTTACCAAGCCTAGAAATCATGCTGTCATTGTGAAACCCTCTCACATCTAAAACGTAACATGTCTTCACAGTTCCATCTCAACAATGTCTTGCTAATGAAACACTGTCTTTGTACTCTCTCTGTCTTACGTACTTCTTACTGTCTTTACACCCTGAAGTTTATCATGTATCATAATCCTTTGAATAGCTCATTTCTTTTTTTCCTGTTTTTCATTTCCCTTTAAGATATTTTCTTTTCTTTGCATTGTTTATAACATTAATAATACATGATATTTAATAATGCATAATCAGTATTGATTAACCAAAGCTCTGTCTCTTTTATTTACTTAGTCAATGCAACATTGTTACTACGTATTGCATGATAGGCATCAAATAAAATAATTGCAGTTCAGCACAGCAAAAACTACAACGAAATTATGTTTGAGGAGTAGTATTGACATAAAGTATCAATAACCCTGCTTGGGAGAGCCAAAAAAAAAAAAAAAAAGGCATTATAAAGTATATTCTTCAATAGGGGTATTAAGGGATCACTAGGCGTTCTCCAGATTCATCAAGAGCAGTAGGATATGCAAAGAAAATATGTTTATTGGCCTGTACCAGGGGAATGGAATGGTCAGAGCTTAGAGTAACTGCCAGATAATAGAAGAAATGATGCCAAATAAAGAATATTCATTTGCAGTTTCCCATTTCCTAGTTTCTCAGCACTCTGTGTGTGTGCATTATTTCGAATCCTCACAATGACCTTAAGGAGTGTATAATATTAATCCGGTTTCACAGATGAAGAAATGGAAGCTCAGTGGCGTAATTGGGCCAACAAGAAGCAGAGATGGAACTGTACTTCTAGTCCATGCGTTTTCATATCTACACGAGTTCTGTGATCCAGTCCCCTGCTTGGGCTGGGGGGGGGTGTCTTACAAGCCAAGCCGGTGTGTTAAATTAACCATGTGGCAGTGGAGAGCTGTTAAAAAATTTTAACTTAAGGAGCGA
The DNA here is from genome assembly GCF_030435805.1 of Mustela lutreola. Classification (NCBI taxonomy): domain Eukaryota; kingdom Metazoa; phylum Chordata; class Mammalia; order Carnivora; family Mustelidae; genus Mustela; species Mustela lutreola. The sequence continues at coordinate 168,039,446 of NC_081293.1, read as the reverse complement.
TGAGACTAGATTAGTGAGTATGGATTATCTGCATACTTGTCAATTTTACCTTTCTGATGGGTTATGCTGTTATTTAAAAGCTGGACTTCATTCTTCCCTAATTACATAAACTTAATGGCTCCTAATTGGGAAGCATGAACCTCATTATTTCATTAACAGTTTTTTATTGAGTATCTCTTTTGTGGTTGGCACTGTGCCAGGAGTTGGTGCTTCGGGACAGAGATTTATGTAGAGCCAGACACGGACTGGAGAACCAAAGAAGGAGGAGGTGGAGAGGTATAAGAAATAGAAGAGGCAGAGAATAATCAAGGGAGAAAGGTTCCAGAAGAATCTCAACATGTGAATAAGTTATTATTCTTCAAGTAGCGAAATTATATTCAGATTCTAACTCTAAGTTTAGAGAAGTAAATGTTTATTGGGTACTTATGATGTTCCAACTACTTTGTTAGGAGCTAGGGATTCAAAAACTAAGACATGGCTGCTGTTTGCAAATAACTTTCAGTCCTTTACAATAGAATCCCAAAGAAATAAGGAGGGAAACCTGTATCCTAATTTTATTCTGCTATCCACTCAGTAGCAGTCTAGAAATGACTTAGGTAAATATTATTGGGCCTCTTTTTTTCATAAATGCATTAAGAATTAAAATCTATATTATGAAGATGCATGATTATTATATCTTTATGCAGACTTAAAAGCAATATTGCAAAAACACCAATTAATATTCTTCAAAAATGCCAGGAGACATCCAGCTAGAAATTTTTTCTCAGAAATCCTTATAATTTTTTTTTTAAAGATTTTATTTATTTATCAGAGAGGGAGAGAGAGCGAGCACAGGCAGACAGAATGGCAGGCAGAGGCAGAGGGAGAAACAGGCTCCCTGCCGAGCAAGGAGCCCCATGTGGGACTCGATTCCAGGACGCTGGGATCATGACCTGAACCGAAAGCAGCTGCTTAACCAACTGAGCCACCCAGGCGTCCCAGAAATCCTTATAATTTTAACTACAGTGAAATTTTGAATAGTTTTGTATCAAAACCCTTTGTTGTATTGATACAGAGTAGATACTCTGGGGATATTTACAGACAGTAATCTGGTTGGACCCAAAAGCATCAGATTCTGCCTAAATTTGAAGCTGTAAAGACATAGAATGACCTGCTTTTTATTAATGCCTTAACATTAATATATGCTTTAAACATATGTGCTTATCTTTATGTGTCTTTGAGTTATTTATTCAATAAAGAAAATAAGGCCTCTTACACTTCCAGAAACTATCTACCAGTGTTAAATCCTAATTCACAAAGAAGTAAACAGGAAAAAGATCAGATGAAAAATCTTAGTTATGATATAGGAACACATTTGTAGAAATAGCTTAAGAATCATTTAGTTAATGAATAAATATTACTTTCTAATACAGTTGGGGTTTTGTCTAATATTCTTATGGTTTTATCATCAGGGAAATACGTAGCATTTTACCACCACATATAGAAGAAATTGCAAGACAATTTGAAAGTTTTTGCATCTTCAACCATTGTATATAATTTGAGTTTGAAATATTGTAACCACTGAAACATACATTAGGATATGTAGTTCATATGTTGTCTTAACCTGCAAAGATTAGCTTCCCTAAACCTTTTGTGCCTTCATACACATCCTATTCACTAACATTATACCCTCATATTAAAATGCAGAAAATAAATGCTGTCTTTTCAGTCTCCAAAAGTTAGTCTCAGATCCAGGTCAGGTGGTAAATATTATGATGGATATGGATACACAGTAATAATTCATCTCTCTAATTGTAGCTAGACTCACTCACTTTCACTTTTTGGGTCACAGTTATATCTTACATAATCCAGCAGAGGGTGCTTCCTTTTTAGGGTTGGATTAGAAGTGAATATTATCAGCAAAAAGTTAAAATCTTTCCGACTTTGTTTCTAGTGATCATTTAAGTCCCATAGCCTTACAGTTGTGTGCATTTTCCGTTGTGTCCCGAAGATAATTTATCATCTTCTTTTAGGTAGAAGATGATAAATACGTAATGACACACACCTATATGTGTATGTGATGTTTGACATCCTTTCTCATTTTCCTTCTTATTGGAAGTCAGATCCTAATTAAAAGTTCCAGGTACATTTGATTTAGGGAATTTTTTCTTTAACTCTTTGTTTTCCGCTCTAAGAAATATAAAAGAAGTGTTCCTGATATCCAGGAAATTTTTTTTTTTTTTTTGTGGGAGTTGTTTTTTGTTTTGTTTAAAAAAAAAAATTGGCTCTTTCAGGAATTTCATAACAAAGACCTAGTTTTAGAGCATTCCCTACACCATTGGCCACACCAAGAGTAGATGGAAGATGTAACCTCTTCCAAAGAGTGAAGTGGCCAGTTTTCAAAAAATATTTTGTCTCCTAAATGTGTGACCCTTTATTTCCTTGCTACACAGGGGCACTTCTGAAACTATCATCTCAGGAGAATCCTAGTATTTTTTTAGTCCTCTTTCAGCAAGTCACCCAGCTCTAAAATAGCTGGCCTTACACGGGTGGTTCTGCTAAGGAGCATGAGGCTCATAGCATGGCTTTGAATCACACTTGTCAGAAGAGACAACTGAAGGCACCGCAGAGGAGAAAGCTGGGGTAGTCTCAGCTAGTGAGCTGGTTGCAAGGATTTTTCCCTCCCACTATTTCATATATGAAAGTGCGGTCAAATTAAATAAATGGGAGATTATATGTCTGAATATTTTGGCCTCAAACAGATTTTGCTTTAGAATCCTTTCCTCCATCCTTGGTTTTACCATGAGAAGTTGTACACCCATTTGGAAGACTGGTCTTTATGGAAATACAGCTTCCTAGGAGATCTGTATCTTTAAGTGTTGAACTGTCTCATACTGGAAGCCAAACACAAAGCTGAGAGAATGAGTTAGTTTTGGTGAGCAAATTTTTTATGCCTCCAAATGAGAAAGCTGAGTATAGCTTTAACTTCAAATCCCATTATAAGATGTGGTGATTAACTGCACCACCTCACTGACTATTCAGGTAACAGATGGACATGCCACAATGAAATATTTCCCCTTTTTATTTACAAACAAAAGAGGGTTTTTATGTGGACAGTAATTAAAACATTACTGAAGCCCTGGTTGCCTGAGCTTAAATTTTTTCACATGAACAAAATCCTTTATTATGCAAAGGCAACATCTTTAATATTTCTGCATGGTTTGGGTATCTAATCCATAATATTTTGTGATTTCTCTTCAAATGGGTTGGTTTCTTCAGAAAGAATTATGTACCTACAACATAATGAGGTAATTAACTAGGGAACAAAAGGTTTTTCTTCTGTTTGACACAGAACTTGCTTCTGAGACATAAGCAACACATGCGTTATTTTTTTGACCATCTGCCTTGACTTCCACCACCATTTTGTTGTTAGAAATCTTAGAACGTTTTGTTTAATGTCAAAAAGACCAGGAAAAAAAAAGAAAGCATTAAAAGGACAATTGAGGTAAAATGTGCTACGTGTTATTATGTTGCTCTTATAAATATTTTAGGAAATTTGCCAGTGTGATAAACCTTGATAAACCACAATATTTCTCCAAATGAAAATCATTAATGTTTATTTTGACCACCAGCTGTGTGAAGTGAGAACTACAAACCATACTGTAGTCATATACATTAGAAGATTAGATTCAAATGGTTCTGTGTCTATTTAATTGAAGTGCATTTAAGAAGTCCTTACCTCTCCCCTCCAAAAAACCCACGAAATTTTCAAGAGTATTGCCCATACAATCTTTTTTTTTAAACATCTTAACTTTATTTTATTTTATTTTTTCAGTGTTCCGAGATACATTGTTTATGCACCACACCCAGTGCTCCATGCAATACGTGCCCTCCTTAATACCCACCACCAGGCTCACCCAACTCCCCACCCCCCTTCCCTTCCAAAACCCTCAGTTTGTTTCTCAGAGCCCATACAATCTTTTACTCACAGCATGATATGGAAACAAACTCCACTATCTATATTTATCATTTTACTCCACATCCTCTTTCTATTTGGAACCCTCTGTTGGGTAAGACATGCCACACAAAGCCAGAGGAACAAAATAAATCAAGAACCCAAGGAAAAGTTCCAGAAATTATAAACATTGCTTTTAAGACATTCTGCTGAACTACTGATCTTGAAATGTTTCATTTCCATTTCCTTACTCATCTCCCACCACCATCCATCTATATTTGTTTTTCCTTTAAACTTTGAACCTGTAGGTTGACCACTCTTGGTGGGCCTCAGTTACACCATTTCCAGTATAGGCAGGGTTGGATGAACTGGAGTCTAGAGTTTTAAGATGAGAACACTATTGTTCTTTCTCACTGCCATCCATTTCCTCTGCTATTCCTTCTTCATGAAATCTCAGGCATACTGGGAATTCTTGGGTATCAGCAAATAATTTCATATCCCAGATACTGGAAAGTCCAGTCTAGTTTAATATCAAGCTCTCTTCCTTCCCCTCAACTTTGCTCTGATTTAGGCTGCTGTGGAGAAGTGATGTGTGTGTACGTGTGTATGAAAGAGAGGGAAAGAGAAGTGGAGGGAGAGGGAGGTAGGAGGGAGAGAGAGACAGAGAGGGAGAGAGGGGCAGGGTCATTAATCCATCTGGAGTCTCTGAGAGGAGAATCCTATCCTTGCCTTGTCCAGCTTCTAAGGCTGCTTTCTTTGCTTTTTTTTTTTTTTTTTTTTAACCTCAGGATCAGCAGCATGGCACCTTGCTTCGGTCCTCGCATTGCCTTCTACTACTGTAGTGTGTGTCCCTCTGTCTTTTCCTAGAAGGACACTTGTGACTACATCATTGGGACCACCTGGATAATGCAGAATAATCCCCTCATCTCAAGGTTATTAACTTGGTTACATCTGCAAAATCCTTTTTTGCCATATCAGGTAACATTCACAGGTGCCAGAGATTAGGACATGGACATCTTTGGGGGCCACGATTCAGCAAACCACATGTAGAATAAAGAATTGAAGCCCAAAGGGGATTTTACTCTAATTGACCTCCTAACTGCCAGACATCAGAGTCCTCCTCCTCCTAACATTCTCTGTTGTATTTAAGGTGGATAACCACTTCCGCTGCTGGAGAAATTTTCTCTGACTTTTGTTAGATTCTCTTTTCCCATGATAAGCCTCCTTTACTATCTTTTCTTCTGCTAGATTCTATTATCTTTGTTAACTCTATAATCATACCACATCCATTTCTCCAGTCCCACATCTCCCATTGGTAGAAATCCTGATGATTCCCAAATCCACATCACATACCCTGATCTATTTTTCATCAGTGTATACAACTACATTTGAGGCATATTTTCCTTAAATTCGCTGTTTCCAGAAGTGAACTGATTCTCTTGTCCTGCAAACCTGTCTACCCATACTTCTTACCATTTTCCTCCACTTTATTCTCATCACCACCAACCTTGTTTAGGCCCTGGTTGTCTTGTGCCTGGACTAGTGCAGTATCCCCTTAATTGGTAGCCAATCAGTCTTTCTTTCCCCAGATCGATTCTCCACATTACTGCTAGATTCAAGTTCTAAAACTCAAAAGTGATCACATCATTCTCACATGTGAAAAAAACTTAGATAACCACTCCTACCCCCAGGATAAATTTGGAATCTTGACTCTCACTTTGAATGTCATTTTTAACCTGGCCCTACTCTAACACTTCACACTGTTTTTTCATCACTTCTTTTCAACTCCCAGCCACACTAGATGAATATGTTTCTAGGAATATGTCTTGCACTTTTCCACTGGCTGGGATTTGCTCTCCCTCTTTTTTTTTTTTTTTTTAACCTTTGCTTAAATAACATTCTATTTCTCATTCTCATGGCACAACTTTGGTGTTACTTCCTCTGAAATTCTTTTTCTATTTTCCCATACCACTTTTTACATGTCTCCATACTAGTAAACAGTACTGTTTTTATACATCTGTCTCTACCAAGGGTTTTTTGTAGGCCAAGCTTCTTGAGGGCACTGATAATACTTCATTCATCTTGATATCCTTCATACAAACCTAAGGCCTGGCTCCTGGAATCAGCGTTTAAGAGTTAAAGCTATATAGTCAGTACCTGTTTACTGTTACCTTATACTCTCTGTACCTCAGTTTCATTTATAAAACAGGAAGCTCTGTAATATAATAGTACCTACCTGAGTTAATCTTAATGAAGCATTTACAGTAATGCCTGTTGCATGAGGGCTACATGTTAAATAGAAGTAAATAAATGTTTGCTGAAATACATTGGATTATTATTAATATACAAAGCAATATTTCTTAAAATTAAGAGTAAAGATACTCAGTAGCATCCAAAATGAAATGATTAAAACATGCACGAGTAAGAGTGAAATTACTCAGAAAAAGTCAACTAGTATAAGATGTTTTTGTCATGAGATAAGAAGAATAGAAATATGAGGGCATTTCTCCTCTCATTCCCCTGATGCAGCTCTGAGCACACGGTTACCTCCAAAAAAATAAAAAAATAAAATACTTCTTTGGTTGAATTAAGTCCATGGGACCACAAAGCAAAATGAGAAATTATCCTTTTAATTAGCTTCAGTAAGGCTCAATTAAATTATTTTCTGAGAATTAATAATAGTGGAAGAATTTTCTAGGTCTTTCTTTTAAAAGAAACATTTAAGTGTCTTTAAAAATCAAAACCATTACCATGAAAATTTCTTGACCAGAATGGAGAATTCTCTAGATAACCGCAATTAAAAAAAATAGAATTAAGAAGTCTAATATTGGCATGATGTTTCTAAATTACTAAGATCATCATATAATTTGCCCAGCAGTTGTTCCTTGAGCAAGCCCCTTTTAGAGCCAGAATTTAAGCAGGAAATTGAATCTGCAAAAGAAAGAATCAGTGAAGCATTGTGTCTTGAAACAGTTACAGATGGATGGCTAAATATTCAAGATAAAGAGTCATCAACTTTGTAGAGATGAGGGGCAGGAGAGGAGACCCTAGAATGAGAATCAAGAAAGGGTGCTTTTCTGGCTTTGTTCTAGACTTGTGTGGTCCAAGGCATGTTACCTAAACCTCTTTGGATTCTTTGTGTGAACTTGGACTAGATAATTTATAATATCTCTTTCAAATCTAACCATCTTTGCTTTTATGTAGGATAAATACTCTGCACAGCTATAGTATTTTAGTGATATTCTAACTAGTTTCAAAAATAAATATAACAGAGATGATATTTTGAAGCTTGTTAATGAGTCTTTTTGCCCTTTCCAAGTAGATGCTTGCCCTTTTTGGTCCAAGGCATCCATTTCCTTAGTGGGATATTAGATTTTGTATGAAAATAGTATTTCACTCTTGACATTCAAAATGAGATTTTTCAGCAAGGTACCATATCAGCCAGCCATGCTATTATTTGAAGAGATTTACTAAATTCCATCAGCTACCATTTATCATGATAAGGGCTCAGACTAGCTATTACCATTTCTGGTTCCTTCATAATATAGAAAACATACCCCTCTGGACCATAACATCTGGCTCTGGAGCTTGCTGTTCTGTGTTATTAGGGAGATGTGATATAGAGGTTTACGGGAAGACTCAGCCCTTCCAGGTTCCAGGAGACTGGAGGGTTCGTGATCTGGTTGTCTGTCTTCTCTTTGCGTCATCAGAAATGGTAGTTCTCACTGCTGACTCAGCCTACCTTAGCTATGCCCTGACCATAAATTCTCAAAATGGGGCTGACCCTTTGCCTGGGAAGACTGTCCCATTGTCCTCGGCTAAAGGGTCACTTTTACACCTATTTGCTTCCACCTCTCCTGGCTTGGCACTCTCCTTGGCCCACTAGACTCAGCTTTCTCATAGAGTACACAGGGGTTTCTGGATCCTTTCTATGCCACAGGAGGCGAAGAGCAGCTAGGAAGTACTTAGTCAGGTTCTCTTTCACTGTTCAGTGATGCTGGGCCACCTCCTCCCAGTTGGCCCATCCGCCTGTAAGGTAGACCCTCACCAACTACCAACAGGAAGTAAAGTAAAAGACCCTTTGCTCTCATCTTCACCTACACGGCCTCCTCTACCTCTTTAAGATTTCATGCTGGAAAAAGGAGGTCAGAACACAAGCATCTTACCACTTGCTTCTCTTTTATCCTTCCTTCAATATTTGAAGTATATCTGCCCCTCACCTGTACTATAAGAGACAGGATTTTCTTTCCCCTTCTCTCTAGCAAGGACTTTACTTCAGTGATATACCCTTTCTTCCTGACTCTAGTATCATAGCTTAGTGCATAGGGTATAGAAGGAAAACTAGCTTGCTAATAAGTATATTTTGAAAATATACATGACACAGACTAGTAACCATGACTTCAATTCTTCATAAAGGTTTACTATATGTTATAGAAATATATGTTTTATATATGCTTCAAAATAAATTAGGGAAATAAGCATAATGTATTTTGATTTCTGTAATATATCATCATGTCTCCCAAAATATTTCCACTTTTAAAAAAGACAGAGCATGGGACTGGGTGTTTGAACATTCAGTTAAACTATCCAGAAAGGAGTAATTATGTTGTAAATTCGGAGAGAACTTATTGTTCTTACATAAATCCCTACTCTTATACATTCATCAGATCAGTGTATAACACAAACACTATTACCACTAACAATAGCTACCATTTATTTAGCTCTTCCTGAGGATCAGACACCGTGTAACACACTTCAAAATTTATTTAATCAAATAACTAGCTCTTGGATGACACATAAAAAAATTAAAAACTAATTTGAAAGATTGAAAAAACAAGCAGAAACTAGTAAGATACATTAACCAGTGATGAATTCAGTCTGTTACTAAGATACACACAGGTACTATAAAGAAAAATAATATAATTTCAAAAAAGACTGAAGCATTTATCCTAAAAATATTTACAATTTGTTAGGAGAATTAAGATTTATATAAATAATTGCAATGGATTATAGAAAGTGATAATGCTTTAAAAAGAGTGGTCTCTTCTGACTCCCCTCCCCATATTTTTTCCTATCTGCCCATTCTCTTACTGGTTCTCCTGAGGGAGAAGCGGGACCTGATAATCCCATTCTGTGAGCCTGCTGTTAGGGATGCCCTGGTGAGCCAGGCTCTCTGCCTGGCCTGTGAGAACTCTCTCTTCTTAGCTTATACTTATTTTCACTCTCATTTTCTCTAGTGTTATGGGGTGAATGTTTTTGTACCCCCCAAATATATATTTTGAAAATCTAATTTCCTATGTGATGGCATTTGGATGCGTGGCCTTAGAGGGGTCGTTTAGATCATGAGGGTGGAGTCCTCATGCATGAGATTAGTGCCCTTGTAAGAAGAGATGGGATGGTAGGGCACTGAGGTTACCTGCATCACAAAAATCACTATGAATTAAGCCATTGCTAATAGTAGAAAGAATGTAAAAAAAAAAAAAAAAACCATGAGCTATAGAGCCCAAGAAACAAAAAATATATGATTAACCTAACCCTCTCAACCTTAGATCTAGAAAAGTAAACAATTGGGTGGATAAATAAGTGAGAAATATAAATCTAGAAATAAATAGAAAATTTGGAACAAATCAACAGTTTCATAACAAAATATAAATAATAAAAGTGAATACAATTAGAAGTACAAAATAAGAAAAAGTGCCATAGAAGAGATCAAAATAGTGATAAAAATACTGATGGTTTAAAAAGACACCCAGACCAGATGCTTCATAGTTCCATCTAACCTGTAAAATATAAATAATGCCCATGTTTTGAGGCTATTCAAGTACAATAGAATTAGACATTAATTACATACAATAAAGATTACTTACCAAAAGAAGTAACAAGCATCAGTGTACCTGATAAAGCTATTTATTTTAAAATAAGGACCAAGAACAGAATCCTGGCCATCCACAACTAGCCTACATTTCTTCAGAGATGCCCATGTCTAGAATATAGAAGAAAAATTGGTCAGTTATCATTTTGGAAAATCGTCTCATTCTACTAATAAATGTTACTGAATATCTAAGAAAACCCAAAAGATTCTATTAAAAACCTACTTGAACTTATGAGGAAATGTGGTAACTGGATTAAAATAAATATTTAAATATCCCAGTTGCTTTTCTTTATCCTAGAAAAAAAGTAAAGTAAAAGAAGATAAAAATAAAAAAGGAAAATACTTCCTTTGCTATGAAATAATAATAAAATATTTGGGAATGAATTTAACATGAAATGTGAGTAACCCATAAAACCAAAAATCCTACTAAAGCCCATGAGACAAAGACAGGATGAATAAATAGAAACACCATGTTGTGGGAGGTGGAAATACCCAGTGATGGTTGCAACTACAGCCCACCTTACAATGTGGTATTGGCCCTTCTTCCCAACCCAGGCATCAGACATGTGAGTGAAGTAATTCTGGCCCCAGCTGTCATCTGACTACAGCTTCATGAGAAGCCCCAACCCAGAACCTTCTAATCAAGTCACTCCCAAATTCCTGAGCCATAGAAGTTTGAGAGATAATGACTCATAATTGTTATTTTAAGCCACTTTTTAGGATAATTTGTTAGGCAGCAATACATGTGTTGTTGGATTGAAAGACTTACTCTCATACAAAATATACATCAGCACTTAAATCAATAACCTAAACACAATTCACAGAAACACCCAACATGTTGTGTTTTGTTTTTTTAATGAGATAAAAATTCCTACAAAACATCAAGTTCATGAGAATGACCAAAATATATGTAAAAAATAAAAGTAGGCATGCTTTTTCAGTTATTAATATAACCTATAAAGGTATTGTAATCAAAGTAGAAATAGGCAAATAGATTAATTAGAGTGTATAGAAAGCTAAGAGAGAGATTCAAGTGGGTAAGGCATTTAATACATGACAAAGATGGTAATTCCGCTGAGTGGAGAATAATGATTAACTTGAGAACATTGCTTTTATAAGTAGATATCAACTTGGAAGAAAATAAATCTGGGCTCATCTCCATTCTAGATAAAGTAAAGCCTATCTCTTATATAGATGATGAGTCTTAATTAAGATAGGCTATCCAGTGTATGTAACTGAAAGGAAAGATGTATTTACTATATAAAAATTAAAGACAGTTGATCATAAATTAAAAATGAGGGAAACATTCAATTTGCAGTGTATATGTAAGATAATACTATCTGTAATATACCGAAACACTTGGAAATTGAGAAAATGGCTACAAATATGGTTAATAATATGAATAACTCAAAAAACAAATTCCAACAGTCATTGGAAAGTGAAAAACTGCTTAATTTATATACAGGTAAATGCAAATTGATTGCTTATTGAATTCAAGTGCTAGGAATTCAACATCAAGCAAAAAGTACAAAGTGACTCTCACAAAGCTTGTATTTGAGGTGAATGTGGAGGACATGATACACAAATAAAAAACGTAACCCGAAGATAAGTAGTACAAAAGTTAAAAATCAGGAGAAATGTGTAGAGTCTGATGATTGGGGAGGTTGGCTATTACAGATATATTAGCCTGGAAAGTCCTCTCCAATGAAGTGAATTTTTATCAGAGGCCTCAGTGCACAAGGCAGCACATAAATGGAAGCTATCACATTATACTTGTTAGATTGGCAAATATGAAAAGTAAGTGGGAATATTGTGCTAGTGGGTATTCAAGCAAATACATCCTGTTATACATTGGGGGTGGAAATGCGAACCATTTCAGTCCGTGTGAAAGCCTAGTAATATCTATTAAAATTGCATATGTCCTTCAACTCAGTCGGCTCACTCCAGGAAATCTATCTCATAGATGTAACAAGACCAGCACATTAGAGACCTATGTCCAAAGGTGTTTGATAAATATTTTTATAGAAATAATGTGGTTTATTGTTTATAGGTCTCCCCATTTTCTGTAAAGCCTTAAACATAAGAGTAAATTCTCAAAAATTATAGAAGAACATACATATATATTTAGGTGGACCTTTTTTGATTAAAATGGGATACTCAGAATACATAAAAGATCAACATATTAACTACATAAAAATCAAAATTGTATAAGGCAAAGCAGTTACAAACAAAAGTATGAGTAATTAGTTAAATAAATTGTGGTACCTCCTTGCTATTCTCCTGTACTTCATTTCAGAGATTTAGGTCCATACCTGTAAATTTTGAGATTTCTGTGATGTATTGGTGAGTGCAAAAGTAAGACTCAAAGAGGTATATACAAAAATGATTCCATTTGAATGATATGAAAAAGAAATCCACAACTGATGTGTTGGGAGAAGCTCTCGTTTGCTGTTCCTGACATTCCTCTCAGGTTAGTAAGAATCTTAAACTATAATTCCTGGTCGGGTGAAGTGACATCAGTAGGTCAACTTGGGAAAAATAAGCAGGATACGTTTGATCCCTGTCCACATTGTGTTTATTTGGGGTTTGAGGGCTCTCAGGGAAAAGTTGTTGTGCTCTGCCAACTCCATGGGCAGCTACTGCCCCTGCACAAGGTTATTGTTACCCCCCCCCACCCCACCCCCCCACCACCACTCTTGTAGAGCAGGCCTGCCCACAGGGAGTGGTAGTTTCCCAACTCTGCTCTTACATTCCCCAAATCTTCCTGGGGTCAGGCCTTCACCTTCCCCTGGAGACATCCAAGGTGAGCCCCAACTGAGCAGTGTCTCCTACTGGGTTAAGAATGCATACCAAGTCGTTACTAGATGCTATAGCAGTGGCGGGGGAAAGACAGGAGTACGAAGCAATGGAGAGACAGGATAATCTACAGAGAAAGAACACTGTACCTTTTTGTATAAGATTCAAGAATAAACCAAATGCTTTATTATTTTTATGAAATGTTAATGACTGTATTTAGGAAAATGATGCTTGAAAAGTATCATCAGCAGAACGTTGATGGTTGGCATCCGATTGTGGTAGGATTTCAAGTGACTTTGCTTTCCTTTATGTACTTGTGATTATTATTTGATTTTATAAATAATACGCATATATATTCTCTGCAGAGTCAGAAAGTGTTTCTTATATTTGGGCATATTCCCCAGCTTGTGCATCTGGCAGGGAGGCAAAGGCCTGTCCGCTGAGATGTAGGGCCCACAGAAGCAGAGTTGAAGAACAAATCTTCCCCAAGGTCAGGTGTGCTCCAAGAGGAAAGAGTCATGGTTGGTTGACATTTAACATTAAAAAAAATATATACATATTTTATGCAAATAAATAGTTTAGTGTGAATTTAGGGGTTTTATTTTTTCAAACCTGTTTTATTCTTAACTGTATCATTTGGACTCATTGAATAACCCATTGGGTTAAGCTAGGTTAGACAAGTGGCTAGATATGCCTGAGATAGAAAAGTGGAGATGGGGTGAATGGTACACATGATATCCATTGTAACTTTGGAGTTAAGACTTTATTTTCTGTGCAGACCCATTTTAAATATTGGAGCAAGGACAGAGATGGTAATTTTGTTGACAGGAAGCTTCATGTCATAATGCCAGTGGCGGGGGAGGGGAGAGAGGAGGTTGGGAAGCCTTATAAAGGTTCCAGCAAAGTAGCAGACACCCTGGGTAAGCTTTTGGGATTCGATCATAAGGGACACTACACATTTCTAGTGGATCATAGTTTGGCTTTTAAGTCTAATGGGTTAAAGAGAAAGGCAAAGTAGGGAAGATGACTCTTAGGTTCACTTTCTACAAACTCCTTTCCTTTTCCTGATGCCTGTCTCCACTTTAAGGACAGAAATTTGCCAGTCTGATCAAAGAGAGTCCCACATATTTACCAGGTGTGCGTTTATGAGGGCTATAGCTAAGCCAAAACTCAGCTCCTTTCTTACCTCCTCCAAGAGCTCAGCTGTTTAGGAAGTCAGACCGCAGTCAGCTCTGCAGACACAGTCATAACTCTTTTTTCTCAATCTAGGGAGCAAACAAAAGCGCAGATCCCAAGTTGAATTTGCCAAAGTAAGGAGGACAGATGGCCTTACTGTGGTCTCCAGCCTCTGCAACAAATGACCACATGACTGTTAAAGTATAACATAGGTGCCCATTTCTCTCTGTATGTCATTTCCTACAGGAGATCTGGGCAGACATATAAATGTTTGGAAGGGTGAAATTTGACTATTCTTGGATCCCAAATAGTAATATTCTCAAAGCACTTTTGAAATATTACACCTAAATTCTGATAGCACAGAAGAACTACTGGAAATGAGAGGATAAATGTAAATTCTTTCACCAGGTTCCAAGCATCATCTTCAACTTACCAAGATAATAAAAATACTAAAATCAGTATAGATACTGCCTAACCTTGCAACAGTTTGCTTGTTAGAAAGCTTGGGGCAGAGGTGCCTGGGTGGCTCAGTCAGTTAATCTTCTGACTCTTGGTTTCAGCTCAGGTCCTGATCTCAGGGTCATGGGATCAAGCCCCAAGTCAGGCTCCATGCTCAGCACAGAGTCTGCTTGTCCCTTTCCCTCTGCTCCCCTCTGCACCTCACTTGCACTTTCTTTGGCTCTCTCAAATAAATAAAACGTTAAAAAAAAAATGAAGAAGCTTGGAAATTTGAGTTGATTCTAGGTATAACAGGGTCAAATGCTTGCCAGTTTAATCAGATGAATTAATATCAGATAAATAGAAATAATGCTCTAAGAGAGACAAAGTTCTTCACTTTGACCCTCAAAAATATGTTTAGTTCTTTACCTTAAATTTTAAGCATACTGTTGACTGATAGAAATGTGTAAAGAAGGTCTTACTTAGACTGTCATAGATTAGAAATCAATTCAGGAGTATATGGTGGAGGAATGAAGGCTGTTTCTCCCAGAGGTAAAAGAGACGTGGGAACATCAGGGCAGGATTTAAAGTGCCACCATTTAAAAATTATGTATTTAATGTAACTCCCAAAGACTAACTGGTTGTAGTTGAATCAAGCAGAATTTTCTAAACACAAGAAAGTCCCTAATAACTGGACATCCTAAAAATCAGAAAGAGCTATTGCTAAGTTAGAATTCCCCTGCATCTCTCTTACACAGTGACTCTCGGGGTGGTGGGGGGGAATGTGTGTGTGTGTGCGTGCACACACATGTGCATACTATATAAGTTTATTCATTTTATCAATAAAAATATACATAGAATATAATTTACAGATAGCAAAACAGATCTCTCTTGGTAAATTCTATGTAGCCAATTGTTTTCACACAAAATTTTTGCCAAATGTTTGTATCCATAGGAAACCCATGGTTGCAGTGGTTGAATGGGTCTAGTTCCAACCTGAATGTTGATTGATAATTTCACCTACACTAATAAATAAGAAAAAAGTGAAACAACAACCAAGTATTCATGAAGATAAATTTATTAATTCAGAACTTCACTCATTCAACAATGATGTACATGAATACTTTGCCAAATAGGATGGTAGTTGTTTTTTTTTTTTTAAAGATTTATTTATTTATTTGACAGACAGAGATCATAAGTAGGGAGAGAGGCAGGCAGGGGGAGTGGGGGGAAGCAGGCTCCCCGCTGAGCAGAGAGCCTAACATGAAGCTCGATCCCTGGACCCTGAGATCATGACTGGAGCCGAAGGCAGAGGCTTTAACCCACTGAGCTACCCAGGCACCCCTGGGATGGTAGTTTTTGAATACTAGAATAAGAATTCCTCAGTGGCACCTGGGTGGCTCAGTCCATTAAAGATCTACCTCCAGCTCAGGTTATGATCCCAGGGTTCTGGGATGGAGCCCCTCATCAGGCTCCCTGTGCAGCAGAGAGCCTGCTTCTCCCTCTCCTGCCCCTGTGCTTGTTCTCCCTCTCGCTCTCTCTGTCAAATAAATAAATATTTTTAAAAATTTTTCCTCACCTTTTTGTGCTATTCACAACATAGGTTACAGATATAACACCTCTTAAATTTAATCTGCATCATTAACATTTTCTCTAGTACTTCTTTAAATGCAGAAAATGCACAAAACAATATTAAAATCTCTGATTTGTAGCATTTACCAAGTTCCAAGTTCTAAATATTCCCACCGTGGCCAATTTCAAGTGAGAACGTAAAGTCATTGAACACAGATCAGAAAGAGCCGTGTTGTAATATGCCACTATAAAGTATATTCACCCAATAGATAAAAGAGGTAGAAATAACCTTAGAAGCAGATATAATAGTTAAAGGTAGTAAAATAATGAGGAAACAATGACTTCTGAGTATTTTCTACTTTGTTTTAAATTTATTTAATTATGCATTAATATAATTTAAATTTGTAATGGATGTATTTAACAACTGGCTTGCAAAATTCCCTTTAATTTAACTATCAGCTCTTAGGGCCCAGAACAAGTAGACTCCACTATAACACTGGAATAGTGACACTCTCAGTACATAACAGTTTAGTCATGTGGGGCACCTGGGTGGCTCAGTCAGCTGAGCATCGGACTTTTGGTTTTCTGTTCAGGTCATGATCTCAAGGTCATGAGATCAAGCACCTTCTTGGCTCTGTGCTCAGCATGGAGTCTGTCTGAGATTCTCTCTCTATCTCCCTCTGCCCCTCACCCTGCTTGCGCATCCTTAAAATTAATCATGCATAGACCAAAACACAGACTTCAGTAGAAAACAGAGTGCAAAGAAGGTTCAAGAGGGACACATGGGTGACTCAGTCAGTTAGTTATGTGTCTGCCTTCAGCTTAGGTCATGATCCCAGAATCCTAGGATCAAGCCTCAAGGTGGGCTCTCTGCTCAGCAAGGAGTCTGCTTCTCCCTCTCCCTCTGCCTGCTGCTCTGTCTACTTGTGTTCTCTCTGTCAAATACATAAATACATAAATAATCAATCTAAAAAAAAGAGAAAAGTTCAAAAGAAGCAATCTACCTATTCTGAGTGTATGAAAACTAAAGTTTATTCCACTTTATATTTGAAAATGCTATTAGTGAATATGTCTGTTAGCCTTATTAATTTATATTATTTGTTTTTTTTTTCAAATCACATACACAGACATAATGATACAAAAGAATTATACATGTAAGGTTTAGGAAAAGGATTCTGAGTAGATACTTGTAGATTTAAGATACCATAAAAGAAAAAAAAAAGAATCAACATTTCCCAATACTCTAAATAGGGTACCAATATTAAGTATTACACTGTCTCAACTACTAATTTGAAATGTACAATAAGAAATTTAAGAAAAGTCACATTCTTAAATCTAGGAAGCCTACTTATATCATTTCATCATTTCTAAACAAAATACTATGAGAAGGGGGAAAAACTACCCAATTAATAACTAGAAATCCATTATACTTTCAAATTTGGGTATTTTCTTGGCTCCAGATTTTTAGAGCACTTAAAAATGATTCAACAAACAATATTTTTAAAGTAACTTGATTCCTTTTCTCATTTTCTATTTCTTATAACCAGGGAAAATAGATTTCCAATATGACTGAAATTCCTATAAATCCAAATGTGATTTATAAACCTATTGTATATATAAATACTAATTTGGTCATGGGTGTTTCAGTGATTTGGAGAACAAATATGTTTACTTTTAAACTAGATTTTTGGTAGAATATGGAGTCCAATAAAAAGATACAAATTCAGATAAATCCATGTAAATTCATACAATGGACACAGCAGGAATGATGTGAGAATTAACAATGCCTATTATATTCTAAGTGTTCAGTAAGTTGTCTTTATGATCATTAATTTATTGAACATATTTGTGTACTTTCATAATAAATATTTCTGTTTATTTTGAAAAGAGCTCAGTAAGAAGTTATAATATAAAAACGCTGATTTTTTTTTTCACATGTTACTAAAATTCAAATTTTACTCTTTTGCCTTGGAGTCACTCTACCACTAGCTTCAGCTTGGCATCTTATCATATTTTAGGGAAATAAGACTGAAAGTTCGAAGGCAGCCAAAAGTAAATCTACTTTTTAACCTTATACTTATATGGAATCTACTTATATATACACATTTTCATCATCTTTAGGAACTTAGACATATCTACAAAAGATGGAAACTTGAATCATTAATCTCCATTTTAATGTTTTCAGTCTAATTTGTCATACACTCCAATTTCTGTTTTCCCCAGCTACTTCTAGTTTTTGTATTGTATTTACTCACCTATACTGGATTTTGAAAAGTTTGACAGCTATTAAAATAGAGAATATGAAAAAGGTTAGTTAGTGTCCTTATTAAATCCAAGAGTCATGGAAATACAAAGAAAAAAAATTGAAATTGTTTCATTCCTGCTCAATTTATTGAGCAGAATCAGATTTTGGTTGAGATTGATATTCTAAGTGTATTTTACATATCTATTCCATTTTGTGTATGTACAGTGGTATTTTAAAGTACTTGAACTTGTTGGTTTTAATGCTAGTTTCTTTGAAAATACCCGAAGAATTAATTGCATGGATCCGTTCAATGTGGAAACATACTTCACAATTCTTATAAATTTTAAGTGACACTATCATTTCTCCTCTACAAAACTAATTTTTACATGCCACTTCAATTGATGTAATTTGTTTCTAAGGTAATTTGTGACAAATACTAACTTTGGGATAAACTGATTGACAAAAAGCCTCTCATATTAAAGTGAACTTTTAAATAATCTAAAAACAAATATGCATGAACATATACATAAATGTACATATTATACATGTGTGAGTGTATATACATATGTGCAGGCACACACACACACATACATATGCACATAATTCTAATATTTGAAGTCCTTAGGATACTTCCTAATTCTTAAAAGGTTTTCACACCTTGAAAAGTATTTTTATATCCTATTTTGTTCTCCACTATTATTAGAATTTGATACGTGAGCCTCTTAAATATTGCTTTCAACTTTTTAAGAACCTTTGGTTTCTCCAGACTTTGAGTTACCTTATTATACAATTTATTGAAGGCTAATAATTATTAGGACATGTGGTAGGCGGTTATCACAAGTAACATCACACTACTGGCTCTATGTACAAGCTACAATAGGGCAAATGGTACAATTAGAGGCACATTCATTGGTGCATAACAATAGAAGCCTAGTGACACTGCAAGATTAAGAAAAGGCTAAAACATCTTTAAAACTACTCATTACCACCAGTCAAAATGTGCATATTTGACCTTTATGGTAATCAGAAGAATCTCTGCTTATGCAGTAGGCGGCTAAATAATCGTCACTTTCGACACACAGTTTTCCTTGAAGTGACCTAAGGTTAACATGGTTGATCCTGAAGCTGACACAGACATTGAATCAACTCATCAGCGGTCACAGTGAAAGGCCACCATCTTCATCACCTAGGTTACAATGACAGGATAAAAAGACTGTTGCAGATTTTTCTCTGCTAGAGACAGTAGAACTTAGGTGTTGACTGCTCTGTACATTTGAAGGTTACAAAATTACTTGGAAACCTTTCCCTGAGGTGCAGATTCAGTCTGTGGTATGGTAATCATGCAAGTTGCATCAAAAATAATTGCTTAGTTTATTACCTTGTTGTCTTATTATATTAAAGCCTCATGCTAAATTCAGAAATCTCTTACTCTTGATCTCTCTTCTTCCCTATAGGTCTACTATTAACCCTACCCATTTTAATTTGAATATATTAACAGTTGCAATGAAAAATCTCAAAGCTTATCTGTTATCTCCCAATAAGATAAAATTGACACTATGACTAGAGCTAATGTAGCAACTCTACACTTGAAAAAATAAAGATGCTTAATCCATGTAGAATAAACTAAAATGCTCCCTCAAGGTCCCTCCCTCACATATTACACCTGAAGACTTAGAAATCTATAGTTAGAATGGTTGTAGTTCTTGAATAATGGACACTTAAAATCACATGAAACTAATTTTTGGGTTGGAAAGCTCATCATTTTCCAGTTTTCATAGTAAAACATCATACTAAGTAACTACAAGATAATTATGTCATAGATGTTATTTCCCTGGTGGTTTTGGAAAAGGATAATGTTCTTTGTAGAAACAGAATAATTTAATAGTCATCAAAATTAGAGCAGAGGGATAAAACTTTTTAAAAAGGTAGCTAAAGGAAGATTTTTTTTTAAGGCATAAAGCCCAAGGTCCCCCAATATTTGTGGCTTGGTTGACACTTAAAAGTAGTCATTCATAATTCCCCCTAATGTATACAATATTAATCTGTGTGTATCTAGAAAAGCTGGCTACTTCCTGTACTTCAAAGTCATTGCCTTTGCTATGAGACCTAGAAAGTGCTTCAGGATTCATTATGACATGTGGAATATATAAGCAATAAGGCATGACAGGGAGTGTGGTTATCATAAGATAATCACACCCCTGGGTCATTACCAAGCAAGAGGTGCAGTGGTGTACCTCCCATTCCCCCTGGGGTGTGATTACAGCATGATAAGCACACTTCATGCCATTACCCTATTGCTTTTATGAAAATCCTTTGTTGGGAAGAAAAAGTGTGTTTTGGTTGATTGGGGGTGGGGTTTTTTTTTTTTTTTTTTTCCTTCAAGAAGACAAAATTGTCAGTTTACAATGTTAACAGTGGTTTCAGCTAAGCCAGGCAGGTTATATGTGTTAATCTGTCCCTTTAAAATGTACCACTGCCAAAGCCAATAAAAATTCAGTACTTTCAGACAAAACCTGTTTGGTGGTCATGTGTTTCAATGATTCAATTTTGGAAAAAGTGTGCCATTTTCACAAAAAGTCTAATATCTAGGAACAACTATTGAAAGAAACAATTTGTTTCGAAAGTTGTTTTTTTCCAAGATGGCGGACTTAGAAGTTTATAAACACGATTAACCAAAATGCATGTAAAGTAGTGGACAGGCAGTAAGGTATTCATAATTTTAATTTTCTTCATTTCGTCTCCCACCCAGATGCAGGTTACAACTTAATTTAGGGTGCTAGATTAGATACCAAACCCCATTGCTGTCATTCAAATTATAGCCTAAGGCCCCTATTGTGATCTCACAAATATACCATTCTTACCTTATATGTCTTCCATTACTTAACATTAGAACATTTTGCTCTATCTGATATTCTGCTATGTAAAGGCAAACCTAACCTCAACAAATAGAACTCACTTATAACCCAAACAATAGTTGTCTTTTATCATTATATTGTTTGCATACATGTGGAACATTTATTTTCATAAAGTTCCTATGTGAAAGAGAACACATAGGTATTATTATTCCCATTATATAAGAGGGTAAAAGAAGGTATAGAAAAGCTGAGTTTTGTGGCTAGTTCAGTTAACCCCAAAGCTGGTATCCTAATTCCAAGGATAAATACATTTAAGGGGAAAAAAAAGTATTTACAGAAAATTGCCATGGGCAAATCTCTTAACCTTCTTTAGATTCATTTCCCTCCTCTGAAATAAGAGTGTTAAAGTAGATGGTCTACAGAGTGTATCTCAAACCTGCCATTTTGATGGCAGGTTTCCCTGTATAATTGTTATGGGATAGTTAAGTTCAAGCAGTGGGCTCCATCTTCACAGACTGCATCTCCAATATTAAGTAGTTTGAAGAACAACAAGCATGTTGCTAATAAGAAAAGGAAGTAGGTGAGAGCATAAAATCCCTGGAAAATGAGAGCAATCTGTCTCTGACATCTGTTACCACTCTATTCATTATTGTTGATTTATTTGATTTGATAGATGAAGTGGTAACTGGTTTCATTTTTACCATATGATTAGAAAAGATGATCTATTTGAAAAAATGATCTGGTTTGGGATAGATGTCTAAAATAACTTCAGTCCCATAGTGAAACGTCAGATGAATTCCAGGATGATTTGTAGGAGAGCTCGAATACAACTCTACACTTCGAATAACATGGAAGGTGCAATCTACTGTTAGATATCAAATTATAATAACTCCATATTAGTTTTGAAAAGGACTCATGCCAAAACATGAGTTTTGATGTTGATATATTCAACATCACTTGGTCAGCTCTTTCTGTTTCCACAAAGAAAACTTGGATGTGTTTCTTGTTGTATTTGAAAGAAAGGATCATGTCAGGATCACTCTTCACTACTCCTTAGAAGGGAAAATACTATTTTCTGTCCATTTGGAGGAGGGAACTAGTTACCTCTATTATTAGTCCTTTTTGCTTTTGCTTAAAATGATGAAGATAAGTGGTCAGTTTATCATCATTTTGATCTTTTTACTATACAAATGTTCTTTCTGTCCCCTATGGGTATTTTGTCATAGACCCTGTACATTTCTGGGCATTGCTCCTTTCTACCTGACTTCAAGGCATTAGTAATACTTCTCAAGGGGTAGTTACTTCACCCCTGAGCCACAGCTGTGCATGTATTCTCTTTTGGATCATCTCCCCTTTCTTGGATCATAAAATAGCCCTCCATTAATATTTTTATAGAGAATATAAAAAACCCAGAATGCTATCTGTGCCTATAACTAAGATTTCTGGAAAAGCATATAAATCAAATGAGCTCTCTGATCACCCTAGATTTCTCTATAGAGGAAATTTTCAAATTCCATTGCAGAGGAGGGAAAAGTAATCAAAGTCCAGTGATCCCTCTGAATGAAAAAGACTGAGACTGGAATTTAGGAAGATAAGGCAGCAAGAAATAGTGAAACAGAGAGTCACAAAAATATGAAGGAAGAGAGTTTTAAGAATATGAAAGTGGGGGGCAACTGGGTGGCTTAGTCAGTTAAGTGTTTGCCTTAGGCCACAGTCATGATCCTGGGATTGAGTCCCACATCTGGCTCCCTCCTCAGTAGGGAGTCTATTTCTCCCTCTCCCTCTCCCCCCCACCCCCGCTCACATGTGCTCTCTCCCTTTCTCTCTCTCTCAAATAAATAAAATCTTAAAATATATATATATATTTAAGATTTAATATATATAATATATATTACTATATATAATAAATATATATTTTTATATATATTTTAAATATATATATATATATATAAAAGTAGGTCCCCTTGAGTCTTTGTTTGAAAACTAATCTGTACACAAATTGGGTGAAATTTAGAAACCATAAAGAGAAAATAGACTGAAAAATTACATAAAAATTTAGTGATCCCTGAGAATAACACCAAATAATCTAATTTATGTGTCTTGGGAATAGAGGAAGGGAAGGGGATACAGGATATTTGAAGGATTAATGGCTGAAAATTTTCCAAATTAAATTAAAATAATAAATATATCGATTATTTATAGTCAAGAAGCTCAATGGGCCCTAAGCAGAATAAGAACAAAGAAAATTAGAAGGACGATCATTATCAAAATATTTTAAAAACATATTTTAAAATATATATATTTAAAGTATTTAAATTAGGCAGGAGAAAGACATTACATTCAATGGAACACATATAAGAATAATAGACTTCTTGGCGAAAACTCTACAGCACATAATTTGGTGGAATAACATCTTAAAATGACAAAGCTAATAAGCTGTCACCCTAGAATTCTAATCCCATCCAAATATGCTTTAAAAGTAAAGGTGAAAAAAATAAAAATAAAGGTGAAATGAATACTTTTTCAGAAAAATAAAGGCAAGAAATTTCATCACTATCGTATCTATACTACAAAAATATTAAATATATTTGTTATATATTATATGTATTTATATTTATAAAAATATATATTTATACATAAATATAAACTTTTATTTATCTATAAATACATATAAAAATATACTACAAAATATTAGAAAAATTTCTTCAAGCAGAAAGAAAATGAAACCAGGTGAAAATTTACATAAAAGAATGAATATATAGTAAGAATGTAAATACATATAAAAGGGGCAAAATTGTATAGCAGATCTCTAAAATTTATAATAACTACATAATTGAGACTTTATGCCTATTGATTAGCAAATCCCTATTTCCCCCTCCCCACAGTCCCTAGCTACTCTCTGATTCTATGAGTTTGACTCTTTTACATACCTAATATAAGTGGAATCATGCAGTATTTGTCCTTTTGTAACTGGCTTATTTAATTTAGCATAATCCCTCAAGGTTCATCTGCATTTTTATGTATGTCAGGGAAGTCTAGAAGTTCCTTATATATTTTGGATATTAATGCCTTATCTAATATATGGTTTGTAAGTATTTCCTCTAATCAAGTAAGATGCTTTTTTTACTCTGTTGCTTGTTCCCTTTGCTGTGCAGCTTTTAGTTTGCTATAGTCCCACTCGTCTATTTTGCTTTTCTTACCTGTGCTTTTGATTTTATGTCTAAGAAATCAATGCCAAGGCCAACATTATGAAGATTTTTCCCACTTTTTTTCCTTCTAGAAATTTTATAGTTTCAAGTCTTATGTTTTAGTCTTTAATCCATTTTGAGTTGACATTTGTGTATGGAATAAGAGTTAGATTTCATTCTTTTGTATGTGGATGTGTAATTTTCCCAGCACAATTTGTTGAGGAAACTGTCTTTTCCCTTTTGTGTATTCTTAGCATCCTTGTGGTAGATCAGTTGACCATAGATGCATGAATTGATTTCTATGCTCTCTATTCTCTTCAGTTGGTCTATATGTGTGTCTTTATGCCATTACCATACTGTGATAATTAATGTATATTTTAACAGATTTTGAAATCAGAAGTGCAACTCTTCCCAGCTTTGTTCTTTTTCACAATCATTTTGGCTACTTGGAGACTTTTCTGATTCCATATAAATTTTAGGGTTTTTTTGGTTCTATTTCTATAGAAAATGACAATGTGATTTTGATAGTGAGTGTGTTGAATCTGTCAGTCACTTTGAATGGACATTTCAACAAGTATTCCAATTCATGAACACAGGACTTCTTTCCATTTGTTTGTATCTTCTTTAATTTGTTTATCAGTGTTTGTAGTTTACAGTATATAAGTCATTTACCACCTTAATTTATATATAAATATTTTATTACTTTTGGTGGTGTTATAAATTTGGTTGTTTTCCTGATTTCTTTTCCAAATAGTTTTAACAGTTTTTATAAACTCTTTAGTTTTCTATTCATGTAATCTGAAAATGGAATAATTTTATTTCTTCCTTTCCAATTTGGACAGAGTGCTACCTTTTTTTCTTGCCCAATTGTTTAGGCTAGAATTTCCAGTATTATGTTGAAAAAAAGTAATAAGAGTGGATGGGGCACCTGGGTGGCAAAATGGGTTAAGCCTCTGCCTTCGACTCAGGTCATGATCTCGGGGTCCTGGGATTGAGCCCCGCA
The DNA here is from genome assembly GCF_030435805.1 of Mustela lutreola. Classification (NCBI taxonomy): domain Eukaryota; kingdom Metazoa; phylum Chordata; class Mammalia; order Carnivora; family Mustelidae; genus Mustela; species Mustela lutreola. The sequence continues at coordinate 168,014,367 of NC_081293.1, read as the reverse complement.
TTGGGCTCCCTGCTCAGCGGGGAGCCTGCTTCCCCTCTCTCTTTCTGCCTAGCTCTCTGCCTATTTGTGATCTCTCCCTGTCAAATAAATAAATAAAATCTTTAAGAAAAAAAGTAATAAGAATGGGCATCCTTGCCTTTCTCTTGACCTTTGCCATTGAGTATGATATTAGTTGTGGGTTTTTACACATTGGCATTCTATATGAAGAGGAAATTTCCTTCTATTCTTAGTTTTGCCATGAAAAGATGTTGAATTTTGTCAAATGCTTTTTCAGCAGCATCTATTGAGATGATCGTGTGATTTTTATCCTACATTCTTATATCTTAATAGTTTGAGTATTTTTTATTTATTTTTTATTAACACAGAATGTATTATTTGTTTCAGGGATACAGGTCTATGATTCATCACTTTTACACAATTCACAGCACTCACCATAGCACATATTTTCCCCAGTGTCCATTACCCAGCCTCCCCCAGCTTCCATTCTAGCAACCCTCAGTTTGTTTTCCTGAGATTAAGAGTCTCTTATGGTTTGTCTCCCTCTCTGACTTCATTCCATTTCATTTTTTCCTCTCTTCCCCCATGATCCTCTGCCTTGTTTCTCAAATATCAGCAAGATCATATGATAATTGTCTTTCTCTGATTGACTTATTTTGCTTAGCATAATACCCTCTAGTTCCCTCCATGTCATTACAAATGGCAAGGTTTCATTTTTTATGGCTGCATAATATTCCATTTTGTGTATGTGTATCCATTGACAGATGAATGGATCAAGAAGATGTGAGTGAGATAGATAGATCTACCGATAGATCTATCTCACTATATCTATTGAGATAGATCTATCGATAGATCTATCTATCACACTCACATCTTCTTGATCCATTCATCTGTTGATGGACATCTAAGCTCTTCCCATAGTTTGACTCTTGTGGACATGGCTGCCATAGACATTGGGGCACATGTGTTCCTTCAGATCACTACATTTGTATCTTTGGGGTAAATACCCAGTAGTGCAATTTCTGGGTCATAGGGTAGCTCTATTTTCAGCTCCTTGAGGAACCTCAAGATTGTTTTCCAGAGTAGCTGCACCAGCTTGCATTCCCACCAACAGTGTAGGAGGATTCTCCTTCTCTGCATTCTCACCAACATCTGTCATTTCCACACTTACTAATTATAGCCATTCTGACTGGTGTGAGGTGGTACCTCATTTTGCTTTTGATTTGTATTTCCCTGATGCTGAGTGATGTTGAGCGTATTTTCCTGTGTCTGTTGGACATTTGAATGTCTTCTTTGCAGAAATGTCTGTTCATGTCTTCTGTCCATTTCTTGACTGGATTCTTTTTCTTTGGGTGTTGAGTTTGATTAAGTTCTTTTTTTTTTTTTTTTTTTTTTTTATAAGATTTTATTTATTTATTTGTAAGAGAGAGAGAGTGAGAGCGAACACAGGCAGACAGAAGGGCAGGAAGAGTCAGAGGGAGAAGCAGGCTCCCTGCAGAGCAAGGAGCCCGATGTGGGACTCGATCCCAGGACGCTGGGATCATGACCTGAGCCGAAGGCAGCTGCTTAACCAACTGAGCCACCCAGGCGTCCCTTGATTAAGTTCTTTATAGATTTTGGATACTAGCCCTTTATCTGATATGTCATTTGCAAATACCTTTTCCCATTCTGTCAGTTGTCTTTTGGTTTTGTTGACTGTTTCCTTTGCTGTACAAAAGCTTTTGATCTTGATGAAGTCCCAGTAGTTCGTATTTGCCCTTGTTTCCCTTGCCTTTGGTGATGTTTCTAGGAGGAAGTTGCTGCAGCTGAGGTCGAAGAAGTTGCTGCCTTGTTCTCCTCAAGGATTTTGATGGATTCCTATCTCACATGGAGGTCTTTCATCCATTTGGAGTCTATTTTTGTGTGTGTAAGGAAATGGTCCAGTTTCATTCTTCTGCATGTGGCTGTCCAATTTTCCCAATACCATTTGTTGAAGAGACTGTCTTTTTTCATTCAACATTCTTTCCTGCTTTGTTGACTGTAGAATTGAGGGTCTATTTCTGGGATCTCTATTCTGTTCCATTGACCTATGCGTCTGTTTTTGTGCTAGTACCATACTGTCTTGATGATGACAGCTTTGTAATAGAGCTTAAAGTTGGGAATCATGATGCCTCCAGCTTTGCTTTTCTTTTTCAAAATTTCTCTGGCTATTCAGAGTCTTTTCTGGCTCCATACAAATTTTAGGATTGTTTGTTCCAACATTGTGAAAAAAGTTGATGGTATTTTGATTGCATTAAATGGGACTGCATTAAATGTGTAGATTGCTCTAGATAGCATAGACTTTTTCAGAATATTTGTTTTTCCAATCCATGAGCATGGAATGTTTTTCCATTTCTTTATTTATTCCTCAATTTCCTTCATGAGTATTCTTTAGTTTTAGGAGTACAGATTCTTTGCCTCTTGGGTTAGATTTATTCCTAGGTATCTTGTGGTTTGGGTGCAATTGTAAATGGGATTGATTCCTTAATTTCTTTTCCTTCTCTCTTGTTGATCTATAGAAATGCAATTGATTTCTGTGCATTGATTCTATATGCTGCCACTTTACTGAATTCCTGTTCTAGCAGTTTTCAGGTGGAATCTTTTGGGTTTTCTACCATTTTATAAAGAATTTCTACCATTTTATAAAGAAAAATCTACCATTTTCTACCATGTTATAAAGTAACATATTATCTGCAAAGAGTAAGAGTTTGACTTCTTCTTTGCCAATTTGGATGTCTTTTATTTCTTTTTGTTGTCTTATTGCTGAGGCTAAGACTCCCAGTACTGTGTTGAAAAGCAGTGGTGATAGTGGACATCCCTGCTGTGTTCCTAACCTTAGTGGAAAAGCTCTCAGTTCTCCCCATTGAGAATGATATTTGCTGTGGATTTTTAATAGGTGGCTTTGATGATATTGAGGTATGTATTCTCTATCCCTACACTGTGAAGAGTTTTAATAAAAAATGATGCTGTACTTTGTCAGATGCTTTTTCTGCATCTATTGAGAGTATCACATGATTCTTGTCCTTTCTTTTATTAATGGATTGTATCACATTGATTTGCAGATGTTAAATCAACCTTGCAGCCCAGGAGTAAATCCCACTTGGACATGGTGAATAATCCTCTTAGTGTACTGTTGGATCCTGTTAGCTGGTCTTTTGGTGAGAATTTTTGTTTCTATGTTCATCAGGAATATTGGTCTTGTAGTTTTTCTTTTTGATGGGGTCTTTGTCTGTCGGGGTCAAGGTGATGTTGGCCTCATAAAATGAGTTTGGATGTTTTCCTTCCATTTCTTTCTTTCTTTTTTTCTTTTCTTTTCTTTCTTTTTTTTTTTTTTCTGGGAACAGTTTCATAAGAATAGGTATTAATTCTTCCTAAAATGTTTGGTAGATTCCCTTGGGAAGCCATCATATGGGCTCTTGTTTCTTGGAAGATTTTTTGTTACTGTTTAAATGTCTTTGCTGGTTATGGGTCTGTTCAGGTTTTCTGCTTCTTCCTGGTTCAGTTTTGGCAGTTTATATCTCTCTAGGAAAGCATCCATTTCTTTCAGATTGTCTAGTATGTTGGTGTATAGTTGTTCATAATATGTTCTTATAATTGTTTGTATTTCTTTGGTGTTGGTTGTGACCTTTCCTCTTTCATTCATGATTTTATTTATTTGTGTCCTTTCTCTTTTCTTTTTTAATAGTCTGGCCAGGGGTTTATCAATCTTATTAATTCTTTCAAAGAACCATCTCCTAGTGTCATTGTTCTGTTCTGCTGTTCTTTTGGTTTCTATTTCATTGATTTCTGCTCTGGTCTTTATTATTTCTCCTCTCTTGCTGGACTTAGGCTTTCTTTGCTATTCTTTCTCCAACTCCTTTAGGTTAGGATTAGGTTGTATATTTGAGACGCTTCTTGTTTCTTGAGAAAGGCTTGTGGTGGTATGTACTCTCCTCTTAGGACCGCCTTTGCTGTATCCCAAAAGCTTTGAACAATTGTGTTTTCATTTTCATTTTTTTCCATGCATTTTTTCAATTCTTCTTTAATATTCTGGTTGATCCATTCATTGTGTAGGGTGCTCTTTAGCCTCCATATATTTGAGTTCTTTCTAACTTTCCTTTTATGATTGAGTTTGAGTTTCAAAGCATTGTGGTCCAAAAATATGCAGGAAAAGATCCCAATCTGTTGGTTCCATTTGAGACCTGATTTGTGACCCAGGATGTGATCTATTCTGGAGAATGTTCCATGTGCATTAGAGAAGAATGTGTATTCTGTTGCTTAAGGATGGAATGTTCTGAATATATCTGTGAAGTCCATCTTGTCCAAAGTGTCATTCAGAGCCCTTTTTTCTTCATAGATCTTTTGCTTAGATGATCTGTCCATTTCAGTAAGGGGAGGTGTTAAAGTCCCCTACTATTATTGTAATTTTGTCAATGTGTTTCTTTGATTTTATTATTAATTGGCTTATATCATTGGCTGCTCCCATGTTAGAGGCATGAATATTTACAATTGTTAGATGATCTTTTTGGATAAATCCTTTAAGTATGATGTAGTGTCCTTCCTCATCTCTTACTATAGTCTTTGGTTTGAAATATGATTTGTCTGATATAAGAATTGCCACTATAGCTTTCTTTTGATGTCCATTAGCATGGTAAATTGCTTTCCACTGCCTCACTAAATTTGGAAGTGTCTTTGGATCTAAAATGAGTCTTGGGGCACCTGGGTGGCTAAGTGGGTTAAAGCCTCTGCCTTCGGCTCAGGTCATGATCCCAGGGTCCTGGGATCGAGCCCCACATCGGGCTCTCTGCTCAGTGGGGAACCTGCTTCTTCCTCTCTCTCTGCCTGCCTCTCTGCCTACTTGTGATCTCTGTCCAATAAATAAATAAAATATTATAAAAAATATTTAAAATGAGTCTCTTGGAGACAGCATATCAATTTTTTAAATCCAATCTGATACCCTGTGTCATTTGTTTGGAGCATTTAGCCCATTTACAGGATAACTATAGAAAGATATGAATTTAGTGCCATAGTATTGCCTGTAAGGTGAGTATTATTGTATATTGTCTCTGTTCCTTTCTGTTCTATGTTACTTTTAGGCTCTCTCTTTGCTTAGAGGACCCCTTTCAATATTTCTTGTACAGCTGGTTTGGTGATCACAAATTCTTTAAGTTTCTGTTTTTTCTGGAAGTTTTTTTTATCTCTCCTTCTATTTTCAATGACAGCCTAGCTGTATATAGTATTCTTGGCTGCATATTTTTCTCATTTCATGCTCTTAATCTATCATACCAGTCCTTCCTGGCATGCCAGGACTCTGTGGATAGGCCTGCTGCCAATCTAATGATTCTACCATTGTTAGTTACAAGCGCCTTGTCCTGAACTGCTTTCAGGCTTTTCTCTTTGCCTCTGAGATTTGTAAGTTTTACTATTAGACTTCGGGGTGTTGACCTATTTTTATTGATTTTGAGGGTGGTTCTCTGTGCCTCCTGGATTTTGATGCCTGTTTCTTTCCCCCAAATTAGAAAAGTTGTGTGCTATAATTTGTTTCAATATACCTTCTGTCTCTCTCTCTCTCTCTTCTTCTTCTCTTTTGGGATCCCAATTATTCTAATATTGTTTCACTTTATGGTATCACTTATCTCTCAAATTCTCTTCTCGTTATTAAATGGTTGTTTATCTCTCTATTTCTCAGCTTCTTCATTCTCCATCATTTGGTCCTTTATATCACTAATTCTCTCTTTTACCTCATTTATCCTAGAAGATAGAGCCTCCATTTTTTATTACACCTCATTAATCATCTTTTTGATTTCAACTTGGTTAGAATTTATTTCTCCAGAAAGGGATTTTCTAGTATATTCTATGCTTTTTTCAAGCCCAGCTAGTATATTTATAATCATTATTCTGAACTCTAGTTCTGACATCTAAGTAATGTCCATGTTGATTAGCTCCCTAGAGGTCAGTACTGCCTCATATTATTATTATTTTTTTTTAGGTGAATTTTTTAGTTTTGTCATTTTGTCCAGAGAAGAATAGATAAATGAGAGAACAAAATGCTAAAAGGGTAACAATGACCTGAGAAAATATACACTGAACAAATCAGAAGAGATCTAAAACTGGGGCGGGGGGAGGAGGAAAAAAAGAATAAAGAAGAAGAAGAATACAATCATCCTGATGAATAGAACAGAACCACACACTAGTTTTTGGGTGTATTTTAGTTGGTTAGATGAAAAACTGCCTTCCAAAATTTTAAAGAAAGAAAAACTTATAGATTAAATACAATGAAGGGATGGAATATGACTGTAAAAATAAAAATTAAAGAAGATTTTACAAAATGCTGGGGCTTCTGGGTGGCTCAGTGGGTTAGGCCTCTGCCATCAGCTCAGGTCATGATCCCAGGGTCCTGGGATCGAGCCCCGCATCTGGCTCTCTGCTCAGCGGATAGCCTGCTTCCCCCTCTCCTTCTGCCTGCTGCTCTGCTTACTTGTGATTTCTCTCTCTCTCTGTCAAATAAAATAAATAAAATCTTTTAAAAAAACTAAATAAGATTTTAAAAAAATGAGTTGATAAGAAGTTGGTTGAGAAAAGAAAGAAGAAAAATTAAATTTAAAAAAGGAGAATGATCAAGTGGGTGAATAGAACAAAGCCATACACTAGATTTAGGTCTGTTAGAAGATTCTGCATCCCAAAATTTTGCAGAAAGAAAAATTTGTATATGTACAAAAAGTAAGGTTGAATACAGTGAGGGATAGAATATGACTAAAAATGAAAATTAAAAAATTTTGAAAAAGTAATAGATAAGAAGTTGATTAGAAATGGAAAGAAGAAAATTTTAAAAACAAGAAACAGAACAAAAAAAATAAAGAAAATTTTAAAAATTAACTTTGAAAGACTAAAGAATCTTGAGGGAAAAGCGATGAATTCTATGTGCTATATTCCCCTAGTGCCAGAGTTCTGATGTTCTCATTGATTGGTAAACTGGTCTTGGCTGGATGTTCTTGTTGACCTTCTGCCTATTGCAGTGATTTTCAAGTGTCTTGGCCCCAGGTGGAATTGCACCACCCTTGCCAGGAGCCATGCTAAGTAATCCACTTAGGTTTTCTCTCCGTAGCTTTTGTTCCCTGAACACTTTCTGTGTAGCTTGGAGGATGAGAATGAAAATGGAAGCCTCCCAGTCTCTGGCCCTGGAGAAACCAAGAACTTGGAGCCCCACTCCCCAGTGCATCCTCAGAGAAAAGCAATCAGTCACTCCTGTTTCCCTGGTCTCCAGCCACACTCCTTGCTCACCCTGCCTGTGACTGAATGTTTCTCTCTCTGGCACATGACCCCATTTGGCATCTCCAACCCCAGCAGATTGCTGTGGCGGGCTCCTGTGCCACTCCTCCCAAGGGAAGAAGAGGAGTCTCCCTGATGTGCCACTTGTTGGGTCCCTGCTCAAAGAGTAGTGTCCCGACTGTGCTGCAGATTGCAATTGTCAATGACAACCCTGAACTGAGAACCCACTCCTCTGTTCCATCTTTGCAGCCAGTTTCCATGCTCTGATACTTGGGAGCTCTGCCATACTTGGGCACCCCTGGTCCTTGTGTGACCCTGAGGGTCCTGAGACCACACTGTCCCAACAAAGGTTCCACACCCCCACCCCCGCTTAGCCACTGGAGCGATGTCCCTCAGTGGAGCAGACTTCTACAAGTTCTGATTTTGTGCTCTGCTGCTCTATTCTGCACTAGGAGCTGGCTTTCAGAAGCTCCCCCCATGTCCCGTTGTCTATCTTCCCATATATCACCTCAAATTCACTTCTCTGCACATCCTACCTTGCAGAAAGTGGTTGTTTTTCTGTTCATAGAGTTGCTCCTATACTTTTCTTTGATATTCTGTTGATTTCTCAAGTGTTCAGAATGGTTTGATAACTATCTAGCTGAATTTCTGGGACCAGACAAAGTTTAGGTCTCCCACTCCTCTGCCATCTTGGAGCCCTCCCTCTGAACAATCAATTTTAAGCTAACTTCTTAACTTCAGTTGCATATAATCTACATTTTTACTACTCTCTCCTACACACATACTTTATGTTATTGATATCAAAATGTATATCCATTTACATTGCGCATCCACTGATATTTTTAGTTATATTTATTTTATTTTACTTATTTTTTAAAATATTTTATTTATTTATTTGCCAGACAGAGATCACAAGTAGGAAGAGAGGCAGGTAGAGAGAGAGAGGAGGAGGAAGCAGGCTCCCTGCCGAGCAGAGAGCCCGATGCAGAACTTGATCCCAGGACCCCAAGATCATGACCTGAGCTGAAGGCACAGACTTAACCCACTGAGCCACCCAGGCACCCTAGTTATATTTATTTTAACACTTTTGTCTTTTGACTTTCATACAAGAATTGAAAGTGATTTACCCACGACCATTATGATAATACACTATTCTGCATTTGTCTATATATTTACCTATACCAATGAGCTTTATACTCTATTACGCTATTTAGATTATGTTGTTTATGCTTTGATTTCAACTTGAAAAACTCTTTAATATTTCTCATACAGTAGTTCCAGGGATAATGAACACCATCAGTTTTTGACTGGGAAAGTCTTTAACTTTCCTTCATTTTTAAAGGGCAGTTTTGCTAGATATAATATTCTTGGCTGACAGGTTTTCTTTCAACAGTTGGAATATATCATTACACTTACTTCTGGCCTATAAGGATTCTACTGAAATTCCACTGTTATGTTCAGGGGTTTGCTTGGATGTGAAAAGTTGCTTTTCTCATGCTGCTTTCAAAATTTGGTTTTTGTTTTTGATTTCCAAAGTTTTGATTATAATGCATTTCCATGTCAATTTCTTCAGATTCCTGATATTCATTGGGCTTCATGAATCTGAATGAATGTCCTTTTCTTTCCCTAGATCTGAGAAACTTTCAGCCCTTATTTCTTTGAATATACTTTCTGATCCTTTTTTTTTTTTTTTTTTTTTTGAACTGCTGCAATGTTATATTGGTTAGATTGATGGTGTTCTGGAAATCCCTTTTACTTTCTTCTTTTTCTTTTTTTTTCTTTTTGTTCCTCTGGCTGAATATTTTCTTATTATCTGTGTTCAAGTTCACTCATGTTTTCTTCTGCTTGATCTAGTCTGTTTTGAACCCCTCTAGTGACTTTTTTTTTTAAGATTTTATTTATTTATTTGACAGAGAGAAATCACAAGTAGATGGAGAGGCAGGCAGAGAGAGAGAGAGGGAAGCAGGCTCTCCGCTGAGCAGAGAACCTGATGCAGGACTCAATCCCAGGACTCTGAGATCATGACCTGAGCCGAAGGCAGCGGCTTAACCCATTGAGCCACCCAGGCGCCCCCCTCTAGTGACTTTTTTAGTACAATTATGTTCTTCAGCTTCATGATTTCTGTTTATTACTTTTAAAAATATTACTGTCTCTTTATCAAAAATTTTACTTTGTTCATGCATTATTTTCTTGATTTTGGTGAGCCCCTTTATGACGTTATTTTGAATTCTCTGTCAGGATAATCACATAATTGTCTTTCATGAGGATCAGTTTCTGGAGATATATCTTATTCCTTTTTTTGGAAGATATTTCCCTGGTTCTTTATTTTAATTGACTCTATATTAGTATCTGTGCATTAGACATTAAAGTCACTTTTCCAGTCTTCACAGACTGGACTCCTACAGGAGAAAAAACTTCACCAGTTAGCCTGGCCCAGAGATTCTGGCTATCTCTTCATTTGTCATGCTTATCCAAAATTGTTTTCTTTGTTTTTAGATGCCCCAAGTATTTAAAGTATCCTAGATCCCATTAACTCTTCAAGATGAGTGAGATTGAAACTAATTCTTCAAGCAACACCCAGAAAAACTGGATCATTAAATGCTTGATCCAACTCTTTCCCTTACCCCAGGGAGAAACTGGGATGTGGTGGGTGTTTTGTTTTGTTTTTTACCTGTTTGTTCTGCAATAACCTGGAGGGAAGAGCTGTGGTAAGTAGTTTCATGATTGATCAAAGTGCTGTGATCTTAGTGGCTGCCAGGAGGCTCTAGATTATGTTGAGTTCTGACATCTCTCCAAGACCAGCTAGAAAAAAGGACAATACTCTGGGTATCTCCTGGAAAAGTTGGGTCATTAGACACATGGTCCAACTCTTTCCCTCTCAAAGGAATATCTGGGGGCTAAGGTCTTTTTGTTTGCTCACGGTCTAGTGAGCCAGAGAGGATCCCAGCCCAACTGAATCTTTTTACTCCCTAGCCCAAGGCAGCTAGATTGTGCCAGGTCTCATTAATACTCCAAGATTGGTTAGACAGAATCCAGCTCTCTCAGTATCTCCCAGAAAAGTTGGAACATTGGACATGCAGTCTCCCTTTTTCTCTCCCCAGCATGAAGCTGGGAGCTAAGGGATTTCCATCTGATCATATGGTGCTGTGCTTGGGATAGAGATGATAGCAAGAGGGTGTATTGAATTTTTCTACTGGCTCTGATATGGGCAGATTTGCACTTACTCAGGGTGTAGGAGCCTCTTCCTGGGTTTCTTACAAAGGAAATTTGCCCACAGATTATTGAATTGATGTGTTCTTACGGTGAAGGAGGAGCCAGAACTTCCTATATCACCATCTTTCTAAGGCTACCTCACAAATTTTGATAAGTAGTACTTCCATTCTCATTCAGTTAAAACCTGTCTAATTTCTGTTTGATTTGTCCCTGAACCTTTGGTTGCTTAGAAGTACATTTTGTGATTTGTATTTATGTGAGGATTTTCTAGTTATCTTTTGTTATTGATTACTATCTTAATTCCTTTGTAGTTCTAGAATATTAACCCTTTAAAATTTATTGAAACTGGCTTTATAGCATAGCATATGATCAATTTTGATAAATATCCCTTGTGTATTTAGAAGTAATGTATATTCTTCAGTTGTTGGGTGTAATAATCTATGTCAGTTATGTTATATTTTTAAAAATCAAATTGTTAAATCCTTAGCTATAATGTTTTGGTCAACATACTCTGTTATTAGCAGAGGTATGCCAAAATCTCACATGATTGTGAATTTGTCAATATTTCTTTTACTTCTCTGAACTTTTGTTTTATAAAAAGAATTTAGGCTAAGCTATTGGTACATAAAATTTAGAATCATTAATCTTGATATATTAAATTTTTCTGATGGATTGTCTCTATTAATCTTAGGTGGTTCTTATGAGTCTGTTTACCTGATAATGGTATAGTTTCACCAACTTTCTGTTATTTGGTGTTCACATGATATATTTTCTTCACAATTTAATTTTCAATATTTATGCATTATACTTTAGATGTGCTTCTTATGGTCTGTAATTGTGTTTCTTTTGTTTTGAATTTTAATCTAATTTATAAACATTTTATTAGATCATTTAGCTGTGCTATATTTAATATAATTATTCTTACATTTGGGTTAAATCTATAGTCATACTATTTTCTTTTTATTTCTTCCACCTGTCCTCTCTCTTTCTCTCCTTTTGTTCTTTTGAGTTGATAATTTGATGTAGTATTTTTATTGTTTAATATACCCTGGAGCTTGTAGTGCACATTCTTTACTATTCAAAGACTAAAGTAAATAAATTCTTTTATTTCTTCCCACATGAAATAAGCTCCTTAAAATACTGCTCTGCTTACTCCAGATGTATCTATTTTTGTCATGAGTTTTAATTCTGTATGTGTCTAAAATCCTTAAAGACATTATGATTATTGTTTTATGTCATTAAAATTCATTTATGTTTATTTAAGTAGTTATGTCATTTTTTGCCATTCTTTTCTCTTTCTCTCAGCTTCCCTCTGAGCCTCTTCTACCTAAAGAATACTCCCTAGCATTTCATTTTCTGTAGGTTTATGGGTGACAAGATTGCCATTATTTTTTGTTTATCAGTATTACCCATTTTTCTATCTGATAAATTTAATATAAGGGAAATGCCTCTATTTTATCTTATGAATTTTAATAGCCTTATAAATGCATCTATTCCATATATATATATATATATTCCATATATCATATATATATCAAAAAATCATAGGATATGATAGATTATGAGTTTTCTAGATCAAAGATGTTTGTTTTAATCATGTAAGATGTAGTATAAGTTTAAAAGAAAAGAATTGGACATAGAATAATAAGCCAGTAGTAAAGGATTATGAAATAATCACCATTATTAAGATGCTATAAGTACTGCCTGGAAGATTAATGATGTAATATGGAAAGGTTTTTAGGTCTAACACAGAATTCAGCAATATCCTGCCAGTGTGGTTGAGCAACACTTTATCTCCATGCTTACAGATAAAAATTGGGCTTCTCGCTAAACAGTTTGCCGTCCAAAATTTGGTTTCTCAGTACTGTGGAAGATAATCCTGGAAGAGAATAGAATAGCAAGAGTCCATACTAGCTCTTTAGTACATGCAGTATAAGTCAAAGACAGATGTTAATGAGCACAATGTGGAAGTCAAACTGCAAGCCGGGCATGATTTCATCAGTATAAATTGATTAAAACAAACATTATGAATATACCAATTAGTACATAATTTGACATATTTTCCATCTTCATCTTATACCTTACTCCTAAAAAAGTATGGCACTTTATATATTTGGTATTTTGTGTCATTCACATATTTTAATGAAAAACACAAGCCACTCGTTACTCTGGGACTCCAGAAATATCCTTGGCCATTCTCTATGTTGAATGAAACATATAAAGCATAGAAACATCACATCAATAAGAGTTATACATAAAATTAGTCAAGCCAAATCTTTTTTGGTAAATGCTCAAACTCCCCTCCTTGTACTAAAGCAGTTTTCTTCCTTTAATATTTTCCATGGTCATAAAAATTACCCATAAAAACCTAGTACTTTGAGGGTGCCTGAGTGGCTCCAATGGTTAAGCATCTGCCTTCATCTTAGGTCATGATCCTGGGATCATGGAATTGAGTTTTGCACTGGGCTCTCTGCTCAGTGGGGAGCCTGCTACTCCTTCTGCCTCTCTCTCTGTCATCATGAATAAATAAATAAAATCTTTAAAAAAAAATAGTACTTTGAAAGGGAGAAAAATGATAGGCTAAAAACTAAAGAAAAGATTAAGGTTAAGTGTACCCAGAAAAATGTAGTTACCTGAAGTTTAAAGTTAGAAATAAATGTCTACCATGACCTGACAAGATTGGAAGACTGGCAGATTTATCTCAGGGATGTTCATGTGAATAAAACAAGCACAAAGAGCAGAGTGAAAAATTTGGTCTGACATAAATATTCAGCAGAGTGTATTCACAGTGGAGGAGGCTCTTTATGCTGTCCATTGCAGCAGAGATGGAAGATAGGTATGGTACCAGCAATATGAGCTGCTCACAGTGGCTAATCTGGCACTCCTGGAACCCACCAGCAACAAAGGCCAATGCCAGTTAAGTCCCTGATAGAACAGACTGACAGCATTGTTGGGGGTCAGGAGGGCAGGACACTTTGCCCCCACCCCCAGTGACAGGTTGAATTGGACTTCTTTCAGTTAGAGGATGGCAATTTGTCCTAAGTGTTTTACATGAAGATACTCCTTGATCACAGTGCATCTACAAACTCAGTTCATGACTTCAGCTGTTTAGACCTAGTGTGATTACTTCCGCTTTGTACCTTCAGGCCCAGGGATGGTAATGGCTTCTGATTGCTGCCTCCTCTTCGGTGTTTACCATCCTTTCCTGGTTCCTTTAACTTTCACAAAGCCTTTTAACACGTTTCCTCACTTCACTCTGTCTTGTTAAAGTCTTTTGAGTATGCTTATTATTTCTCACTAAAGCCCCACCAGTAATACTTGAGGTCATGAATGTACTTGTTCAGATAGAGAATGTACCATAAAATGAGAAATAAGCTGAGAAAAAATCCAAAGAGCAGTGAGAGGATACATTCACACCTGGATGGGGAAAAGTCAAATGGACTAGAAGGAAAAATGGAGACAGACCGAAATATATCAATTTCATGATCAAGATACTGACATTGATACAGTCAAGTAAAGAACAATTTCATCACAAGGATACCTCCTATTGTCACTACAAACACTTCTTTTTCACCCCCACTCCTCCTTAGTTAATGGTAACCATTTATTCTCTATCTTTAAAAATGTATAATTTTAAGAAGGTTACATAATGGAATAATACAGCATATATAATGTTTATTATAAATATATACCTTTTAGGATTAAAAGATATTGTTACTATTTTTATCACTCAGAAAATTCTCTCAAGATTTATCCAAGTTATTATATGTATAAATAATTTGTTCCTTTTTATTGTTTGATAATATTTCATGGTATGGATGTACTAGAGTTGTTGTTGTTTTAACAATTCACCTTTGAAGGATATCTGGGCCAATTCCTGTTTTGGGCAATTAGAAATAAGGCTTCTATAAACATAGGTTTTTATATGAACACAAATTATTATATTTCTGGAATTAATGCCTAACATCACATTTTATCATCCTAGTTTATATGGTAGCAGGATTCTTAGTGTCTTAAGAAGCTGCCAAACTGTTTCAAAATGTCCGTACCATTTATTTATTTATTTTAAGATTTTATTTGACAGAGATTAAGATTTTATTTGACAGAGAGAGATCACAAGTAGGCAGAAGCAGGCAGAGAGAGAGAGGAGGAAGCAGGCTCCCTGCCGAGCAGAGAGCCCAATGTAGGGCTTGATCCCAGGACCCTGGGATCATGACCTGAGCCGAAAGCAGAGGCTTTAACCCACTGAGCCACTCAGGTGCCCCTGTCCATATCATTTAACATTCCAGCTAAGAATGTATGAATAATTAAGCTTCTTTACATCCTTGTCAGTAATTTGCGTTATTACTATTTTGTATTTTAGACATTCTGATGGGTATTTAATGATATCTCACTGTGGTTTTAACTTGAATTTCCTTAATGGCTAATGATGTTGAGTGTCTTTTCATGTGCTTATTTGCTATCTGTATACCTGCTTCAGTGAAATGTCTGTTAATGCCTTTGCCCATTCTAATTGGGTGGTTGTTTTTTACTGTTGAGTTTAGAGTGTTCTTTATATATTCTAGATATTAGTCCTTAATTAGATAAGTGGTTTGCAAATATTTTTCTCTCAGTCTGTAGCTTGTTATATTTTTTTAATTCTCTTAAAAGGGTCTTTCACAGAGCAAAGGCTTTAAATGTTAATGATGGCTAACTTACCAATTTTCTGTTTTATAGATTGTGCTTTTGGTGTCAAGTCTGGGATCTCTTTGTCTAGTTCTAGATATTAAAGATTTTCTGTTTTTTCTATTAAAGTTTTATAATTTTACATTTTATAGTTAGGCCTATGATATATTTTGAATTAATTTTTATAAAAGATGTGAGGTCTAGGTTAAGGTTCTTTTTTTTCTCCCTAGGATGTCCAATTGCTCCAGCACCATTTGTTGAAAGTACAGTACTTCCCACATCGAGTTGCTCTTGTCCTTTTGTCAAAAATCAGTTGGCTGAACTTGTATGGGTCTATTTTGGGGATTTTTTTTTGACCCATTGCTCTGTGTCCATCCCTCCTCTGGTACCACATAGCGTTGATTACTGCAGACAGATAAATCTTAAAATTGATTAGATTGACTCCTTTCAGTCTTTTCTTCTTCTTTTATTCTAGTTCTTTTGTTTTTTCCATACAGAAAAGGATGATCTTCTCTGTATCTATAATAAGTCTTGCTTGGATTTTGATAGGAATAATGTTAAACTTATATATGATTTGGGGGAGATTTGACATCTTTACCGTGCTTAAAAATATACTCTGTGAAAAATGCTCTGGAAGATCGTATAAGCCTGTATAGTCATTTCTATTGTGACTTTGTTTTCAGCATAAGGTGAACTCAAAGTCTGATTGGGGCAATGACACACCAAATAAAAAGATAGAAAATGAGATAAGAGTTTATTAGTAACATGCCAGAATATTTCAAGAGGGCAGGGTAAGTAAGTTCCAGGTACTTGACACAGAAAATTAAGAGTTCTCTGAAGTTCAGCTCCTTCCTCTTTGGTTTCGCTGCCTTCTCTTCTTTCTATGAATATGCCAGGTTTTCCTCTACTTAGGGCATTTGCATTTGTCATTCATTCCCTGAAAAACTCTGCTCCCAGTTTCTGCATGGCTGCTTTTCTCACATTTAGCTAATTCAAATGGCACTTCTTTAGTGAGATTCTCCCTGATGACAAAATCTAAGTGACCCTACCGGTCATGATATGTAAACCTATTTTATTTCTTTTACAGCACTTTTACTATCTCTTTTTAATAGTAGCAGCATGGGGCAACTGGGTGGCTCAGTCAGTCTGTTTCAGCTTGGGTCATGATCTCAGGGTTCTGGGATCGAGCCCCACATCAGGTTCTGTGCTAAGTGGGGAGTCTGCTTGTGGATTTCCTCTCTGCCTCTGCCCCTCCCCCCATTCATATTCTCTCTCTCTCTGTCTACCTAAAATTAATAAATCTTTTTAAAAAATAGTAGCAGGGGTGTCTGGGTGGCTCAGTCGATTGAGCATCTGCCTTCGGCTCAGGTCATAATCCCACAGCCCTTGGTTTAAGTCCTGCATTGGGCTCCGTGCTCAGCAAGGAGCCCGCTTCTCCCTCTATCTATGCTCCTCCTGCTTGTGTTCTCTTGCTTGCACTCTCTCTCTTTCAAATAAATAAATAAAATTTAAAAAAAAAAAGAAGAAGAGTAGCGGTATGTCTGCTCTCCCCAGAATTACTCACTAGAACATGATTCTTTGAGAGCAGGAACTGTGTTGGTCTTATTCACTATGGTATCCTCTGTCTAGCACTGGGCCTGACACACAGTGGGTGTGTCATTCTTTGTTGAATGAGATGAATGAGTGCTCTTTGTCTAGGCAGAAAGACAGAAGGCAATTTGAAGAGACTATGGCCAAATCAAAAGTTGGAGAGTGAAAATAATGTTTTGAACTCCTGTGATCAAGCCAGATAAGGAGGATAAAGGATTTTGTAATGGGAACTTTATTCTTGATCATGGAGGGCTTTCAAGTTCTAGACCTGGTGATTTTACTTTCTCCTGAGGGTAACAGGGATGCTTTAACAAGGTTGAAATAATAATATACTATTCTTAAAAAATTAAAAGGGAACAATACAACAAATTGGGCTAAAAGGTTGGGAGCTCAAGTAGAAGCACAGTCCCAGTTGGCAATAATAATTGTGATAAAACTGCGTGAGGTAAGAAGACCCCGAAGGCGGCGGTGTCAATCCTCACAGAAAGGAGGCTCACTTTAGAGAAAACTTGAACAGTTTAGTCTTCTTCAGTTGGGCCTGCTTAATAGTCTCATCAGTTAAGAACAATAGTGCTGATGAATTTGAGAGATAATTTGCCAGCTCTTCATGTTATCTTTCTTTCATTTGTGTTTGCAAAGATACTCCTTTTTCTCTTGAGATATTTTTAATAGGTAAAATCATTCTACCTGACAGTTAATAAACCTGCCTCCTCTGGTTTCGTTGTACACAAAGTCGTTTTCATGTTGGTCAAATTGTTTTCCATTTTAGAGCTGGAGAGTGTGGTTGTCAGATGGATCTGGAAAAGGTGATGTATTTGAAATAGAAACAGATCATGTGAACTTTAATTGCTTCTAAGCACTCCACTGTGTCATATTGAGAATGTTTTGTACAGGTAGTCCCTATTCTATTTTAGTACATCATTTGACTTAAAATGGGAAATAATGCTCACTGGGGTCCCTGATCTTCTGTCCCAGGAGGTTTTGAGGCTCATTGTTCATTTTGCTCAATTTATGCCCCCGCAGTTGTCTATGGCAGTCTTAAAAGTAGGGTCAGCCTAAGGATAGCAACAAAAGACTTTTCTTATAAAGAGCTGCTCCTATAGCTCTTCTGTTTTACTCACACCCCAAACAAAAATTCCAAAACCATCTACTGGCATTAGGATTTCTAGGCCAGAGTCTTTTTGCTGTGAATAATTGCCATGATTTTCAAGGACTGTTCTGTATTCTTTTCAGTCGATTCTTGAACCTGGCAACATGCTGCTCTTTGATACGGACTACCAAGAAGCAGTTGCTGTAGGAAAACCAAATAGTTCTGACATCTCTACTTACCAGGTTTCACTTACAGTTCATTTCAGAGTGTGACAATTAGAAGAAACAAGGAAGGGCTTTGTTTTGTTTTTCCAGACTCATTTCAAGGAACACTACACACAGCCTGCCTACAGGGTTGTTTGGTTAAAGAAAATGTTTCCACTCATATTACGGTTGCATTGTAATGGAAAATTGCTCTGGGTGCCAAACCCACCAAGAATGTTAACATCACCAAAGAAGACCTTTGCACTTGACTACTGTACATTTTTACTTACTTCCAATATTTCAGCCACAAGTTATAAAGTGTAGCAGGCCTCTGGAAATAGAGCTGAAGCAGTCAAGATCAATTTAGCCCCACTCTGTGTTGATAGGCAACAAGATGCTTTCTGCAGCGTAAGGTAAATAGTTTCACATGGGGATAAAGCAGGGCAATTCTTTCCAAATTTGGCTCACTCACACCTTTGCGGGGAGGTTTCCTCTTTGGAATATTTGTGATGCTTATTAACGTTGACTTGGAAAGTTAAAAAGACCAACAGAGACACTGTCACTGCCAGCGCTGTTTTGACATCTCTCACTAGATTTCCTATAAGGTGGTAGTGGAAATATTATTACTTGTACATATTGTTAGTTAAATTATAGTATATCTCTCATTCACATCCACACTGGAGGAAACTGAAAACTTCTGACAAGGAAATTATTGTGTGAGAAATCGCAAGGTACAAGCTAATCCAAAAAATGAATGATTCATCATCAGTATGCATGAAAGACACCATATGAGTAGTCTAATGCATAAATACAGCAATGAAGGACTTTGTTCCCATACGTGGCTTTTCTCCGGATACATCGGCCCCCGGGATCATAGGCATGAATTCCTGGGCATAATGTAATTATAAAATACTCATTATGGTTTCCTTGTACAAGAGTGGAGAAATTACCGCCATAGTCAAAGTTTAAGGTAACTCCCCCCAGCCTACCCCCAGTTCAATAAAAGGGTTGTGGCTTCCCCTTTTAGAGGGATTTACAGTACTCATCAGCGGTATAGTTCACATTAGCATCCAGTGACATTGCTTTGTCTGTATATATTTCTAGCTGTCAACAGAATGTCCTGAGGCAATTGCATCCTGATTCTATAGCCATCTTCTATTCTTTTATAATACACAAGGGTCTAATTTTCCATCAGCAAAGCATGAAATCATGTAAGAATGCCACATAACCAGCATGTGCAAACAAGTAGCACTTTTTCTACACATAAAAATGCTTCATAAAATAACAGATAAATTAAATCTTCATGTTCAAGTAAAGAGCTTAGAAATCAAGACCTTTTATACAAAATTAGAATTTTCTGTACAGAACTGACAGTGTCATGTAATTCAACGAAATGTGTTCACCACCTTACATGTTAATATGTGTGACCATATCATTTTTCTTTGATTTACAGTGGAACTGTTTTATATCAGGGACGTTTTATGGTTACAGATAACAGGCATGTTAACTTCATTAAGATCAGTATTTAGCAATTATCAAATTAACAGAGTGATGACTGGAGCATATGACTTGTATCCAGCTATATTAGCTTTAACACTCATTCAATGCTGTGTAGTGGAAGGACATGGAAACCAAGTGTTCTTCTTTATTCATATTTTGGGTACAGTGGGACAGGCAGTCAAAGTAAACATGAATACTCAAAAATGACATTATAAAATATACTAAATGATGCATTCAAGATTCCTCTTCCCTCTCTGGAACATATCTAAGTTTGACAAACTGTTTGAAATTATCAATTCAATGATGCTCTTAAAAGGGCTAGCTTTGGCGTATATTTAAAATACATTCAAGACATATGTCTCTTCTGCTGCAGGAACTACAGAAAGCTCGGTTTCACATCAGTGAGATGACTGAATCTGCTTAAATTATCATTCTCTATATGCATCTCATATTTCTACAACTTCAGGGTATTTTTAAACACTTTCTACATAATGTACAATTTACTTAGCACGTGGCATTCATATGTCTAGCTGTAAAATAACTTGTTGTAATTTAAGCAAACATGTTTTAAATAAAAGGTAGCTAAGGCTTCTAATCTCTGATGTATTGAGTGCAATGAAAGCTTCCATTAAAACGGATTTCCCAGGCAGCCAAAGACTGTAGAGGTTCCCCTTAAGAAATATATTAATCTACAGCTTACCCTGGTGTGTTTCAACAAAAATTTTAATAAATTAGGGACTGACCAGTGTTACCAGTGAGGTGATGCCATCCACAAATTAGATGGAAAACAGAGGGCAGAAAAGAGAATTGCGTCTATTTTTTCTTCCAGAATCCTTTTTGCTTACTTCTGATTTTCCAACGTTAGCGATCAGTGTAACAGGAGCGTTCCAGCTGCTTTTTAAAAAAAAAGGTTCAGCAAATTTTAATTGACATGGAGTAAACATATATACTTAACAGGCACAATTTGGTAAATTTTGACCTATGTGTACTTTGGTGACATCGTTGTCACAATCAGGGTGATAAACGCGCATCATCCCCAAAAGCTTCCTGGTGCCCCTTTAGAATTCCTCTCTGCTGTCCCTTCTTGCAGCCTCAGTATGTTGTCAGCTGACTGAGGGTCAGAATGTTTCCCAAGGGTGCCCTGCAGATGGCATAAACAAAATGTGTGGCACAAATACTCGCTTTCTCTTGCTCTATGTTATTCTGCATTTTTTTTTTAGAATTTTATGTAAATGGAATACTCGTACAGTATATACTCTTTTTTGGGGGGGCCTGGCTTCTTTTACTTTCCATAATTTCAAGATTTATTCATGTTATAGCACATATCACCAGTTTATTCTTTTTAGTGCTGTGTAGTATTCTATCTTGTGGATGAACCACAGTTTATCTGCTCACCTGTTGTTGGACAGTTGGGTTGTTTCCAGTTTGGGTTTGCTAAACAAAGCTGCTCTGTGCATTCATGTCTAAGTGTTGGTATAGACGTACGTTTTCATTTTCTTTGTGGAGTTGCCTGAACATAGAGTAGCTGAATCACATATAGTAGGTGTGTGCTTAACTTTACAAGGAACTGCCAAAATGTTTTCCCGAGTTGTTAAAACATTTTGCGTTTTCACTAGAAGTGTTTGAGGCTTAGTTCCTCTACTTCCTCACCAATACTTAGTGTGGTCATCTTTTTTATTTTTAGGTATTCTAATAGATGCATAGGGGTATCCCAGTGTGGTTTTCATGTGCATTTCCCCAATGACTATGTTGAACGCTTTTTTTATCTGCTTATTTGTTATCCATATATCCTCTTTGATGATACGTCTATTCCAATCTTTTGCCCATTTTTTATGGAATCATTTCCTTAATTCTGAGTTTGAAGGGTTTTTTACATATTTTGGATACAAGTATTTTTATCGGTGGTGTGGCTTGTTAATCTTGTCTCGGTTTGTGGTCATGAAGTCAGCCTTGGTCCAGAAGAGCCACTTATGTGACTTGGAAATTCTTTTGAGGTTGAGTCCTTGGCAGGATACTGAACTCAACTTTCCACTCAGAGGACTTTATAACTGAGCCAACAGGCACTTTCTGCCATGTATATATCCTAGAAAGAGAGTTGAAATGGCAGATAATTATTTCTTCATCTTTAATTTTTAAGTTGGTCAGTATTGGGATAGGTCATAAGACTCCTTTTATTTTCCCATCGAATTTTTATTTCTTTCTTTTATATTCTATTAAATTTCCTTTTATTAAAAGCCTCCATGTGATTGTAATTGCTTGTTACCACATCTGTATTTCCACTAGACTTGTGTTTCTCAGGGCACGTGGCATGCCCCTTTTTTTTTTTTTTTTAACAAAACCATAAATTTCCATGATCCAACGCAATGCTTGGCACTAGCAGGTGCTCAACAAGTTTGTAGTGAAAGAATTAAAAGTTTGTATTGTTAATACATATGCCAAAAATCTACTGCCGCTTTCAATTTCCTAGTTCTCCCTCCAGGCAGAGGCTAAGTGGCA
Source organism: Mustela lutreola (assembly GCF_030435805.1). Lineage (NCBI taxonomy): Eukaryota > Metazoa > Chordata > Mammalia > Carnivora > Mustelidae > Mustela > Mustela lutreola. The sequence goes on along the minus strand of NC_081293.1, from coordinate 167,992,347 downwards.
TCAATCCTAGCCCCTGAGTAGTAACCGAAGAGAATGTAGTTGTCTAAAGTCCATAAGGGGCTGTTACCATGATCCTCACCAATAGAGAAATCTCATGTCCAACCCTTAAATAAGTATTAAACCAAAATATAAAGTTCTCTAAAATCTTATGTATTCTGAATACCAGAATTGGGCTCATCTAAGGAAAAGGACATAATGACATTTCTCCCTGTGGAGAAAAGCAAGCTTCTGAAGATTGTGAACACCGTCTTCCATAATGTCTAGGATTTCTGGCTTTTACCCTCTTCAACAGCCAGATTTTTGACAGCCTTTGCTTTTAATCTTTCTCTTTTTTGCTATAGGATTTGTCCCATCAAGTGGACACCAAAACAAATGCCCAGGGCCTACTTTTTTGACCATAGGAGGATGAGCTGCGTTGACTATTATGGTCTTTCCTGAACCTGCAGGGCCATCCTGTGGGTCACAGTCCTCTTGGAGTGGGGGCAGCAGTGAAATGATTGCAGGGGATCCACTTGGGCAAAGGTCTCCCCAGCATGACCCATTGAAAGCATAATAAAATAACTGTGGGCGTATTCTTGTCTTGTTACATACTTATATTTTTCAGGTATCTGTAAATGCTGTTGTGATAACAAAGAGGTATTACTGAATTTAAAGTCACTTTTTGTCACCAGGTACCTTTTTATGAAACAGTGCAAATGGAAGATACAACAGCTATATAATGTAAACCCTTGATTTTTTTTTCCCCTTTGAAAGAAGCCTTTGTCCTGAAAATGGTTGATAATCATACATGGACACATTAAAAAGCCCATTGTTTAGTCTTTATCATATGTAAAATTGTCTCAAGATTTTAGATAACGACAAATAAATGGCAGTGTAGTAAAGGAACCTTTTATTGAAAAAAAAAAAAAAAACCCACAAAACCTCCTGAGCATTGCTAACGGAGTTCTGGTTAATCCAGCATAAATATCATGAGATATGGACATTTTATCTCTGGGGAAAGAATATGACATTTAAAGGAGTAGATCCAGGAAAAGGACATAGGCATTTTAAAGAACTAATAAATGATTCATCAACTGATTAAATAATCAAAATATGTATTGGTCAAAAACATTAATTTAGAAAATATTATAAGCTTTGGACACCAAAAATAAAACCTTGCACGTTTTCCATTAAGCTTCTCATCATTTACTCCTGCCCTACTTTTTTTGCATGAGGAGAAAAGTGTCAAGGAAAAATGCACTCACAAATGATTGTAAAACCTTGGATTTTAAAGTTGTCAAGAATTTTAAGTCGTTCTATAAAGGGTAGGACATTTCATGAATAGAACAAAACTACAACCCTTGATAATATCCAAGAAAATTTCCTTCATGAATTTTGAGACAATTCCATCCAGAAGTTAGATGAAAACAGTCAATAAACCCCTAGAATAAAAAAACAAAAGCCCAGACTGTGATGGAAACTATGCCTGCATTGTGAAACAAAACAAAACAAAACAAAAACAAAAACACAGCCTTGTACTGGCTTTAAAATTTAGGCTTTTCCAGTAAGTGAGACCCAATTTCGAAAGAAGGCACTCTGAAGATGTTTATAGTATATAAAGACAACCTTCAGGCAGCATAAGTTAAGTACATCTCACTAGGTTTTCCACAGAATTGTATTAGTCAACAATGATAAATCCAAAATATTTTTTCAAAGCAGATTCCTCATATGAAGAAATCACTTCAACTTGGAGAGCAGTAGAAAAGGAGAACAACAGAAGAAATTCAAAGTGATAATGAAGCAGGGGGAAAAGCATAAATTCAAATTCAAATCTGTATCAAAGGACCTAAAATAAATGACTCTGCCTAATTTGGGGTCTCTGTGTAATAGCAGTTTCATGAATCCAAACTTTTTCTTCATGTCGGAGAACAAGAAAGGGCCTAATGGCGGGGGGTGGGGGTGGTGTCACTGAAGACCTTCTATGAGCATAGCCTGATGCAAAACAAGTAGTGTGTCAGCAGCGACACTTCTTCCTTTCACTTAGACAAAGCAGAAAGAAGGGATCAGCCCTTTCTGAGTGCTCCCTCAATGTTCCATCCACAGTGCAATGCCTGCTGACATGTAAAGGATACAGGGAGATGTCCACAGAAAAGCCATCTGGCCGCTGACCACCCCAGAGAGAAGGTTCCATCCAGGAGACAGAATCGTTGTAGGATCATCATAAGAAAATCTCAAATCCATGTGTTCCCTAAGGACTTTCTGTAGTTGAAGTAATAAAACTACGGCTTCTGTCCTTGAAAAAGGACACTCAGCTTCAGAAAAATCAAGAAGCCTAATCAATTGTTATTTACTTCATTCATTCATCCACATACATTGACGGAGAGCCTCTTATACCACAGGCCCTGTGCGGATTCTGGGAACAAAAAGAGGAAGTGGACATAATCCTCGTCCACTGGGTTTCCCCAGATACATAAATCCTGTTGCTTGTGCCTGAAGAAGACTGATCTAATGATTGTTTTAAATAAAAGTAATCCGACCTGAGACTAAGACAACACTGTATGTTAACTACACTGGAATTAAAGTAAAATCGTTAAATAAAAATAAATAAAAGGAATCCAACCGTCCTTAGAAGCTTGCTATCAGGAGCAGAAACATCTTTCTTCTGGTCTTGTTATTTTTGCTTTCAGTCGGCCTCCTATTCTACATAATTGTTGCTTTACAGAAGACATAATTTTTTGAACTACAGAACACTAAGTTCTTGTCACAGGAACTCTGTTACATGAAAGGACACTGACACATTGCTAAATATTACTCCATTCTTCTCCCTTCCAGATAGGGTATCACTGGCAAATGAGAACCAATTGTGCTTTCAAAAAGTTCAATAAAAGAAATTCCAAAATGACCCTGAGTAGCGTCTCTAATTCTAACCTAGACAGGAAATTTCAGGCTACCCTCATCTCCTCATGTTTCAGTTAAGCCTTCTTCCTTCTGACCATATGGCCTTCGAACAGCGAATCATTCTCCATAATTTACCATGTCCTTAAAAACAATATTTATTGTGGCTCCATAAAGGGAATGTTTATTGTGTCCCATGCCAAATGCACTGAAATGATAACGAATATCTCTTTATAGTACTGAATAACATGAGATTATCTCAGAATTCAAGTGTATTCCTTTACCAGTTGAGTATTTCAATTTCAGAGCAAGGGGATTTAGACTTTCCATAATGAAAAAAAAAAAAAAAAAAAAAAAGTAGAAGCAAGCATTTCAAATGCTTAGGTAGCTTCCATAATTTCCAGAAGACATTTTTCAAAATTCTGTGTATAATGTTAGGATTATGGAACAGAAATTTAATACCTTGTATTTGTGAATTTGATGTTAACTGTAATAAAAAAAAATGTTCAGTCTTACCCTATAGATCCAAAAAGAATATTGCAAAATGAATTTGTTTTATTTTTTTAAACCACCTGATAAATTTGCAGAAATTATCAAAATAACCACAGTCCTAAAGTCCAAAGAATTTACTCCAAAAATAATTTGTACGATTTAACAATACATTCTTTCAAATAATTTGGGGTGGGGATGATTCTGGCAAGAAAACCTCACAGGTGAATTGTTATTTTTGAAAAACAGAAGTATTATCGTAGGTACAAATAATTCCCAGGAAAACTATTTGTTCATACAACTCTTTTTTAAAGCTACCTTAGTGATTTCTTTGCAAAGTTGATTGTTATTGTCATTCCCAAGAAGGAGTCTGACATTTTATCAATATCACAGCATTTTCAGGGAACATAGGAAATAGCAGTATGCCACTTCCAAAGATCTTGATTAAGCAGAGAATTTCCCTGACAATGACATCAACAACACAAACAGGTGCTCATATCCGATCCGGTCTGGTTAAACTCTTCTGAGTGTTTATAAACTGTAGGTTCACAGCAGATGTATGCATATCTTCATAATTTACCATTTTAAAGATGTGATGCACTTTCCCTTGTAACGTTCTAAAATCTCATGACAAGGTTTTTATTATATGCAAATTAGTAGCATTTGATTAGGTCCTGAGGCAGCTTTACCTGGGTGTTCAGAGGAATAGCAATGGGAAGTGAGGAAGAATATTTCATCACTGAAGTGTGTTTTCCCTTGGGGGACACCACCATTTGATTTTGACATTTATTTGTCCTGTGCTATAAAGGACAAAACTACAATTACACTTTTTTTTTTCTCTACTGTGCAGTGGGCATGGTGTCAGAAAAAATTAAATCAAAGATAGTATGTTTGCACACAAAACAAGCTCTAAAACCAAACTTCTTGAACAAACCTCTGGTTATAATCATAGTGCATTAAAAAAATAGCACTGGACTGAAACACAATGGTGAGCGTATATAGAAAACATCCATGAGAACCCAACCTGAAGAAACAGGATTGTGTCTATTGTATAGTGTTATCTTGGCTTTTATAGCATAAAAACTATGAGTTCCTAGCATAAAAACTATGGGTCACTTTCTTACTAAGTTCCTGTTTACCCCATTCCATTTTTAGAATCCTGAAACAAAGGTGTTCTCTGCTAGGTAATTTGGTTACTATATCAATGAATAACGTTTGCCAAAATAAGTTTTGTCACATTTTAAGTATTTTGCAATTGATTTCAAAATTTGAAATCTGTAGCACTTTACTCTTCTCAGTCTTAAAATAACTTACAGCCACACAACTGGTGGCACTCACCTGTTTCACAGTGGGACTCCATCATATTGGAAGTAATTCAAAAATATATTTTACTTGTCCATTTATCAAAATAGAGATACCTTTGCAAATGATTATCCTCAGCAAGAAATACAAGGAAAGATGGGGTGCCTGGCTGGCTCAACCTTAGAGCAGATGACTCTTGATCTTAGGGTTGTGAATTTACGTCCTACATTGGGCATAGAGATTACTTAAAAAGAGGATATTTATTTAAAAAAAAAGAAAACAGGTAATACATGGAAAGAGACTGAACATAGCCAATGACAACTGTAACTTTTTTTTTTTTAAATGGAGTTAGTACTTACTCCATAACGATTCTTTTGTCTAACAAGTATAAGCAATCCAGTAGAGAACCAACAAATTAAAACTTCAATCAAGGGCGCCTGGGTGGCTCAGTGGGTTAAGCCGCTGCCTTCGGCTCAGGTCATGATCTCAGGGTCCTGGGATCGAGGCCCGCATCGGGCTCTCTGCTCAGCAGGGAGCCTGCTTCCCTCTCTCTCTCTCTGCCTGCCTCTCCATCTACTTGTGATTTCTCTCTGTCAAATAAATAAATAAAATCTTTAAAAAAAAAAAAAAAAAAAAACTTCAATCAAAATTGTCTAAATTTTCTTCCCAAATCCATGTTTCTCTCTAATAGTCTCTTTAACCAAAGAAAATAGTCAGACAAAACTAGAATCACCAAGACCTCTCAAATATTAGAACTGATGCATTTCTGTGAATTTTAAGGAAAGTTACCTTCTTCCTTTAGGTTTCATATACCTGCACTGTGTGTTTTTCTAAACATCATAAATCCAAATATAAATAATAATGTATCTGGCACATGGGAAGATGACTCTGATGCCAGTAAGTGTCAAAGAGAAAACTGAAACAGTAGTAAGTGCTTATAGTAAAAAGTAAGTTGAGATAAAAATCCTCTCTAATTAAGGCAATCTTAAGTCATGAATGATGTAGCTATTATGAATTATTAAGGATGGTCCCAGTAATTTAACCAAAAATAATCCTCTTACTATATTCCCAAAAGCCAAGTATTCTAATAATTTAAAGCTTTGAAATCTTCCCTTCACTTTGAAGGGAAACAAAATTAAATTACCTTTTTAAAAGGCCAAATGTTGAATCATAAACTCCCTTTTTCTATCCTGAAAAGGATCTCTTGTTTAGTTTTAATTGGAAATATTTGTAACAAAATTTAAAATCATTAATATGATTGAAAGGAACATTTTTAGGTAATGAATTAAACAGGAAGCCAGGCAAGTCTTTTTTATTTGATTTTTTCCATGCTATGGAGTAAGCCACCCTTTAATGCATTTTCTAGAATGGCTCTGAAGAGGACAAGCCACAAAAGTAAGAATTAGAGGATAACTGGTCCAGATATCAAATTAACTAATAAATGGATGATCAAAGATTTTTTTAGATTAGCTTCTGTGGTGCAAATACAATTCTTACATAACAGCTGTCCTAAACAGAGCCGGTTCTCTCTTATCTACAAATGCTTTGTATTTTTGTTGTTGTTTTTAGGATGACATGGTTCATCTTAATTCTGGATGTGTTTAATGGATTTAGAAACTGACCTCAGCTAAGGAGGCCCAAGAGTAAGCAGGCAGTGAAATCGCAACGCTACAAGGATCATGGGCTTTTGACTATGACAGAGCTTTATGCATAGGCAAGTAAAAACCAATGAAAGATGTTTTTATTATAAATTTTAGAGATCTAAAAGATGTTTAGGGAGAGGTTGGAAGTCACGAGGGAACCAAATCCAGGCCACATAAGATAGTGAATATGCATAATTTGAACTTTATCTCCCCCGTGAGGCTGTAAACTTCTTACCAGCCCAGAAACATCTTCCGCCCCCCGCAGTGTTTAAGAGCGTGCACTGCAGTGATAACCAACCCACGGCCTGGGGCCACTCAAAGCTCTTCAGAACATCATGCTTAGGAGACCCTTGAAACAAGCTTAAAGGAAACACACACACACACACACACACACCCCTAATTGTCATTAAAAATTGTATTGATGTTATGACTAGAATCCCAGTAATATCTTATCCCTTGGGAAACAGATACTAGGACGTAGGGAAACACCTGCCCACATCGTAACAAAGTAGCGCATTGGGCAGAAAGGAAGTGAAAGCGGCGTTAATATCCTGAAGAAAGCATGGCGATGGCCCTTTTCTCCATGCTGCCCTTTCTTACTTACTCATTTGCCTTTGATCAGATTCGCCACAGTTGATGGGGAGGCCCTCACTGAGTTCCAGAGGAGAACTGATCAAGCGCACAAATGCCCTTTATTCCTGACCAGGTGGTATTTAATGTGTTTACTCAAGAGGCAGACAATTTCCTTAAGGAAATCATGCACATTCCATCCTAATCCTGGGGCGAGCCCAGGTTAGGCCTGGCGATGTGGCCGGGACTCGCAGAGGGAAAAGGCTCAGCGGCCGTGGCTCTGCGCGAGCACCTACGTGGACGCCTGTCCCCACAGGATGCACGACACTGCACCAACACAGGAGCATTCAGCCACGTCCGAATCCGGGGCAGGGCTCTGCCTCTGCGTCATCCCCCGCTATAGGGATAGAAGAGCAAATATATAATCCGCACACCCAACTGAAGACTCGAGGAAAGAATTAGAAGTGCATTCCACTAAAAGTACATAACCCACTGAGAGCCAGGTAAATAGTCTTTAAAAGCTTCAAATGATTATTTGCCTTTTCAAAAAAATCAGAAAACCTATCGACTTTTCAAGAAAATTCTCTTGTGAATTTACAAATAGTTTCTCAGTTTTGCCCATTCCATTCGCTGGTTCCACATGTCTCAAGAAAACAGAATCCATCAATTACAACAAAAAAAAATACGTTATCCAGGTAACTAAAAGTTTTTATAATGATAAAATGTTTCTGTATTAAAACAAGTTCAGAAATTTAAAGGGTCTTTCCTCCATATTTTTCTTTAGATGTATTTTATAATAGAGGCATATACAGAACAATGAAGAGAACTGGTAAATCGGTTTAAAAAATCAAATATAAATGGTTCTTCCTTCTGTTTTAAGTCTTTAGCAATAAAATCAGTCCAAAGGTATCATAGATTGGTTTGCTCTGAAAGACATTATGATTAAAAGATGGGAACAATGTCAGATACTACAAATGAGGATTTTGCAAAATAAAAGCGAAAACCTTGATGTACGTTTATATTGAGCCCCAATAATATGGTAGGCATTGTGGAACATTTAAATGTGGTTCCTGTCCTTGTTTTCCTATTATCTTCTTTGGTTTTTTCTTAACAGATCTGACTAGCTCCCACAGCTTTGAAAAGGAATTTAAAGCCCATAAATTTCACAAATCCTAAGCAAGAAGCATATATTAGTTCTTCAAAGCATACTGGTATATTTTTTAACTGTGGATTTTAGCTTTCATGTGATAAAAGTTTTAGTGCTTTCCTTACCATGTCTTGTTAAGGCTTAAGTTCCTCATTTACATATTTGATGTCTCTCAGGAGACAGACAAGCTTCAAGTTAATTATCTATGTAGCTGTAAGAACTCTTGTTTCCTGGTTAAGAACTCTCCAAAAGAAAACTAATAGTTATTAAATGTTACACTGAGTCACCAAAAGTAATCAGGATACACAATGAGAGGCACTAAACAGGCACTTAAATTTAATAAAAACCTCAACTTTTTATAAGATAAATGAAATATAAATCAATTAAATCTCTTACAGTAATTTTCAGGGAAAACAGCCAGCAGACACCAAACAGCTAAAATCTCTGCTCTAGAAAGTGATTAGGCACTGCTGGAGGCTTGAGGAAATTACTGTAAAATTCTGGATATAGACCCATTGAACTCAGATTTGTAATGGAGTTGTAATTAAAGAAGTGCCACATCAAAAGAAATGTTAGCATTTCCCCCACCGACTGCATGTGGGTATGTGTGTCTGTGCATGCACATATGCCCGTATGTGTGTAGATGTATGTATGTATGTATGTGTTCTATATATACACATATACTAGGCGCTATTCATAAATACATGCTTTGTTTTCTACAATGACAAAATAATGTATGTGGACAGAAATGATCATCTTTGAATCTGAAAGTCTGTTAAGGAGCAGTTTTACAGAATGATAACAAGAAAAAGAAGAAAGAAGGGCAAGCACAAGATAGACTTGAGTTGCAGTTGGGAAATTGGAACCACAGCTATCAGGTGAGTTAATTAATCTGGGTATCGTTCAGTAAATGAAAGTGTGCCATCTATTTCACAAGGGCCCATTGTGTCTTGCATGTGAAACAAATTTACCCTGTTTGATTAAGGATTACTGATTGCCTCCAATTTATTATATGTATCCTATAATTAAGTCACAATGAGTTCGAATGAAATGGGGATGGTCTCCTCCACAAAGAAGACAACAAGCTCATTCTAGGAAGACCTTGGGGGTCATTCAAGAAGCAATTAAATGTTCTCCAGGGTGCATTAAAGGGAAAAGAGCCTGGTGGGCTGAACGGCCTCTACTTATATTCCAGCCTTCTCAATATTCTCCTGCTTTTATGGAGACGAATGAAACTATGTCATAAAATAACTCAAGGCACTATCAGCAAGGAAAACAATGCTGTCTGCTCTTACATGAAGAAAAACATTGCCAATAAAAACATACTACCTAGAAGGAAAAAAAGGCATGTAAGCAAAAGTGACACCCTATGTCAGAATCCATTTAAAGGGAAGATCTAAAAAAAATCAATGAACTCTGAAATAGTGTATGTGAGCTCTGAGAAATATATATCAATTATTTTTGTGTGTAGAGGTAGCAAATACATAGGATAAAATCTTTTTGGCAAGTAAAATGTAATGAAAGGACCAAGATCAGTATCAGTGTTGTGCCTACAGATATATTTTTCCACATTTTTATAAATGGTTCTCAATGGTGGACACTACAAAAGAGAAATTATACAGGACATTTGAGAAAAATAGGAAGGAAGACTTTATTCAAGATATTGCGTTATTATATTTCTGGGAGAAGATTTACATCTCAAAGGGCAGAGAAAGAATTTACAATTGCAAGTTTTTTTAAGCAAATGCTCTAAGAAAAAGAGGTCATGAAGAAACCTGGCCAAAGTTCAGGCAAGTTCCAGACCATCTCAGTCCATATACTATTCTGAAATTAGGATGACCTCCCACAGAACTGAAAGCATCCCAGCTTAAACCATCACCTTTAAAAATGTATCTGGGGGAGGGGGAGGGTGCCTGGGTGGCTCAGTGGATTGGGCTGCTGCCTTCGGCTCAGGTCATGATCTCAGTGTCCTGGGATCGAGCCCCGCATCGGGCTCTCTGCTCAGCAGGGAGCCTGCTTCCCCCTCTCTCTCTCTGCCTGTCTCTCTGCCTACTTGTGATCTCTCTCTCTGTCAAATAAAATAAATAAAATCTTAAAAAAAAAAAATGTATCTGGGAGACACATGCCCTAAAACATCCAGCCTACAAAAAGTTAATAGGAAAATATAGATGACTGTAAGAACTAAAGTATAATAATGAGATTAATTTTAAAAAATACAGTTAAGGGGCTCATACCCAGCTCAGTTGGTACAGCATGTGATTCTTGATCTCAGGATTATGAGTTCAAACCCCATGTCGGTAATAGAGTTTACTTTTAAAAAGTAAAAAAAAAAAAAAAAGAAAAGAAAAGAAACAGTTGATTTTGTTGACTTGCAAATCAAATTGTGAAAACTTTACCAACTAAAAGTGACCCAGAAATTACAAAAACTTTTCTGTTTTCAGCACAGTCACGGAATGAGCACATTTGTACCTAGAAACCACATGTTATAATGGAAAAATAAGTTGCAAATGAATCCGAAGAACTCAGCCCATATCTCAGGCACATAAGTCATTTGTTCCATAGGCCTGGGAAGATAATATATCCTCTCTGAGCTTTATTTTCCTCATATTCAAAGAAAGATAGAAGGGGCCTTGCTTACCACACTGTAGATGAGAGAATGTCCTGAAAACATGTAAAATGTGTAATGGAAGGGGATACCAGAGAGAAAAGCAGAGGTCAGGTCAGAGTGGACCTAACAGCTATATTTAGGAATTTTTCCCTAAAACCTAAAAGCCATAGGAAACCAATGGAAGATTTTTAAGCAAGAAAGTGTTACAGCATCATTTCACTTGCAAACAGTCACACTAATGGCCATGCGGAGCGTAGGTTGGTTGAGCACAATACCAGAGACAACACACTGTGTGGGACTGGGGGCAGGCCCAAGGGTGGTAGGTGCTAAAGCTGAGGCAACTGAAAGTTCTATTCGAGACAAAGAACACAATATTCTAAGACCAGGGTGTTTGCAAAGCCTGTGGGAGTATAGAACCTTAATACTGAAGCAGCATTAGCTTAGCAATATGTTGGCCTCTCTGGAGGCTGTAATAGAGTGGACCTCACAATGGTTCACTAATCCAGAATGCTTACGGCGGGGATGGGGATACCAGAGAGAGTCAAGAGATAGGAAATGGAGCAGAATTGGTAAGACATGACACCTGATCATATCAAGAAGGGTAAGAGAGGAGGAGTCAAGCTGTCTGGGGCTGAGTGGTTTAGACTGAGTGGTTTAGACCAGTGGGCGACAGGCTGAACCTCTGGAAGAGGTTCTGTCTTCTCTGACACCAGGAGGTGGGAAGGGAACTTGACTGTGGATGTACATACAGGTGAGGAGTTTGTCGGCAAGCCGATGCATTCCCACGTTCGTTTCGAAGCAAACTACAATGTAAGAGGGCACTTTGTCAGAAAAGTGGGAGACGGCAGAAAATTGTCAGGGCTGCAGAGAAGACAAGGAAGGGAGGAATGAACAACTTCATCTTTGTGGAAGAAGAGATTCAGCAGGTGGCAGGAGAGTGAAAGGGAGATGATGCAAGGGTGTGGATGCAGAAGTGGGCAGGGCCCAGAGCAGGGAGAGGCAACTCGCGAGAGAACTCAGCTGGCGAGGCAGGAGTGACAGAGCCACGGTCAGGGAGGCATGTGGGGTTGAGGCAGAGAGAAGAAGTGACGATAACTAGGTGAGCCGGTTGGAGACTGAAGATACAGGAGAGACTAGTAAAAGGACAGGACTCAAAGCATCATGAATAGGCTAATTCTCAAATAGAAGGGATATCTTCTCTGATTCTACAGGAGATAAATAGGAAATAATAGCTGCTCATGTGGCTAGGTTTATTGGTTTGGGAGAAAAAAGAGAGTTGCTTTTATTTATTTTTTTCTTTCTTTTTTCCTGTGAGGATAGAGACAAGCTCATTTGCTGAAAGCAAGATGATGGAGGTACAACTGGGGGCAACAGAAGTCAGAAGCTAATGAGCATATTTGAAGGAGGCGCCATGGGAAATAGAGGGGAGCTAAACGGGACACCAGGAGAAATGTTGGCAGCACGAGAGACCAAGTGAAGATAGAAAATGTGGATTTTGGTGACAGCAGTCCATGAGGTGGTGTGTGTCTGTGTGTGTGTTTCCAGTAGTTCACCAATGAATGAGCCATTAAGAAGAAAGCACATGGCTGCACTGGCCCAGGGTTGGAATTTTATCAGGTGCATGAGACAGAAAGACAATGGGGTAAACATTCTAGAGATACAGACAACAGTGTAGTTAAAAATAAATAAATAAATAACAAGCTATAGCAGCCCATCAGCGTAGAGAAGAGAGTGAAGGGACAGGTGGGCTGATACCTGGAAAACTAGAACAGTGAAAAGACTGGATATCCCTAAGCAAGTAAAGGTTGAGAAGAGCTTTAGTAATTGGATGAAGAGTTAGAAGGATGATTAGATTATAGTCATAGGGAGAATCTTTCAACGCATTGTTCTGGAAAAGGAACCATTGCAAATGATGCCAATGTCCAGAATGTGGTCATAGGATTGGGGACCTGAAACAAACTGGCTGCTGGAAGGAAGACAAGCGGAAAATCAGCTAGAATGTTGGGTTAAACATCAGCGTGAACAGCAAAATCATTGAGGATGATGGAAGGAGCTGGATTAGAAGGGAAAATAGTAAGTAGTAAATCAGGATGAAACACCTGACTGGCTAGTAGTGTTAAGGTTGGTAGAAGGAAATAAAGGGCTTCAAAGGATGAAGGGTTTTTAAATGGATTTTTGTTAAAAAAAAAAAAAAAAAGGATCCAAAGGAGGAACCGGGAAGGGAGGAAGGTGTTACCCCACCCTGAGGTATGTGGTGTATGAGGGAATGAGAAACCTCAGTGTGATCAGCAGCCTTGGAAACTGTCCCTGTAAGATGCCTGTAGGTCTCTGGTAAGACCAGGAAGGAAGGAAACATTACAGGAAGGGCTTGAGGATGCCCGGAGTAACTGAGGATTCGGGCGGCACCCTGAAAATCTCAGAAGGATACTGCGGTGGAAGAGGAGTCAGGCGAGGGGTGCGGTCTGGGATGGAGATTCCAGAGCCAGAGAAAAGGGTTTCGATTTAAGAGAATGTACCCACAGCAGGGAGACAAGACATAGTGGGTTTCTTTCTCTCCCAATTGTTCTGATAAAAACCCCATGGGCGGGCAGAAAATGGGCTAATCCCAAAGGCATTTAGATGGATCATCTCCAGGAGAAAGGACAACAAACGGAGAAATCAATCAGGTTCCTAGAAAAAGAGGATGTCAGGGAATCAAGGGCAGATTTGACATGTTCTTGCAGTTTTGCTTAAGAGGGGCCCTGGGTGTCATTTATACACAGCTTTGTTAAGTCTTTCTGTGGCTTAAATAATAAACACAATGACTCTCTTTGCTTTATGTGTGTTTTAAAAATCAGGCTTTTCATAGGTTAGATCTAAAATAGAAAACAAGAAATGTCCACTTATTTGACCTTGTTATGCAAGCTTTTGTCTTCAGCAGCATACCCGCCGTCGGGAACCTCTTATATGAACTCACCCATTCCAGTCACCCTGGCCTGGCCTGTTGCCTAGTTATTAACTTTTGTTCCTGGTCTAGAATATTCCTTGTCTTCTCTCTTTTACCCAAACCCTACCTTCCATCTGGGTCAACCTTCAGCACCTAGTCATCCAAAAACCCTTTTTCTGAGGACCAGCCCTTGGAGATCTTTCTGAACACCCAAAATGTGATGATTTCTACAGAAGTGATGATTTACACACATGGATGTAACAGTCCACACAGGTGCTCCTTTGTCTTGTTAATTTACCATCCGTGTGTGTGCCCTGCCTCTCCAGACTGTAGGCACCCAGAGGACAGGAACCTTACTTGACCCGTACCCATCTGCATCCTCAGTTCGCACCAAGATGCTTTCCCATTACAGGGCTGCAGTGAGATGACCGTGTTGTGAGACAATCTTTGCATGTGAGTTCAGTTGGGACACCTGAGCTAAAGGAGGCCTCTCTGGGAGAAATTACAAGCTTCGTAACAAGCTGGTGAAACATTTATGAACAGAGTAGCTTTTCTACACCCCTTAAATTACACAAGGTAGGTATAGGACCAGCCCTGGCAGGAGTGGGATTTTTAAAAATACATATTTAAGCATAAAAATAGTTATGGGAAATTATTTTAAGTTTTCTGAACAGTAACCTCATTGAGAAAATACTCCTTAGTAGAGGAGTATTTGCTCGAGTCATGCCATGTATATTTAGTTGACTAATGACTTCTGAAGAATTGATACTAATGACTGAATAAAAGATGCTTTTTATCCTGAAATGTCCTTTGAACAGCTGTCTCACATCTGAGCACACATCTGTGCTTACAAAAAGGGGGGGAATCAAAGAACAGACAAGTAAAGAGGCCCCAGTGTGATCATGAGGTCTCTCCGCTGAGCAGCTCTGCAGGGCCTCATTCTCTGGAAGATAAGGAGGCTATTGCACAGCTGACTTGGGAAGTCACCATATCAGCCCCCTATTCCTCTCCTGGGCTCTGTTCCCTGGTCTCTGGCTCTTTCAGGAATGGCAAGTACATGAGAGAAACTCCCTGGGAGAACGAGGTCATGTGAGCTGTGAAAGTTGTCCATACGTCCTCTGTACCTCTCCTCAGGGCATAGGCTAGTCCTCCCCATAAATGCTCTGTCCGGATCGTATGTCCAAGGTGAGATGTAGGATCAAAAATAAATAAATATATAAGAAACCAAGAAATTTAGTAGTGAATTAGCATCTAAAATTGGGAAATAGGTTGTTTCCTCTGGGGCCGTATCCTCTGAGTTTTTTGACACAAATATCAGGAATTAAAAAATAAATGGAAATGGATAGGGCTCAATTTATAAATTAGGTTAATTTAAGAACCAAAAGAGACAACAAATGCACGAAAAATCAAAATGTAGAGCAAAAAAAAAAAAAAAAAAAAGCTGGGGGTTTCTGTGAAACCTCAACTTTGACACTGTAAGAGCTTGACTTGTGAGTCGATTTACCATTTGAAAGGCACAAAATGAAAGGGGGCTATGAAGAAATGGAAAATGTTTGAAAACAATAATGCTATTCGCACAACAGGGCATGTGCTTAAACTCCTGCACCTTAATAAAACTGCTATCATCTAAACAAATGCAGACACTTACCTTAGGAACTTGGCTCGGAGGCCATCAGTCTGAAAGCATCGTCTCCGTCCTGGCTATTGTCACAGAATCAGACCAAGAATGGTGACTGTTTCTCAACAATTTTTTCCTTCCTGTTTGAAGAAAGCACAGGCTTCATTAAAAATCTTTCTCACATTTCAGGTTCTTTAATCTAAATTCAAATTAAATATATATGGGCAACCATATATCTGAACTCCTCCATGATGTGCCAAACCAAATGCAGCATTTGGGCAAAAGCATATTCTGAAGTAAACCCCCCTCCTTCAGAATATGCTTTTGCCCAAATGCTGCATTTGGTTTGCCACATCATGAAGGAGTTCAGATCTCTCACTAGAGGGAAGGCTGTAGCAGCCATGAAGTTCAGTAAAATTATGTTATGTGAAAATTAGTGGAGAAAATGTAAGACCAGTTTAAGAAGTCACAGGTCAAAATCTTTATGACTTTGGAATGAGAAAGGACTTCTTAAGATTCAAAAACATCAGCAAGATGAAGACTAAACCAAACTGGAGATTTCTGTTTTATCAGTTGCCATGGACTAATGATTGACAGAACCAGGAAAACTGAAGGCCCTTCAAAAAACAAAAATCAACTAGGGGTTAGTATGTACATTCTTAAACTTCTACCAAAATTTAAATAAATAAATACATTAATTAATTAAAAAAACAAGGGGAAAAATAAACAAGAAAATGGAAGGAAACCTCATAGAACCTGATAGTTTAAAAAAAATTTGTTTTTGAGCAAAATACAGGAAGAGAAATTCAATGGGAACATAAATAACTAACAAGTATTTATAAAGATGCTTAGTCTGACTAATTACTAGGAGAAAATTTTCAAATTAAAGTACCACTTCCCATTTAGTAGATTCGTAAAAATCTAAAAGTTGAGCAATACCAGCAGTTAGCCAAAATGTGGAAATAAAACTAGTAGTCATTCTGAAGAACAATCTGGCATTACTTAGTGAAAATTGGAGTGGTATAACCAATGACCCAGCAATCCCTCTCCAGGGCATATCCCTGGAGAATCTCTCACACAGTTGCTTAAGGGGACATTTAGAAGAACATGTCACATTAGCGGTGGTGGCAGAGTTTGAATCAAATAATCACTAACAGAATAGATTGGTAAAACATGGTGCGTGCATACTATAAAATGCTTAGAAGCAATAAACTTAGAAGCAATGAGCCAAAATGCAAATAGCAAACATGGGTAGATCTTTTAAAAAGTCTTAAGAAAAAGAAAAAAGAAACAACGCAAGATCTTAAATATCATGCTGCTTTTGCAAGTTAAAAATGCAGAAATACATAAAACATAATATATAATAGAAAATTGATGGGGACAAGCACGTGACTTTTAGAAATTCAGAACTTAAATATTATAAGTTATAATTAGAGCTGGGTCCATATTTAATCTTAAAAAAAAAAAATTCCCTACTCTTTAGCTACCTATGAAAAAGGAAACTATCATTTCATAGAGTCCATTCTCCAAAGAGGAACCGCAGCTCTGCAGACCAGGATTCCTAGAATCTCACTCTTCTCAATTAATGCTGCAAGAAAACACCTCAGATCAGAGGTGATCTGAATCAGAGACAAAACGCTAGGAGTTGGACTGAAGCTTTTACCCCAGCTTCCTCTCAAACTTTATCAACCTAAAACGTTTGGATAAAATTAGTAAAACTTGGGACGCCTGGGTGGCTTAGTGGGTTAAAGCCTCTGCCTTCGGCTCAGGTCATGATCACAGGGTATTGGGATCAAATCCCGCATCGGGCTCTCTGCTCAGTGGAGAGCCTGCTTCCTCCTTTCTTTCTCTCTCTACCTGCCTCTCTGCTACTTGTCATCTCTGTCTGTCAAATAAATAAATAAAATCATAAAAAAAAAAATTAGTAAAACTTACTACATACCCATCATAAATAAAGTCTCTAGTGTAAGAGCTTATCATGTTATAAAATAATCCCTGTAGTAGAAAAGCTTTTCAAACTTGATGGCTAATTATATAACGAAATTTAATAAAATTTATTAAACCTGTGTAAAAATAAGCCAACATTGTCTGTGTTGTAAACAGAAATACCATGAACTAGAAAGAGCTTCTGCTCTTGAGAATTTCAAAATGCAATAAGAAAAATTGCTTAAAAGGATGAGAGATCACATAGTAGAAAAAATTTAAATAAGTGTAATATAATCTGGTAGTGCATATTATGTTGACTACAATGCAATGAAACTCCTTCTATAAATCAATCAACTACATAGAAATAGAACCCTTTTTATGATTCTCTATTCCATACTTTATGTACTTTATGCATTCCAAAGAGATACTTGAGTTTAAGAAAGAAGTCTGAAACAGTATTGAAGTTCATTCATACAAAGTGAGGTAGAAGTTGTTATAAATTTGGAAAATAAGAGGTACAATAAAATTTAATAAGAAATTTCCCTTGAACATTAGTGCTTAAGGTAAATTAAATTAAAATTTTAATTATAAGAGAAAGAGAAGTAGAAGATGTCATTATAGATCCTGAAGAGGATTCAGGATATTTTAAGGTTGGTGCCATTGCTTCCTGATACTGTCTAATCTCACTACAAAAGATAAAACTTTGATTTTATTTAATGAAGATATTTCATTAGCTCTATTCTTGTACTAGCTTGACTTGACCGAGACCATGTGGGATTCCCATCTATCAAAAGGAAGATGGGGTAAAATTAAGAGAAATGGAGTTTTTCTATGGCAAGAACTGAGAAAAATCCAAAGGAAAAAAGAAAAAAATGAAGACTTTGAAAGTGTTAAGAGGCAATGGAGTATAGAGTTTTAGAGAGTAAGTCTGAGTCAAAGGGCCTGGAGTCAAAACCTGGCTTACTGGTGGGTAGCTGGGCAAGTTTACCCTCCCCTTCATGCCTAATCCCCAAAATATGAGACTGGGAGTGGAGAAAGATTTTCCTTTTTTCTTTGTCCTTTTTTTACTTCTGTACTGTTATTCTATAGGTATGGTGTGTTACTTTATGTATAGAGATACATATACATATATACATATATACAATGATGAGCCTGGACTATTTAATATCAAAAAACTTACTTTAAAATCAATAAGAAACAAAACAAGTAGGCAATTAGAAAATCATTAAAACTTAATTATAAAATATTTGATGAGTATATGGAATTGACAAGAGGAGCAGACTTTTGGAAACTAGCTTATAAATAGTATGTTTTTGTTGTTAGTGGTGGTGGTCACAGTTTTTAATGAGGAAGGAAAAGATGATTACCCAGGTTGTAGCCCACACAAAGACTCTCAGCAAAGGCAGTGGAGGAGCTGGATCCAGCCCAGATTTCCCCAGCTGATCTGAGTATGTCCCCTATTCTTTTTTTTTTTTTTTTTAAGATTTTTAAATTATTTATTTGTCACAGAAAGAGATCACAAGCAGGCAGAGAGGCAGGCAGAGAAAGGGGGGAAAGCAGGCTCCCTGCCAAGCAGAGAGAGCCTGATGCGGGGCTCGATCCCAGGATCCTGGGATCATGACCTGAGCCGAAGGCAGAGAGGATTAATCCACTGAGCCACCCAGGTGTCCCTATGTCCCCTATTCTTGATGGAGTCCATTTTCTAATTCATTCATAGGTACCCCAGAGTGCCATATTTGACACAGCAATCCTGTTTCTCACCTAAATTCCAGGAGAGATTTTTAAAATCCTCTTTTTTTTTTTTTTTTTTTTTTTTTTTTTTCCTAAAGAGCCAATATGCACTTAGCCAGAAAAATAACCTCCCTTGCAAAAGAGCAGGCATTAAAACTGGTGATATGAACACATTGTTTCTTTTGTACCATAGCTCCCGCAGGGAAAAATGATGTGAATTTTTCCGGGCTCATGAATGCCTCCGTACATCCCCTCTGGAACATCTCAGCTTCAGTTTCACTGTGGACCCCAGGTTATTGAATCGTACCCTTAGGCTCTTACTGTGTGGGCAGGGACAGCAACCTTCACCTGTTAGAAGATATGATTCTGTCAGTGAGCTACTCTTCCAAACCAAGTTTGCCCTCCTCATCCCAGATGCCAGGATTGTTCTCAAAAGTTCCTAATAACACTAGTAAGTAACAACAAGTAAGCTGTTACTACTAATCAGTAACATTTTTTGACACCTGATACCATTTATCAAATGAATTTATAACTTTGTCCTCTCGGTATTTTAAATATTTGTTGGATCTTGGTTCGAAGTATGAACTTTCACTCTGGATTCCTCTTGATCAGAACAATGATTCCAAACTCGAATAAACAATAAAGTTCTATTCTTTCCATATAGATGTAGAATTGTATATTTCTATATTATACTTATCTCCAAGGTGTAGTACACATAATTCTTTTAAACAGAATATTTAATCAGTCCAAATATGCCACTCCCTCACAGAGCATTAGTTAATATACTGGTATCTTCTTTCTTTTCCTAAAAGCTTCTGCTCACTAAGAACTTGTTTTGCCCTAGTTCTTCTTAGGTGTGGTCACAGGATGAAATGCTCTAAAAATGAGTGAATAACAATATGATAGTTAATGGTGGTTAAGAGCGAGTTAATGCCTTGGACCCAGAGAAATCTATGTACTTAACGCATATGGAAATTTAACTGACATAAATAAGCAAATTAATTAACTTTTGTAAACCTTGATTTCCTTTTCTCTGAAATGGAAGACATAGCCTCTAAGGACACTTGCATAGTTTGTTTTTTTAAAGATTTTATTTATTTATTTGACGAACAGAGATCACAAGTAGGCAGAGAGGCAGGCACAGAGAGGGGGGAAGCAGGCTCCCGGCTGAGCAGACCTTCCACCCCCTGCCCCCACCATGCTGGTCTCAATCCCAAGACTCTGGGAGTCAGGGGCTTAACCCACTGAGCCACCCAGGTGCCCCCACTTGCATAGTTTTGGTAGCTGTTTTGCCACCTAAGGCAAAGACCCAGCCAGGGGCAGAGGTAATGACAAAGAGCAGAAGCAGAAGCAGGAGCAGTGATAGAACCAAAATTTGTTTTTATCCTCAATAATTTGGAGACGAGGTCATTCCATAAATTGATTTTTAGCAAATTAGCTTTAGGCAAACTGGTCATTTGGCACATTGGCTTTCAGCAAAGGAGTTCTCAGTTCATTGGCTTTCTGTGATTTATTTTATGTAAATTGTCTGTTTCCTTTCTCCAGTAATGTATGAAATTAGCGGACATTTCTTCTCACAAAAGGATTAATCAATGGCCTCAAGAAGAATGAGATTTAATAAAAATAATACACGCCAATAGTGATAGCTCCCTGTCACAAAAGAAGCAAGAAGTGCATCTGTTTCCTTTGGTTATCAGCAACAAGTTTGAGGAAGAAAGTTCCCTCCCTTGTGCCTGGATACTTGATCTTCCTGGGAAAGTAGCCCACCTACAGATCCCTTTTCCCCAGGTTAACTGACAAAGTAGCATAAACTGTGTTGTATGGGCAAGCTGGGTCATAGCACGGTTACTCTCTGCATTTGGGCCACTTTCTTATTCGGTACTAAAGTCTACCATCAAATGAATTATTACTATCTCTAGCAGGTACTAACAGGTCAAAATAAATTATTTTGACCAGTCTATTGTCCGTTCAGTGCTCATGCTTTGCTTCTGTTATGTTGCCAAACTATCTTAAGCAATTAATTTCTGAGGTTGAAGTACTAAGGGGAGAATTGAGGGGAAGATTAATATTCAGGTTAATATTTAGTTGAGGGGCGCCTGGGTGGTTCAGTGGGTTAAGCCTCTGCCTTCAGCTCAAGTCATGGTCTCAGGGTCCTGGGATGGAGCCCCGCATGGGGGCGGGGTGGGGAGGGAGGGTCTCTGCTCAGCAGGGAGTCTGCTTCCCCCCTCTTTCTCTGCCTGCCTCTCTGCCTAATTGTGATTTCTCTCTCTCAAATAAATAAATAAAATCTTTTTAAAAATATTTAGTTGAAAAACAATATTTAGTTATCACTCTAGTGAATTTTTGTTTTACTCTCTGAAGAGACTTCATGTCATTCTCTGTGAATTTTTCTGAAAGACATATCTTGAAACCAAATTTTCTCCATTTACTCAAAAAAACCTCACACATTTCCAGTAATCCATTGGTAACTGTAACAAGGAAAACTGAAATATACATACACCACCATCATTGGGAGAGAAACTTGAGGTTCAGAAAGAAAATACTAATAAAAGATGCCTCCATTCATCGTTGCACACACAGAAGCATCTTTAGCTAAAGGGGGGCCCTTCAAAATGGATACGTCCAGCAATAAGACAAATGGACTTTGAGTAAGCGATACCAGAGATACCATTTCAAAAGGAATAGTTCCAAAGCAACAGTGCCATGGGGTTAGCAGGGATATACAATCTCCATGGGAGAATATATTCATGGTAATTGTGTTTGCACTTGGGTAGACTCAGGAGGAAATAGGCTTCAGCCCTCAATGTCACAGAGAGTTGGCATAGGATGCATGCCCACTCCTCAGAGAGAACTGCCGGAGATACTGTTTTTGTTTATTTTTAACTTGCTTCTGTTAGCCAGCAGAATTTTTCCACCTGCACCTCTTCTTCTGGTCCCAGACGCTACTCTGTGTCCTTGGGGCTGAGCTCCAAAAGGGATTGCTACAAAACAGAAGCCCATGACAGAAGCAAAACCACCAGTCCTGTCTTTGAATATGTGAATGGATGCTGACAGGAATAAACTTTTTCTTCACCAGAGCTGGAAGAGACTATGTACAGAATGCAGCAAATCAGAGAGCAGCAGAATTGAGAGACTAACAGAAATAAAGTTAGAGCAGATAGCGTTAGATCTCTGGTTCCAGCCCCTATTGAATATTCTTTGAAAGAGCTAACTACCCCAGTATTCTTCCCAGCTACACAAACCAATCAATCTCCTCTCTCTTAATCTGGTCACATTTGATGTCTATAAATTGCAATAAAAAGAGACCTAATTGATATGATAATTGATATTCCTTTATCTCAGGAAACAGAATTCACCTCTCCCCCTGCAGCAACCCCCCCCCACCAAAAGCTGGTAGAAAACTGATCACAGCAAACCCCTATCTACCATGGGGCAGAGACGGGAAGAAGCAGGCTCAACAGTTGGGAAGGCCTCAGAGGAGAAAGTTGGTAGGAAGTATCAACCACCATGATCTGGAAGGGACCAGAGTTAACTATGTTGCTTAACTATACAAATATTTCTTCAAGATTTTTAGCTGATCAGCCTTTTGTGGAGGCTCACTGCCCCCCAAAAAGGATTTTTCCTCCTAAGGCTGAATCTGTCCCTTCTCTGCCAGAAGATAGCAAGGAATTTGAGTACTTCACTGTGGGATAGAAATGAAGGCCTTTCTCTCATAGGTTAAAAACATAAAGCAAGCCCCCTTTTCTGCATAAGTGCACCTTTTGTGGGACTCCTGTGGGGAGGAGTGATGTTATTGTACTGTTAAAGTTACAGACTCTCTTGTGGAGGCTTCAAGCCAAGACCTGCTTCTGTGGGCAGATGAGGTCTCTCCTAAAGTCCGTGGACCAATCACTCACAAAAGAGTGATGTCTCATCTTTAGATAAGAAATGTGGAAGGAAAAACAAGCCAACTCTATTTCTGCCTCTTTATCTTCCCATTAACTTTAAGACTTCTAGATGTTTTCGAAGGTGCTTCCAAAGGGCAGTGGTCAGATATGGCTTCTGTTAAGAATAGGCCTCTGGGGACCCAGAAAAGAGCTATCCTGTCCTAATAGTAAATTCCAGCTGAACTTAAGTTCTGCCTCATAAGTCAAATAGTCTAGTTTATCTACTTTCCTCATTTATTTCCATTTCAAAGAGCTGGAGTCCTTTATAAGCTGCCCTGCAGATTATAAAGGTGAAGGCTATACATTCATAGTTGGGTCAAAATGGAATAACCAGAAAAACACTAAATGCACTTCTCAGAACAAAATTGGGATCGGGGTAGAGTTACAGGTACAGTAGGGGAAAATATGGTAAAATCCCCCCCCAAAAAAGACCATGCAAATCCATCTGCCTCTTATTCTACAGCTGATTCAGCCTTCTTATACCAACCTTAGAAATTCTTGATTTACTTTTACATAAAAGAAAAAAATGCCAATGAATTCCATAGACACAATACCATGCAAATTGGCAGTTATAGAAAGTCTCTTAAACAGAACCATCAGGGCACTATAATTCAATATATTTGCAGTTTATTTGGAGATATATGGTGACAATTGAAGAAACAACTCCACTACTATTTGTTAGTCTGTAAAGACCTAAGGAAAATAATGGCTAAAATTTTGTTTAAAACAAGTTAATTATTTTAACTATTGTAAAATAACAAATAAAAAGCTTTTTAATGAGTTCATCATGTTTGGGGGTATGTTAAATGTTATTTTTCAATTATATGATTAGAATAAAAAGTCAAGTTTCAATGCAGTTATTCCATTATTATAAATGAGAGCTAAAGTTACCATTGACTTTGGCCAAGTTCTCTTAAAAAATAATCTTCTAATGCATTATAAATTACTATAAATTCCTCCATAATTAATACTTGAGGATGCAAAATTGTATGCATTCATTATTTTCAAGTAAATTGGGGCATATTATATATAAGTCTCTTTTCTGTTATTGTTTTTGAAAGGGAAGAAAAAATAGCTAAAGTCTTGCTACACTGGGTTTTTAACTCTACCTGCTATGCAAACACGTACGGATTTTTTTTTTTTTTTTTTTAATGAAATGAAAACAAAACAGGCATTTTCTGGTCTAATGAGCTACTTCCATCAAAATAAATTCTCCAAATGGAAGTATTACAGGGCTCATGCTAAGCATAACAATAATACTTTATGTATTTTCAGAGCCATTGCAATATCCCAGTAATATAGCAACTTTGAAAGCAGAGCATACAGCTGCAGCAAATGTTCTAACAACTGTCTTCCTCACTTCTAATCAGAGCAGCACCCAGGAGCCCTCAAAACAAGCAACATGAATAAAGGCTGAAGGGGAAAGAGAAGTTCTACTGCTCTGGCGTCTCCCACTGCTTGAAATAACGGACTCTCTCGGCAGGTCGGGTTCTGTTATCTCTTACATAACGTCTCAAGTTTAGTTATTTCAGTTATCCAGGTCATTCATAGAATGTACGGCCCAAATTATGGAACGCCATGATGAAGGCAATGAAAGATGGTGTTGAATAAATGAAGTTGTATTCTTTTTTTTTTTTTTTTTAAGATTTTATTTATTTATTTGACAGAGAGATCACAAGTAGGCAGAGAGACAGCCAGAGAGAGAGGAGGAAGCAGGCTCCCTGCTGGATCAGACAGTCTGATGCGCGGCTCGATCCCAGGACCCTGAGATCATGACCTGAGCTGAAGGCAGAGGCTTAACCCACTGAGCCACCCAGGCGCCCCTGAAGTTGTATTCTTTGATTAAATACCCAGCCCCAACGACCCTACCTCCAATGTTGTAAGGATCATATGAGACAAAAATATATTCAAACACTTTAGCAAACATTCTAGAAGTGTGGTCAAAATCAGGACTGGTTAGATGTCAGTTAGTATTATTGGGTGATGAGTGGTCCCTGGGAGGGGCACTCATGAGTCTCTCAGAGCTCATCACATTGCTTCTTAATCTTGAGGCTGATTACATGGGTATGTTTAGTTTGTAAAAATTCAATGACATATACACAGATAAGTGTATGATTTATGTCTATGTCTTTTTCACTAACCATGTTTTCACTAAAAACATGGTTATTGGCATGAAATAATGACCTTCAATTGTGTCAAACTCAAATGCCCATGGAGGCTAGTCCAGACATGTAAGTACACATTCAGGATGAGCTGGCTTCCTCTAAATGAATAAGGAAATGTCCCACAAAAAGACAAATATCGTCCAGCTCCATCTTTTGCAGGGGTCATGGGATTCATAGGGCCCAGGGTCCCAGACTTTGAGGAAAGGATACAAATTTAGCCTTTGCATGTAGAAAATCACTATTTTGGGGGTGCCTGGGTGGCTCAGTTGGTTAAGCAACTGCCTTTGGCTCAGGTCATGATCCTGGAGTCCCGGGATCGAGTCCCACTTTGGGCTCCCTGCTCGGCAGGGAGTCTGCTTCTCCCTCTGACTTTCCCCCTCTTGTGTTCTCTCACTCTCTCATTCTCTCCCTCTCAAATAAATAAATAAAATCTTAAAAAAATTAATTAAATGTAAGTAAACATTCAGAATGTTTAAACACTGAACATTACTTCAAAACTAATGGGGTACCTGGGTGGCTCAATGGGTTAAGCCTCTGCCTTTGGTTCAGGTCATGATCTCAGGGTCCTGGGATCGAGCCCTGCACCAGGCTCTCTGCTCAGCGGGGAGCCTGCTTCCCCCTCTCTCTCTTTGCCTGCCTCTCTGCCTACTTGTGATCTCTGTCAAATAAATAAAATCTTAAAAAAAAAAAAACTAATGATGTATTAATGATGTATGTTGGTTAATTGGACTTAGTAAGAAAAAATGTTTAAAGCCCTGTGAGCTCTCAGAGGCAAGGAGGTTAGCTGTGCTTGACCTGGGTGTTTTCAGTGTACAAGCCGTCAGGTGTGGTGGCAAAAAGGGAGTCATAGGAAATACCATTTCGCTGATAAATTACACAGCCAGTGAACTCCTAGAGAATATTTCCCAATATCTTTATCAGTGGCTCTGGGAATAGTATGATAACTGGAAAACCTTTTCACCTAGGTTTATGGTTTACTTCTGGACAAGAAGACGGGACAGGTGACACTAGTTGGCATCCCATCTGACCCCCAAAGAGGTAGGTTTTTAACTGGGTTTCCTTGTGAAGCTTATATCATTTGGAAATATCATGCAAAGAGATACTGTGCAAAAGGATATAGCGGAATGTGGCATCATTGTCCCAACTATCCCTTCATTCTAGTAGGAAATGGCCCTGACCTTTGAAGGGATAAGGATATGATTTAAAGCCAGAAGAAAGAATGCAGATTTTTATTGTTATTATATACCAACCTTGCTAAATTCTCTTGTTATATTACTGCCAAAAATGATGAGAGCATTTTTTTAAAAGATTTTATTCATTTATTTGAGAGAGAATGAATGAGAGAGAGCATGAGCGAGGAGAAGGTCAGAGGGAGAAGCAGACTCCCCAAGGAGCTGGGAGCCCGATGCGGGACTCGATCCTGGAAGTCCGGGATCGTGACCTGAGCCGAAGGCAGTCGCTCAACCAACTGAGCCACCCAGGCGCCCTGAGAGCATTTTTTTTTTTTTTTTCCTTTGCAAACCTTATACTCTTTGCATGTCTTTCGCCCCTTGTTGCTCCATCTGCAATCTCCTGTATGCGCTTGTATAGTTGCAGTAAAAGTAGCATCTTTGGCTTATTTCCTAGTTTTCAAGTTAATGCTTGTACTGATTTACAATTAAGAATTATGTTTGCTATAGGGTTTTTGTAGGCTTTTTTGTTGTTGTTGTTCTCCTTAAGAGATTAAAGAAATTTCTCCCTATCCATAGTTTGATAAGTTTGATGGCAAATGAGTGTGGAAAGTATTAAATGCTTATTTGATGTCTATTGAAAAAAGAGAAAGAGAAAGAGAAGAGAAGGAAGAAAAAAAGGAGAAAAAGAAAAGAAAAGTTAATTCTATAGTGTATTTAGGGCTTAGTAATGACAAAGGGGTTTAGTGGAATTCTAGGCCCTCACATAGGCCCCAGGAGCATGTCCAAAGAAACTAGTAAAACAGATGTTTGCCACCCTTTGTGGCAATCAGAGATATTTTTCTGTAGCTGTTTGTGTCCGAGTTCCACCCTTTCCTGCCCTACCTCTCCTAGACCCTCTTGTGTGTTGTTCAAGATGATAGAAATTTCTGCATTCAGTGCCAATATTTGGTTAGATTAGTTTTCCATAAAACCATTGTGTACCAACCAGTAATTCCAATGTTTTGTTTAATGTATGAGAGTTTGAACTTTTGCAACTATTAAAACAGTCCTTTGAAGATAAGCCTAAATGGGGGGGGGGGGGGAATGCATGCTGGCCAAATAAAATAAATCTGTTTAATCTCAATTACAGTAATCTTTGAGAAGTTGCAAATATTCCGGACTCTCTTCTCCAGTTACACATTTTCCCTTTCCCCTTCCCTTAATAAAATGGAGACAGCTGGAAGAGGTCATTCAAGTTACCTTTATTCTCTACCTAACTTAACACTAGAGTGACCCTCACTGTATTTCATAAATACATTTCTACTATTGAATGAAAACGAATTGCATATTTATGACAATAACAAATAGAAGTGTTTTATTTATGACGTTTCTCACTTTGTCCGACTGTCTAGCCTCTAGGAGAAATTTTTTTTAATTGAATTTATTTGAATGTGTATATAGTTTTAAACCACAATTAATACATGATAGAGTTGAACAGAGAGGAAATTAGACATTTTGCTACAAATTTTAGATGTGTAGCCTTTTTTAATTTTAGCCAAAGTGTACTTATAAAATGAAGGAATGAGAAGTGTCCAGCATGCACAGTATTGCTGGTTCTTTTTTTTTTTTTTTTTAAAGATTTTATTTATTTATTTGTAAGAGACAGAGGGAGAGAGAGCAAGCGAGCACAGGCAGACAAAGAGGCAGGCAGAGGCAGAGGGAGAAGCAGGCTCCCTGCCGAGCAAGGAGCCTGATGTGGGACTCGATCCCAGGACCCTGGGATCATGACCTGAGCCGAAGGCAGCTGCTTAACCAACTGAGCCACCCAGGCGTCCCAGTATTGCTGGTTCTTGAGGGTACTCGACTTTCTGGTGGTTCTGCTCCACAGCAGTTCTTTCCACCTGCAGTTGGTGGATTTCCTGATGCAAGGGCGGGCAGGACAATCAATAAAAGAAGGTTATGTCCGCCATTGAAGCCTATATAAATACCAAATGTGTATTTGGCAATGAGAAAATCAAGTTAGCTAAATGTGTGAAGTATCTACTATGGGATCTTGTTTGAAATAAACAGAAAAAGTTTTAATGAAAAAAAAAAAAGACATTAGACAGCGGTGAAACATGAGTGTATAGCCTTTTTGCAATAAGGTCAATGTACCCTAGTAGTAATGGGGACAACAAGCAAATACTCAGTTACTGCTAAAGGAAGCCTGTAAACCCCTGAAACATGCAAAGCAACAGAGACTAAACTATTCCCAGGAGAAGTAGGAGCAAAGACAGATCAATAAAGACAGCATAGGGCACTTTAGAAGAAAATGTCAAAACACAGACAAAAGAATACTTTAGGTTGTGCCACGCATTGAGCAAAACCAGGAAAACATTGTGAAGCCCCCAGTAAGAAGATACTGGTAAAATAATTTATTTTTACAGTTACTATTTACAAGTCTCTAATCTGGTACCACTAAAATTTAATGCATCTTTTATATTTAACTGCAATAATTTGTTGTAGATTTTAGATTGAATTAGTTGTAGATTTTAAATTGAGCTGAAAATTGGTGAAAATACTCATACCTATTGAAATGGTGGTTGATAATTCATTTCTATTTACAATCTCAGGAAAAAATAAGTCTCAGAAATTGTTAGAAGATGATATGCCCATACTGAATAGAGTCATTGAGCATTATTCTGAGACAGTGTGGTCACATGCAGTGGGTATGGACAATGGCATGAAGAGATCTAGCTAATAATCTGGACTTGTTAATAATAAGCCATGTGACAATGGCTTATTATTATCAGGTCACCATTTTTGAGATTTTGTTTTCTGACCATCGAATAAGATAAAGGAATGCTAGCTAGACTACTTATCTCACAGTTATGTTTAAGAATTAAATAAAATAATAGATATTAAAAACACAAAATGCTATATAAGGGGCATTAATACTCATTAATGCAAATTTTACATATTTCATGCCCATTTTTCTTGGATCCCCATTATGACTCAGTCACTCGCTGTGTAGTTTATGGGGGACATATTGTTACCAGGCATTATTCTGTGCTCCTTACATGTGCTTATCTATTTCTTAATGACTATCTTCTGAGATAGATGCTATTACTATATTTATCCTAATCAGAGGAAAAAAACAAAGAGCAAAGTGAGATAATTTGATCCAGCTCCTAGTTAATAGAATCAGGAAACAGACTCAGTTTGCCCTACATTTATCTCAGTTAATCACTTGTATTTTGCTTATAACCTTATAAATGCTCATTGCGTGCTTATATAATATTCTTAAAGAAACTTTTTATTATTGAAGTGTAATTGACATACATTGTATTAGTTTCAGATGCACAACATATTGGTTTGACAATTCTGTAAGTTATTCAGTGCTCACCACAATATAGTTATCATCTGTCACTGTACAAAATTATTTTAAAATAATATTAACCATATTCCTTAAGCTGTACTTTTCATCTCAGTGACATATTTGTTTTATAACTGGAAACTTGTACCTCTTAATCCCCTTTATTTTGCCCTTCCCCTAACCTGCCTTCCTTCTGGCAACCACTGATGGTTCTCTATCTTTAAGAGTCTGTTTTTTATTTGTTTGTCTGTTTTATTTCTTAGATTCCACATGTAAGTGAAATCACATGGTATTTGTCTTCTTCTGCCTGACTTATTTCACTTAGCATAATACCCCCTGGGTCCATTAATATTGTTACAAATAGGGAGAACTCATTCTTTTTCTGGTTGAGTAATATTCTATCACGTGTATGCACCACGTCTTTGTTATTGATTCATCTATAGATGGATACTGGGGTTTCTTCCATATCTTGACTATTGTAAATAATACTGCATTAAACATAAAGATGAATGTATCTTTTTGAATTAGTGTTTTTGTTTTCTTTGGGTAAATACCCAGTAGTAGAATTACTAAATAATACAATATTCCTATTTTTTTAAGTTTTGAGGAACTGTTTTCCAGTGTGGCTGCATCAATTTACATTCCTACCAACAGTGCACAAGGGTTTCCTTTTCTCCATGTCCTTGCCAACACTCATTATTTTTTGTCTTTTTGATACTAGCCACTCATGCCTCTGGTGTGAGGTGCTATCTCACTGTGGTTTTGATTTTCATTTCCCTGATGTTTAGTGATACTGAGTGTCTGAGTGTCTTTTCATATGTCTGTTGGCCCTTTGTATGTCTTTTTTGGGACAATGTCTATTCAGGTCCTATGCCTATTTTTTAAAAAATCAGATTTTTCTTTTGGTGTCGAGTTGTATTAATTTATTTATGTAGTTTGTATATTAACCTCTTATTGGATATATTGCAAAAACCTTCTCCCATTCAGTATGCTGCCTTTGTCTTTTTGTTTTGCTGATGGTTACCTTTGTTGTACAAAAACTTTTTATTTTGTTTTAACCTCAAGAGTTTATTTTTGCCTTTTCTTCCCTTTGCCTGTGAAGACATATCCATAAATATGTTGCAAAGGCTGATGTCCAAGAGATTATTTCCTGTGTTTTCTTTTAGGAGTTTTATGGTTTCATGTCTTACATTTAAATGTTTAATCCATTTTGAGTTTATTTTCATGTATGATGTAAGAGAGTGGTCCATTTCATTCTTTTTGCATGTAGCTGTCCAGTTTTCCCAATACCATTTGTTGAAAAGATGGTCTTTCCCCATTGTGTATTCTTGTCCCCTCTGTCATAGACTATTTGACTATATAGGTGTCAGTTTATTTCTGGGCCCTCTATACTGTTTTCACTGATCTATGTGTCCATTTTTTGCGCCAGTACCATACTGTTTTGTTTATTATATCCATCAGGGCTATATTTTGAGATCTGGGATTGTGATATCTTCACTTTTGTTCATTCTAAAGACACTGTTGACTATTTGCGGTCTTTTGTGGTGCCATACAAATTTTAGGATTATTCGTTCCTGTTCTGTGAAAAATATTATAGGTATGTTGATGCGGATCGTATTGACCCCTTAGATCTTTCTGGGTAGTATGGACATTTTAATGATTTCAGTTCTTCTAACCATGAACATGGTTTATCTTTTGTTTGCATTGTCTTCAGTTTTTTTCCTTCAATGTCTTGTAGTTTTCAGAGTATAGGGCTATCACCTTCTTGATTAAATTAATTCCTAGGTATTTTATTCTTTTGGGTACAATTGTACATGGGACAGTTTTCCTAATTTCTCTTTCTGCTTCTTTATTATTAGTGTATAGAAATGCAACAGATTTCTGTATGTGAACTTTGTGTCCTGCAATTTTATTGAATCCATTTATCAGTTCTAATAGTTTTTTGACAGTGTCTTTAGGGTTTTCTGTATATAGTATCATATTATCTGAAAATAGTGATACTTTTACTTCTTCCTTACCAATCTAGATATTTTTATTTCTTTTTCTTGCATGACTGCTGAGACTAGGACTTCCAGTATTGTGTTAATACAAGTAGAGAGAATGGACATCCTTGTTCTATTCCTGATCTTAAATTTTTTTTTTCAATTTTTCACTATTTAGTATGATGTTAGCTATGGTTTTTTCATATATGACTTTATTATGTTAAGGTATGTCTCCTATAAACCCACTTTGTTGATAATTCTTATCATGAGTATACTGCTCTTTTTTTTTTAAGATTTTATTTATTGATTTGACAGAGAGAGAGAGATCACAAGTAGGCAGAGAGGCAGTAAGAGAGAGAGAGAGGAGGAAGCAGGGTCCCTGTTGAGCAGAGAGCCTGATGTGGGGCTCAATCCCAGGACCCTGGGACTACGACCCAAGCCAAAGGCAGAGGCCTCAACCCACTGAGCCACCCAGGTGCCCCTTTTGAGGACTTTTATAAATCAGAGATATTGGCCTGTAGTTTTCTTTTCTTTTTCTCCTTCTTCTTTATGTCTTTGTCTGATTTTGGTACCAGAGTAATGCTGACCTTGTAGGATGAATTTGGAAATTTTCTTTCCTCTTCTATTTTTTGAAAAAGTGTGAGAAAAATAAAAGTTAACTCTTCTTTAAAAGTTAGGTAGAATTCACCTATGAAGCCATCTGGTCTTGGACTCTTATTTGTTAAGAGTCTTTGGATTACTGTTTTAATTACATTATTATTAATCAATCTGTTCAAATTTTCTACTTCTTCCTGACTCATTCCTAGAAGATTGTATATTTCTAGTGATTTACCATTTCTTCCAGGTTGTATAATTTATTGGTATATAATTTTTTATAATATTCTCATAATTCTTTTTATTTCAATAGTGTTGGTTGTTATTTCTCCTCCTTCATTCTGATTTTATTTATTCATGTCCCCTCTTTTTCTTGATGAGTCTGGCTAAAGCTTTATCAATTTATTTATTTTTTCAAAGAACTAGTTTTTGTTTTTGTCAATCTTTTTTTTAGTTTCTATTTCATTATTTCATCTTTATTTTCTTCATTCCATTAGCTTTGGACTTTGTTGTTCTTTTTCTAGCTTCTCTGGATGTAAGATTAGGTTGTTTGTTTGAGATTTCCACTGTGCTTTGAGATAGGCCTGAACTGCTTTAAACTTTTCCCTTAAAACTGCTTTTTCCATGCCCTAAAGATGTTTGATCAGTGTGTTTTCATTTTCATTTGTCTCCATGTATTTTTTTAACTTCCTTTTTTATTTCTTTGTTGACCCATTTGTTATTTAGTAGCATGTCGTTTAGACTCCATGTGTTTGGGTTTTTCTAGTTTTCCTTATAATTGCTTTCTAGTTTCAATGAAACCATGGTGGTCAACACAGATGTTTGATATTTCAGTCATCTTAAATATATTGAGACTTGTTTTATGGACTAATAGGTGATCTATGTTGAAGATCCAACTATTATTTCTTCAAATAAGTTTTCTACCCCCTTCTTTCTCTCTCTTCTCCTTCTGGGATCCCTATAATGCAAATGTTATTAAGTTTGATGATGTCACAGAATTCTTTTAATGTATTCTCATTTTTTAAAATTATTCTTTTTTATTTTTGCTGTTCAGCTTAGTTGCTGTCCATTACCCTGTTTTCCAGATCACTGGTCTTTTCTTCTGCATCCTCTAATCTGCTGTTGATTCCATGTAGTGAACTATTTATTTCAGTTATTGAATTCTTCAGCTCTGACTCATTCTCTTTTTTATATTTTTTCTTTGTTAAAGTTCTCACTGAGTTTATTCACTCCTTTCTTAAGTCCAGTAAGTATCTTGATGACGATTACTCTGAATTTATTATCAGGTATACTGCTTTTCTCCACTTTATGTTGCTCTTTTACTGTGATTTTCTCTTGTTCTTTCATTTGGGACGTATTCCTCTTGTCTTCTCATTCTGTCTTACTCTCATGTTTGTCTATGTATTAGGTAGGTCAATTGTATCTCCTTGTCTTGAAGTGGTGGCCTTGTGTAGAAGATATTCTGTGGTGCCTGTAGTACAATCTCCCTGATCACCAGAACCAGGTGCTCCAGAGCTATCCCTTGTGTAAACTGCATGTGCCCTCCTGCTGTGACTGAATCATGATTGCCTTCAGCCTAGATAGCTGCAATGACCTGCTTTGCCTGCTGTGAATGTACTAGATAAGGTTTGTTGGCCGTGCCATTGAGAGACCTGTTACAACCCCTGCTGACTCACTGGTGGGCAGAACTGGAAGTCAGCATAGCTACCTGCAGTTAGCCTCTTTACTGTAGTTGCAGGTGCCTCAAAGGCAGGACTTGCTCCCTGCACAGTCAGCTAAGAGGCCTGGCTGCAAGAATTGTGGGTGTGCTAGTATATGAAATTATCCCCCTTCTTCTCAGGGGTAGGAGTCACTTTGGGGTGGTGTGAGTCCTAGCCTGCTCAGTATAGCAAGTATAGCAGGGCAGGAGCTGCTTTGGAGGCATACCTGCCAAAGTGGGTAAGTTTGATGGAGTGGGTCTACAGGGGAACATGGGGGCAAGGCCACTGGTATTCGCAAAGTGGATGGAGAGTGTTAGGGCTGACTTCTACAAGCTTTCAGTGTTTAGGCTGCGGGAGGGGAAGAGAAATGGTGCCTACTAGCACTTTTGTTCCTGGAGAAGTTTTCTGTAGATTGGCCTCCAGTATATGTTCTAAGATGAGTCTATAAATCTCCTTCACATATGGTCCAGGTGCTTTTCAAACTGCTACTTCTATGTCTTGAGCTGAGTTATTTAGGGGCTGGTTTAAGGGCGGAGACTCCTATCAACCTCCAGCTCACTTAGAGTTAAACCCCACTGTTTTTTAAATCTCCTGGAATTAAACCCCTGTAGTTTTCAAAGCAGAAAATAAGGGGACTCATCTTCTCATTTTGGGCCCCCAGTGACAAGGGTGCCTATCCTTAGATCCTCTTACTTCTCTTTGCTTCTGATGTCCCTCCTGCTTGTATTAGTTTCATCAGGGTTTGGTTCCTAACTACCTCTCTGTTCTCCTACTCTTTTCAATGTAGCTTTCCCCTATAATTAGCTGTGGAAAATCTGTTCTGCATCATCAGGCTATTTTCAGAGTTAGTTGCATAGATGTAGCTGTAATCTTTGTGTGTCCACGGGATGAAGTGAGCTCAGGATCCTACTACTCTTCCATCTTCCCCAAAACTCTAGTATTGTTATTTTTAATTTTTCTAAATCTTATCAATAATCAGAGTAATGGACAGCAACTGAGCCGAATAGCAAAAATAAAAAAGAATAATAAAAAAAAAGAAAACTGATTGTAGCCAAAGGAGTTTTGCAGCAAGTTTGATATTAGACAAACTGACTTGAATCCTATTACATTTAGTATCATATCAGCAATCTAATCTATGAACCATAAATTTGTTTTCCTAACATTATTATTTTATTGTACTCTGCTTTGATATGAAAATATATTTCATTCTGATAACAGGACAGAATTAAGACCTATTTTTGTTTGATATCAAAAAGTGATGACTAGATCTGGTGCTACTCCAGTAGGAGCTGACTTTGTGATACTCAGCCTACCACTCAGAAGGGTGCTTAGTACACAAACAGACACCAGACAGCAAGGATAGAAAAATGAGCAAGACACGGCCCCTGCCCTGAAAATCTTACAGGCTAGCTGTGTGTAAACAAATAATTATAGCACAGTGTGATCCTTACCATAACAGAAATGGGCCATGGGAACCCTGAAGAGATAGCAGTATGCACAGCCCAATGGATGTAGTTAGCAAAGCCTTCACAGAGAATGCTGCACCTGAGATGGGCTCTCAAAGAGACAAAACTTGCCAGATGGAGAGAGATGAGAAGGAATATCAGGAGAGGGAATCACATGAACATGAGCACAGAGCATAAGGCAGGTTGTGTTTTTGGAAAATAGTAATAGTAGATGGTAGACAAAAGTTTTTCATCATATGTCCCATAAGCTAATAGGATTTAGGCAGGTTTCACAGAAGTGAAGGGAAGCATGACATATGGGCATGGCCATTTGGGTCAACTCAATGCTTTTGTTGTTTCTATATCTGAATGTAGATTAGGAATTGAGATATTATATGCTTGTGCCTCTCCACCCAGAAGTGGCAGTGGGATTCTTCTGATTAGGAAAAGCTGCATGTAGAAAAGTGCTGTTGTCTTCGGAGCCCCACAGATCTCATGAACTCTTTGAGCTTTAAATTCTTGTGACTGTTGATTTGGCCAACGGGAGCCTCTGGCAAGGGCTGGCAACATTCCTGACATGACTAGCAGGTCCATCTTATTCAAAATCAGGTATTACTTACTGCTAGGGTCCTATTGAAACTGAACATCTGACCAAGGATGTCTTGTAACTCTCTGTTCTGATACTACCATTTTAGGGTAGGTCAGTTTAGCTTCAATGACTAACAAGATGGGAAAGATCCAACAGGCCTTCCTTGTCAAATGGAAATGGCATAGCCAAGATTAGGGTAATCTGGCCCTAGCATCTCAGCTTTATATGAAACAGTGGAAGCTTTCCCTTTGGGAGAAACTTCTTCCTCACTCTGTCACCTGAATAAAAGCTGCTGATTCAGTAGAGCTCTTGTGTGACAGAAATCACCCTAAATGTCTGGGCCTGGTTCACCGACAGTTCGGCTGAACTGACTCTTGTTGTCCATTAAACTGCTATGGCTGTTCAACTCAACAGCAGCTAGTGCAGGACCAAAATAGACATGGTAGTTCTGCTCAGTGGGAGTAATCCAGAGCTGTTCTCATTTGCTACTCCCCTTGATGAATCTTCTTATATTTTTACTAACTCTTAGGCTGTTGACAGTGTTTGGTCTGCCACTTGGAAAACTATAGATTATCAGATTAAAGACACTCCTTTTTGAGGTTGTAAACTGTGGAAATAAATTGTGACTTTTGATCACCCTGTCTGGGTCACTCATGTAGATGCCTGCAGTATCTACAATTCTTTAATGAGACCAAGTGGAATCAACCTGCTGTTAGACCCGAAACCACCTAGATTGCCGTGATTACAATGGATCCTTCATCTTAATGAAAACGGAGGTATCCACAGTCATAGACCAAGCGCAAAATTAAAGACTGTGTTCAGACACAGATGCTTCTATTGCATGCCAGACTGTAGTTTCTGCCAAATTTGATCCATTTGTCACACAGGGGAAGAAGACACCTTACAAGGGACATTGCTTCCTCTCACCCCTAGCAGTTCTGTAAGAACTTTGATCGCCGCCCTCCCCCCCTCCGAGCTATTGGCAGTGGCCTCACCATTGTGGACACTTTTTTGGTAAGGTGTTGTGCTAGTCAGATCAGTTGATTCTGGCTCTACCATTATGGTCCTTGAAATGATCTGTGTTGTATTTTGGCTTCTTGAACAATTTCCATTCTGATAATGCTTTACCTTTTATTTAAAAAACCATTCAACAGTGGGTTTATATGGCAAATAGTCAACAGATCTTCCATGGATACACAGGTCTGATATTATTGAGTAGGGCAAAGGCTTCCTTAAATGTCAAGTCAAAAATATTTCTAACTCTACCTCCCTTACTTCCTCCTGGTCCACAGTGTTAGCAAGTCAGTTTAGTCACCGAAGTTGGTTGCCTCAAAAGGGAATGATTTCTTTTCACCTACTTCATGAGCAATGAGCAGGTCAAAAAAGCTGGGGCATTATGTGGATCTATTTTGAAAATTTGGCATTCTTCCCTGACCATTTCTGAACATGATACATCTTTTCCCTAACTGTAACCCCACATATCCTGGTTGCTCTAACCTTTTGGAATCTGCCTGATTAAGAGAGGATTCAAATGTAATTGTGGCTCACTCACCTAGATTCTCTTACTAGATTATCATGATCTTAGATTATAAGAAAATGAATACTCGTGTAAGTATGCTGCTTACCAAGTCCCCAGGAGTACAGCCCCCATGGGCCAAAGCAAGTTGCATAATGTGTCCCTGTAAATTTTATAAAAATTTATTTGTCTTTCCTCTATTTGATGTTTCCAGATGAAAGATTAGGATGTAAATAGGAAATAATAGCTATAGTTATAGGTATGGGACAGACTGATTTCACTGAGGTGGAAGAGGAGAAACAACCCTGACATTTGAGTGAGACTGAGAAGAAGGAAAATGAATGAGAATCTTAGTGGAGAGACTGAGACATTAAGATCCGTGGTTTTTCAGCCATGCTGGGGGCTTCCTCATGAACAAAAACGCCCTGGTACAGTTCTCCCAAAATGTTGCGAGTCTTATGTTTAACTGACTGCTGAGTCTACCATTCCTCACAAGACTGCTACTACCATGATTTGATCACCATTCCCCTTAGCCTTACAGGGAAATGAGATAGAGATACTGTCTCTCTCTAGATCAAAAGACAGGCATACTTATTATACAGTAAAATGAAGATTAATATTTCCCTCCAGAGCATAAGCTGCCATGCCTACTGCCCATTATAAAGTACTAATTACCCTAAGCTCAGGGGGTTTCTCCTGTAATTCAGCCCACTGCATGTGCAGGTATCACCCGACCCCTGTGAGTCACTGTGTAGGAATTAGGGCTTTGGGAATCAAGGCAAAAAAATACTGGTATTTTAGCTACTGCTATTGCTGTGAGTAATAAAGTCCAGTGTCTCTGACCCAAGAATGTCTTGTGTTTTGACAAAAATTCATGAAACTATTGCAAGTCAACTTGCTTCCTTACAAATAGGGGGAAATCTCAGAATTTCAAGTCTCTTGACTGTATGTAAATCCAGATGGACTGAAGGATTACTGTTCAGAAACAAAGTAGCAAGACATGAGGCTGGTAAAATAGGTCAGGGCTTGATGGCAAAGGCCTTATTTGCCATGCTATGGGATTTGGAATAATTCTGTAAGTAAGAGAGAGTCATGGATGACTACTAATAAGTGGAGTGGCAGTTAGAAGGAGAGATTTGGTAAAAGAAGATGTGCTCAGAAATGCTGTTATCAGGCATCTGACATCTAGGTAAGAGATGGCAATGACATTTCCCAGGGTATTAGGGGAAGGAAAAGGAGAATAACATTTTAAGAGCCATTTTAGAAGCAGGCTCATGTAACTTGGCTTCCAACTAAATATGAGGGCTGAAGAAAGGAAGGATTCTAGTAGACCTGTAGACTTTTCAGTTATGGGTCTGTCTAGAGGTACAGACAAATTTGATTAACAATGCATGACAGTTGAAGAAAAATAAAAGTTTAGCCTCTCACAGAAATGATTATTGATAAGAAGATTTGCTCAAAATAGTTTCCTGAGATGCTAAAGGCATGGACACTTTGGACCATTGATTTAACTGTATTAAAGTCTAAAAAAACTCAGTTAAAAAAAACTAAATTAGGGCAATTGGATGGCTCAGTGGGTTAAAGCCTCTGCCTTTGGCTCGGGTTGTGGTCCCAGGGTCCCGCATCGGGCTCTCTGCTCGGCGGGAGCCTGTTTCCCCTTCTCTCTCTCTGCCTGTCTCTCTGCCTACTTGTGATCTCTGTCTGTCAAATGAACAAATTTTTAAAAAATCTTAAAAAAAAAAAACCCTAAATTAAAGTCTATATTAAAGTTTAAACCTGCATGGTTTCTTTAGGAGTCACATTCTAACTTGTTCATTACAGACACAACATAAAGGGAAAACTCTGTTCTTGTTATGTTCAGGGCAGTGGGAAAGGAATAGGTTGTAGAGTCTGTCAGCCATTGGCTTAAATATAACACTCCTTCCTAGTCCTAATTAGTTTGCTTCTCTGAGTCCATTCCTTCTTTTTGAAATAGGAATTCTTATTCCTAACTAACAAGGTTATTGGGTGAGTCACACAAAGCACACATATAAAGTTCCTAGCACATGGCAGGAAAGTTAATTAATCTTTGCTCACCTTCATTCCGCACCAAGTGCACTATTGCCTCTGCAGATCTAAATTGCTCACCTAAGCGCTTCTCACACAGCTTTCCCCCAGTCTTGATACTTTTCTTATTTCCCATTCAGACCTGACAGCTCTGTCTTCATGGCCCTGTTCCCATCACCTTTGACTGCCTTCCTCATGCTGGGCTTCCTTGGGCTGCCCTATTTAGTTCGCTCTGGAACTCTTCCCTCTCATCACACTTTGGGTGTTTGCTTCTGAATCCAACCTCTCCCATTTAGAACCAAATATAATCCCTGAGGGAGAAGAATCAGGAATGTTAAGACTGAGAAATTTGAAATTTTCTTTTCTGTATGATTGGGTAGCATTAGAATGGAGATGGTGAAAAAACATCTGGCAAATCTTCTCACAAAGGGAACAATGTTTATAAGAAAGAACAATTAATCTCCAATGCGACTCCCATAAAGCTCATAGTTTAGATCTCAGGTAGGAAAGATCATGACAATAAAGTGTTACTCTGTGAGAACCAGGTCCCTGTCACCATGGTTTAAAGAGATGCAGTCTAGTGTGCGATTAAAATTAGGCTTTGAGTTCAAGCAGGCCAGGGTTCCATTACTAGCTCTGTCATTTACAAGCTCTGCAACCTTGGGCCAATTACTTAATCTCCTTAAGCCTCAATTTCCTAGTTTATAAAGAAAAAAATGGTATAGGTGCCCATGCCATAGGTCATTGTGAGGATTAAATTGAATAAACCATGTAAAGCATAATGGCTGGCATTTGGACGTGCTCAGTACTTGTTAGGTATTCACAGATGTCTTTTGTATAGGTGGAAAACAAAGACAAGATGCAAATCCAGACATGTGACTCAGTGTTTACATTTAAAAAAAAATCCCATATGAAATGATCCTACTAGGAAGTGATTTGTTTGTACGACGGTTGTTGTAAGCGCAGCATGTCACAGAAGATGCGACAGCACAACATTAGAAGTGCTATACAAATACGAAAATATTATTATTAAGCACAGAAGTAAACAAATAGCAGATGTGGTTATTAATCTCAGACCAAAAAATTTATTATTCAAGGCACTTTCAGAAAACATATAAAAAGGAAAAAATTGCTAGGAAAGTGAGAAGTTAGGTATCTTTAAAGGCTTTCATTCTAATCATACTACTTAGATGACGACTCATAAGATTTCATAGCCATTACACTCATAAAAACATTCTCATTCACAATTTACTCATTCAAGATATATGTTATTTACCAGATACTTAGATTTTAATCTGATCTGAGAGTATTAATTTTTAAAATGAGTATTATAAGGACCCTAAAAAATAACTATCAAGTAGATAGAAACAACCAAAGTACCTGTAATAAAAGTCACATAAACTTCTGCAGTCCAAATTGATTTGGTATTTTATACACTCTATAGGCAGCAAATGCTTATTTTTTATCATGTAAATTCATTTCTAGCTACTCCTTATAAATCAGAGGTCTAATACAATATAACAGTCTGAATATGATTTGAGTCATGCTTTGTTGACCTTACCATCGTATTTGTTTATCAAACACATTCATAAAACCTACATCGTAAAATAAATATTTATGAGCTCTTACTGCCAGAATTTAAATGTGGTCAGAACTTTCTAGAAGTGTCAAGATATCCCCACATAATCTATGTCCATATAAAGTCGTGAAGTCAAGGAATCAAACTGTTCACAAGCAAATGTAATTTCCCTCAGCCTTCTTAACACCTGATTCCTTCCCAACTGATCTGAAAAATTCCAGAAAATATCAGCTTAACAATGTGTATGTGTTGCAGGGACAAAAGGACTGTGGAAACAGTAGGATGTAGAGCAAGTCATGATCACGAGGGTGTCCTTTACAAGTGATATCCTTGAAGTATTTTTCACCATGTATGTAGAGTCTGAGAGTTTCATAAGGGAAAGAGGACAGGGACTATCACTCTGAATTGGTAGACCGAGATGATCTCAGTACATCCTCTTAGTCCAGGTGAGTCAGTTTGGTCCCACAGATGCACACTTT
The DNA here is from genome assembly GCF_030435805.1 of Mustela lutreola. Lineage (NCBI taxonomy): Eukaryota > Metazoa > Chordata > Mammalia > Carnivora > Mustelidae > Mustela > Mustela lutreola. Next base: position 167,950,986 of record NC_081293.1, on the reverse strand, counting down.
ATTCAGCAAAACCAAAGGCCCAAGAGAACCACACCCACTGCCCGAGAGAGTGCACTGTTTTATTTCACCCTCCAGTTCCTACTAAATACTTCTTTCCGCCTCACAGATTATTCTGCCTTAGAGAAAATATGGAAATACCAGTTAAACCATCTTGTTATGTTTCCAGAGATATTCTGGTGTCCAAATAATGGTTAAATACTTGAAGATTTAGTTCTCCAGCCAGCTTCCTAACTCAGCCTTCCTTCCTTCTGCCGTAGGTACTAAGAATTCACTGATGAAAAGGTGATGTCTACTATTCATTGAGACAGTGTTAGTGATTTCTTCATGGCAATTACGTTGTATGGAATTTAGCAGTGATTTTTTTTTTTTTTTTTACTTCAGTAGTTTTTAACTTGTACTTTGCAAGTTTTTCTTTTATTCTTTTACTAAACCTAACAGTTTTCACCTTTTTTCAATTTTTTTTCAAGCTGTATTAGCTTATTTCCTTCCAGTCCTTACCAATATTTAAAAATTAACATAATTTATTTATGTAATCCACCAAACTGGGTACATTTAGATTAGTCCAACTGTTAGCCTATGTTAGCTTGGGCTGCCATACTAAAGACTGTAATAGTCTGGGTGGCATCAACAACAGATATTACTTTCTCATAGATTTGGAGGCTAGAAGTCTGAAACCAGGGTTCCAGCGTGAATGATTCTGGCTGGTGAGAGCCCTCCTTCTGAACTGCAGCTGGCTACCTTCTTGCTGTGTCCTCAACTGATAGAGACAGAAAGAGCAAGAAAACTCTTTGTTATCTCTTATAGAGGGCACTAATTGTATCATGAGAGCGCCATCCTCATGATGTCATCCAAACCTAATTACCTTCCTTTATCATATTGGGGGTAAGGACAGCAGTATATGAAGTTAAGGGGACATAATTTAGTCCATAGCATTCTGTTATTGAACACTGAGATTTAAATGATTTTTTTTTTTTTTAAAGCGGGAGAGAGGAGGAGGGGAACGAGGGAGAAGGAGAAAGAGAATCTTTTTTTTTTTTTTTAAGATTTTATTTATTTATTTGACAGACAGAGATCACAAGTAGGCAGGAGGCAGGCAGAGAAAGAGGAGGAAGCAGGCTCCCTGCTGAGCAGAAAGCCCGATGTGGGGCTTGATCCCAGGACCCTGGGATCATGACCTGAGCTGAAGGCAGAGGCTTTAACCCACTGAGCCACTCAGGAGCCTGAGAAAGAGAATCTTAAGCAGGCTCCAAACCCAGCAAGGAGCCCGCTGTGGGACTTCATCTCACAACCCTGAGATCATGACTTGAGCTGAAATCAACAATCAGATCTCATGTGCTTAACTGATTGAGCCACATTGGTGCCCCGAGATTTAGCTGATTTTTAATGCTATGAATAACCCAAAGAAATAAATGGTGGGAAATTAATTAGAAATTAAAACAGGAAAAGAAATGGGGGGGGGGGATCATAGAAGGTTCTAGAACTGCTGTCTATCAGGGCATGAAAATCACCAACCCTTGAAGAACCAGATATTGTGGACATTCATTTTTTATAAGACTGTTCTTCATATACGGTTTAGAGCCAACCAAATTGCTTTTGATTATATTTTTCTTTAACACACTGCTTTTTTTCTTCCTTAAGATTTTATTTATTTATTTGACAGAGAGATCACAAGTAGGCAGAGAGGCTGACAGAGAGAGAGAGGAGGGAAGCAGGCTCCCTGCTGAGCAGAGAGTCTGATTCGGGGCTTGTTCCCAGGACCCTGAGATCATGACCTGAGCTGAAGGTAGAGACTTAATCCCCTGAGCCATCCAGGTGCCCCCACATTGCTTTTTATAAAATTATTTTCAGCCAGATCCTATGGTGCATTTTTTTGTTGGTGGTGGTGATAATATTATCACCTGTATAGGCTGATGCCAAGTGAAATGAGGATTTGAGATATATTTCCAGGAAATTGTGACTTTGGTAGCCTAAATCACTTCTCTGGCTCAAATCAATTAAGGCATAGAATCAATTAAAAATTTAAAACAACTTCACTGGGCCCAGGCTATATACTTACTAAACACTTGTTGATTTGTTGTTTAGCATAGTCAAGATGTGGGATTAGAGAGAAATGACACCGCTGCCAGCCATTGACAAAAGCTTTGATACATCCTGCAAGAAATACTGGCACTAGAGTTAGCAAAGGACAGCATGCAACAACCCTAACACTCACCAGCAAGATCCGAGAAGTTCTAGGTGTTCTTACCCAGGTCAAGCTTATCAATAGGAAGCTGACAATAATATTACTGCTATTTACATATTGGTACCACACTGGCATGGATTTGCATAATGTATTGAGGCTCTATGCTCTAGAGAGTTGCATTGTAACATATTGGTGCTTAATGAACTCTGAAAAAATTGATTTTCCACAGAGTAAATTAAGGAATGCATTATAGCTGTTAAAGCAATCTTAAGGGAAATCCGAAGCTTCCACTGCAGCACCATGCTTAGTAAGTAATAAATTACATGTTATACTTATTTGCCTTAATTCATGCTAATTTTGTCCAATTAATGTATCACAGTAATTCAGAAGCCTGTCACAGGAGAGCTAATTATTTATTGGATTTTTGTGTTCAGCTCCCTAGGAGTCTACTAGCAAACAAACTTGCGACTGTCTTTCTCTTAGGTCCACAGTGACATTCTTATGTCTTACTGTGCGGAAGTGAGATTTTTGCTTCTGTCTCAAGTTTCTAAAATGAATTTTGGGGTATCTGAGTTATATTCTTGCAATTTGATTGGTAACAGTGTTTGACGTGCTGCCACTCGGTTCGAACAAGACCTGCTAGCTTCCCTTTCAAAATACTTCTACTTAGGAGTCTGTACATTTCAGAGCTATCATAAAGAATAAGGACATTTTTTAAAATTTGTCCATATTAGGAGATTTTACATTACATGGGTATCTATCTCTATACCCAAAGTGTACCGGAAGGGCCGTGTAACTATCTGGACAGCTCTCACCAGAAATCTTTGCGTCTTTACCTCAATTCTCTTTGCATTCTAGAGCATTCTAGTGGATTATCTGGGTACTTGTTGTCTTCACTGTACTCCGCACACTCTTGGGTCCTAATCTTAAAAAGCCACATCCCATGTTCTAAAAGTATTGTTCGAGAAAGAAATGGACTCTAACAACAATCAATATGAGCTTTGCAGAAATAGATTTTTATTTTTCTGTGGTATATTTTAATTCATAGCCCCACAAATGAATTATTTATGAGATTAATTTGTGCAATTCATACCTATAAATAATGTGGCAGTTGCTAAATAATTTGCACCTGGTGATAAGATGCAGCCATCAGAGTCGAAAGAGCAGTGCCTCCCCAGCTGTGGAGCGTTTGCTGTCTTCTGGAATCCTGACAGACCTGTGCATCTGCAGACAGTTATCTGCAGAAGCTAAGCAGCATTTGATCTCCTATTTTGCTCCCTCCTGCGAGTATCAGGAGAGCACTTGTCTGTTGATTACCATCTTCCATCCAAATAAATAAGAGGTAATATCTCTTTAAATACATAATGCAGCATGATGTTTACCAGCAAGTTCTATCCGAGGTGGTCCAGCCTGGTGGTGGGTGAGATAGACCACCCGTTATGACACAGACATTCAACAAACAAACAAACAAACAAACAATAAAACACACAAAAAAACCAAGTTTGCCTTTAGAGCCCTCTTCAGTTTGATGGGAGGAAATGACATCTTTTTTTCAAGTCAGTTTCTACTAACCTGTTTGCCCTCAACCAGTTGAGTATCTGAAAATCAGTAAACTCTAAGCCTCATACAATTTTACCCCTTAGTATACCCTTAGCATATGACGAATTCAAAATAATCTGTCACCTACAGCATAAGGTTATTTTCCCTCCTACCATTTTTTTTTTTACCTGTTCAAAATTGGAAATAAGTCTCTCTCTCTACTCTCATTTTCATATGGCATTAAGGATTCAGTCACCTTTTCTTTTTCTTTTAACTATAATTTAGAAAGTTACAATTAATGGGTCACTTCCTTACTTCTTGGAAAGGTGAATTTGCAACTGCAGTTTCAGCCTTTGTTAACTTTGACCAAATTAATAGAACAGAGTAGAATAAAATAGAATAGGAGTAGAATAGAATAAAAATACCCTGTTTATTACTGAATGTATTCCTCCAAGAAAAAGGCAGATGTTGTGTTGCTTATTTCATATATATTCCAGTTCTTTCTGAGGTTTAAACTCTCTCAACATATACCACCCCACCCCCATCCAGTATTGAGGACTTGCTCTGTTTTAAATGTCCTTTATTTTGGGGCGCCTGGGTGGCTCAGTGGGTTAAAGCCTCTGCCTTCGGCTCAGGTCATGATCCCAGGGTCCTGGGATGGAGCCCCACGTCGGGCTCTCTGCTCAGCGGGGAGCCTGCTTTCTCCTCTCTCTCTCTGCCTGCCTCTCTACCTACTTGTGATCACTGTCTGTCAAATAAATAAAAAAAATTAAATAAATAAATGTCCTTTATTTTTTAATGAAAGGTTTAAACCATTACCCTCCTGACTCTGTCTTTTTTTTTTCTTAAATATTTTATTTATTTATGAGAGAGATTGTTTACATGTGAGAGAGAGAGAGAGAGAGAGAGCACGCAGGGGCAGAGTGAGAGGCAGAAACAGACTCAATGCCAACCGGCTCGATGCCAGGACCCTGGGATCATGACCTGAGCTGAAAGCAGACACTTAACTGACTGAGCCACCCAGGTATCCCCTGACTCTGTTCTTGTATATACTTGCTTTACATCAATTATGACAGGACCAGGATAGTAAAATCCTGAGTCCTTAGTAAATACTACTGGAGATCAATTACAATTGAACCTCATAGGCTCTGTGTTTTCGATTAACTTCTTTCTGGGTTCCTAAAAATCTTAGCACATAGTAGGCTACGCTAAACCAGGTCTTGGGTCTATGTTTTGCTCATCCTTGAGGTAGCAAAGCATGGTACACAGGAACCCCTCACTCCCAATCTCTAGAACTTGGAGGATAGTGTTTGTCCTGTGTTCACAGGCTCCTCCCTGCTCAGTGTTTTGACTTGGCCCTGCTCGGACTTGATTGAATTAGGAGACAGTTGATCTGACACATGTTTGAGGTGGGAATGCGGTTGGCGACCAGGAGGCTCAACTGGACCGGCCCTCAGCCTATATCTGATCACAGGATTTCCCTGGGCCTAAACCACTTCACCTTTAAAATGTGGTCAGTCAGAGCAATTCATCACTAAGTCTTTAGGTGTGGTATTTTTTTTTCCTCTGAGTTCAGTCTGAAAGCACAGATAATGACACACCACAGCACTCACAGCAGAGCTCCGTTTGTCCTGAGGAGTCAGGAAGCCCAAGAAACGGTGACAAAAGCCCTGAAGGGCGTTTCTCTCCCCCAGCCTTCTTAAACATGGGGGGAGGGGGAATCCCAGCAGTTTTATTTGACAGATTTAACCACACCTTGTTCTTCCTTTGATCAAACTGCCCAAGGTGTTCTGAGTTTATCAACTGTTGCGTTTTTAGCAGCTTTTTGGGTTTTGGAATTTAAAGACTTGTGCCCCTGAGTCTAAGGTTGTGGTGACATATTCCCTTTGTCTGCTTCCTCCTCAGTCAGCAGGTCGGAGAGCTCTGCACCTCTAGGAGTGCAGGCAACGTAAGCCGCCTCCACGTGTAGCATCCAGATTCATCCTAGTTGGAGTCCGAGATAGTTGCACTGCTGCTGAAAACCCCTCTTTCTCTCATATTCACACACACTCCTCAAAGGAAAACCCATTAGGAGTCACAGAGATGCCAAATTCGGCTGACTTTATTTTTGAGTGAAAAATTGAAAACACGCTATGGAAACTTTCATACATCTGCTTGAAGAACGACCATTTGTTTGTTGTTCTCTCATGTAAACCTGAGCTTTTCATACTACGCTATGTTGTCAGTATTTTTCTGTCTCATTACCTCTGCTGTGAAACCATTTTAAGGATATTTTAATCATTTTCCATCTGTCCCTGTTAAAAATGATACTTAAATTACCAACCCTAAAAAAGAGCAGTAATGACAATTTCGGGCTCTTCAGTGCCTTGGCCCCATTGAGATCTGTACACGCTCTGAGTAGGCCACCATCTGTGACATGTCACCGTGCCCCTGGGTAATTCTAGAGGAGAATCTTAGGGTTAGGGGGCAGGATCTGTGAGCTAGGTAAAACAGAAGCTATGAAAGACGGCTGATTTCGAGTTTAAGTTTATATTCTTTAAATGGTCAGGGACATATAATACTTCTCTTTTTCAAGATTTTGAACTTTTTCACTTAGAAATAAAGTTAAAACTCTTCTGTGTATAAGAATACTAACATTTCTTTTCTTCCTAACAACCATTTATATATCAGATTCGGGATGAAGAAAATGCTGTTATATGAATGAACATCTATTTAGTGTCTGCTTTCGCCTTCCTTAGAAGAATCTTAGAGGCATTGCTGGGGGTTGTCATCAGTGAGAAGCATTAGTTGTTTTTCATAGAGTCTTTTACTGCTAAGAAATAAATGACTAATACAATATATTTGCAATGGCATATAATATAAATACCTTTAAGAGATAACTGAATATATAGTGGTCATTATATAAATATTGGCCTGTTCTTCTTCTAGGATGGGGCAGCAGACTCCTTTGGTGGCTCCTTTCTATGGAATTCAAAAAAGCAAAAACCAAAAAAGAAAACCTTAAAACAAGCAAAATTAAGAAACACTAGTTAGTTCAGTAATAATCCATTCATTTAAGCTTTAGTTAAAGTATTATTAAGGAATATTTAGAATCACATAGTTTTCTTTGTGCTGAAGCTATCATGATGAATGAGTCAGCCAAGGGTTCATGCTGTCATGGACCTCCCAGTCTAATACAGGGAGGTGAATTAAGGGAAGGAAATGAAGGAGGCATGGAGGGAGGTAAGAGATGTCAGCAGTGGTGGGTCCTATGCTAAAAGTTAAAATAAAAAATTATAGAGAAGATCTTATATGGCTTCTTTATTTTTTTTTCATTTATTTTTTAATTCCACTATAATTAACAGTGCTATATTGGTTCTGGGTATACAATATAGTGACCCAACAATTCCATACATTACTCATTGCTCATCGAGACGAGTGCACACCTAATCCTCTTCACCTGTTTCACCCTCTGCTGCCCACCTCCGCTCTGGTAACATTTGTTCTCTATAGTTTAGAGTCTGTTTTTTGGTTTGTCCCTCTTTTTGCATTGTTCATTTGCTATGTTTCTTAAATTCCACCTGAGAGTAAAATCATATGATATATTTCATTCTCTGACTGACTTATGTCATTTAGTATTATATTCTCTAGATCCATCCAGGTCACTGAAATGGCATGGTTTCATTCTTTTGTATAGTTGAGTAATAATCCATTGTATATAACATTATCTTTATGCGTTCACCAGTCAATCGGCAGTTGGGCTGCTCCACAGTTTGGCTTTCACAAATAATGCTATAATAAATATAGGGGTGCATGTATCCCTTTGAATTAGTGTTTTTTTATTTTTGGGATAAATACCCAGTAGTGTGATGGCTGGATCATAAGGATGTTGTATTTCTAATCTTTTGAGGAACCTCCATAATATCTTCCATAGTGGCTGTACCAGTTTGCATTCCTACCAACAGTACAAGGAGGTTCCTTCCTCATATCCTTGTCAACAGTTGTTTCTTTGGTTTTGATTTTAGACATTCTCACAGGTATGAGGTGATATCTCATTGTGGTTTTGATTTGCATTCCCTGATGATGAATGATGTTGAGCATCTTTTCATGTGTCTGTGGGCCTAGATGGCCCACTGATTATGGATTATTAAGTCAGGGAATTTAGATTATGTAGTCAGGGTAAGTTCTTTTTAGAAGTGACATGCTAAGTGAGATTTGAATGGCAAGTAAGAATGTCAGTCATTTATGGGATAACTAGGTACTAAGAACATTCTAGATAAAGGAAAAACCTAAAGCAAAGTGTTCTAAAATGTAAACAAAACAAACAAAACCTGAAAGAAGGATAATGTATATGAAAGATCATAACTACCCAAAGTGTCTTACAAACTAGTAGCTCAGATTTACTAACCAATCCTCACGTCTAGTATAAGCACCAAGAGCAAATCACAAGTGACAGCTGATATCTACATCATTGTTGGGGCCCAACCTCAAGATTCCTAGCCTGTTGGTACTCAGTCTTCTCTTCAGGACCCAAACTCTGGACTCAGTACCCCAGTTTTGTATCTGCTCTTGTCCCATCTTTAGTTTTTCTGATTCTCTAATGGTTGGTTAGCTTGAGTCTCAATTTCCCTGCTTAGATTTTGGCTTTTCCCACTACCCAGGGCTGATTTGGCAAATCCTTTGCTCAGGTAGACTTTTGTCTTCACTCAGCCCTGAACACCATTCTCCCACTCCTTTGGCTGACATTGCAAAACAGTCTAACCCCTCTTCATTCTATCCCCACCCTCCTCCTGCAGCAAGGAAATTCAAATACATGTGTATTAAAATTTAAGGAGATTTTGGGGGCACCTGAGTGACACAGTTGGTTAAGCATCTGGCTCTTGGTTTCAGTTCAGGTCCTGATCTCAGGGTCATGGGATCGAACCTGAGGTAGAGCCCTGCTTTAGGTTCCATGCTGGTTGTGGAGTCTGCTTCAGGTTCTCTCTCCCTCTGTCCCTTCCACTCATGTGCTCTCTCACTCTCTAAAATAAACAAATAAATATTTACAAAATAAATAAAAAATAAAATTTAAGGGGATTTTGAAGGGATGATTGGACTGCCTCAAGTACAGTTATTCTTGAAACAATTTTCTCTGTAAGAATGTCTCCATCCAGTGAATGGCCAGAAAGAATGCATAAACTGTCCCATACTCATCAGCCATTTGGTTTTGTTTACCCTGGATGTTTATTAGACATAATCTGACAATTAAAACTGTCAAGGATGAACCTGATAAATTGAGAAGATTTTCTTGTTTCTGCTCTTAGGAAATTCCTGTCTTACTGGATGTCAAAATGGTAGTGGGAAAAAAAAAAAAAAAACAAAAAAAAAACTCCACTTCCAGTTCTAGGAGAGTATTAGCTGTGCAGAACCACAGTCTACTTTCTGGAGTTCCAATGGACTGCTGAACCAGATGTCCTTAGGCTTTAGGCCTGGTTTCTCTACCATAGTTGAAGGGCAGGCTCACAGCCACTACACTAATGATGAAAAATAAATGACATTTTCATGATAAGTATAATCTACCTCTGAGTCCATGAATTTAGCATGTAAGGGTAAGGCCTTTTTAAGCTTACATTATAGTTATATGATCATGTGTTTTCACTTTGTGAAGCTCATTGAAGGTACCAACATGAGGGATACTTATAAAAACCAAATCTTTCTTTTTTAAAAAATTTTTTCAAATCTTTCTTTTTTTAAATTTTTTATTATTTTTTCAAATCTTTTTTTTTTAATGCAATTGTCAAGAAGGCACAAATAGGCACTTTTCATGCAAAAGTGCTGTTTATTTAAATTGCTTCTTCCTGGTATGGAGAAATGAGTACTGGATTTGGAGTACTGTATTTGATTATGACTTCCAGTTTGTTTGTCCTGCACTGATCTTGCTCCTGATCTAGACCTTTATATGTTAATCTATTTACATTTGAGTATTCATTTGGGTACCTCACACCTAGCTTGTCTAAAAGAGAAGCCAATATTTCTCCTTATTGTACACACATACATATACATACAAACATCAGCTATTAAGACTCTTTTCTTTATTGCAGTAACTGAACACATTATACTTGCTGGTTTTACTGCCTGGAGTGCTCTCCCACTAGATATCTACATGGCTTATTCTCTCATTCTTCCTTTTTTGAGCTCTTCTAAGTGAGACCCTTCCTGGCCACCTATTTAAAAATGTAATCCACTATGAGCATCCCTCCTCCCTCCTTTTTTTTCCCCCAATATTCCTAATACTACCTGACATGGTATAATATATATTTTTCCTTATCATTTATTTTTATCAAATAACTCCTCTCTAGGGAGGAAGTATTTTTGTCTATTTTATTTATTTATTTTTTGACACAGAGAGAGATCACAAGTAGGCAGAGAGGCAGGCGGGGCAGGGTAGGGGGGGAAGCAGGCTCCCCGCCGAGCAGAGAGCCCGATGCGGGGCTCAATCCCAGGACCCTGAGATTATGACCTGAGCCGAAGGCAGACACTCTAACCCACTGAGTTACCCAGCCACCCCAGTTTTTTGTCTATTTTATTCACTGCTACACTCCCAGGACTAAGGACGATGTGTCTAGAATACAGTATTCACTCACTGTTTGTTGAATGAATGAGTGAGTCATTTCCTTCATCTTCCAAGCTAGAATTCTCAATTCAGTCCTGACTCTTCTCCTTCAAAATCCATATATGACCAGTCATCAAATCCTAATAGAAAATAGCTGAAAAATTATTCTGAGATATCACCATTATTCTTTCTTCCTGTGATCACTGCCTTAATCATTATTCTCCCTTCAACTATTGCAGTAATCTACTTCTCATGTTCCTTCCTTTAGCTCCTCTCTGTCTTATACAGAGTTGCCAGACCTAACTTCCTAAATTCAAAGCTATTCTTGTCACTAGATGTTGTTGGTTCACCATTATCTATGGGGTAAAGCCTCCTAGGTTGTCTGTCTAACTTCTATTCTTCCTTAAGACCCAGTGTCATCTCAGAAAAATTCCCCACTTCTCCAAAAGGAGTTACATCACCTGGCTCCTAGTTCTTCAATCATGTTTCTGTTATAGCACACTAATTCTTCCCTCAAAAGGTTCTTACTGTTTTATTATGTACCATTTTATATTATTATTTATCATTTATTATTTTATTATATGTCAGGTGCTTTAATCATTGCCAAAAGGTGAAAAAGAAAAGCTTACCATATAATGGAGAATTAGATGACATCAAAACCCAAAATACCAACTTAATATTCAACTTAAAATATAGCACGTCTTTCTTCTAAAGTATATTCTGTGAGATGCTAATAGATATTTTGTAGAGATGACATTGCTGGTATTGCCAATGCACCAGCATAAATAAGGCTGCTGATGCACTAAAATTTCATGGGCTGCTATGGCACGTGGGGAATTATAAACTGTTATGATGGTGCCAGATGCATGAACCAGCTTTAGGTAATGGTATAGTAGTTTAGTTGAACTACTCCTTCTGCAGATAACAACTTAAAATTTAGACAAAATATTAAAAAGGAAATTCCATTTGAAGACACTGGAAAATAACCAAAAATCAGGTAAAAGCTAGGGGTAGTCCATCCGTGAGAGACGGTAAGATTTAACTTAACTGCTGAGATTTATAAGTTCATGACTTTTTGCCTAAGGGCACTCACTAGCATGCATTACCAGGGGCAGCAAAAAGTTTCAGTAAGCCTCAGTCTTACCTGTCTGAGGTTCTAGAATACAGAGGCTGGGATTGATAGAGCAACTGGAAAGTTGAAAGAGGAAATCCTGAAGAAGAACCCCAGAGAAAGTAATCCACAAAATTGTGGATATATGCTTGACCTCTGAACTATACATTTGTAAAGAGACTCCCAGATGCATGATGGAAAGCACCAGCTTGAGCTGGAAGAACTGAACAATAGTTCAGCTATTACCTACTGGAGCCCAGAATTTGACTCCAGCCAAATTAGCTGCCAACTAAAACAAAGCAAACAGACTTCAGAGAAATACAAGAAGATCGAGTATTTTTATAAAATATTATATAAATGTCCAGCACACAACCCAAAACTAGTAAACATCTAAAAAATAGGAAGAAGTGATTTGTATTCAGGAAAAAGAGAAGAGAGTAGAAACTGACCCAAAAATGACCCATATTTGGAATTAGCAGCCAAGCAATTAGGATAACTATGTCCAGGACTTAAATAGCATTATAGCACATTATAACATATAGTAAATGCACTGATGGGAAATCCCAGCAGAAAAAAAATGCAACTATAAAGAAAAACCCAAGTTAGAACTGAAAAGGTACAGTAACTGATAAAAATATATACTTTTTTGAGTTTTTTTGACTCAACAGCAGTTTGATGATGGCAGGTGAAAGAGTCAGTTAACTTAAAGATAGAAATTATTTATTATGAAGAACATAAAGGAAAAAATTGAAGAAAAATTGATAGAATATTAATGAATTGGGGGATAAAATCAAGTAGTTTAATATATACGTTATTGGAGTCCCAGAAGGAGAAGAGAGAGCAGAAAAAACTGTTTACAGAAATAATGACAAAAATATCCTCAATTGGATCAGAAACATCAATTTTTAGATTCAAGAATCTCAACAGACTCATGAAGAATAGACACCAAGAAAATCACACTGCGTACATGTAGTCAAACTGTTGAAATCTAAAGAAGAAATTTTTGAAAACATGCAGAGAAAAGTAAACACATTGCACACATGAAACCAATGTTATAGATGATACCTGTCTTTTACCCAGAAAACAAATGACTACAAAACAGAGGCCAGAAGGCAATTGAATTACATCTTTAAAGTAATGAAAATAAAGTAAAAATATGTGAACCTAGAATTTTATTTCCAGTGAAAATATCCCTCAAAAAATAAATAGTAAATGAAGAAATTTGGAGATAATTTTAAGATCATATCTAAGACAATGGAGAGAATCTGACACCAGCAGATCTGTGCTGTGAAAAATGTAAAGTTCTTCAGGCAGAAGGGTGAAGACACTGGAGAGAAGTTCTAATCTTCAGGAAGTAAAGAACTCCAAAATTGGCATATATGTGGGAAAGTATAAAAGATTATATGTATTTTTTATTCTCTCAATTTAAACATCATACAACTATTTAAAGAGAACATAACTTGTGTTATGAAGTTTACACATATGTTGACACAAAGGGCAGAAGGTATGTGGAACTATGCTTTCCAAGTTCCTATAATTTATGAGAAGTAGTAGAATATTAATTCTAAATAGACCGTGATAAGTTAATGATGCATAATGTAATCCCTAGAGCAACCATTTAAAAATGCATAGAGATATAGCTGAAAGACAGAAGAGGAATTAAAATTGAATATGAAAAGAGTCTATCGACTCAAGAGAAGGTAAAAAAGGAGGAACAGAGGAACACATAGCTACACAAAGTAATGGGTACCAAACAGTAATGGTTTTTAGTGCTTAACAGATTTTGTAGAACTTTTACTCAAATGATATTTTCCCCTGGAACTTGCAGAATAGTCCAAAGTAAAAGGGGCCAAAGATAAGTCTGAGATAGAAAACAAGCTTTATTCCTCCCTCTAACAAATAAGTCTTTGTTAGTGAATCAAATCAGAGAGTCTGACTACTATACACTTCCTTTATGACTCTCTAACTTTCAAGCGGTGCCTGTGCTTTCCCCACAGATAGACTTCTGGTGAATTATAATCTGTGAGACAATCATGAGCTTGTCTTGAAACCAAATATAGGTACAGTTGAAGCTCAGATTGAGACCACCAGCTTTAATAGCAAACTAGAAGTCATTCTTGATTCATTCCTCGCTGCATACATTTAATAAACAGTAAATTACCAGGTCTTAAGCATATTTTCCTCCAAGGAAGATTGTTCTTAAAGACAAGTCCTCCATCCTTAAAACTACCCCATTAGTTTAGTCCTTTCTGCCTTCTACCTGAACTACTTCAATATCTTCTCATCCATTCTTGTTCCCTAGAACCAAGTTTACCAAGTTAGGTCAGAGTGTATATTGGTATAACTTATTTGAAAAAGTATTTAGCAATTAGTTAAACATTTAACATATACCTTTCATAAGACCCAGACATTTCACTCCTAAAAATCAACACAAGAGAAGTGAAAATAATTATACAAGAGAAATGAAAACATATTTTCACAAAAACTTATAAATAAATGTTTATAGCTAGCTTCTTTAACCCCAAATGCCCATCAACACATGAGTGGACAAACTGTGTTATAGTCATACAATGGACTACTACTTGGCAATTAAAAAGGGAATGGCTTTTTGATGCATGTAACAATGTGGATGAGTCTTGATAACATGCTTAATGAAAGGAGCCAGACATAGAAGAGTATATTGCATGACTGAATTTTTATAAAACGTCAAAGCAGAACAGTGACTGGTTGGAGCCAGGGTTGGAGAAAGAGATAGATTTCAAGTGGACAGGAACCATCTTTTTTTTTTTTTTTTTTTAGAATTTATTTATTTAATTGGACAGACAGAGATCACAAGGCAAGGAGGCAGGCAGAGAGAGAGGAGGAAGCGGATCCCCCACAGAGCAGAGAGCCTAATGCGGGGCTCCATCCCAGGACTCTGGGATCATGACCTGAGCCGAAGGCAGAGGCTTTAACCCACTGAGCCACCCAGGCACCCTAGGAACCATCTTTTTGAAGTGAACAAAATCTTTTGTGTTTTGATTGTGGTAGTGGTTTTATAGGTACATACAACTTTCAAAACACATTGATTTGAACAATGTGTTCAATTTAAGCAGGTGAAGTCTTTTGTACTTGAAGTATTCCTCAGTAACATTCATGACAAAAATTTAGCACCTGTGGGGTGGGAAGGGCAACTTTTGAAATAGATAAATTATTATAATTAACATTTCTATTTTATGCATAAGGAAACTAACTTCAAAAGGTCATGGTACTAGCAAATATGTAGCAGAGTAGTAATTTTATATCTAATAATTTACCTCAACATCTTGTGAGGTTCTCATCACCTTTGATCCTCCCAATGTAGGTGATGGAAGTTGGAGGAATAGGGCAGCTCAGTGTTTCAGTGTGTAGGCTCTGGAATTATGTAGTTCTGTGTTTGAATCCTGGCTTCACCATTTATTAGCTCTGTAAGACTGAGCAAATTCTCAGAGAGCCCCGGTTTCATTATTTGTAAAATGCCAATAATAATTCCTACATCATGTAATGTTTATGAACATTGAATAGATAGTATAGTATATACAAAAGACTTAGATTGTTGGACACAGTCCAACAAACATTAGCTGGTGTCCTTCATTTTCTTCATTTGTAAAATCGATGTAATAATACTATCTACCAGTAGTGTGTTGAATGGTGGCCCAGAAGATATGTCCATGTCTTAATTCCTGGAACCTGTGAATGTTACTTTAATGTGGAAAAGGGTCTTTGTAAATGTAATTAAGGTAAAGATTTTGAGATGAGGAGATTTTCCTGGAATATTCAGGCAAGCCCTAAATCAGTGACAAGAATCCTTTTTTTTTTTTTTTTTTAAGATTTTTATTTTATTTTATTTTATTTATTTGACAGATAGAGACCACAAGTAGGCAGAGAGGCAGGCAGAGAGAGAGGAGGAAGCAGGCTCCCTGCAGAGCAGAGAGCCTTATGTGGGGCTCCATCCCAGGACCCTGGGATCATGACCTGAGCCAAAGGCAGAGGCTTTAACCCACAGAGCCACCCAGGTGCCCCAGTGACAAGTATCCTTAAAAGAGACACACAGAAGACACACAGAAGGCAGGAGAGGAGGAGGCCATGTAACCATGCAGACAGAGATTGGAGTGATGCAGTTATAAGTTAAGGAATGCTGAAAGCCACCATAAGCAGAAAGAGCCAGAGAATGGATTCTTCACACAAGGCCCCAGAGGTAATGCATCTTTGCTGAATTTTGGGCTTCTAGCCTCCAGATTTGTGAGAGAATGAATTTCTGTTGTTTTAAACCTACAGTTTTTTGGCAGTTTGGTATAGCAGTGCAAGGAAACTAATATACTACCTTATAGGATTATTGTGAGGATAGAAAAAATTAATGTATCTATCTACGCACTTAGTACCTACACATAATATATTATACAGAGATCAGTTATGTTGTGTTTGCTGTTAAAACCAGCCAAATTCTAACTCAGTTTTAAATCTATAGTCACCTGGCCTCTGACTTGGAAGACATTGTGAAATGAAATAAAGAGTCCCTATGGTTAATTTCTTCAATCCAAACTTTAAGCTGATTTGTTTTGTTTCCATTTATCTACAATAATTCCTTTAGGAAATCTATTGCTTTGATGCTAATTTTAACTGTATTCATTGTTAAGTGCTCTAGGATTGCAGAACAAAGGGCACAGTAACGGTGTGAGAATGCATTGTTCTCTGTTTTATTCCAAAGGGATGTGTTAATGACAGAGTTTCAAGCTAAACTCATGTTTTAAATTTTCAATCGCCCTACTCTTAAAATAATTGATTTTCCTCCAAATTTGAATATAGTTCAACACAGTAATACTTTAGAAATATTCCATTTAAATCTTTACTCACATAGTACATCCAAGTGCTAAATTAAAAGCAGGAATGTCCAATTAACATCCTATCTGTGCAAATGACAGAGTCAGATGACTTTAGGTTTGAATTTTCCAGAATGTATACAGACCATGACACTGCTCTAAATTTTTCTGTAAATAACTTAAGGTTATCCTTGTAAGAATCACCATTTCATCCTGTCATTTCAGGACTGTAGCTTGCCACTCTGACTAACCATCCAATTAATTCATTAAAAAGAACAGACTGCTTCACCGACTAATCTGATAGTTCAGCCATGATGGTTGGACTGCAGGTATAGACCTAGAGAAAAGCATGAGATGCACATCTGTTCTAATCCCATAATGAGGCACCAGTATCATTTCTACCCAATGGGCTCAGATCTGCGGAAGAAAGAAGGAAGGGAAGAAAGAGCAAATAGCTGGCCCTCCAATTTCCCAAGAGTCTAAGATTACAATAAGAGAGAAAATCAATGAAGGTATTTCTTTATTTCCTTATTAGAAAAGGGACCACACAGAGTGAGCGTTAGTAACAAAATACAACTGTGAAAACAAGATTTTGGCAGACAAGGAAGGTGTGAGGAGGAAGGTGAGAAGGGTATATTTGGAAGTATTCCACCTCATTTTTCCTGGAAATAGTTGGTAAGCCAATAACATAAATCAAGAACATGCTTAAAAACATTATCTTTGAAGACCATTTATTACACATATATGAGGTCAGCCTGGTGTTCTATGAAAGAGCAAGTATATGTATAATAATTGCTTGAATGATCAAGAAATGAAATAACACAATTTGTTCCCTTTAAAAGAAAAAAAGCTACTGTTAAGTAATATATTTCAAAACTCATATGAGTAAATAAAATTCCAGAAGGTGTTTGTTTTTCTTTGATGATTTAAAACCAAGATTAGGAGAATATCATTTCCGAATACATTACTGAGCTGCATTTAGAAGGTGAAACTTGTTTTCTTTAAAAAAAAAAAAAATAGCATTCTTCAAATAGTATAGATTTTTCCACATATTATAATAATGCTTGGTACTTTAGATGCATGCTACAGTAGTTTGAAAATAATTTCTTTCTTATTAGTATATTCCATTGATTTGATTCATAATCATATTTGTTATAGAAATCAGTGAAAATAGTGGTGGTGAATACCTATGTAACATGGGCAAGATATTGCTTCTAAGGTGTGTAGGGGAAGAAACTTTTTTACTCTATCTTTCTAGGTTCTTTCGATTGGTCTATTAATTAAGCTGACAGAAGACAGATTTACAGGAGAAAAACAAATGTCTTATGTTTGGGAGCCCAACAAAGAGTTGAGAGGCTCATAGACAGTTAGGCAATGAAGGCTTATGAATCATCCTGAGCTAATGAGGAGTGGGTAGAGGTCTGAGGCTTCAAAGAGAAGGAAGACTATTCACAGGAAGATGGAAAGAGCATACGTTTGGTAAACAATCATCTGCCATGCTATGCAGACACAATGGGACACAGAGAAGATTTTGAGCAAACAGGCCAAGCTCCCCCCAGCTTACCATCCCTCGCCTATACTCTTTGTTGGCTCTGGTGTTAGCTCTCTTCCTGGACCAGGTCCTTTATCTAAATTCTTTTAGGCAGTCTTTAGCTCATGTAAGGGGATGATGAAAAACCTTCCTGAGTGTATTCGGCCTCAGTTGTCTTCAGTTCATTTTAAAGTGACACATTCTAGGGTAGCATGTTCTCCCCTTCAAGTGGTAAATGAAAAATTCTAAAATATGAGACTTCAGATGAAAGTCATGTCTGTTAGAAAAGGTAAACATTAGCTTTGGAAGAACAAATGGAATATTTCTTAACAGGTTTGGCAAGATGAGTGGAAAGTATTTCTCATACACATATTTTTTCCTGAACAAGGGATAATTTGTGAAAGGATAACTTAGTGTAGGAAAACAAATTGGGCTAGATTGTAAGCAACAGTTTAATGAGTAAGCCATCCACAGATTCCCAGAAACTGTTAGGCACTGAGAGGGCTTGCCACTAAATATATGGTAGTGATTACCTTGCAAATCTCATTCAACTCAGAAACATATAGTTCATTATCCCTAATATGATTTTTCTGAGTATTTTTGCATGTGTACAAAATTTGCCCAAAGCCTGGAGACTATAATTTTCCTGATTTAAATACATGGATTATCAGTGTATTTGATTTTTACAAGTACTAGCAGGCAGACATAATTCAGAAAGATACATTTTTATGGTAGAAAATTTTAATTATTGAGCTGGATGAATTGATAATAAAAACTTAAATACTTATATATGCCTGGCATTAGGCTAGAGAGAAATATTGAGAAATATCAAGGCATGTTTTCAAGAAGCTTACCCATTATGTTGAAGAATTAAAAATAACACACAAGAAACAAGTAATAAGTAAATTTGTGTCACTTATAAGTGCCATAGTGATGTAGGAAACAAAGGCAAAAGAAAAATTAAATTTCCTTACTACTTACAGCCCATTGACAAGTCCTTGAAACAGGCCAAGCGACCTCTAGGAACTCAGCTGCCTCGATGTTAATACTTCGCTAAGGGCAAAAGGCAATTTTAGTCTTTTAGAGCGCCCCCTACCCCCAGGATCCTGTAAGTCTTCTTTAATATATAAAAATTCCTTTGGAAACTTCTTTTATCTCTACACCCAAGATACGTTGGCAATCATCCCCCAAACATATGACCCACTGATATACATCAGCAGGGTCTCATGACTTAAGTTTTATTGGGCAGTAATAAATGACCTTTTCCTAAGAACAGCTAGCCCCTCAAAGTCCTGGAAGCCTCGCTTCCAAAATTCCTTAGAGACTAATGCTATCCCTAACCTGATCCCAACTTGAGAGTATATAATCAGCCACTTCTCAAAACCGCAGTGCAACTCTTTCTGCCCATGGGTCCTGTCCCAGTGCTTTAATAAAACCACCTTTTTGCACCAAAGGCATCTCAAGAATTCTTTCTCATCCATCAACTCCGAATACCAGCATGTTTCGTACATCAATAGGAGTTCAAAGAAGAAAAACAATGAAAGATGACATTTAAGGAAGGTTGAGATTATGCGGACATGAAAGGAGTATAGAACTTAACTATAGTTACTTGGGATTTCCAAAGGAAGGAGAATATAACTTCTTTGAAATGGGGAGAAAGCACGTTATTTGAAAAATACATATTCAATATGACAACAATTTTATATTTTTGATAAGATCAATGATATTTGCTTTCATAATATTAATCCAGGGAAGTACAAGTTTATAAATCCCTAGCTAATAAGATAGAAACCACGATTTTTAATGGGGTAAAGGAATGAGGGGTATATCAGAATCTCTGGAAGCAACACAGCTGAGAAATACTGTGGAAGGGAGCAAAATGGATGAGGATGTCCTCCAGGTGGTGAAGAGATAAGATGGCGAAGAAGTGGGAAACACCTTAAAATGTGTAGAATAAGAGGAAGATATGGTAATGAAGACAGGTGCTGGTGAATAGGGAAACCATGGAAAGATAAAGGGCCAAGCTAAAGTGGCTGGACTTGATCTGATGGACAACACTGAGTCCTCTTTGATTCTCAAGAGTGAGAGTGTTAAGGTAAGTGGAACTTAGGAAAGTTAGTCTATTTGATATTAATACATAGAATGGGAAAAGGAGATTGAGAGAGGAGAAAATGGAAGAAGATAGGTGAGATAGAAATATATTGGAAAATGTAGCCATGATGAGCCAGGGTTGGGGGTAAAGGATAGTAGACTTTCTTCTATCCCAAAGGAAGAGAAAAACACATGACTTCAGTCTAAAAAACTAGAAAGGTTTATTGTCACCATGCCCACACCCTCAACCTTCCTTCCCCGGAGTGCATGTAAGCACGCTCTTCTCATGCAATTGCAGAGGCAGTTAGTTGGCAAACATGGTTACTAGTTTATAGTAGGACCCCATTTCGAGGGCTCAGGACATTTTGTACCATGGTGTAATCTCTCCCTCTGCGTTGGCATTCCCCTTGTTTTACATTGATAAAAATAGTGCTCGGTTACAGAAACAAAATTCACTAGCTCCTTCCCGTGATAAATATGACGGTCAAGTAAGCTCAAAAATTGTGAAATGAAGTGTTCATGCCCACAGGTATACGGACTACAAGTAAGTGAATGTCTTTTCACTTCTCGTTTGTGTGCTTCTTCCGACATATGGCCCTCCTTGGCTGGTAGTTAAGTGAGAGTTATACTTCAAAATCGCAAGTCAAATGGTATTGAATTGTCCCTTCCCACTAGTAGGTTCCCACTTTAGCTCTCAGAGTCGTCCAAAAATCTGTGTTGCCTGGAATGTGAAGAAGTTACCAATTGTAGATCCAAAACTGCCTAATCACAGGGGGCATAAAGTGAAGCAGGAATATTTTATACCTGTCCAGCTCATAGACTGAGTAGCTGTCTCCTATGGAGTTAGCAGGAGAGAACTCGGGAGAAGTACTTAAAAATGTATGGTTTTGATCTTGTCTGTTTCTCACAGTATTCTTAATCAAAGTCAGATCTGTCATCCCAAGTTATTTTTACCATGGCATGGTGAGCTATGATTTTAAGTGCCAGTAATATGATTGTCTCCACAGAACCGTGACATTTATTTTCTTTAAAAAATTAAAAAACACATGTGGGCCACCCCAAGGACTCTGTACTGTCACTGTCACTTTCAGTGGTGTCAAAAAAGCCACTGCCAGTTTTGACAAAGGATACAAGTCTACAAATATAATCACCACTGCTGGTTTGGTGATAATATGGCAGTGTTTGGAAGGGCTAGAAGTAGATTATTTAGTACTTAGTGTGCCTTTCTGTTCAACATGCCACCACCCAGATCAAGTGGTTTAACTCTATAGAAAGAAGCAGCTAAGGAGAAAACACACATAGGCACCCACAGATACACACAAACACACAGTTCCAGCTGCCAGTGAGTTCAGTGGATTTATATACAATTTCAGAAGGAATGTAGTATTTTAAAGAAAGCAAGGAAGAACAGGAGAAAAACTACAGATTAAGAAAACAGAGGAAGACAACTGACAGAATGGGAGAAGATATTTGCAAACGACATATCAGATAAAGGACTAGTGTCCAGAATCTATAAAGAACTTAGCAAACTCAACACCCAAAGAACAAATAATTCAATCAAGAAATGGGCAGAAGACATGAACAGACATTTCTGCAAAGAAGACATCCAGATGGCGAACAGACACATGAAAAAGTGCTCCATATCACTCGGCATCAGGGAAATACAAATCAAAACCACAATGAGATATCACCTCACACCAGTCAGAATGGCTAAAATCAACAAGTCAGGAAATGACAGATGCTGGCGAGGATGCGGAGGAAGGGGAACCCTCCTACACTGTTGGTGGGAATGCAAGCTGGTGCAGCCACTCTGGAAAACAGCATGGAGGTTCCTCAAAATGTTGAAAATAGAACTGCCCTATGACCCAGCAATTGCACTATTGGGTATTTACCCTAAACATACAAATGTAGTGATCCAAAGGGACACATGCACCCGAATGTTTATAGCAGCAATGTCCACAATAGCCAAACTATGGAAAGAACCTAGATGTCCATCAACAGATGAATGGATCAAGAAGATGTGGTATATATACACAATGGAATACTATGCAGCCATCAAAAGAAATGAAATCTTGCCATTTGCAACAACGTGGATGGAACTAGAGCGTATCATGCTTAGCGAAATAAGTCAAGCAGAGAAAGACAACTATCATATGATCTCCCTGATATGAGGAAGTGGTGATGCAACATGGAGGCTTAAGTGGGTAGAAGAATAAATGAAACAAGATGGGATTGGGAGGGAGACAAACCATAAGTGACTCTTAATCTCACAAAACAAACTGAGGGTTGCCGGGGGGAGGGGGTTGGGGAGAAGGGGGTGGGATTATGGACATTGGGGAGGGTATGTGATTTGGTGAGTGCTGTGAAGTGTGTAAACCTGGTGATTCACAGACCTGGGGATAAAAATATATGTTTATAAAAAATATATGTTTATAAAAAATAAAAAATTAAAAAAAAAAAAAGTTTAAAATAGAACTATAGTACAATCAGCAATCTCCCTACTAGCTATTTACTCAAAGAATACAAAAACACTCATTCAAAGGATACATGCATCCCTTTGGTTGTAGCAGCATGACTTAAAATAATCGAGATATGGAAGCAGCCCAAATGTCCTTTGGTTGATGAATGGATAAAAAAGAAGTGGTATATTAAAAAAAAAAAAAAAAAGAAAACAGAGGAAAAGCAAAGAATAGGATGGGAGATGGGGTGACAATTTTTGCTGACATCTTTGACAATTTAGTTTCCACACCCCCCAAATTAAGATAAATGAGAAAAAGGGAAAGTCAACCCCTCTGGTACAGGACATTGTTTGAAATGACCCCAACAATAAATCGCTAGGGTTAACAACCCGTAACACCTACCAGTTCACTTGTACCTCAGAGGATTGGGAGAACAGAGATTGCTTACATTAAAAAATTTTCCCAAAGACTTGAATAAAATAACATAAAGAATAATGGTCAAGACTCATTGAGAGCAGGAGAGGGGAGCTGTGATCCTTTGGGCAAAGAAGCCAGTGCCGGGGCTTATGAGGATACTAGAGAAAAGGTAAACAAAGTCCAGTCATTGGGCTGGGAATGACATAAAGTTTCTGTAGGTCAGGTCTTGATCAGAGTGCTCAGGGCAAGCGTATTGGGTAACTCGTGCATCCATAGTCAAAGGGGAGGAAGCAGAGAAAATGTCTGAGAACAAAGCAACAGCCCCTTCCTGCACATCTCTAACCTCTTCTGGGACAAAGAGAGGATAAGGGCTTGGCAATGGATGTGAGATTTAAGGTTTGTTTGTTTGTTTTTTTAAAATATTTTATTTATGTTATTTTATTTATTTGTCAGAGAAAGAGAGAGAGTGGGAGAATACAAGCAGGCAGAGCGGCAGGCAGAGGCAGAGAGAGAAGCAGGCTCCCCACTGAGCAAGGAGCCCAATGCGAGACTCGATCCCAGGACCCTGGGATCATGACCTGAGCTGAAAGCAGCAGCTTAACCAACTGAGCCACCCAGGCATCCCGAGATTTAAGTTTTAGACTTAAAGGACAAATTCTTCCTCCTCCTCCTCTTCTTCTTCTTCTTCTTCTTCTTCCTCTTCTTCTTCTTCTTCTTCTTCTTCTTCTTCTTCTTCTTCTTCTTCTTCTTCTTCTTCTTCTTCTTCTTCTTTTTTTTCTAAGATTTTATTTATTTGAGAGAGAGAGCACAGCAGGGAGAAAGGCAGAGGGAGAGGGAGAAGTAGTCTCCCCACTGAGCTGGGAGCCCGACTGGGGCTCTGGGCTTGATCCCAGCACCCTGAGATCATGACTAGAGTAGAAGGCAGACACTTCGCTGGCTGAGTCACCCAGGAGCCCCTTAAAGGACCAACTCTTGAACACCAGAACTGGGACTGTGCTAATAGCCAAAAATTGCAGAAGAGTTATAGAATCTGGCTATGATGCTGTTAAAGAGAGAAAGGAGAGAGGGAACTCAATATAGAAAAGCTGACATTTATTTTAAAAGATAATTTTTTTTCATGTTTATTGAGCGTCTTCTTTAAAGTAGTGCTACGGACTGAATGTATTCCACTAAAATTCATGTGTTGAAATCCTTGGAGGATTATCCCTCAAAGTGATGGGATTAGGAGATGAGGGCTTCAAGAGGTGAACAGGTCATGAGGAGAGGCCCTCATGATGGAATTAGTACCTTTCCATTGTTTATTAGTCATCCAGTCTCCAGTGCTTTTGTTAGAGCAGCCTGCATAGACTAAGACAAGCAGTGTCTCTTTGCTAGTGAAGAGGTATTTTCTTCTCAATTAGCAACATGATACTCTGCCTTTGGTGTCTGCTTGATCCTGATGCTTCATACAGATATAACTGGACCCCATTCCTGAAACCTGCTCTCCGCATCTACACCCATTACAATGCCACCATGAACTAGAATTTTTTGGCAGCTTTACTGGGATATAATTCACACATCATACAATTCACCCAACGCATATTATTCAGGGATTCTTAGCATAACACAGAGCTGTACAACCATCAGCAAAATCAAGTTTATAACATTTTTTATCATCCCAAAGAGAAATGCCACACTCTTTATTCATAATTACCAATCCACATCACCACCCCCAGCTCTAAGCAACCACCAGTGTACTTTCTGTCTCTATTGATTTTCCCATTATAAACATTTTATATAAATGAAATCGTACAGTACGTGAATCTTTCTGACTTTTTCATTTACTATAATGTTTAAAGGTTCATCCATGTTGTAGCAAGAATCAGTACTTCATTCCTTTTTATTGTCGAATGATACTGTACTGTAAGGATATGCCACGGTTTTTTTATTCATTAATCAGAACATTGACATTTGTGCCTTTCTGAATAATGCTGTTAGGAACGTTTATGTGCAAGTTGTTCACTTCTCTTGGGGCTATACCTGGGAGTGGAATTGTGGGTCATGTGGTAACTCAGTCTTTCACCTTTTGAGGACCTGCCAGGCTCTTTTCCAAAGTGACTGTACCGTTTTTAACTTTCCTTCTCTCACAGTTAAGAGTTCTAGTTTCTCCACATTCTTACCAATTGCTTATTATTTGTCTTTTTTATCCTAGTCCTAGTTCATGTGAGTGGCATCTGATGATTTTGATTTCCATTTCCCTAATGGCTACTTATATGAGTCTTTTTGTCAGGTGCCTATTGTACACGTGTATCTCCTTGTTGTAGCAGTGTCCATTCAGAGCCTTTGCCCATATTTTAATTGAGCTATTTGTCTCATTATTATTGAATTGTAATCATTTTCTATATGTTCTAGATACAAGTTCCTTATCAGATATATTATTTGAAAAGTTTTTCTTTTCCCCATTCTGTGGGTTGTCTTTTCTTTTTTTTTTTTTTTCTAATATTTTATTTACTTATTTGACCGACAGAGATCACAAGTAGATCAGAGAGACAGGCAGAGAGAGAGAGGAGGAAGCAGGCTCCCCACAGAGCAGAGAGCCCGATGCGGGGCTTGATCCCAGGACCCGATCCCAGGACCCTGGGATTATGACCTGAGCCGAAGGCAGAGGCTTTAACCCACTAAGCCACCCAGGAGCCCCTGTCTTTTCATTTTTTGATGGTAGCTTTTACACCATTAATAGTCTTTAATTTTGATTTATTTGCTATTTTTGTTGTTGTTGCTTATGCTTTTACTATCATAGTTTTTTTTTAAATTGCTTAATCCAGGTTATAAGGATGTGTGTCTTTGTTTTCTTCTTAGAGTTAATAGTTTCAGCCCCTATAGTTAAGTCTTTGATCCATTTGAGTTAATGCTTATATATTGTGTGATATATGGGTCCAAATGTATTCTTTTGGATGTAGATATTCAGTTGTCCCAGAACCACTTGTTGAAAAGACTACTCTTTCCCTCAGTAAATTATCTTGGTACCAACTAATTTATTTTTTATTTATTTAGATTTTATTTATTTATTTGAGAGAAAGAGAAGGAACACCAGCAGGGAAGAGGGGTGGAGGGAGAGGAACAAGCAGACATCCTGCTGAGCAGGGAGCCTGACTTGGGACCCAGTCTTAGGACCCTGATGTCATGACCTGAACTGAGGTCATGACCTGAGCTGAAGTCAGTCACTTAACTGACTGAGCCACCCTAAAATGAAGTGTCCCTAATTCATTTTTAATTAAAGTATAGTTGACATGTAATATTATATTAGTTTCAGGTGTACAAAATAGTAACTTGACAATTATAAACAAGATGCTTACCATGATAAGTAGGTTACTATCTGTCACCATACAAAGTTATTACAATATTATTGATTATATTCCTTATGCCATATTTTTCATTCTTATAACATTTATTTTATAACTGGAAGTCTGTGCCTCACAATTCCCTTCATCTGTTTTGCCAATCTCCTCACCCACTCCTTTTTGGCAACCACTAGTTCATTCTCGGTGAGTCTGTTTCTCTCCTTGTTGTTGTTACTTGTTTCTTTTATTTCTTAGATTCTATATATAAGTGAAATTATATAACATTTATCTTTCTCTGAGTGACTTATTTCACTTAATATAATGCCCTCTAGGTCCCTCCATGTTGTCATGAATGGCCAGGTATCATTCTTTTTTATCGCCGAGTAATATTCTATTGTATATATAAAGGCATGCCTTCTTTATCCACTCATCTGTTGATGGACACTTAGATTCCTTCCATATCTTGCCTTTCATAAATAATATTCCTCTTATCAGGGGCGCTTATATACTTTTGAATTACTGTTTTCATTTTGGGGGGATAAATACCCAGAAGTAGAATTACTGGATCAGGCGGGACTTCTATTTTTAATTTTTGGAGAAATTTCCACACTGTTTTACATAGTGGCTGCACCAATTTACATTCCTACCAACAGTGCATAAAGGTTCTTTTTCTCCATATCCTTGCCAACACTTGGTATTTCTTATTTTTTTTTATACTAACCATTCTGACTCGTATGAAGTGATATCTCACTGTGGTTTTAGTTTGCATTTCCCGATGATGAGTGAAGTTGAACATATTTTGGTATATTGTTGGCTGTCTGTATATCCTCCTTAGAAAAATGTCTACTCACAGATGCCTGGGTGGCTCAGTCAGTTAAGTGTCTGCCTTTGGCTCAGGTCATGATCCCAGGGTCCTGGGATAGAGCTCACATCAGGCTCCTCATTCAGTGGGGAATCTGTTTCTCCCTTTGCCTGTCTGCTTGTGCGCTCTCTCTAACAAATAAGTAAATAAAATCCTTTAAAAAAATGTCTAATTCAAATCCTCTGCCCATTTTTCAGTCAGAGTATCTGTTTTTTTTTTGAAGGTAAGTTGTATGAGCTCTTTGTATATTTTGGATAGCAATCCTTTCAGACACATCATTTGCAAATATCTTCTTCCATTCAGTAGGTTGCCTTTTTTGTTTTGTTAATGGTTTCCTTCACTGTGAAAAAACTTTTTATTTTGAAGTAGTCCCAATTGTTTATTTTTGCTTTTGTTTCCCTTGCCAGAGGAGATAGATCCAAAAAATTTTTTTTTTGCTAAAGTAGATATTCAGAGAGATTGCTGCCTATATTTTCTTTAAGGAGAAAGTTTCAGATCTCTCATTTAGTTATGTAATCCATTTGAGTTTATTTTTGTTTACAGTATAAGAAAGTGGTCCAGTTTCATTCTTTTGCACATAGTGGTCTACTTTTCGCAATACCATTTCCCCATTATATATTCTTGCCTCCATTGTTGTAGATTAACTGACCATATATATGAGATTATTTCTGGGATTTCAACTCTTCTATATTGATCTATATGTCTGTTTTTGTGCCAGTACCACACTGTTTTGATTTCTTAGCTTTGTAGTATAGTTTGAAATCCAGGATTGTGATAATTTCAGTTTTATTCTTCTTTCTCAAGATTGGTTTGGCTATGTGGGGGTCTTGTGTGGTTCTCTACAAATTTTAGGATATTTTGTTCTAGTTCTATGAAAAATACTATTGGAATTCTGATAGGGATTACATTAAATCTATAGATTACTCTAGGTACTATGAACATTTTAACAATATTAAATTTTCCAATTCATTAGCATGGAATATGGGCACCAGATAATGTTGACTTTCCTACTGATGTTTTTTCATCATATTGTGCTTTTGGCACATTATTTGTTGCTATGAAATTTGACACTTAACGTTTTCTGGGTGAATTTCTCTCTTCCCTGACTGGCCTGAAAACTTTAGCTACTGGACAGCAGTGGCTGCTTCCTCCCAGCTCCTCAAGCATGGCCTATAGAAACCATCACAACTCTGCTATGAGGCAACCTCTAAATTATAGTTAAACTCACTCCTGGTCCAGCCCACAATTAATGATTAAAAATCCAGTTTCTTCATAAGTTACCTCTATAAAAATTATACTCATATGTACATCTCTAACTTTAGACCCTCTCTGAATCTCTAAACCTAAATTTCTCATCCCCTAATGGGCATCTTCACATGGATGTTTCATCACTGCTGCATACTCAAATATATCAAACACTGTGTTATTTCTAAAAATTGTTTTGACTCTAATGTACTATTTTCCAGTAAAGAGAATCATTGTCCTCCTAATTTTAGGCCTGAAACCTCAAAGTCATTTCTGACACTTTTGCTACCATTTTTCTGGTTTAGCTAACTTTTCGTTTGATCCATGGATGATCAGAATTACCTTCCTGGGAATTTGAATCTTAAGCAAAGATTACTTGAGTTTGCTAGGTTTGCTCTGACAAAATACCATTGACTGGGGAACTTAAACAGCAGACATCTGTTGTCTCAGAGTTATGAAAGCTAAAAGTCTAAGATCAAGGTGACAGCAGGGTTAGCTACTTCTGAAGACTATCGGGGAGAATCTCTTCCCTGGCTCACTCATAGCTTCTGATGACTTGTTTCAATCTTTGGTATTCCTTGGCGTCTGCTACATCATCCTGATCTCTGCTTTCATCTTTCCATGACATTCTGTATATATGTCAGTGGAAGGGAGAGAGAGAGAGAGAGTTTCCAAATTTCCCATTTATCTAAGAATACCCGTCATATTGGATTAGGGGTCCACCCTACTCCAGCATGACCTCATCTTAACTAATTACATCTGCAATGAGTCTAATTCAAATAAAGTTCCATTCTGAGGTCCAGGGGTTAGGGCTTCAATATATGAATTCCAGGGAAACACAATTCAACCTATAACAAAGACATTGAAAATCAAAGGAGGTTAGAGAACCTTAAATAGCCAACCTCTGCTTTTCTCCTGTTGAAAATGTCAGAGCTGATCTGATTACTACACTTCCCAAAGTTTGTAGTTTTCATACAAGACGGTTTTCCAGGAAAGAGACTCTGAGCCTAAGATCTGCATCTGGGAAGTTTATTGAGGAATTGCAAAAATTGTCCATGTATGAATATTTAAGGAATTCACAGACTCCACAGAGCATACTCATATAAGGCTTTATTTAAAGACAAAGATACTCATGAGAGAGACTATAGCCAAGTACTGGGGTTAAAAAGAAATCCAGTTGCTACCTCTCAAGTGCCCTTATACACGTAAAGACTGTTCTTTGCATCTAGATTGAACCAAGACTTACATGAGAAATCTTGTCTTTGGGAGTGCTCAAAGCACAGGCTCCCAGTAAGTTGTTTTTTTTTTTTTTTTAAGATTTTATTTATTTATTTGAAAGATTACAAGTAGACAGAGCAGGGGTGGTGAGAAGCAGGCTCCCTGTTGAGCAGAGCCCCCAACGTGGAGCTCAATCCCACGACCTGAGACCATGATTTGAGCCAAAGGCAAAGGCTTAACCCAATGAGCCACCCAGGTGCACCCCCCAACCCCCAGTAAGTTTTTTATGCCCCTCTGGTCATGCAATTAAATCAGGTTGTTTTACCAGTTAAACCATTTGGCAAAGAAACTGACACTGAGTATTGCCAGGAAAGTTTCAAACTTTTAACAGCGCATGGTAAATCCCACTGCCCTTATCTCGGCCAAGAGTCAAAGTCAGACATTTCAGTATCACTCAAGGTAAAAATAAGGTTTTTTAAATAAGGGTGTACATCAACTGTATCCTCCACAGGATTGTTCTTGTGGTCAGCACTACCTTCAAGGAAGTGAAATAAAGTGATTAAGAAGGAAGAGGGTGTGGGCTACAATGCTATTGAAGGCTATGGCAATAGTTTTCAGTCAATCGTACAGGGAACTCTGGAGTTACAATGGCTCTGGACCCAGAGGTGTCCCAAACTGAGGCAAGGAGGCAAATATATATTCTCCCATCAGGATGTCATGAAATGAGAACTGAAGCTGTCTAAGGAGAGTAGCCTTAATCTTAAGTCTTGCTCCTAGGAAGGTTAACTATCTTCTGCCAAGTTCAGTTCCCAGGAGGGAGTCAGTTGAGAACTGTCAGCTTCCAACACTCAGGAGCTAAAGAATGAGGGACAGAGCCCTGAAAAGCCAGAGGCGAGGAGATTACAAGTATACAGCTCTTCCTTCTTTTATATATACTACTCTAATATCCTTCCAATGAATTAGGTTTTCACTGAAAGTGTCAGGGTTAATTTGTATTTCTTACCATCAGTGAAATTTAACTGGTACAATGTCTCTGTAAAATCAGTTCCCAACTTTTTTCACTATCATCATTTGGGTTCTCTTGACTGGAGCAATATGATTGTTATGAATCCTGTATCCAGTCTCTTGTAATTCCTCTTATCATGAGCAAATCCAAATTTATCTCTTTACTCCAAATGACATCTACCACACTTTTGTGAATAGAAGCCATCCTCAGTAAAATTTGTCACTCTTTTGAACAGAATGATGATCTTCTCAAGCCTACCTAGGTCATATGTGGAGATGAGAGAAAATATAATATCAGACATCAAGTTACTCAAAAATAATGGGTTAGAATCAAGGAAATAACTATCTCAATAGTGTCTTACTCCACAAATATAAGCTATAAAAGTTGCAAAGATCAGAAGCATGGGAACATGTGCCAACTTTAAGAAAGCAGTCAGCATAATGGATCTTATATGAGACAGCAGATTTCTAGCTGGCTTATAGAGTACTGTAACAACAGAAACTGGGATGGGTGCCTAGTGTTGCTCAGGCACATGACTGGTGGGAGGGCAGAGGCCTCAACTTCTGGATTGGTGTTTAAATGCAAAGTTCTAGCGCAAGAGTCAAAGACTGTTGAGTTTAAGGCAAAATGTTTTAGGCTGAATTCGTGACAGTTTTCTGGCATGAACATAAAGGGTAATGATCAAATTTGAGAGTAAAGGTCAAGGCAAACACTAGGTGTTAACGGATTAAGCCAATATGGTGGAACTGGAAAAAATCAAGTCTTGGAAGCAACATTAGTATTGAGTCATTGAAATTGAGATACTCTTGTTTTTGCCCATTATCCAACTCCCATTCCAGTTATCATTTACTCTAGACAAAATATCCAAGTGGCATGATATATGGTATGATCACCCTACTAGTCGCAGGATTTGGAGACTAAGAAAGCCAATTACTAATGAGCTTATTTTTCCCTGACTCTGCCAGTACTATTAGCTTAGAAACTATGATTGAAAGCAGAAAGAGAAAGCAGCAGAGGTGCATAAATTATAGCCAAATGAGGCAAAAAGGAAGAAAGAACAAAGACTGCCTACCCAGACAGAGAAACAAATGCACTCTGATATCCAAACACAGCTTTCTTTAAAAACAACAACAACAACAACACTAATACTGATGCCTTTGTTAATTATGTAATGTTCCCCCCACTTTTTGTTTTCTCTTTGGGAAGCAACCCTGTTGTATCCCACATGAATCAGTGATTTGGTTGGATCAATTTAAATGAAATAACTTCTATCGTGATTCAAAACAAGTTGCTTGTCCAGTTAATTTAATGAAAATGATTGTGTGGCTCTGGTGTAAAGAAAACACACAATTACCTATAAATAAGCTTCTACTGAAACAAAATTATGTAAGTCCAGTAAAATCATACATTTTACTAATTTGCTTTAATTCAAGTGAATTCTATAGCTTAAATTTGACATTCCCACTCCTGGGAAGCCAAATTCTTTAGAGATTGAACGTCTTAAATCCTTAGGCCAAGATAGAGCCTTTAATTGAAAAATAATTTTATTCTTTCTTGCTTGCTTTAAAGGGTAAAAAAATTAAAATCACTGTATTTTTTCTCTTCAACTCCTAAGAGAGGTTTCCCCATTCATGACATAATTGAAAGTTTTCAAACCTAAAACAGTTTTAAAACAGGAACAAATCAAGACTAAATAAGATCCCTCTCTATGCTTTTTGGAGAACAGGTTCCAGGAAGCTCTCAGAGGGCTCAAAGTAGGACAGTGTAGCAAGAAATGAGGCTAGAAATAAGGGCAAGGTACCAATGGGGAAAAAGGCTTAGCAAATAATTGCCTAAGAAAACATTTACCAAAAGTTCAAAACCTTCTAACCAGAGTGGCCACCCAACAATGTTAGAATTTGTCTCAGTTGATATATAAATAAGTGACTAAAAAGAAATAGATTTTTTTTAATGTAACAAATTTCTATATATAATGAACTTCAAGGCAGTGCAGTACAGAGGTTAAGAGTACAAGCTTGAAAATCAGTCTACCTGGACCCAGCTTTTAGCTCCATCTCCTGCAGGGTGTGTGACCCTAAATACGTCATCATATAGCCTCTAATTCTCAGGCTCATCATCAATAAAATGGGACTGGCTATTACAGTATGTCACAGAGTTATGAGAATGTGTGCAATTAACATAGGCTCTAACAATACTTAAAATTATTTTCTCTGACCCCTATTTTTCATTCTGTCATCCAAAGTCAGAAAGAATTTTAATAATTCCTCATCTGGGAAGTGGACATTTAAGGTTTCCCACTGGCTGAGATGGTTTTGTTCATTCATGCTTCTCTATGCAGTTGCCTCTGGAACTCTTTTCATCTTTCCCTGGTCCAAATACTTGTGGACTTTTGCACATGTGGAGCTATTTATCCAGATAGTCTGGACAACAGATTGACTTTAGAAGACTGGTACTTCTGTTCTGTTTCTAATGTAGTTTTAGAATCTGAAGCATATTCTTCATCTCAAGGCAGAGTCACATACTGCAGAGCTTGTAACAAATAAAATAATCAAAGCCACCTGTCATGTGTCCTGAGGATACAGTGATAGAAGAATGGGTGTATCACTGCCTTAATGCCCAAGTCTTAGAAGCAATTTTAGCCTTTTTGTACTTACGCCAAGGGTAAAAATAGGGAAGCTTCCATCAGTATTATTTGGAAGATTGAAATCCATTGAATAACAGGGCCACCTTCAGAGTGAGTTGGAGGTCTTATTGTAAGTAACTTTCCCCTTCCCTTCTTCAGGCGCAGGTGCACGTAAAGATATCAATTCCAGTATTTGTCCAGGAGGACAAAGTTACTTGACCAAAGGAAAGAATTTTTTTTTTTAAGATTTTATGTATCTATCAGACAGAGATCACAAGTAGGCAGAGAGGCAGGCAGAAAGAGAGAGGAGGAAGCAGGCTACCCGCGGAGCAGAGAGACCGATGTGGGGCTCGATCCCGGAACCCTGAGATCATGACCTGAGCCGAAGGCAGAGGCTTTAACCCACTGAGCCACCCAGGCGCCCCAAGGAAAGAATTTTTAATAGCTTTCTTAACTGGTCTGAGCTCGAATCTTCATGGGAATAAAATGGGCATAATTTTACCTACATTTCATAGTTGTAAGGAAGATTAAATAAAATACTACACATGTAGTATACACAGCACGGTTTCTGACACATGGCAAATACTCAACAAATGATGGCGGTCAACTCAAACATCATTAGCCCTATTAGTATTTTAGAGTTTACGTAACATTATGTACAAATTCTTCATATTTATAATCCTAGAAGTCAGAGTATTAGAAAAATAAGTAGTAGAGATTAGCTACTGGTTAAACATTTGGTCTGTTTTGTTCTGGGGATTTGAAATATTCCTTACTTGTTTTCAATTTGTTTGTTTTTAATTTTTTAAGATTTTATTTATTTATTTGAGAGAGAGAAAGAATGAGAGAGATATGAGAGAGAGAACAAGTGGCAGGGAAGGGCAAAGAGAGAGAGTAGAAGCAGATTCCTGCTGAGCAGAACTTGACCCAGGATCATGACTTGAGGAGAAGACAGATGCTTAACTGACTGAGCCACCCAGGTATCCCCAAGATTTTTTCCTTTTAATCATCTTTCAAGTTTCTATTCAAGTTCAGCAAAATTCAAAGCTGAAAACATACCCTAATGAAGCTATGATGTTATCTAAGAAAATGTGTTCTTTAATTTCTGTGAAATTTAATAGGATGTTCCTTTGCTTCTTTTGATTTAGATAATGGCTTTCAAAGTAATTTAAAACATATAGTTACAAATACTATAAATGTTCAAAAATAAAATGTCAATAAGAGAAAAAAAGAGAAGAAAAATTATTCATGGTAATTATCAGCTCCAGCTAGAACAGAGGAATTGCTACTGAACTTGTTCTGTCACCAGGAAAAAACAAAAAACAAAATACCAAAAAGAAAGAAAGAAAGAAATTGGACAAAATACATGAAGCACCTCTTAAGCATTGGACAGTAGGCAGCACAATCTCTGACAGAAGAGAAATTCACAAGGCCACTTACATGTTTGTTACAGTTCTCTGCCTAGGGGTAATTTCTAAATTTCCCAACATTGGGAGTTGGAGGTCAAGCAGGGCGCAGCCGTCCTCCTGAGAGGAGGAGGCTGAGATTTGAGTTTGAGACAGCTAAAGTGACCAGAACAAATATGAAATATATTATAACACATTTATATTATGTTGCTATCATAATACTTGCATTATAACACATTTATATTATGTTGCTATTATAATACTTGTATTATGTAAATGAACATATGATATATGCCATTTTATGAATATATATTAATGTTATATATATTGATTTTCTTTGACATACAATGGTTCATGATAGTCATTTCTTAATTTTGAATTATACTCTTTTGATGATATGGTGACTCTATTCTATTTAATATTACACTTTCAATGTAGTATCAGCAAATGTTCTGTTTTTCATTACATTTGCCTTACATAATTTGACTAATATACTACTTCAGATTTTTGTGTATGTGTCTTAGAATGTCTCAAAGACAATATGTAGTTGAATTTAATTTTTAAAATTGAATCTTAGATTAGGTAAGTCAAGTCCAATTTTATTTATAATTTAGAGGGATAAACTTTGATTTAGGTTTGTTGTTTATATTTTTAATTTGTAAAGCTACTCAATTCTTATTATTTCTCTCATTTTCTGAGGGTTCTTTTTCTTTTAATTTTCCCCAAAGCTTTAGGAAATGTGTCCCAATTTTAATCCTCCCAGAAGATATCAAAGTTCTCAAAAGCATTTTAAAACTTGTTTATTTCATTGATATCATCAAAAATATGCTAAGTCTTCTTGAATTAGGAAAATTTTACTCCCTTCCCAATAACTCCCCACATATTTATACCACTGGAGCTTTGATGATATTACTGGTTTCTGATGATTATAGGTATTACATATTTTCAAATCATATGGATTTTTCACTTAAGAATAATTACCATATTACATTTAGTTTTAAACCCAGATTTCTATAATCGAATCATTTTAACACTTAATTGCTGTGAATACTTATTACCATTGTCAACCTCCAGTAGCGCCATTGCTGTGTCCCTTGGTGAAAAATATTTCTCCATTTCAAAGTAAGATCACTAATCAGCAGAACTCAAAATTGGAGTAAAGGAAGCAAAAATTTTACAAGTGTGTTATTAGTTATAATAACTTATACTTCTAACCCTGGATTCCTAGATTCACATACTATGTCAATGGCTTTGAGAGAAACAATGATATTGATCTTTTTTTCTAAGTATATCCTACATTCTGTAAGATCCATCTTCCCAAATATCAGGCTATTATCATCTCACTAATGCCATAACTTGATTTTTGGGAACTATTCCATTATACTTACCAGCCAAATACTTCTGGATTATGGGGCTCATGGTAATGCTAGTGAATTCCATATACATGAGTCTCTGCCACATTTATTTTTCTATGAAATGAGTTCCTTGGCCAGAAGTAATGTTGCCTGAGCCATGGTAATGAATAAGGCATTCATAAATCCATGGATAATAGTGCTTGTAGAAGCTTTGTGGACAAAGGGAAAAAAAGCCATATCCAAAATAAGTATGTATTCTAATGATGACAGATCTCTGCCCCAGCAGGGGCACCATGCAATCAACCCACAGTAAGTGTCTGACTTACCTCTGTGGGAGGATCAATATTAGTCTCTGAGAAGTTCAGCTCCACACCTACATCTGTGTTGGATTTTTTTTTTTTTTAAAGTAGACTCCATGTTCAGTGCAGAGCCCAACGTGGGCTTGAACTCAGACTCATAAGATCAAGACCTGAGCCAATATCAAGAGTTGGACACTTAACCAACTGAGCTGCCCAGTCTCCCCAAACTGTGTGTGATCTTTTAGGCCCAACCATAGATAATTGCAAAGGTTCTGTCCGGCCGATCACATGGGGACAAGGTGACTTATACACAGCAGACTTGGTGCATAGTCAGTAAATGACAGTTTTCTGGAAGGAGATGCTGGTCCCTCAGGCCCTCCAGGGCCAGCCATGCTTATATGTATATTTGCATTCCTAGCCTAGGGGCCACCATTTAGTCTTCAAATGGGGGAGGGAGAGCATCTTAGTGAAAGCACTTTTCTCCACCCTGATGCAGTACTTTCCTGCCCTTCGCTATTCAATTCCTTTTCCTTTTCTTCCCTTTCCCTAGCTCCCCAGGTACATAAAATGGCAGGAACTTGGGGCCTCTGGGTGGTTCAGCTCATTAAGCATCTGCCTTCAGCTCCAGTTATGATGGTCCTAGGATGGAGCCCATGTCGGGCTCCCTGCTCAGTGGAGATTCTGCTTTTCACTCTCTCTCTCTCTCTCTGCCCCTCCCTCTGCTCATGCTCTCTCTGTCTCAAATAAAAAAAATATATATATAATCTTAAAAAATAAGTAAATAAATAAAATGGCAGGAACTTTAGTTCAAAATTCCATGCCAGTGAGACAATTCCCCCTGTCTAGGCCATGTGTCATCTGACTGTCTCCTGGCGCAACTTAAAGGAAGACTGGTGACATATGCTTGTAGCACTGTTGCTGGAGATCCTGCCCACTCTCCAGTCTCAGGATTCTGGTGCTGTGAACATAATTTGCTCTGGAACCCAGGTGAAAAGCTATGACTCTTCCTGTGGTAAATTAAATCTGATTTTTAACTATCAGGTCTGGGGTTTTTTCTTCTACAGATTCAGATCAAGTAATATTTTTTATAAGTGTCCATCTATTTCATTCTCAGAGATACTGTAATCAATTAGCTGCTACCAAAGATCCATGTGAGCTAATATATTCTCATTACTACTTCATGCCTACTCCCCGTTCTTTCTAATAGTTTAGCTGCCACCTGACCTCTACTATCAGAGCCCATCATCACCCTTGAAATCACACTTTCAAGGATACTAAGTCCCATCTCCCCCCAATACCAATATCTTCCTCAATTCCTTAGTGGAGGGAGTACCTTCTATGCCCTCTTGGTGGCTGTGGCAGAGATGTGTAGTCAAGTCATACATGATAAATTTATTCCAACATCCTTTATCCCTAAGCATTTAGATTCTTCCCTTTACATTATGCCAGGGAAGTTCATCTCAATTTCATTTAATTAGACCATTTAATTAGACCAGTACTGAATCCAAGACTTGTCATCTAAACAAGTAAACTATTAAGCTATTTTCAGCAGCTTAAGCTAACCCATTAAATTCAAAATCACCAGTAAATGCACCCATATTAATAAATTCAATTCAATCCAGTATATATTACTTCCTCCATTTGGTCCAAGATCCTTAAAATCCATTCCCATATATATTCCCAATGTTTCCACTGAGACATACATACATATAAGCAAAATCTTTCAATCCTTTTGAAGTATAAGCTATTTTCTCCCAGGTTAGGCTTTGCATTTATCCCCCTGGAGTATACCAAGATCTGATTCTAGTTATATATCTAGAAACAACAAAGCAAGATAGAATGGATCTTGAGAAAATTAGGATTTCCCTTGCAAAGCAGCTGCCCCACAGGAACTTATTACTAGATCTTCAAGCAACAAAAGGCTAGTATCCTTAGGTACGGAAAGACGGATAACTTCTACTGATAAGGGAAAACCAGAGACCCCAGTGAGTTCAACAGTCTCAACTTCCTCTGAGACCATCAGATATCCCCATTCCAAATATCAGGGTTTTTATTCATTGCCAATCATTGCCCAAACTTCTGCAGAAAAAGCTTCACAAGTCAGAATTCCTCTTATATTATAATTACGCAGCATACCCAGTTAGATCTTGAGTCTGATTTTCAATAAGGTTGATCTTATAACTGTAAGAAATAAAGCTTTTCTTAGGGCCACCACAGTCTTCTGGTTGTCTAACCTTGGCTAAAATTGAAAATCCAAAGCTCTGGATTGCCATTTCCTTCTCTACATTATCCAGTATAGAAAAATGAGCTCTTGAGCGTCTTCATCCAACAGCCATCATTATTTCCATAACAATCAAGTTCAGGAGCCATTTGCTTCCCCCAAAATACTTTTTTCGGCAAGTGTTGGTAGTAGGCGATGAAATGATTAACTGGGATAACACTGTAAACGTGTATCATGTCAAATTGGCAGGGAGCTCAGCACTGAATTCAAGATCAAGGACACAACACACCAATCCCATTCTAACGTTATACCAAGTACTGTATCAGCCCGAGTCCCGTCAGGATCCTAGAAATCATGTGAGTTATTTTTACTGAGAGAACAAATATAGGGAAAGTAGTTACAACGGAAATGGAAGACTGAAAAAAAATAAAAACACTGAGACAATGCGAGTTAGTGACAGCAGGAAATAGCAACCAACCCTAAGTTGGGAGGACAAAAGAAAGATACTGGAAATATGTGAAGTTGTAAAGTGAGCGCGTGACCTCTGGGGACATGGCATTCCTGAGCGCTGCCACAGGGGAGGGATCCCGCCACAGCCAGGTTCAGGCCTCGGAGGAGAGTCTGTAGCACACTGTGACTGGTGTGGTGTGAAAAGAAGCTGGCAGCTGGAGCCCAATGCCCTTTCTGAGGTGAAGGGATATTACTCAGAGGTGCTGAAGGGAACAGTAAGCAA
Source organism: Mustela lutreola (assembly GCF_030435805.1). NCBI lineage: Eukaryota > Metazoa > Chordata > Mammalia > Carnivora > Mustelidae > Mustela > Mustela lutreola. The sequence goes on along the minus strand of NC_081293.1, from coordinate 167,911,959 downwards.
AACTGAAAACAGGTCCCTTCTCTCTGCTCACACCTCCCCGTCTCCCTCTAGCGCCCCTATTGGTATTATCAGCTCAGAAAACACCTGACAAAAAAGAAAAGAAGTTTGCGGAATCCCAGCACAGGATCACAAAGCGGATTATAGAAAGCTGGGTTTGGAGCTGAGAGACAAGCTTAGTAATTGGCACCCAAAGTCCTCACAGTTCTTAAGCTCTTAATTTTGATTCATCTCTTGATCAACTGGAATGAATCTTCATTTAATTTCAACATTATAAGTTTTGTGCATTTGGCATTTGAGAATATTACTGTCTTGCCTTTGTTAATAAATGACAATTTTATTGTTTACAAAAATCTTGGGTTGTGATTGTTTTTCTACTAAAATTTCTACTAAAAATTCAGGAACGGAGTTGAATGCTAAATTGTTTTGTTTCTTTGTAGGTAATCTATTTTCCTCTGGAACTGTAATTATTTTATTCTTAATGATCAAAGCACGAACTAGAACATGTGTCAGTATCTCTGGGTTGGGTTGGTCTGGAATGCAGTCACCCTCTTTTGATCTGTATTAAAATTTCTCTTGGACTTAGAGGTTTGTTCTCATATTTTATCATCAATTACTGCCTCATTCTCGTTTGTTCTAATATTTCTTCAGACAGAGCAATTATCTATATGTTGGCTTTCCAGTGTTTCTTTTACATATCTATCATTTTGTTTCTTATTATTTTTTTGTGTTTTTTCTTTCTATTTGATGACCAGAAGACCTGTAACTGTGTCTTTTATATCACAAATTGCAGTCTCTCTTCTGCCCAGGACTGTGATTGTATTTTAATTTTCTTACAATCCTTTCTTCTTAAGTCTTGTTGTCTTTCCCCCTCATCCTGCTGCCTTTTACTATTACTCTGTTTTCTCTTTGAATTTCAACTCCTGCTTCATCAATGTTGTGCTTCCTTATAGCATGTGTGCTGTAGATGCCATGCCTTTTACTGAAATTTCCATCTGGACCATTTATTAGATAATCTTCAGAGATGATGATGATGATGATGATGATGGTTTTGCTTCCAAGTCTTATAAATACCATTCTCATTGCTTTGTCCCTCAGTTCAATCCCCTGATAGTGAATTTTTTTTTCTTTTAAGATAGCTTCCAAAATAGTACGTTATGTTCAAATTCCATATCTCTGATCTGATACAGTATATGGATAGTTTTGTGTCTTCTTTTCTTGTCAGTGACAAATAACCTTCTCTAAGCTACATCTCAAAGGCAAATTTAATTGTTCAGCTTCTAGTCTATTTCTCAGTTTTCAAAAAGATTTCTACTAGTTGTCTTCTAAGGTGAAATCTTTTAGCATGCCTCCGTCCTGGTATCTGTCGTCCAGAACTTAAAGTGTATGTGAAAACTTAAGAGTTTCCAGCCAGCATGTTGTTTTCCAGATATTCATGTTTCACCTTCCATCTTCATAGCTTTACGAGTGGTGATTATTTCCCTTTTAATCCAAGGTGCTTCTGTCAGTACTTCTGACCCGCCTACCCTGCGCCTACCGTATTTTCAGGGATCTGCTCTCTCTCTCTTCCTCAGTAAGATGGGCAGTTGGAGTAGATACCAGTTCTGGTTGGCTTACATGTAAGCAAGACAATTGCCCAGCCATCTAATTAATACATTCCCTGAATATTTGAGTCTGAACACAGACATACCTTTTATTAAAAAAGAAAGCTTCATGAAGTAAAGGCTGGAGTACCAAATTAGGAATGTCTGAATGTGTTTTTATCTAGCTTCATGTGTGTTTCATTCCTGATTCTCCTGAAATCAGGGCCCAAGGATAATTTGAGGGGCATGAACCCAGGACAGCAAAAAGGAATTATAAAGAAAGTGAGGTAACAAAAGATGCAAAGCAGTGCAAAATCGTGCATCACCTCACTGACCATGGCTTCACAGCAATAATCCTTCAGTAGGTGCCCTGTTGGTCATGTTGCATGTCTCAGGACAGCTACATGGACAAACAACCTCAGAGCAGTCCCTGTGCAGGAGGAGGAAGGTGGGACTTATTTGCATGCTCTTTACAGTCTCTTACTTCCCCTTGGGCAGAGTTTAGTCATGAGGGAGGTAACTCATACATTATCTGGATACATTATCTGGATCTTCTGGCAACTGTTCAGGATGCCAGATGTGATGGTCTAAAGTGTGCATTCCCCTCAAGTCCAGGAATGGCAGGGTTAACCAAAAAGTCTGGGCATGCAAGACTGGTCAGCCTTGTTGCATCCAACAGGCCAAGAGGGACGGTATGGCACCCCCAAAGGCAGTGATTTGTTGGCTGCCTCAGATGGAGTCAATGTGGTCCAATCAGGAGGGCCAAGACAACTGGGGTGACAGGTGTGATTGATATGATTCAATGTGGCTTATAGTTAATCACAAGCTTTTGTAAATTTAGGTATTAAGGTACCCATCAGACCTTACTCTCACTATTTTTATTGTTTTTTTGGCAACATGCTCAGGTGTGTTTTTAGTGAGAGTGCAATGGGAAGTTGATATCAATAGCTGATGACCAGATATGAGAGTAAATTTGAGATGGGCATGAATGCTTCAAAGAAAAGTGAAGTTTTATATCTCTACCTACCTTAACACATACCTTATAATTATAAATATGTCAGTTTGTAAAATGAGTCTAGCTGATTTATTTTTAATAAAAGTGAACTCCAATTTATGAGTTGACATTGTGTAATTCCTTGTTCAAAGTTAAAAAGGATTCGTTCTCTGCTTGAATGTCTAGTATTTGACATGTCACATTTTCTGCTTATATTTTCTTTTGAAGGAGTTGGCTGATTTTGATAAAATATAGAAAGCTAATAAGAGGTATCATTATAAACTATAAAATTACTTTATGGTTCTGGCTGCTTTCTTGAAAAAAATGAATTAGAAATTTTTATGTTAACATGTTATCGTACAAATCATGATTTAGAATTTAAAGAACTAGAAAATCAAACTAAAACATGTCCTCTATTAAAAATATTTTAATAGATAATGATAATACGTGATTGCCATTTGAAAAAATACTGGTAAAAACCATAACTATGTATCCTCTTCTTAATGATTGTAGGTCATCTTGCACAAGAAAAGCAGTGATACTGATCCACCAAAACAGGAAAATGGTTCTGAGTAATATTGTTAGTACTGATAGAAAGTGAATTTTGCAAATTCAGTTTGACACTATGACCACACCCACAATCATTTGAGGCATGTATTTGTTATCTAAAAAAAATTCAGGTATTCTTAGTCCAGTCGAGCAAAATAAACCGAGATCATGTACTCTTCTCCAAATATTTAAGGGGCCCAGTTTACCTCTGGATTCAAGGCAACGCGGGTATTTTAGTTGCTTAGAAAAGTGTATGTGTCGTGTAGAAAAATATGATATAAGCTTTCCCCTAACCAATTTTAACCTTGCTTTTCTTTATGTAGTTGGGGTTGGGGGGAAGGGAAAGAAAAGAATGTAAAGGATGGAAAAAAGAGAAGAGAGAACTCATGGCCAAGGGGAAGAGGTAAATGAATAGCGAAAGGAAAGGTAGTGGAGAAATGTACACGAAATTTAGCTGTCAGGGTTGGAAATCAGTATAAAAAATATAAAGCACCAGAATCAGAGCATCCTTACCTGCCACAAACATAGAGGAGCACTTCACTGCATGGTTTTGAATTTAAATATGCAAACTATTCAACAGGTATTTTCCCCCCCTACTAGTCAGTAGTTCATATGTTAATGCTCATCAAACTAATTAACAGATAGATCCTCAGTTCCTGGACTGCTATATTTTTCATTATAAACAGAAGCAATTTTTTTTTTTTTTTTTTTTACCAAAGATGTTTCTCTACCTAAGTGATAAAATATCCTTTTCTACCTTGTGAAAACTGTGAATGTGTGGAGAAGTTATTCTGTACATTTCCTCTCAGGATCTGACTGTAAAATGTGACCTTTACTGAAAGCTGGCATTATGTACAGATATTTTGATATCTCAATTGCATGAAAACATTCCTTAACAAATTGAAAGCAGTGACCTGTCTCTACTCTCAAATATATAAAGAGAGAGTAAGAATCTTTCAAGCTAAGGGGAAAAGGTGGGGAAAGGGTCACCAAATACTGTTAGAGGAGCTCTACTGACGAGCAGTGCAGGAGTGAAGCCACAAGCCGTTCTCATTCTGTGATGAAGACTTTCAGTAGATAAGATAAAAACAATGAAAAATTCATTTCTTAAATATGGGTTTTTGCTTTAAAAATGTGCTTTAGGGTACCTGGGTGGCTCAGTCAGTAGAGCGTGCAACTCTTTCTCTCAGGGCTATGAGTCTGAGGCCCATGTTGGGTATAGAGATTACATTGATTTTTAAAAAAGTTTTGATTATGTTTCCTGGTCAAATATCATTAGCATATAATAAAGGTATCATGTGGCACATGGGGCGCCTGGGTGGCTCAGTCGGTTGAGTTTCTGACTTTTGATTTTGACTCAGGATCCTTTGGCTCAGGACCCTCATGATCTGAGGGTCGTGAGATCCAGCTCTGCATGGGGAATGGAGCCTGGTTATGATTCTCCATCTTCCTCTGTCACTGCCCTAGCCTCAGCCCAACTCCGCTGGTGGAAGTGCACACTCTCTAAAAGAAAAAAAAAAAGTGCTTTAGCTGCACTTCATTTCACACACCTGAGCAGTCATAAATTTCTTCATGTAGCAGTATTTGCCTTCTAGCATCAGCTTTTAGGAAATCTACCAGGACAACTCACATGAAAAATGTATTCCTACAAAGAAACTTTTTATTGGAAAAACAAAACCAAAAACAAAAAACACCACCACCACCAAAAACCAAATGTCTTGTTTCACTTGTTAAGGAAAAAAAACAAAAACAAAAACAAGAAAAACTAACAAGCTTTTCCAATTTTTAATATTTCTAGTAGTAGAAAGAGGTTTTCAGTTACGACAGATACACCTTATCTCATACGGCAATTCTCTCAGGCAAAGCATACGCATTTTGTGTCCTTTCACAGTGCAGTTCACTTGGAGACAAAAGCAAGAAGAATTTGTTTCACTTGAGCTCTTCCCTTTTAACATATGCTTTCCAGCTGACTAAAGTTATCTTTAAAATTGCAGCAGTCAAAAGGGCATCAGCCATAACCATCAAAATTGTTACAGATTTTTTTTAGCACTATCATGCTGAATAAAGGGATGAGAAACTTGTTATAATTTGTTCATTAATGTTCTAGCATTCATAATTTACCATGTACATATGCAGTCCTATAATTACCTACAAATTAGCTATATTAAAAGATACCTGATTTTAAAATATCATGTTCAAAAACTATCCTCCTCTAAAATATGACCACTGGAGAAAAAAGAATTCTTATGTTGCCATTCTAAATAAGAATATCTCATTGGCCTTGCTGTTAAAAGAACAATAGAAGACTAATTAGCTCAACTATGTATTAGTCCCAGTGAGAGAACCCCAAAGCCCACAGTAATTTTGACACAGATGTGTGCCACATGATACCTTTATTATATGCTAATGATATTTGACCAGGAAACATAATCAAAACTTTTTAAAAAATCAATTAGAACTATTTCATTATAATAAAAAAGAAAAGATCTATGTTCACTGTAAGTTCTTTCAACATTTTTTTGCTAATTTAATTATGTTCTGTGCATCTCTAATAGATCAATCTAATGTATTTTCCATCTGAAATATTTATTTTAACATCTCTAAATGACCATGTATAATACTTTGGAGGCTATATAATCATGCAACTAACAAAAGATTCAGGTTTTTATTAATCTTTCCCCCATGATTATTACTGCATCAAATAAGGCTATATCATGCTTTCCCTTCCCCAGATTTTCACCAGGAGGTACAAATTTATTTAATGTATTAGCCATTAGAGTTTTGTTGGTGGTTGTGCTGGTTGGTTTCAGCCAACATCAGAAATATAGCTAGGAGGTTTTAAACAGATGTCTTGGTTCACAGGTCTTGAAAATTAACTAGCAATATTCTTTGGTCTTCTCTCTGTTGTGTTTTGTTTTGTTTTGTTTTTTTCTGTTCTGCTAGACCAAAGTTTCTCTGTGGTCAGAAGCTATTTCTACTATGTTTATCACTGTATTGTTAGCATCTAGCATACCTTCTAGCTTTCGGTCAATATTTATTGAATATTTATTCTTGATACAGGAAGAAATGAATGCTAAAATTCTAGATTACAGGGAGCTACAAAGTTTTTCTTGGATGGCATCTATCTTGATGCCTTGCCTAATTAAATGTCAAATAAAAATACTGTGCTAATGATGATGGAAAATTATTATTATAAAGCATTTTTCTCAGGCTTTGCTTTACTTCAGATGCATATGAAAGTTTACTTTTATTTTTGAGAGAGAGAGAGCACACATGCATGAGCAGGGCATTGGGAGGGAGAGAGATAATCTTTTTTTTTAAAGATTTTATGTATTTATTAGAGAGAGAAAGCACAAGCAGGGGGACCAGCAGGTAAAAGGGAAAGCAGGCTCCCTGCTAAGCACGGAGCCCAATGTGGGACTCGATCCCAGGACCCCGGGGTCATGACCTAAGCTCAGGCAGACATTTAACCAACTGAGCCACTCAGGCATCCCAGGAGAGAGAGAACCTTAAGCAGTCTCCATGCTTAGCTCTAACCCGATGCAGGGCTCCATCTCACGACCCTGAAATCATGACCTGCGCGGAAATCAAGAGTCGGACACTCAAATGAGCCACTCAGACGCCCCAGACTCATAGGAAAGTTATAAAATATCAAGGTTCAACCTCAGTTTTATAATTGATCTGGGTCATATCCTGGGCACTGGGGTATTAAAGCCTCCCTAGGTGGTTCTAGTGCACAGCTAAGATTGAGAATCACTGTTACGTATGAGAACATGACAATGCCTATGATGAGGAAAAATTTCAGAACATCCACCTTATAATTTTAATTTGTGAAAATAAAAAGGAGCTTTAAAAAAAAGCCAAATTTAGGAAATAGAACAAATCCATTCTATTTCTGCTTGACATACTGGTGTACAAACACACACACACACACACACACACACACACACACACACAAATGCAAACTTCGGAACTTTCATTTGTTCTTTTCCTTACAATCCAAAGATGGGGGGAAAGGGGCTTGACAAGAGCTAAATCTGATCTGCTCCTAAAACAGTAACCTCAGAAATATGTACAGAGCTGAGAAGCTTGGAGAAGGGACAAAGAAAGTGATTCTAAACCTAGGAAGGCAGGTTTCCCATAGTAACACAGAGAAGATGCACACATTCAGGCTCCTGCTCGGGGGCTTTCCTACTCAAGTCACTCACGGGCCTTTCCATTCTGTTTTAAACCAAGATTACTTAACGCCAAAATTACTATTCAACCAAAGACCTTGAAACCAATCTTGTCACAAATGACCAAGTATTTAAGGTCTGAACTATAACTCAGAAGCTCAGCCCAGGGTTATTCTATTGTGATTTGGGGCTCTGGCTTCAGTAAACAGATTTCTGTCTTTTCCCCACGCCTATAAATCCTTGCTTTGAAAATTAATTCATTCATTTTATTTTTATTGAGATATAACTGACGTCATATGTTTAAGATGTCCAGTGTGTTCATTTGTTACATTTATACACTGCAGTATAATTACCACTACAATATCAGTAAGGCACGAAACCTCAAAAAGCTTTGAAACACTCTTACCTGACTTAGGCAATAGTCCTGTAAACAGAGTTCTTCCTCGGGTTCCCTCCCTTCTCAAGAACCAAAATTCTGCTCTCTCTACTCTCCAGAAGCTCTTCAATTTTTTTCAGAAAAAGTATAGCTTTGGGGCCAAGATTACCATGTAGCGGAGTTGATAGACATCTACAAAGTGTAATTTATGGATCTACAAATACCCAACATGAAACACATCCCAAAATATCTGCTAAAGTATCTCTGGTAGAGATGGGTTTACTTCTGTTCCACAAATTCTCTGAGTATGCCAGGGCCATTATTACGAAGCTGCATTTTCCAAACTAACAATTGGAGGTACCTTGAGAATGTCTAGCAGTAGGAGAGAGTATTTAATGCTAGACTCATTAAATCCAAAATTAACGAAAACATTTTTCTTAAAATACTCTTTTGGGCATAGAATAGGTCATTGTTCCTTAGGCAAAAATGTTTACTGCGTCAGAGAACAGAGAGCTGTTTCACTTCTAATGCCAGAACTGTTTAGAAAAAAAAATGAAAACAAAAAAACCATGGAAACTAGTCATGAAAAGAGCAGTAGTTAAAACACAGTATTTCATCTTTAGTCTATTTGTTGACTGCATGAAAATCAGAATTTTTTTTCTTTACAGAATTTTCTTGTCTGTAAATTGAGAGGAGTTATGAGTCCAGGATGGTGCCCAGAGAAGCAGGTACTAAAATGTAGTGCCTATATTTATAAAAATTAATATTGCTGCTAAGAATACAGATTGTCTTCCATGTTCTTCAAAGGTACATAAACAATTATTGGGCTTCTTTAGTTTACAGAAAACCTTATTTGTGAAGTCAGAAGCTGTCTACTGGTAGTTAAGTGTTGGTGGAAGTGCAGATTACCTTGCTGCTAATCTGCTCCCAAGAAATATAACAGGAAACTGCTTTCTGAGAAAGAAAGGAGAGCTAATAAGGAGATGTTGTCAGCTATTTTAAGCTAATTTTCAAAGTACTTATATTCCACAGCAGGGTTGTTTCAATTCCAATAGCTCCTCATAGGCAACTATCAACTGGTTAGGAATTTAGTGCATAGTTATTGTGACATGAGTTTTTGACAGAAGCAATCAGCTATTGTTAGCGAGTGAAAGTTGAAAAGATCGGATTGGTCAAACAAAAGCACTTTTCGGCTGCAAATGCAATTGAGAAAAGGCAACAGTCAAAACACTGCCAAAGTGATTCATGACATCGGAATGGTATCTGGATTAGGTCAGAGGAAATGTTGAAGTGGTGTCATGGTTTACAGCTCAACTTCAAATTTAGATTTTGATAATCTAAGATTTAACAGAAAGTTCATAAGCATGGTCACAGTGGAGTCATAGCCTTAAAATGTTGTTGAATATTTATCATTTAGAAAAGAGAATATGGCAGAGGTGCATAATGGTTTTGCTTAAAATCCTCTATTGTCTAAAGAAATTATATACATATATTATTACCGAATAATTTTTTTGCTTTTGGTGTCCTGAAGTTTTTTCGTGTTTTTTATTATTATTATTGTTTGTTTATATTTGTCAGTCCCAAGCTCTTAGTGAAAGTAATTGGCTTGTGATACAAGTGGGTGATTTATTTGGAGCAATAAGAAAGTTACTAATATAACTATAACATTTAAAGAAATTAGCAAACCCAACATACCTATTAAAAGAAGAAAGCAGTTTACCAGATTGCTAAGGTCCTTCGATTATAGAAGAGACGACTCACTGGGTCCATGCTAAGAGGAAAGGGGACAGAAGGCATTAGAAGATAATTCCTTCATTTAATTCTATCAGGTTAGTGTAATCGAATTGTTTGTGACTTTGAGAAAAAATAGGTCGGAAAATCAGAAAGGCTGCGTCTAAGAGTGTTTTTCATAAGCTGCTCTGAAGCATTGGAACTGGCTCACACCATTCATTTATTCATCCAATGAGTGTATGTGAACTGCTTGCTAAGTAACACACCCATGGGTAGGAAGTCAGAGGAGGTCAACTTAATGACTTCCCTGCAGTAGAAGCATTTTTAACATTTTTACTGAGTTTCAAAGATGAGTAGGGGTATACCAGAAAACATGACACAGAGGAGATGCATAGAAATTCTAAACAGGAAATTAAGGCAGTGAAGACTGGAGCCAGGATGTGAAAGGGATAGAGGCTGGGGAGGAAAGGAAGATGGCGGCTGAAAGGATGAAGAGTAAGCAGTGGCTCTCAGAGTCCTAATCCAAATCCCCAGACTCAGACTCAGTCGGGTGCCCAAGTAGCAGGACCATGGGTTTAATTGCTTTATTTTTAAAACAGTGACCATGTAATTCTGATAGAGGTGGTTGTAAATCTGAGGCTGAGATTCCCTGGGCTGGGTAATGAGGAGACTATGAAGAATTTAAAGCAAGGATTAAAGTAGGAGAGAAAAGAAGGGTAAGTATCTATGACCAAGTTTCTGGTTAGGGAGCCCCGATACCCTAGTGGGTGGGGCTGCTAACCTAGAAGGGGAATATATCCTGAGAAAACTTTTAATTCTAAAATATTGTAATCGAGTTTTAAGTTTAAGTTTAAAGTTAAGTTTTTAAATTTTTAGTTTAAAGTTGTCTACTCGATCCTGGAAGAAGTCAGGCTTCTGTTATGTTGTAATTTATAAACACTAAGAATGCATAGGGCAGCTAATTTACCTACACTCATTAATTCATTGAAGAAAAGCTGATTGAATCAGGCAGTGTGAGGGGTGTCTATACTTACCTTCATCAAAAGATGGTCAAGGTAATACCTGGCCTTTTTTGTCAAATGGAGTCATCTCTGCTATTTTTGGCCTTTGGGTCTTCACATCCATGCAGATAACCGATGGTGACAGAGTCTTGCAGTCAAGGGAGTGAGGACATGTCTAACTTGCCTGTTTCACCAAGATTCCAGGATCAGATACTGATCTAGTAGAAGAATACAAGTTTGTTTATTTAGGGCAGAGTAAAATATAGAGTAAAATATAGCAGTTCAAATATGGGAGCCATTTTTGGTCTTGCAGGCTAAAGACTAGGACCTTCTAGAAAAGACTGTCAAACTCTTTTGCTCCTTCACTCATGGCTGCTTGCCTCCATTCCCTTACTTAGTCTCCTCTTTTAACCCGACATACCCCACAATCCAGTACCCCACTCCTTACCCTTCCCTACAATTGATGACAGTATCACACCTGACCCTAATTGTAGTTTGCAAATGGAGGAACTAAAGATTTATCTGGGAGCTTTAAAAGGTTCTCTTGGGATAAAGAATTGATGGTAGCAGAGGTGAGCAAGTACCCGTTTAAGTTCCCTCCCTCTACAAGTGAAATTTCTCACTAGTTACCTAAGAAACATACAGGGTCAATACACAAAATTGTGCAGGGTGTACAGGCTGTGCTCTGTGCAAACATCCAGCTGAAAGAGCAGGAAAAGGTTCCAGGCTTCTCTTGACTCCTCCAGTGGGTGCCCTGTAACAGGGCTGGGTCCACCAACAGGGGTTCTTTTTTTATTTGTTCAAAGGCTCTACTCTCTAGCCCAGAGGTAACTCTAAAGCCAACCTCACCAAGGTGAAACTTGGTTTACTATGGCGGGTATGACTCATTCCAGACCCCAACCTACATTAAAACAATTACGACGACTGTAAATCACAGTCATTTTGTCTTCTGGGATGTTCAGCATCAGGTTCTGGTAGATCCAACAGTCTGAGGGATGTGGAAAAGCAACTTCGTATTTCCTGCTGTAGATTAATAAAATGTGGTTCTGTCCATAAAGGAGTTTGCAGTCTAGCAGATCAGAAAATTAAGACAGTGAAATGGAAGAAGCACAAAGTCTTTTGTAAGTTTAGGGAGAGGGATTTCTTCCCACAGAGGAAACAGAAGTCTTCCACAAGACTGTAAAAAGCAGGCCATTGAGAAGTAGATACAATTGTAACAACAAGTAAGAGAGCACTCTCTGGGTGGCTCAGTTGGTTAAGCATCTGCCTTCCACTCAGGTCAAGAACCCAGTATCCTGGGATAGAGCTCATCGTTGGTCTCTCTGCTCAGTGGGAGCCTGCTTCTCCCTCTGCCCCTCCCTCCCACTCATGCGTGTATTTTCTCTCTTTCTCTCTTTCTCTCGCTCACTCTCACTCTATCTCAAATAAATAAAATCTTAAATAAAAAAAAAAAAGGGAGCACTCTGTGCAAACAAATACAGCCCAAAGCCAGGTGGTAGGAAAACATGAACATATGATGAAACCGTCATGCTTTCAGGGAGAATGCAAATATTTCGAGAAGAGTAAAAAAAAGCAAAGCTAATGAATACTGTAAAAGTATACTCAGAAGGAAGGGCTGGGGGACTTAGAGCATCCAGCCTGGACTTTCAACCTTATGACCCAGAGCTGCCTGGAGGACCACCTTGGCCTTTTCTACCAGAAGAGCTCCCCATTTATCCGTTATATGGACAAGTGCCACAAACAAAACAGAAAAGCAAAACAAAAACAGTAGTCAAGTCTGGCTTCATTTTACCCCCCGGGGAACTGGGGCCAAGAGAGTTACAAGGAGCCAGGCTGGCGGTGTGTAACTCGCTCATGGCAGACCGGGACTAGAACTCAAGGCTTTTGCTCTTTCCTCTTCTCAGCTTCTCTTCCCGGAATGTCACTATCCTCAGGTACCTAAGACAGTGCATTAGAAAATCAGCTGAGCTGCAGCGAAGATGGCACATTCTGGGGGATATGGAATTAATTCTGCACATTTTAGAAAGCATTCTGGTGTCACGAGGCTGGAAAAGCAGATTGTTGCCGAATCTTGGACGTCTATCCAATCAGGGGTTGGATTCAATTCACTAGGCAGTGCATAACCACTAAACTTCTACAACTGTGGAATGCAATTATTGGACTTAGAGTGTTTTAATTGCCTTCCTTTAAAGTCCCTCTTGCTTATGTCTTCAGTAAGATAGGAGCTTTGCCTTTGCCTTTCTTGTTGCTGTTACTTGAACTAGAGCCAAATTGTGGGTCTAGTTGGCTGAATTTTGGGTATTCTTTCTCTCCACCCCCCCACCGCCGCTTTTATTTTGCCTTCTCTTTCTGTTTTCCTTAATTTATATGTCTTTTGAACTTCTTAGAGATTTTATCTGAGACTTTAGAATAGTTTAAGAGCACAGTACCTGTAATGATCTCTCCGTACTGAGTGTGAAAAAATGAAACACAACGTTAGTGCCTGAGTGCCCAGGGAGAGCCTCCTGTTGAATAGGCTAGGATTCTAGCTCTGCTACTGGGGAGGTTTACGGAGTCGAGAGTTCTTGAGAGCAGATGCTCTGGACTTGCCTTGGGAGTTTTGATCACCGTTTACTATAACTGCTCTTGCACTGTCCAGCATGGTGTGTGTGCTTTGGAATTTAAATTTAGAGATCTTTTATTCTCTGCAGCTATGTCTGGGGAATCTTCCAAATCAACAGTCTGCTTTTTGATTTCAAAGGCTAGACAAAAATATTACAAAACAGTCCAGTTTTTCTTTTCGAAGTTGAATAAGGTAAAAATCCACAATAGCTCCAAGAAGCCAAGCAAAAGTCAAAGCTGGCCCTGTTACAGTGCAGGAGTCCTTCAGCCTACTGGATGAGCGATCTCATGTTCTCCGAGGAAATGAGCCCATGATCAAGAAACTCTAGCTGGAATTGAAATGGAATTTTCTCTGTTAAAAAAAAAAAAATTGTATAATATTTTTAGTATAATGCTATAATTATATTAGCTAGGAGTTTCAACAGGAGTTAAGTAACTTTCATGGTTAGGTTGGTGTTTAGTGTTTACTCTGAAAATAGTGTTATTGTATGACTGAAATGAAATATAAGTGTCTCTTACCATATAGAAGCAGTTTCTGAAATGTTTACTGTCTCAAGGTTGAAAATTTGTGGAAGTCCAAATAAGTGCAATCCAAGGGTAGTAATTATAGTTGAAAATCCAAGAGTCCTTTTGCTCCCACGAACTGTTCTGAAAAATTAGAATTCAATGCCAGCCTCACGTGAGACATTCTGTTGCATTACTTGGGGTAACTTTCAACCAATGGATGTATTTTAACTTTATTAAAAAATCCTGAATTCTTGTTTCTCTTACTTTTCAAATGTCATACATTTTGTGGGGCTTTCTTATTAATGCTGTTGTTTTTAAATGAGGCCCAGAGACTCCTGATCTCAGCAAATATCTTGGTGAATACACTTTTGCTTTGGGGCAAGTACAACTTAATATTCATAACTCTTGGAATGCAGAAGCAAAATGTGAAGAGAATCATTGTGATTCCCAAGCTTTAGGTATTGGGGCTAAATAGCTGATGTGAACAACTTAGGGGATTGGCAACATTATTAAAGTATCATGTAAAAGCCAAAATCACTCTGAGTTTCAAAAATCCAGGGAAGGGAAAACTCTACTACTAGTTGACATTTCAATAAAATATGGCTAAGAAGAAAATGCCGTGTATCAGGAGATCTCAATGGGCTAGCTTTGAGCAAAACAATAAAGCAGAGACAGAGAAGTAAAATAAAAATATATCCCAGTGATAACACTTGAAATCTGAAAATCAATTAAGGCAGTTTTGAATAACACAGATTTAGTAATTTGAAACATTCAAATGAGAACCAAGTGAGGTGTGTGAGTATATTAGTACTTCTGCTTACAAAGATTTATTGCTTTCTACCTCACAACGTTCACCAAAATCATTGAAGATGCCAAGGGATTCCAAAGTTCATTTTTTTCTGCATGAAGTTACTATTCTGTAGTACGCATCACAGTGCATAGCACGAGCAAGAACTGGAAAGCATTCTTAGACTTCTAGTGATATGGGTAAAAGAATTTTTCTGGGAAAGCCCCAACTTAGCTCCTTATTCTGGAGCTAATTTGGTATACTACACCGCAAATTAAGAAGTATCAAATGATGTCACATATGTAGATTTCTGCTCTGTTCATCTATTTTTGTATTTCTGGTAATATTGCACCCTCTGGTCATGTACCATTTTATATAACAAATAAGATCATATGCCATCCATAAATTAATATAGTGAGAATGGGACAAATAAATATACAGTTATGCTGGAAAAGAGAACATTGAAATAAGCAAATCAATATTGAGGGGAAAAAGGTAACTTTCAGATACCTCACGTTATTCCCTCATATTATACATCCGATCCCAATCTGGAGAAATTTGAATGGAGAGTGAATAGGCAGACTTACCGCAGTTTCCCTCAATGAGTGTCCTTAAAGTAGGGATATCAAAAGGTCAGCAAAGAGAGACTTCAAAATATAATCAAACAAAATAAGGAAGAGTTGAGTTGCAGTTCCAAAGGATGCATTATAGACTAGGGAAATTTTCTACAGCAGTCTTCACTAAGAAA
Source organism: Mustela lutreola (assembly GCF_030435805.1). Classification (NCBI taxonomy): domain Eukaryota; kingdom Metazoa; phylum Chordata; class Mammalia; order Carnivora; family Mustelidae; genus Mustela; species Mustela lutreola. Next base: position 167,896,910 of record NC_081293.1, on the reverse strand, counting down.
AATCCTGATGAAGTTTCAAACTTTGGAGGTAAGGAACTTTTTAGTTTAAAAAAAAAAAAAAGGGTGTGTGTGTGTGTATGCCTGTGTATATGTTTGTATAAATAATAAGAGGTGGAATGTCAGACTGCTCCCAGACTGCTACTGAACCCACTCCAGTGCCAGAAGCTACTAGACTATATATAAGGGAACAAAGGTTAGCAACATTCATGGGGAAAGAGTGTAACTAATGATGATTGCATACAAACATGATTGGGCAATAGGAGGACATTTTATAAATTAAAAAATACCAACAACCAAAAAGCACTCAGGGAAGATACTACTCATGAGCCACTCATAAAAAAAGGAAAGAAATTAGTTGATGTTAAAAATCTAAAAAACTATTTGGTGAGGATGTGATTGGAGAAAGGGGAACTTTCTTACCCTGTTGGTGGGAATGCAAACTGATGCAGCCCCTCTGGAAAACAGTATGGAGTTTTCTCAAGAAGTTAAAAATAGTACTGCACTACTAGGATAAAAAAATACTAATTCAAAGGGAAACAAGCACCCCTATGTTTATAGCAGCATTATCTATAATAGCCAAACTATAAAAACAGCCCAAGTGTCCATCAGCTGATGAATAAAGAAGAGGTGAGATATATATATATATATATATATATATATATATATATATATATATACCCCCCCATATATGGAATATTATTCGGCCATCAAAAAGGATGAAATCTGGCCCTTTACATGGATGGTGCTAGAGAGTATAATGCTAAGTGAAATAAGTCAGTTAAAGACAAATGCTGTATGATTTTACTCATGTGGAACTTAAGAAACAAAACAAAAAAGCAAGGGTAAAAAAATAAGAGACAGAAATGCAAACCAAGAAACAGACTCTTGATTATGGAGAACAAACTGATACTACCCATAAGGGAAGTGCGGGAGATGTGTTAAATAAATAGGTGATGGGGATTAAGGAGTGCATTTATTGTGATGAGCACCACATGTTATATGGAAGCGTTGATCACTACATTATACACCTGAACCTAATATTACCTTGTATGTTAACTAACTGGAATTAAAATAAAAACTTTAAAAATACAAATTTTCAGGTGCAAAAAATGTCATTATATTAATTCTTTAAGATAACAGATGGTAACTAGATTTAGCGTATTGACCATTTTGTAATGCATACAAATGTCAAATCACTATGTTGTATATCTGAAATAAATATAATAATGAATGTCAGCTATACCTCAATAACTGAATAAAAGATTTTCAACACAGAAAAAAAAAAAAACAAAACCTAACCAACTGAAGATGCTTAATTGGAGGTGCTCAGATAAAAGAAGAAAAGCATCTGTCAGTGGCCAAAGATAGTAAAGCAATAATAACAAAGGGGAGAGATAAAACATGAGTCAAAAATGTATACTCAACCCAGTTATCATCTATATCATCTATATCATCTATATCATCTATCAACTATAAAGGAAACAGAGAATCAAATTTGTGAGGAAAGGCAGCAGGTTATGAGCCTTATGGAGAAAAACAAAAACAAGGTCAAGCAAAAGAAATAAACAAAAAAAGCTACTTAATGAAATCCTGGCCCAAAAGATGTATTTTTTAACAAGTTTGGAACTGAGAAACAATGAAATTGACATAAAAGAACTAATGGTGAGTTTTGAATCCACCAAAATATAAAACAAAGAGGTATAAATGTAGAAATCAGCAAAAATTGACATGATTAACTTGGATGATGTATATATAACAGTGTGGGTTGTACAGTGTGGGAGGAACTGATGCTCTGGAAAATAGCTCTTTAGCTAACCTGAAAATTACTTTATGTTATAGGACTTTTCACTTACCACTCCTCTAAAAGGCTTTGCTATCTGGAGGTCATCGAGGCTGCATTATTGAGATAGGTAGCTCCTAGTTCTTTAGCAATTTGGATTAGGAGAGGAAACCATGGGAGCATGTTTGAGTGTTTGGGTTTTTTTTTTTTTTTCTTCCCATCATTCAGCAGAAAACACTCACAGAGAAAGAAATTGAAACATAGTTTAAAATTTTATTTCATACTCAACGGTTTTTGCTTTTTTTTTTTGGTCAGTCTCAGATCATGCGGAAAATTATATCCCTGGTGATGGTAAATTTTTATCTAGAGTTTAGGAATTCCATCAATTCTGTTTCAGTTTTTAAATTCTGTTAAATGTCTTCAAAGTTGAAATTGATATTTTTATTTTTAAAATAACATAGTGTTGTTATAAGATCGTCTATCTACTCCTCCCTCTACATACAAATATGCACCACATTGAATAATATTTAGGGTTTTTTTTGTTTTTTAAGATTTTATTTATTTATCAGAGAGAGAGAGGGAGAGAGAGCGAGCACAGGCAGACAGAGTGGCAGGCAGAGGCAGAGGGAGAAGCAGGCTCCCTGCTGAGCAAGGAGCCGGATATGGGACTCAATCCCAGGACGCTGGGATCATGACCTGAGCCGAAGGCAGCTGCTTAGCCAACTGAGCCACCCAGGCGTCCCTGTATTAATGAGTACTTCAGATGGTTAGATTTGGGTTGAGTGGGGATTTTTAATTTCTATTTTTAATAAGTAGTTTACCATTAAAATGTGTCATTTTAATAGGATCTTTTAGAGCAGTTTCATGTTCACAGCAAAATTGAGGGGAGGGTTCGATATTTTCCGTCTATCCTCCGTCCACACACATGCACATCTTCCATTATCATCCCTGAGCAGGTGGTGCATCTGTTACAACTGATGAGCCTTGGACACATCATCATCACCAAATGGCCACCGTTTACATTACAATTCAGTCTTGGTGGTGTTCATTGTATGTGTTGGGACAAATGTATAATGACACGTATCGCATCAGCAGGATATTACACAGAGTATTTTCACTGTCTGAAAAAGCCTCCATGTTCTGCCTATTGATTCCTTCCCCTACCCAACCCCTGGCCACCACCAATCTTTTTTTACTGTCTGGATAATTTTGCCTTTTCCAGAATGTCATATAATTAGAATCAGACCGTATGTAGCCTTTTCAGATTGGTTTCTTTCACTTAGTAAATACATTTAACTTTCGTCAATGTCTCTTCCGAGCTTGAGAGACCTTCGACTTTCACTTCTGAAGGATCATTTTGCAGGGTGCAGAGTTCTGTGTAGGTGGTCTCTTTCTCTCAGCACTTTCAATATTTCACTCCACTGTTTCCTTCCTTGCGCGGTTTCGGAGAAGCTGGAGGTACTTCTTGTCTTTGCTCCTCTGTAGATAAAGTGTTTCTTCCCCCTGGCTGCTTTCAGGAATTGTTCTGTATCTTTAGTTTTCTGTAGTTTGAAAATCGTATGCTTAGGTGTTTTTTGTTTGATTGTTTGGGGTGGTTTTGGTTTTTTTGTTGTTGGGTTTTTTGTTTGTTTTGTTTTGTTTACATTTCTCCTAGATGTTCTCTGAAATTCCTGGATATGTGATTTGGCGTCTGACATTAATTGGGGAAATTCACCATCATTTTGTTTCAAATATTTCTTCCATTCTTTTCTCTTTCTTTACCTTCTATTATTCCTGTTGTAAGGGCCTACTTAGCCAGAGTGAGCCATTTTGTTGTTTATGCAGTAAACTTAGATTGAACCTGCCCCTTCCCCCCAAGAGAAAAGCGCTTAGAAACAGAACTGGTGAAATGACTGACCAGCCCCTGATCGCGGAGCCCACATACAAGGCCGTGTCTGGCCAGGTGGAAACGTCCAATCAAGGGAAAGCGCACATATTAACCACCAAGGAGTGTGAGCCCTGCTTTTTGGGCTCCAGACAAATTCTAGCCAAGGTCATAGGCTGAATTAGATGACTATCATGGGGTAAAATGTAATTCAATTGGCCAGGCTCAACCACATAGCCTTTACTCTATGAAAGTTAATCTGTGAGACTGGGAGGGGTCGCCTCTTTGCAAGAGACGGCCCTGGCCAGTCAGTTTGATTCTCGATGCTTGGCGTGAAATAAAGCTTTGCTTGACCTTCACTTTGTATCAGTCTCGTTTTTTTGTCTACCGACCCTTTCACCTATTAAGCATATTTTACACCTTTTGTAATTGCTCCACAGTTCTTGGATATTCTGGTGTGGTTTTGTTTGTTTGTTAAGATTTTATTCTCTTTGCTTTTGATTTTCCAGGACTCTACTGATAGGTCCTCAAGCCCAGAGACTCTTTGCTCGGCATCACTATCCAATCTACTAATGGACCCATTATAGTTATTCTTCGTTTCTGTTGCAGTATTTTTTATCTCAAACGTTTCTTTTTGATTTCTTCTTAGGATTCCATATTTCTGCTTACATTCCCCATTGGTTCTTACATGCACTCTAATTTATCCATTCGCGCCCTTGGCATATTAAATAGAGTTGTTTTAAATTCCCAGTATGGTAATTCCAACATCTCTGACATGCTTGGTTCTGATGCTTGCTCTTTCTTTGCAGATCATTTTTTGCCTTTTGGCATGACTTGTAGTTTTTTTCTTGATAGCCAAACATGATGTGCCCCATAAAAGGAACAATTGTAAATAGGCTTTTAGTAATATGTTGGTGAGGTGTCAGGGCAGGGGGGAAAAAGTGTTCCTCAGTCCTGGGATTAGGTCTCAGACTTTCGGTGAGCCTAGGCCTCTGGACGGAACTTCTAAGTGTTCCTCAGTTTTTGTTTTTTTCTTTTCCTCCCTTTGGATGGGATCAGAGGGCTCCTGTTGGCTAGAGTTAGGTACTTCCCCCCCTCCCTGGTGGAAGGCTAAATAAAGCTGGCTTGAATTAGGTATTTCCCTTCCCCCAGGTCAGATAGGCTCTGATAATACAGGGGCAAGTTAGGCCCATGTTAGTTAGTTTCCCCTGAGGGCAAGCTCCATAAAGAAGAAAAGCCCTGCTCTGGTGTGTTTCAAAATGGTGGCTTTCCTCCTCCCCCTTGCTGGAAGCAGGAGACCATTTTTCTCCATATTTACTATGGGAACCTAGTCAAGCTTCTGGAGGTAAATCTCATAATGTTGTGGGGGTTTCCCCTCTATGACTGGGTCTCCCTGGAGTTTTTAAGTCCTCGACCTGTCCACACTGAGTCGTCAGTAATTTCTCCATTATGTGTCAGGTTTCCCACCGTACTCATTCCTACGGAGGTATCTGCTCTGCTCTTGAGTCTCTGCTCCGGTTAAGTTGTGACTCACTGAATTTGCCCGTTGCTTTCCCGTCTTGGGGGCAGCCATTTGCCTTGAGTCCTCCCTTGCCTTAACCTGAGAAGAGTTGTTGGCTTTTCAGTTTTTTCAGCTTTTTACTTGTTAAAATAAGTGGCAATTTCTAAGCTCTTAAGCGTGCAGAAATGAAAATCAATGTTATTTTTAAAGTAATTTCAAAACAAAAAAAAGTAAAAACTATTGAGGATTAAAATACAAGTGGACAGCATTATAATTGTTACCACAGTGTAAAATAATTTTTTGATCCATAAAAGAATTCTCCTTACAAATGGTTAAACTTGCATTTCTTCATAAAATATCTACATTGAGACATTTTTGGTTTCCTACATGTTGCAACTTCCATCTAGGATTTTAAAATTGTAATGAGGTATAATATTTTATATTTGAGTCAGAGGTATCATATTTAAAAGTGTTTGAGACATTAATTTCATTTGCCTGAAAGCAAATTCTTATTCCATTAATTTATTCAAGACTATTCTAATCTCACATTACTTTTTATTGGCCTGAAATTTCCTATTTTCAGCTTACTAGTTGAAAGATTAACAAATGATAGGTTTCTAACAGAAAAACAGGTTATCTTTTTTCTTTCTTCCTTTTTTAACCAAGACTTACCCAGAATGAGGATGGATGTTCTTGGCAGTTTAACCATACTTTGCAGTATGTCTGAAATTCCCTGTGAATTGCTTTGCCTGTGTCAAGTTCTTAAGCCTTCCTCAAACCATTGCACAGTCTATCCCATACCAGTTACTATGTGAAGAACAACTAGATACTGAATGTATGTTGCCAGTCTGTGCATGATACACAAACCACAGCAGACATGATCCTGGACTGTGGAGGCATACTGGTTGCACCTGAAACCTAGCTCCAATATTCATCAGCTGTGTGACCTTAAGCTAATTATTTAACTTTTCTGTGCCTTGGTCTTCTCATCTCTAATGAGAATAGTAACAGTGCATACCTTTATAAGGTTGTTGTGAGGATTAGTAAGTCAAACATTTGGGTATGTCCTGGTACATAGTAAGCACCATGTGTTAGCTTTTATCTTTATCATGACAACAAATATCCAAGTATAACTTTTTCTTCCTTTTAAAATCTAAGAGCCTACATGACAAATTGGATTATTAGAAATACCATGTGTTAGTTGGAGAACTGTTTTAGAAGGCTGAAACAGATTTTGTTACTGTAGAATAATTTAGTAGTCTGACCATACAGTTTGGATTACCTAGGGCAATCTCAGTTAATGCTTCTTGTCCTGGCCTGCCTTTTTTTTTTTTTTTTTAAAGATATAACTGATACATAGCATTGTGTAAGTTTAAGGTGTAACCCGTGTTGATCTGATATTTTATATATTGCAATTTAATCATCATCCTAGTGTTAATGAACACCTCTGTCATGTCATGTCTTTTTTGTGGTAAGAGTAATTAAGATCTAGTTTCTCAGTACTTTGAAGTTAATACAGTATTGTTGACTATAATCACTATGCTGTGTGTTAAATCTTCTGAACTTACTAATCTACTAGCTACAAGTTTATCCCCCTAAACATCTCTCCAATTGCCTCATTTGCCACCTGTTGGTCACCTCCATTCTACTCACTTTTTCTATGAGTTCCACTTTTTTAGATTCCACCCGAAAGTGATGGACAGTATTTGTCTTTCTCTGACTTATCTCACTTAGCGTAATGCCCTCAGGGTCCATCCATATTGTCACAAATGGCAGGATTTTCATCTTTCTTATGGCTAAAGAATATTCCTTGTACATCTACTGACCACCTCTTCTGCATCCATTCACCCCTTGACAGACACTTCATGTTTCAGTACGTTGGCAATTGTGAATAATGCTGCAATGAACAGGGAGTGCGGATGTATTTCAGTACGGTTTTCCTTTTCTTTAGATGTATACTCAGGAGGGTGATGATGGGATAACACGGAAGTTCTATTTTCAGTTTCTTGAGGAACTCCATACTGTTCTCCAGAGCGGCTGCACCAGTTAGCATTCCCGCCAACGGTGTAGGAGGGTGCCCTTTTCTTCTCATCCCTTCAGTACTTGTTAGCTCTGGTTTTCTTGATGATAGCCGTTCTAACAAGTATGAGATAATGATCTCATTGCCATTTTGATTTGCCTTTCCCTTGTTGATTAGCGATGTTGAGCATCTTTTCATGTACCTGTTGGCCATTTGGATGTCTTATTTGGAAAAAATGTCTGTTCAGTTCTTCAGAGCTTGGCATACTGTTAATAGCCTCTCACTCTCACAAGTAAGCCATTGTAGATGATAAAAGTTAAGAATATACTAAAACTAAGAGGGCAAAACTGTCATTGGAAGAATGTGGTTAAGGTTAGAGCTCAAACCTTTTTAAAATGAATGTTAGCTGGGGTGCCTGGGTGGTTCAGTGGGTTAAACCTCTGCCTTCGGCTCAGGTCATGATCCCAGAGTCCTGAGATCGAGCCCCGCATCGGGCTCTCTGCTCAGCAAGGAGCCTACTTCCTCCTCTCTCTCTCTGCCTGCCTCTCTGCCTACTTGTGATCTCTGTAAAATAATTAATAAATTCTTAAAAAAAAAATGAGTGTTAGTTCATAAGTTGAAATGAAATGTTTTTGGCTTAAGCACCAGTTAGCAACTCGCAGTTCGTTCATTAGCTCATTTAACCAATGTTTGTGTAGTGCCTGTTTGAGGATAACGTATTCAATGAGACAGAAAAGCTCCCTGCCCATGGAGTTGACCTTTTGTGAAAAATACTGATAATAGTAAGTAAGTACTAGAATAATAACACATAGTAGGCATAAGCAATTGCACTTTTTAATTGTTTTTGAAAGAAACAAAATACAATTGATTTTGATAAATGTTCTAAAGAAAATGAAATTATAAGAGAAGGAGAATATCTGGATACTACACAAAGAGCAGGATCCTCTGGAAGTGGCCTGAATGTTCAATCTGAATTGCCTAGATTTGGACAAGATAGCTGGGACCAGGCCTACCCCCACCCCTCTCCCAATAAAGGGTCTGCCTCGGAGCTCAGCTTGAGAAACCTGTCTTTCCCCAGGGTCCCAAAATCTCCATATGCTGTCAGAGGAAGTCCATGGACAATTTCAATTCCTGTAAGAACTGACCCCTCATATCTAGAGTCTTTGGCACGCAGGCAGGATGATATGCTCCATGAGTAACTTTGCTCTAATGCCTGACTTACTGAAAGAGAGAGAACTGAGGGAAGAGGATGTCTCCATTGTAAAACAAACCAAAACTACCTGCTCAGCATTGCTTCTCGGCTTGGCCTATCTCCCTGGGTACTGGGAAGAATCGGCTGTATCCTTGCCTTCTCTCTTAATGATGTTAATCTCGAAGCTATTGTATTTTATTTTAAAAGTAATTTGAAATCATTGAAAGCTTAAAGCCAAGGAATGACATGATCTCATTTAAGAAAATGATTCTGTTGGCTGTGTGAATAATGGTTTGGAGAGGAACCAGCATAAATGCAGGAAGGTCAGTGCAGAAGTTAGGGAGATGATGTGGCTTGAACAAGGAGTCTGATGGTATGAACAGAGGAAATAGAGCAATTTGAGATAGGTTTTGTAAGACTTGTTGATGGATTACATGTTTGACTGGGAAAATGGAAGAGTCGAAAATAACTTAGTATGTGGTAGTGGTAGTGTTGTTTTGAGTCACTGGATGGTGATTTGAGCGCGAAGATTGTTTCCAGGGAGCTCTCAACGGCATACTGGTCTGTGATGGGAATACCCAGAGAGGTTACAGTACTCTCTTCTAGTTGACCATTCAGCAGTGGTCATTATTCCATAAAAACATACGTGACAAGTTCTCTTTGTAGTACAGGCATTGAGGAAACAGATTATATTAATGAGAATTTGCATACAGATGGTGGCAGTATACAAATCCAATCCCATGGGTCAGGATTCCATGATGCCAACCTGGTCACTAGGATTCACCTTTTCAAGTCGAACTGAAAGAGGACTTCCCAAAAAAGGGATTGGGTGTGGATCATAGTATCTATTTTAATATTCCTTTGGTCCTTATTTAATTAGAGCTTTTCTAGTTCAGTTTCCACATTCACATCTTTCCTAAGTAGAATTTACCATGACAGTTACTTGAACTTAAGATCATAATGTTAAAAATATAGGGGTAAGCAAAATAATCTTGCAACTTCAAATATGATGCAATACTGGCAAAACATGTTGAAGTACCTACAGAGGGGGAATAGGGATTAACATGATGAATGAGACTCTGTTTTTGCCCCAACTATCTCTCTACATTGTACCAAATTTGGTATTAGTAAATGTACCATTTCACCTATCATGCTTGAAGTTTCTTCAGGGAAAAGAAAAATCAGTTTTTTCTCTTAAGGAGTAAAGGACAAATATTACGTTGTTATGGCAACCAAAGTTGCAAAACATGAAAGAGAAGGTTGGTTCTTCAAAAGTTGCTGTAGCTTGGTAATCATGCATGAACAATGCCGTCTGTTTGAAATGCACTCATTGTTACTTGATTACAATTGTCCCCAGAATGTTCTAAAGAATTTTTAGAAGAATTACTTCCTCAGAGCCTTTTAAAAAATTAACAAGCCAACTGATTACTTTAAGACAAATCTTCCTAGGGTTTCACTGTATCTAGTATTTTTAAATCTATTTTCCAGTAATTTATGCATATCTAGAAACTTTTATATTGACAAAATGTATGAGTCACTTAGTTAGGCAGGAGTCTATAAATGATTTATCAGCCACACTTAGACCTATTAATCGGGTTTTGAGTGGAGGGTGATATCCATATTTTAGATGATTTTTATTCTTTATGGACTGCTTGATAACAAATACATGATTTTCATGTATAATATATGTCAAATTGTGGGTCAGTATTTGTCAATAAATTCATTCTGTTTTTGCAAGTAGTATTCTAGTCTTAAAATCCTTAGTTTCGGTGTGTCTTCTGAAAATGTGAAGGTTTTATTAACTACAAAATGGAGATAATGTCACTATATTACTTTAGAAACTTAACAGAAATATTTACATTTATCTCTAATTTTAGTAGCAAAAGTCAGTGAAAATGTCCCCAAATCTTACAGTAATTTTTAGCTGGTGCGCATGGATGTTTTCTAAGCACAAATTTTAAGTCCACATCACTGGAAGTTCTCATTCTATAGGCTCAGGGTGGTTCTCTTAGACCCGTATTGTTTCATAGGTGATTTTTGTGGCATTGTCACTGTTGAAGATCCTTTGGACTAAGGTTGTAGATAGGAAGCTTTTTTTTTTTTTTTTTTTTTTTAGGATTTTATTTATTTATTTGTCAGAGATCACAAGCAGGGGGAACAGTGGGCAGAGCAGGCAGAAGGAGAAGCAGGCTCCCCGCTGAGCGGGAGCCTGACGTGGGGCTTGATCCCAGGACCCTGGGATCATGACCTTAGCCAAAGGCAGATGCTTACCTGACTAAGCCAACCAGGCATCCCAGGAAGCATCTTTTAAAGTACTGTGAACACTGCTGAGAATTCTGTCATGGGAACATGCGAGATCCTTCTAAATACCGTACTGAAACTTTATTTCTCAAATCCAACAGTTCTTCAAAATCAGCTTGAAAATGATCCTCCTGGACAGTATTCTCTATTCAGCAGTGTTTGTCAATAATTCATAGCTGGAAGAATGCTCTGGGTCAGAGGGACAAACAGATGGTCCTGGTACCATCTGGGGCCTGTGGTCTTGCCGTTGTGGTTTGTGTGGTTTTGTTTTTAATCGAACCAAAGATTTTAAGATGCATTTCAGAAAGCGTGAGAGAGGAGGAAGAGCAGAGCAGAGGGGAAGAGAAGCAGATTCCCTGCTGTGTGGCATCCCAAGTAGCTCATGACCTGAGCCAAAATCAAGAGTCTGATGTTCAACCACCTGAGCCACCCAGGTGCCACTGAATGAAACATTTTAAAACTATACTTCAAGTTCAGTCATTAAGTTTTTGTTTCTCTTGGAGAAGCAGAAGTTCCAGCAGCATAGGTCCTGCTTTCCCACTGAGGCTGGACTGTGCTGTCCCTTCACATGCAGCTGACTTCTCCAGGTTGTCACAACTCCCATCTCCCAAGCTCTGTGTGTGTGCATGCACACATGTTTGCAGACATGTGTGAATCTGGTTGAATCCCTACTTTGCCAGGACCGGCTTCATGGGCATGGGAATGCAGCATATACACTTCCCCTGGGCCTTGCAAATTAGGTAGCTGGATGTAGTCCTCATTCAGATCCGTGACCTGCCAGTCTCTTGTGGTGATGGGGTTTGCACTCTGGTATCAGTCATTGTCTTCTTCTACTCCTGAACTCTTCTACCATTTGCAGGGTACAGCTCAAGTATTTTCCCCCAGGAGCTTTATCAGAATTACCAGACTAATTTAAGTGCCCCTTTTCTGAGCTCCTAGGGTACCCTATTTATTTCTGGAAACTAATACAATAATGCATTGAAAATATTTGTGTTTCTTCCATGAAGACTAAGATTGGGAGGTGGGTGTTGTACACATGGATTAGGTGTAGGCATAGAACAGGTTAGTAACAGTAGTATGTAAGCCCAGTAAGGACATGCAGGGCCCAGGACATCCAGTCAGGCATATGTGCATAACGAATGGAGCTTCCACTCATGTTGGTAGGATTTTGGTGAATGTCACAGTGGTGATAAAGGTGAAGTCTTTGCCCCTAAGAGAATTTGCATGTTAGTACTCAGAGCATAATAAGTATTTATAATTACTAAGCTAACCTATCAAAATCAAAAGAATAATACAATTTCTGGGGCATTGTAATGCCTCATTGTTCTGTGTAGATTTTTCTTCTGCGAAGAGGATAAAGTGATCCATCTGCTTCAGGCTCAGGGTAGGAAATCGTATCAGCTAATAATATCCTAATTGAAGATTAAAGGTCAAAGCAAAAGATTTGTCAGCAGATGGCTTATGAAAATGTCCAACCCAAAGAGCAGTGCCTTAAGAATGAGGCAATGAAAGAGTGGATAAGGGAAAAGGTGAATGAGTCCATATTTGGGTAGCGGGGTAGAGGGGAGGTGGGGTGTGATAATAGGCCCAAGAAGATCCATGTAGAGAAATAAAGTACAAAAACACACCTTGGCTAAATGAATGACCTTAATATCCCTCAATAAGAACAACAACAACAATAACAAAATGAGCATCAGCGGAAAGCTTAGCAGTTATAGGCAGGGTAGAAGGTGAGTCACAGAATGAGGAAAGTCTTCTAAACTCTAAGAAATACATGTTGAGTTCTTGGTTAAGACCACTAATGAAAAGCCAGTATCTTTATTCACTCAAAAAGAGAAATCTGGGGGCACCTGGGTGGCTCAGTGGGTTAAAGCCTCTGTCTTTAGCTCAGGACATGATCCCAGGGTCCCAGGATTGAGCCCCACATCGGGCTCTCTGCTCAGCAGGGAGCCTGCTTCCTCCTCTGTCTCTCTCTCTCTCTCTCTCTGCCTCTCTGCCTACTTGTGATCTCTGTCTGTCAAATAAATAAAATCTTAAAAAAAAAAAGGAATCTTATAACATGGAGCTGATTTTTTTTTTTTGTTGTTGTTGTTGTTCTCATTTTTGGGTCTTGCAAAGAAATAAGAAAAAGAAATGAAGCAAAAAATGGAATAAATACCAGTTTACCTGAAGCAGTAAATGTCTAAATAGAGCCTGTATTTACTTTTAGAGCTCTCCATCCCTGTGCTAGACATTGAAACGCCTTTAGGGATAGATTCGTGCTGTGGAGCTAATAGTCAACCATGGCAGTCAGAGCTCTCCCTCTGAGGCCTGAGAGAGCCTTGGTGCCCACAGTTTGAAATACTTGTCTATTAGATGTCTATTTTTTTCTGTAAGTTCATTTTACAAAGAGATGCTCCAGTTATAGCTGTTATCTTTAAATGCTAGAAAATAAGAAAGCAAGCCAAAAGTCCAAAATTTACATTTGAACATGTATTTTTTTTTTAAAGCCTACTCCATAGAAAAAGTAGTAGAAAAAAGAGGAAAACACAGAAAATTAAATGTTAATTCTGTGGTCCTTTCATTTATGTTTTGGTGCATGTTTCTCTATATTTTAATGACCTAAATTTTAAAAAACATTTCACCTTGCTATACATCCTTCTCTCTGGAAGACTTCTGTGCAACTCTGAATATTTCGGGAGGGGAAATTTCAAAAAATGTTTTTTCTGGGCTTAATCCAGTGTTCTTAATTGTCCTTCAGAAAAGTTGTATGGATGGATATATGCTCCACACTTGAAATGAGAGGGCTTCTATCTACACACTCAACCCAGCATTAGAGAGTGTCCTTTTTACATGGCAGCAAACATACACCATCTTTGTATAAGAAGACTTCCAAATTTGTGATTTTATTCCCCACCTCCATCTTACCAGTACATGGCTATATATGTGACTAATTTAATGTACATCTCATTTAGAATGTTTTTGTTTTGAGGGACAGAAAACTGAACTCGAGTTTGTCTTAAGCACAAGTGGCAATTCATTGATTTGCTTTGCTAAATATTCAGTTAGATCTCATGTCAGAGGCTTAAATATTTTTATATTTAATGAATATAAATATACAGAGGCTTAATACAGAGGCTTAAAATATTTTACCAAAAAAAAAAAAAAATTCCCCCTTTCTTAGCCACTGCCTCTGTTTTGATCAGTCTCAGATTGACTCTTCCTTGTGTCACAAAATGGTCACCAGTATCTCCCAAGAACAGATATTTCCAGTTTCAAGTAAGGCTAAAAGAACAAGCACTTGCACCAGCAAACATCCAGAGTCATTCTGCTGGGCCCAGCATCGGCCATGCAGTCCTACGGTATCCAGTTACCATAAACAGTGCTAACTGGGTCCAACTTAACTGATGTCTCTAGGATCCAGTAGTTAGTAGCTCATGAACTGATATGGGGGAAGGGGCTCATTAAGTGAAAATGAGGGCTAATGCCAAAAGGAAGTGTTGAGACAAATTATACATAATTGTTACAACATTGTCCCTGTGTGTGTGTCTTATTTTTTGATAAAACTGGATTGATGGTTTCTCTGCATTACTGTTTTTTAAAGAGCAAGTGCTTGGATTAACTTGAAAAAACTATTTTCTAAACCATGAATCTCTATCCGTACCCTAAAAATCCTTCCCATCTATGTTCTTTTGTTTTCATTGGTTGGTGTCTTTCTATCTTCTTGACATGTATGCTATGAATTTCTTATTTACTTAAGGTAAAACCAGTTGGGCAAAAGCATGAAGATCGAGTAGCTTGACATAATAGATTTGTTAGTGCAGAGGTGTGAGCATCTTATTTACTTCAACTCAGCTTCTCCTTGCCGAACAATTTCCAGTTGTCATGGGACACAACGATACCAATGGAGAACGATTTCATCATAATCAAGTAAAAGGATGTGTTTCCCGTGAAAGATGAGTTTTAAAAAAAAAAAAAAAAGTCACTGGACCTAAGAGTCCATTTGGAACCACTCTAAAGGTGATACGATGTAGTCATGAATTGAAAACGCTTTGGCCACAAAAAGAGATAGGTTACAAAGTGAGGCTAATGGGTATAATGAACATATATAAAATTTCTTCATGCCAATAAGGACAGACCACAATGAGTCTAATGGGAATTACTTGCAGAAGTGTACATGAAGCTGTTTCACATCCATTTTATAAACTAGGATTCCATACCACTACATCTGCCCTCGTGTTTACATTGGCACTTCTTTAATGTACATGGGCTAACGACTTCCTTGATCCTCCTTAGAAAATAATAAATGGTTTAATATTAAAAGTAACCACCCTTGGCTTGGATGAGACATAATGAAGTGAAGCAGCTCCTGATTCTTGTATTCGGGCATTTAACCAACAGTAACAATCCCTTTGTGTCCAAGACGACGTGTATTTTCATGGAAATAACCGCACAAAGGCCTTACAGATGCTTGCTAGATATCCCTGACTCATGTCTCACTGAATATTTTTCGAGCATTTTCTTTAAATTGATGCTGTCAAACATCACCAGATCCTGTTGTATTTTTGTATCCCACAGTCTATACCATCACATTTCAATCTTCTGAATAAAATGTCTTAGAGCAGTGTTTGTTAGATTATAGTCAAGAAGCCAGCCACCGTGGGGCCCAGATGGCATTGCCTGTAAGTAAATGAGGAAGATCCAAGATGAAAAGCCTTTCACTTCTCAGTGCAGTCTGACTCCAGCACAACCAAGGTTAATTTACAAAACAGCGTGGTAGTTGACCCTGATGATGCCTCAACACATTAATCTTGTGTCTAAGTGGCAGGCTGTGTGAAAGACCTCGCCTCCTCCACCTCGAGAAATACTCTGCATAAACACAAAGTGAAATTCATAACTTATATTTAAATAGGACTTTCTGTAGAGTGTTAGGAATACTTAGGAACAGAGCTGGAAGAGCCAAATTTCCTAGGTTCAAGTCCTGCTTCTGCCCCAAGTGGCTCTGTGACCTTAGGTAGTTGCTTCATCTTCTTGAGGCCTCAGTTTCCACATTCATAAAATTAGATTTATAATAGAAACCTACTTCATAAATTTACTAAAAAGGTGGAATGAGTTGTTATATTGAAAACTCTCAAAACCGTGACTACTCTAGAGGAGAGCGCTAGTATTTTGCGTTCATTTTTTACTGGGGCTGCCCCCATGTCCTCTACCTTTCGTCTCGTGTTTTGGGCTCCTATACAGTTACAACAAAGACTGTCCAGATAGTTCAAGCAACGACACCTGTGAACTTAAAAGACTAGTCGCATGGTGACTCCAACAAGTAAACAGGTGTTAGGGTTTCTGTGACTTGGCTGTTTCTCAGTCTGTGGAGGAAAGTGGCAACATGAGGGGATCAGAGACTTGGTGCCTGATGCCCCCGTGAATGAGGTCTTCTAAGACTTTTCCTGCTGGAGGAGTGACCCCTAAGAAACAACAGGAAGGAGGAATGAGTGTGCAATAACCCATGAGGGACCCATCACATAGAGTAGGTAGACCTCGGTTCCTGGGAAGGCCACACATGGTCTGTAGGGCTCTCAGCACAAGTACTGTGAAGTGCTGTGCTCTCCTGACTTCTCAGATGCCAGCCCAGAACTCAGCTGCCACATCCCTGCAGTGCCAGGCCCTGACCCTGCTATCTGGCTTCAGGGTAGCAGAACTAATCAGCCTAAGCTTGCTGTTTTCCTGCCCATAATGTTTGACAACGCTGAGACTGTGTAACCCCCATAAGACATGCTGCATAATCAGAGACATGAAATTCTTCAGGCTAAACCCTGAGAGCAGGAAGGTGTTAGTCTTCCAAATATCGAATGCATTGAAGAATGCACCTGCTCTCTCTGGAAACTATTTCTCTGCCAGAGCAATTGGTTATATAAAGAGCCCTTTTAAAGTCCTCATTCAGCTGAGCCTTGAGGTTACAGAGAGCCGGAGCAGTGACCACAGGGTTAAGGTCTTAGGCTAGTGCCAGGCAGGTGACAAGTCTTCTCTAAATGCTGGTTGCCTTATTGTCCTGCTATTACTGTAACTGAAGAGATAGGGTAGCCATTTACAAGGGCAGAGAAATTAACCAGAGGAAAAAAAAATTGAGCGTTGGAGAAATCAAATCTTAACAATGGCATCAAAAAAAGTTAGTACTTAAAATGAAATTGGACCACTTTGGATAAAAAGTAAAAATGTTCACTGCCTAGGCATTTCCTTAGACTCTGAGAAGCATCTCCACTTTCAGCCTCAATCTGCTTGCTCCTTGACTTGTGGGATTCTTCCAGATGGCAAGCAAATCATGGTTCCAGACTCACTTGGCTCAGAATCTTGGCTCACGTTTCTTATTCCATTTGGACTTGTTAACAAGGATCCAGATTGTCTAATTCATGAATAGCTTATAAAGCACAAGACACCCTAACACTAGGAATTGTCCCCAATGTTGCCTTTCTTGGCCCTAAGTGGAGTCCTTAGAATTCCCACTGTAAGAGAGCAGATAAAATGGCCCCAGGAAAAGAAAGTGGCATCTCAGCAATGTCAGTGTGGACAAACAGCCAAGGATTAGTGATATCTGGACAACTTAGAAGGTTGAGAAATCTGTGTTTGCTCAGAAATTGTGCTCTAGGAGCAATGGAGTCCTCAAACCCCAGTGAAGGAGTGTTTGTATTACAGCTCCATTGTACGGTAAAGCTATTGTTTGAGTCCAGTCATCCTTAATCAATTTTTATTACCTTCAAAGGATCTGAAAGAGTATATTTTAGCTATTTCATCAAAACATGGGTGTTTAAAGTGGGGAAACAATGAAGCAGGATCCTACTTAATGCTGTTGAACAAAAATTTCAGTCTGTACAATGTTTACAAGTTAAATATGAAGCCTTCAGGAGTCTGTGGTTTCCTTTCATTGGTGTGGCCTACCTTGTTGATTCTTTACAAAACTGAGATCAGGATTATCTAAAATCTGGCAGTTAATGACTTCTGACTGTTCTTTTTACTATAGTGCCCATCCCCACCCCAAGATTTTGTCTCATAATATCAATTATTTCTCTCCTATTTTTTATGTCAATCTATAATTACTTTGTTAATTTTTTAACTGTCTCTTGGGCTTCATAAAGTGGTTTAGAACAGAGACTTTGTTTTTCTTGTTCAATGCTAAATTCTCAGCTTCTGATCCAGAGTCAAGTACATGACAAATGCCATGTTAATGCTAGTTAAATGTATTAACCTGGCCCTGTTCCTTCATGTTACATTTACAGATGAGGAAACGAGATTTAGTAGAATTGCATTTGATGTGTTGGAGATCTTTTGTTCAAGGCAAAATCCAGAAGTGAGCACTGGTCTGCTGACTCTCGGGAGAGATTTTTCCCTTTTACAGTAAGTTGCCTCTTTTTATATGTTTAAAAAAAAAAGAAGAAGAAGAAGTCCTTAGCCTCCAAATGCATATTTGAATCATCTGGGGAGCTTTGGAAAATCCCAATGCCCACCCACCACTCTTCACCAAGCACTTAGAATCGGCATGTTTGAAGTTAGGTGGAAGATTCTGGTGGGCCTCAAAGTTGAGAAACTTAGTGTGTACGTACATGTGTACATGACCATTTTGTGTGTGTGCGCACACAGGTGTGCAAGGGCAGGCCCAGGGTCTGAATTTCATTTAGGAGCCAGTGAAGGTTTACATAAGCATTGACCAATGTATTTAATTCAGCCTGTGCTTTTATAAAGTATAAGCTCTAGCTATCTCTTGATGACTTTTGAATCCCAATTGTTGGTTGGCTGTATTGTTAATTTCTTCCCTGGGGTGATTTTTCAAGTCTCCATGTTTTAGGAAGTCTGACCTGGCCACTACATAGGACAGTTTGGGATAGAGGTGGAATGACAGCAGAATAACCACTTAATAGACTAATGCCATTCTCTAAACAAGAGTAGGGAACCTGAACTCAGGTTGTAACAGTGGTGATGCAATGGTGGGAATAGAAAATATATGTGAGACATTGTGGGAAATAGCTCTACAAGATTTGGCAAATGACTGAATGTGAATGCTACGGGTGGGCCGGGGGGAGAGGTGTCACTTCAGAGACTCTTCACAATTGTGCCTAGCCTGATTCCAGAAGTAATTTGTTACCCACATGTGGTAAATTAATACTTTGAGTGACAGTGTACCAATTTGCAAATTACTTCTTTCAGGGCATTAATGACTGAAGAGCATAATCACCATGGCATTATTTTTATTAGCATTAGCATTAATAAATATTTCATGAGCAACCAAAAATTACAGTGCCTATACTTTGAAGAATAGGTATTCCTCCAAAATATGAAATACAAACCTCAGACTATCACCAGTGCCAAAAATTCTGTAAATATTTATAAATAACAATTCATTTGAGTAGAAGATTAATTGAGATGAGTTGCAATTATGCTTAATGTTAAGTAGTTTTGTTTATGTCATTATAAATTGGAGAGCTTGAGGAATTGAGCAGCATGAATTCCAGTAACAATTTAACTGCAACATTGGAAGAGTTTTATAAACTCTCTACATCTCAGTTGCCTTATCTGGAAACTGAAGGAAATAATTTTTTATTCACCTGACAGCAACAGTCTGAACCATACTTTTTTCTCCCTTACTGTAGGTCTTCAAGTTTAATTAAAAAATGAAAGAAAAAAAAAAAAAAAAGAAAGCTCTGGGAGTAAATAGAGTATGGAAAAAACCCTGGATAAGGAATCTAATGTTTCATGATCCAGTCTCTCTATTCCGAATGGTGCAAGAATTAGACAAATAATCTCTTCTTTTGAGCTCTAATGTTCAAAATTCAGTATCATGGAGTATGCTATTTTCAGGAGGATGAGTATAGCAAGATAATGAGGGAAAACTAGCATACAGAATTTCTAGAAAGACGAGGAAGCACAGTGGTCTGGATCTAAGGAGAAAAGAAGAGTCCTAGAATTGTCCTTGAGGCTTTCTTTGTCCAACAAGTCTATGAAAGTGCTAGAGGCAGAAGATGGCAACTATAATGTTTTAAATTTTTTTTTTCTGATAGAAGTGATTTTGTTGGCATTTTCAAATTTAGGGAGACAAGTTTTTTTTGTTTTTTTTTTTTTTAATGGGAAAATTGAAGAGAATTTGCAAGAGAAGTCTTCTGCTTTGTACTGCTTTGTATAAATGCCAGAGATGCAATCAAGAAGGCACTTGATTTTGTGGCCTTTTTGCAGATTCCTTTTCACCATGCTTGTGTAGGCAGGTAAGTAACATAAATTAATGAGTTAGTATGATTGAGTTGATAAAGTGCAGCAATAAAGACTGCCAGGTAGAGGAATAATTCAGTCTTTTATTTTAAGCCACTTGAAAGCTATAACACCAGAGGGAAATAGTCACACCGTCAGCAAGCCCATAGAAAATGCTTTCACACCATTGGGGAAAGGCTCTGCCAAATTTCTCAAGAAATTATGAAGTGAACTAGACAAAATTAGCCAAGCCATCAAACATCAACAAGACAGGTGCGAGTGGCTGGTAAGCACCATTTCCCTGACACATGTCATTGAGACAAGCAGGCCAGAAGATTATATAAAATGCAAATACACAATGATAATATCTAGCATCGAGACCACTGCATCAATCAGATGACTTTGAGGGGGGGGGTGGAAACCAGTTAAAAATAGAATTCTTAAGAATGTGGTACCAAGATCTGATAAAAATGACAAAGTTACTTAACAGGAAATATAGAGAGTACTGAAGTTCATCAGTTTGGAGGAAAGAAATAGTTCAAATATTTATTGAAGACCTATGTACCCGACTTTGAGCTCAGTGCTTCAGATGCCTTGGTGGAGCTTGCACTCTGGAGAAAGAAAAACAGATAATAACCATAGTAAAGTAGATAGCATGTGAGAGGGAGATATGCACTGGATTAAAAGAAGAAATAGCATAACTGACTGAAGTTTGGGGTTTACTCAAGGATGATAGAGACAGAAGAGTCCGGTAGGATTCATTAAAATGTAAGCAAAGACTTGAAAACTCTCTGAGAGCATAGGCCCTGGGGAGAGATGTGTTTCTTCCTCTAGGCATAAGGAAGAGATAGAGCCAAAGTCCTGAGATGTGAGCATGCACGGTATGTTAAGAGACAGCAAGGAGTCCAGTTAGTGTGGCTTACAAGGCAAAAATGAGTAGGGGAGCTGTAAGTAGCCAGAGGAGGTCAGAAAGCAAGTAAGGGGAGCGGACCATGCCATCAGGTTGGACCTAGAGGCCATCTTGGGAAGAATGTTAATTTTATGCAGGTTTTAGATAGAGGGGTAACATTATTGGCACAGATGAGGTAGAACTTCTGTGTTGAGACTAGACTGGGCGTGGGGCAAGGGGACCTACTAGGAGGCTACGGCAATATAGAAAAAAGAACAGCATAACCCTCATGAAATGTGCCCCTACTTGATAACCCAGAAAGGGAACGAGTTTTGTGGTATATTATCATTATCTGCTGCTCCCCCAACTTGACTCACGGCCAAGTGCACATAAAACAGGGTAGGTTTCAGAAGGCAGGAAGTCAATTGCTCAAACCTGGAGATTTGGTTCCTTTTCTCTTTAAATACCTTCTTCAGAGAATTCCTCCATTTTATTTATTTTTTTAATTTTTTTCAGTTCAGGTACTTACTTTCTCTTCTGAAATTAAAATCATATTATTGGTTCCTTCCTCTTGCCTGGGTCTTAATTCTTTGCCCCTAAATAACTGCTAGTTGACACTTGGTCATGTGTCTATTTCCCCAAATCAGTGTTTCTAAAACTTCATTTGTCACCACCTGTTTAATTTCCTTAATCATGAATCTAGGAGTCGGTCAGTCATTCTGGGTTAAAACCAGTCTTTCTGGGATGCCTGGGTGGCTCAGTTGGTTAAGCAGCTGCCTTCGGCTCAGGTCATGATCCCAGGGTCCTGGGATGGAGTCCCACTTTGGGCTCCTTGCTCAGAAGGGAGCCTGCTTCTCCCTCTGCCTCTGTCTGCCTCTCTGTCTGCCTGTGCTTGCTCACTCTCTCTCCCTCTGCTCTGACAAATAAATAAAAATCTTTATAAAAAAAAACAGTCTTTCTGATTCATAGGTCCTCCTCTCATATGTAGGCAATATCTGAAAGGCATTAATGAGTCTTTCAAAATATCTCTTGTATAAATCGTTGCTTTTTCTCCTCTACATCTCCTAAGACAAAGTACATCTCATCCTTGTATTACTGTAAGTTTCCCAAAAGTTCCCTCCTAGATCCTAAGACTCTCATAAACACAATTTTCATTGACCTGAAGAACCCTTCAGAGGTCTACAGTGTATAATCTAGCATCTAAAGAAGGATCATCACATGTATAGATATTTTAGGAGAAACAAAAGAAAAAGTTTTGACTATAATAATTAATAACATGGTATGTCAAAAATGTAATGATTCAAAAGATAAACCAGGAAAAGTAAGCTTTTAGAAATGAAACTCTGTGTTACCATAATCCAATGAGAAAAGTTGTTTTCAGTGCTAATGTTGGTTGTCGATAGGGTATTGTTGGGGGGATAAATGGATACAGTGTTTTTCTAAAGCAATCTGACGATACTTAATGAGAGGTTTTCAAAACCATTGGCCATGTAATCAAAATTGTATTCCTTTTCTTAAGGATGGAGAATTTCAGGAAAAAGATATTTATAAATACATTTTCAAAGAATTAGTTACAAAACCAAAGTCTTTCCTATCCATCCTGTCTTCTCTAACTTTACTATTCCTGTTTTCAAAGGTCTTTGTCAGCACTCCAGACATGTTCTTCTCACTGGACTATAGCATTCCCTTCTAATAGATCCTCCATGCTTGCCCCTAGAATAAGCTTTCTGAAACATTGTTCTCAGTGATACTATCTGCAATGATGGAAAGTTCTGTGTCTGGATGGTCTAGAATAGTAGCAGCTTAGATGCATATGACTATCGGGCAGGTAATGTGGGGCGAGTGCAACCGAATTTTTAAATTATATTTCATTTTGATTAAGTTAAATTCAAGCAGCTGAATGTGGCTGGTGGCTACAGTATTGGACATTACAGTTCTAAAATATATGGACCTTTTGATGGTTCTTCAATGCCAAAAAGTCCTCAAATTTTAACATGTTTGAATAGTCATGGCCCTCTGAATAGCTTGTTAGGAAAGTTGATGCCCAGGTTTTATTTTGTTTTGTTTATAGAAGAAAAGGGCCAATGGTCTACTGGACTGTAGTCCTTTTTTCCCCAGAGACTGAAGGTGAGGGGCAAGAGGGGCTGGTCATTTTCCTTTAGAGATAGACAGAACCAGCAGAGGACAGTAACAGGCTTCACTTAGGTCAGACAAGTAGCTGATACAGGGCCAACCCAACTTCTATCACCCCCGAATTCAAAGGTTTATTCACCTTCTATTTTAAACAAAGGGTTTTAAGAACATTCCTTCTAAGTTTCAAGATTTTAAAATTCAGTTCTAGGAATGATGTCCTTTTCCTACCACAAATTTCAAGGGCAGAAGTCAATGTGGCATAGTAAAAGCATGTTATCCATCTATTGCGTTAGAAAAATTTGCTTAAGCCACATGGACGGGACTCATCTCTGTCAGTGGGTCCTGTGAATCTGAATTCTCAATCTCTGGTGATGCTAAGGGAATTCTGGACGAAAATTTAAAGCATGAAAGTACAAATTTCTTTCCATATTGTAGAAAAAATGTTCATGATCAGGTCCTTTCAACTCTCCAGTTTTGTCTTATGTATTACCCCATGTTTCCCCACCATTCTATACCCATTTTGCCAAGCCATGTGGGTTTCTTGATATATACTGAGTTTCTAATTCATGGGAGAATTTATGTGCTACGTAGCTATCACACATTTTTCATTTAATTTTTTACACCATTTCATGAGGTAGACGTATCATCCCCATTTCACAGATGAAGAAATTAAAGCTTATCTTAAGTAATTTATCCATTACTGTATCACCAATATTTAGTATGATAGCAGGAACTATATGCCAGAGCAATGGGTGAGATATGCATAACCAGCATGGATAGATCCCAAAAACTTGATCTAAAAAGAGAGAAAAATAATCCAATGTGCAATATCATTTACTAAAATTAAAAACTGTATGCAAAAAACTTGACACATTTAACAGAATATATGCACACACATCACATACATATGTGTGTGTGTATATATATATATATATATATATATGCATATATTAAGATGAATGAGGGGGGCAGATGGGACTGGGGGACATGGATGAAAGACAATGAATGAGTGGATAGATGGATAAATGAAAGAATGAATGAATGAAACTAAAGAAGGGTCTTGTTTGAGCCAATTATAATATGCCAGCAGGACCTAGAGATACAGAGGGAGAGACAGGGACAGAATAAAGCAGTGTGTTATATCAAAAGATTTCTTTTATACAGGGAGTTCTAGCATTGGAATATGTTAATAAGAGCAGTTGTGAATTGCCCTCTGAAGTTTTAAAAACAAATCTATCACACTGTGTGCATTAGTGAATGAAAAAAAAAATGTTGATATTTTAGCAACATACAGGTTATTATATGTAAAGGCATGGATGTTTCACTACAGAGCTGGGAGAGCAGTTAATGTCATTTTAAGGTTTGTTTACTGTTTATTTTCCAGGTATCTTAATTCTCTACTTCATGGTTATTTTTATACATTGTTTCTCTTAGGATAAAAATTTCTCAGAGTTGTTAGCTACTTAATTTGCCTGGCATATTTCTTCATGTATTATATTTAGCAGAATTATATTGATATCTATATCTGTCTCCTACTATGTGCCAGTATCTACGCTAAGTTCTTTAGTGAATATAAAATACTTGTGATTATGAAATATGAAGTAGATAGCCTCCCAAAGCTTGAGTAGTATTTTTTTCTTACCATCACAGCTTATCATGTTTAGTATTAGATTTAGTCCTAATGTCTAGAACAATCAAATTTATGCTAGCACATGCAGATTGTTTTAATTATATAACCCCAGCCAATCATTCCAGGAAATAATATCAAAGAAAGATTAAACTGCAACCCTGAATAGCAGAATGTGATATTAGAAAGATCTTATGTGCAAGAAGTTTGATCCATATTAAATTATTCTTCAATATGTTTGTCAACATTTTGCTCCCCTTTGTGTTCATCTGTGTATGTATTTCTCACCAAAATGACTGGTATAAGGAAAATATTTAAAAAGTGACATGTAGTCCAAAAAAACCCCCACATTCTTTCTCTTTGTTGTTGTTGACTGACTAAATCTGGTTCTAATACTGAATGGAATTTCCAAACATGACCCCGGGGCAAGAGAGAAAGCAAAAGTCAACATATTTCCCAAGGTATTAAACCTATCAGAAGGAAGTTCTAGTGTTTCCTTAAATACACACAATGCAAAATGAATCAAGATATGATGTCATGCTTTATTGAAGTATTTATTTTCATTACAATTCACACAGTTCTTCAAGGTCAGAATGACAGTGGTCCTACAAGAAAATATGGGATTTGTGTTGCATAAATCATTCTCTACTGTTTAGAAAACAAGCCATGAATTGCTCTAGGACCTAGATGATATCAAAATTCAAAGATAAGGGACAGTATGTCTTTTTTAAAGGCTTCATTGGAAAAAAAAAGTTTAACTTTTGTGGTTATGCTGGAAAAAAAAAATGCAAAGACCAGTACAGCCTATCCTTTTTTCTTTTAGAAGTTGTCGAGGTCTTTTTTTTCAGCAGTGTGATTCCCTGACATCCCCCGACTCTGCCATTCTACTCAATTTCCTCTCACATCTTCTGTACAGCCCCCTCCCACATACACAGGACAGAAGTGGGACAAGTGGAGAAGAAAATGATGAGAGTAATGCCGAGGGAAGACAGCAGTGTGTTTAACATCACAAGATCAGAGGGAGCCCAGAAGCAGAACCTAGAAAAATCCTTTCACAGCATGCAATATAGAACAAAAATCCCCAGAAAACTCAAATACTACTATTATCATGTTTCAAAACAAGAAAGCTAAGAAAGGTGACAAAAGGACCCAAGAAAGGCTAGCACATACTTTTAGCCACCTGTGTGTCAGGTGGGAAGTTTTCATCAGAACGCTTTAATTCTTGCCTTTGATGTATGAGCCCAATCAAGACAATAATGTGTCCTTGAACCAAAATGAATCCCCTATGATAGGCTATATCACTCTGAGTGATAAACAAAGCTTTTAAAGACATAAACTAGCTCGGTAGGTGGCCTTCACTCACTCCAAGAAAGCTTTTGATTAAAATAAAAATGTATGGAGGAGCAAAGTTGAATGAAGGCATACGGAAAGTTTTATTCCATTTGGAAGAAATAAACATGAAAATGAGGCCTCTTCAGTAACTCTACAAGGATAGACAAATGGATGAAACCTGACCACCGTTAGATAAAAGGAGAAAGAACAACTTTGCCTCTATGGCCTCAAGATTTTTACTTTGAGGAGAATAACCATACAGTGTTGAACTACTACCTACGTGATTCTTTTCCACAGTGTTGCCTCACTAGCTCCACCACAAAATATGAACATCTGCTCAATGGGCTTAGCTAAGAAAGCTGAAGAGCAACCTACAGGAAGCTTGGGACTTCTGACCTACTGGTGAGCCATTTGGCGGCAGCCTTCACAGATGAAGAGATGATTCCTGTGCAAAGGGTGAAAGAAACCAAAAAGTAAGATTGAAATGGATGAACAATGGGAAATAAAAGTGAGAGATTGAAGTGAGATTTTTTAAGCATTGAGAGAAGTTCTAATGGAAAGGAATTTCTCTTGGTTTACATCTAGAGAGCTACAATAAAAATGGAATCTCTGCTGCCCAGTAAGAATGGAAATATGGAAGGACTAGTTAGTGGGGAAGGTCAGAAAAAAAGCCAGTATAGGAAATTTAATCACCTGACAGCATTCTGTTGGCTATTGAGTGTGACCTAAAACTTGCTAGAGACAGCTCTCACAAGGTAATTAATTCTGTGGACATAATCACTAGAAGTACAAATACCTTTCAGGCTTTGGAGCCGATGGGGAAAATGGAGAATTGAAGGTACTGTGAGTAAACTCACCCTTGAATTTCTCAGAATGTCATAGTACTTGGACATGTCAGTGAACATTGCCAATTCATTTACTAACTCTCTGAAAGCACAATTTTTAGAAGACCTACACACCACTGGGGGAAGAGAGAGGGTAAACTTGGGTGAGTTTGGTTGGATTCAGTTAGCTGCTGTTTTTGTAGGAGAAATAGAAGAAATGAAAACTGTACACAAAACAACATTTCTAAAGCTACTGCACAAAGTTCTGGCAGATTTGATGGTTTGAGAGCAAGGATGTTATAATCAGACTTCATTGCAGAAAAGACATAAAATAGGATATTTTACTTTTTCCATTTTTAACTTTTCAAATTTAAATTATTAAGAATTATGGAAATATTGTAATGCTGACATGTCAATAAGAAGTTAAATTTAAAAATGAGTTCAAAATGTTCTTTGTTAATCATCTTGTAGTGAAATAAAACTGAATATAATGAAAACACAGTGAACTAAACTTAATTTATTCTACAATTCAAAGTTTTGGGCCAGTCCTTCAAATCATGGGCAGATAGTAAAAATTCATGAGTTGTCTTCATAATAAGGGACTGGTGAGATAAGAAAACTTTAAATCAATATTTATTACCCAAACATGTTTAAGGTAATATCTTTCCTTTTTCTTTTATCAAATCTATTTTTTTTTTCAAATTAGAACTGCTCATAATCAAAGACATTTATAAATTCACCTACAACTAGAATTCTGTTCTTGACAGTTCTATATTTAATTGTTGAAAAAGTGCTCTGATCTTGAAGGAAGTATCGAAATATCTATAATTATTAATGCCCATAAAGAAACCATATACTAATACATTTAAGCAATCATAACTTTTATTCAAATAATTTTAAAGATTCAGGATGAATGATTTTTGGTTTTGCATAATACAGAATTTCAGTGTAAGTGCATCATTGGTTTTAAAATATCTGGTCTTTAAACATTGTTAGGGTTTTTTTTCCCCCCGGCATAAAAAGTAGAGATTTTAGAAATTCAGATCAGTAAAGAAAAGTTATTAAAAGTATTCTAATCTCACTAATTAGGGACAACCACTCACTGTTAAGTATTAGTATGTTTTCTGGAGGGAGTGATGAGAGAAGGGAGTGGCAGAATATTATCATATTGAGGATTGGCTTAAAAAAAAAGCAATATATTCTTGAATTAAAGTTAGTGATACTTGGCTGGTAAATATTTGTTGTAACAATTTGCCCAATTAGCCATTTGCCTAATATGTTTTTGTATTTCTGAATAGTAGTTATTTAATTTTTTGCAAATTCACATTAGTTGCTCTTCCTCTCAATGATTTCTTCCTTTGCTTTTAAACTGAAAGTCATTAAAGATTTGTAGAAAAGATATGACCTGAACTGAACTTTTTTTTTTTTTTTTTTTTTTTTGAGAAACTGTTCTCAAATGTTTACTTTCAGGATCCTTTTACTCTTTTAAAAGCTAGTGATAATTCCAAAAATTTTTTATTTGTACTGGTTATGTCAATAGTTTCTATATTAGCAATGAAAACCACGACATTAAAAAAATCTTTATATTCATTCAAAAATAACATTAATAAACTCTTCATATATTAACACAAGAAGCATATTTTTGTGAAAAATAACAATATTTTCCAGGAAAAAATAATTAGGAAAAATTTTTCATTAGTTTACATTTTTGCTAATCTCCTCCATGTCTGGCATAATAGAAGAGAGCCAGAGTCTAATGTTAACTTTTGTATTCAGTTTGTTGCAATGTGGTGTTTGGGTGAATTATAGGAAGAAATTTCAGGCTAGAGATCTGTTGATGAAAAAAGAGTATTATAATAACCTTTTCAAATAATGATATTCTTTTTGATCACACCTCAGTAAACTTTTAGTATTGTTGCATTAACATTCAGTGGCCTACCTAACACTTTGCATGGCTTTTATTGTTTGTTTCTTTTTTACCCATATGTGATATTTTAACATCATTCCTTGGTCTTTGGAAAACTTGGTTCTTTGACTTATACAGATCTTTCAAATGTTGACATTTTCCTTCTAAAATATTTTAAAAATCACATTGTTTAGTATCTTGGATGATTTAATAATAAAAAAAGGTTTTGAGTGTTGAGTACAAGTTTTCAAAAACTCTAATTTTCACCTGAAGGCTTAAATGTTGTTGGCAATAAATGCTGGCAGCAGTGTTCCTTGAAGTGAGAGATCTACTTGTCCTTTTTCAAGATAATGCTTGCCAGGTACCCAAGTCTGAATAACCAGACTGTCTATTAGTAATCCCTTCATGTAGGAAAAAAAAAAAGGTGTACTAGGAAGCGAAGTGGCTTGTTCAGTTTACGACACAATCAGGCACGTTTTTCCTCGAGACTATTACTGCTGCTTACAGAAGTGTTTATCCAATTTTGTTAGTTGATTTTGAAAGCCTTGTGCCTAAGAGTTGAGATTCAGTATTAATAATTATTGCTACTTCATGAAAGATAGTCTTGAGAAAAAATGGCACCTTGTTTTAATTTACATGGGGGTTCATTCCAGAAATGCCCTGTAAGCAACATCACATGCTCTCCTTGTTTACAGCGTCAGCCTCCCAGCTGCCTCCTTGTATCTACTCAATTCCCAAAATAGTAATCAAATGACCCTTTTAAAACATTAAATCATTCTTCCAAAGCAGAGGTTATGAAGGAAAAAAAGAGTAACTTTAAGTGGGGAAATGTGATGAATACTACCATAACCAACTGATGAATGTTAATATCCTGAGATATTAGGATATTAGGATATCCATGTGGATATCCTAAGAACTGATACAACATGACTGGATGGGCTCTTCACCTCTATGGTGTTCTTGTTAAGACCCCCAAACTTCAGTCCAATCGTGAGTTCAACATCTGACAAACCCAGAGTGGGAGACATTGTGCAGGATATCTTGGCCACTACTCCTCAACACTGTCAAGGTCATGAGAGATAAGGGAAGACCAAGAGACCATCATAGACTAGAGGAGATTGTGAAGCCATGACAACCTAAAGTAACTCAAAGCACGGACTGGCTCATGGAACAGATAAAGGACATTGATGGAGAAACTGATGAAATCCCTATAAGTCTTGAATGAGCTTAACAGTAACGCACCAATGTTGGTTATTTACTTTTGAAAAAGATGTCATGTAAGGTGTTACCAATGGGGGAAACTGAGTGACACACATATGGGAATTCTTACTGCTGCCTCTGCAAGTTCTCAGTAAATCTGAAACTATCCCCCCCACCAAAAAAAAAAAAAAAAAAAAAAAAGATGAAAAACTTGAGGCAGATAATTTTACTATTTTGCTCAAAATTCTCCATTTGCTACTCATCTCATTCAAAGTTAAAGCTTAATCCCTATATAATCTGGCCACCCATGAACTTTCTAATATCTTTCCCTAAGTAATCTTTCTGCACCTCACTTTGCTTCAGTCATGCAGGGCTGTGTGCTGTTTCTCTAACACATTAAGCATTCATCTGCCCCAGGGCCTTTGCACTTGCTTCTTCCTCTGCCAGATAGCAGCATGATTTATTCACAGAATTGCTTCAGATCTCTGAACAAATTTAACCCTTTTAAAGAGGTTTTCTTTGACTGTTTTATATAAAATAATCTGTCTACCCTGGCACTCCTTATTTCATTTACTCTGCTTTATTTTTCTCTATCTGATGTAACATCATCAGCTGATATGTTTACTTGTACTTTTTTTTTTTAATTTTGTCCCCCAGGAATGCAATCTTTTTGAAAGTAGGGACTTCGTTTTGTTCATTGCTATCCTTTAGCATTTAGAACAGAACCCAGTATATGGTCAGCTCTCAATAAAGACTTTTTGAGTAATAATTCAACAATAAAATATTCTTGGGTCTAATTCAAAACAAGTAATGTAAGTGATAACTATTTGTTTTGTTATAAAGCTGCCAACCATTATTTCTTGGGAAAACAATAACTTATTCTGACACTATGCCTTTGATTAATTTTGTGTGTTAAAATCTTTTGATGATATTAACTAGCAGTTTTTTAAAATGTCTTTTCTTAACAAAATAAAATAGTCAAAAATCTTAGATTCAACAAAACTGTTTCTGTAAATTTTACTGTTCAAAGAAATCCCAAACCTTGGTTTTAAACTTCTATATACTACAAGGTTCTAGAGAGATTCAGAAAAAAAACATGCTAGATATCAGTATGGAAGTACATTTCAAAAGACATAGTCATTCATGTAACTATTACTGATGTGAAATAGCTACACAAGTTATCTATCTTTTAATTCTGGTAGTTCTTTCTAGAATCAGGTGGGAGAAAACGTTTCAATAAATTTTCTCAAAGGTCATTACATGTATCTGTAGAACAAAAACTAAAAACAAAAAAACAGGCTAGGATTGGATTCTAATTCTTTTTCTGAGAAAGTCTTAAAGGATGCATTTTTTCAGTATTTATCTAATTTTTCCCCATATGAATATATAGGTCTGCTGTTTTTAAGTGTATATATATATATATATATATATATATATATATATTCCATATTTTGATTCACATTGGCACTAGGTAAGTGACAATATAACTAAAAAGTACACAAGATTAGAGAAAAAGTCCTTCAGGGCCTGATTGCATTGTCCTTCACTAATTGTGCTTAACAATTTATTCAAAGTTTGAAACCTTTTTTTAAAATAAAATGGGTTTTACGCCGTTGATAAATAACAATAGAAAATTAAAGGCTGTGTTACTGTATTTTGAGTTACTGTATTTCTTAAAAGACAAATTATTTTCTTTAGGCATTTTTCAGACTTCTGAATGATGCAAAGTTTTTCCTGGATTCTAGGTTTATTCAAATGTTATTTTTGTTACTGTTTATATTTGGGATCTATGGATGGTTCCAATTGAGCTGAAGAAAAAGATCGTAGTTCAATGTTTAACGTTTATAGAACTGATACACTTCAAAAACTAAGCGTACTGGTTCCCCATGCCTCCTGCCTCCATGGTCCCACCTCCTAAAGAGTTGGGTCTAGATTCTGGGTAACTGTGACTTGGTAGACCTGAGAGTAGCAGTTTTTACACATGGTAAGTAAATATGACTTATAAGGTCATCAATTTATTGGAACATGGAAGAAAGTTCTGAGGTTGGAAGCTATATCAATAACTTGCTCTCCTAATAGAAGAGCTCCATTGATTTAAACTCAGCTAAAACTAATTGTAAACATTACATACCGATTTACAAACTTGTGAAAGACTTAAAACATACTCATTTCCATAATTCTGTATAAATCAGCTTTTTTCTTTTAAACTACAAGTTTGTATCTTTTGACCACCTTCACCTGTCTTGCCTACCCCCCCCAGTCCCTTCTATGGGCCACCACCGGTCTATTCTCTGTTATCTGTAAGTTTTGCTTTTGGGGGTGGGGGTTGAGATTTGGTGTTTTCTAATTCCACCTACAATTGAGATCATATGGTATTTGTCTTTCTCTCTCTGGCTTGTTTCACCCACAAAACATAAGGACCTCAAGGTCCATCTGTGTTGTTAAAATGGTAGAATTTCCTTTTTTTTTTTTTTTGTTTTATGGTTAATTAATACTCCTGTGTGTGTGTGTGTGTCCCACATTTTCTTTATCTGTTCTCCTATCAATAAACACTTAGGTTGTTTCCATGTCTTGGCTATTGTAAATAATGCTGCCATGAACATGGAGGCGTAGATATCTTTTTGAGTCAGTGTTTTCATTTCTTTTGGATAAATACTCAGAAGTGGAATTGCATTCCACCAACAGCACACAGGGGCTCCCTTTTCTCCACATTCTTGCCAACACTTGTTATTTTTTGTCTTTTTCATACTAGCCATTATGACTGGTGTGCGGTGATATCTCATTTGTGGTTTTAACTTGCATTCTCTGATGAATAGTGACATTGAGCATCTTTTTGGGGACCTGTTGGCCATCTGTAGGTCTTCTTTAGAAAAATGTCTATTCAGATTCTCTGCCCATTCTTTAATCAGATTTTTTTTTTTTTTTTTTTTTTTTTTTTTTTTTTTTTTGCTATTTGAGTTGTATGAATCAGTTTATGTGATAATTTATGTTCAGTCAAGGTGGCATTGGCATTGTAAGTTCATCCTTTGAAGTCCTCCTTGGCTTGAAAGGCAAGGAGGCATAACTTGTTAGAGAATGTCCCATAATTTCTAGAACTCTTGAAGGTATAAAATGTAGATGTTTCATAACTTCAGTGTTCCTGACTTCTCAGGGAACCCTGTGAAAGCTTATTTGGAGACTCCGTGTATTATTCTGGGCTGGGGATAGCATGTCTAATGTGGGCGGAGGGACCTGGAAAGCTGTGTGGAAACTCCAGGCCTATTTCATCTGTGCTTGTTGATTGAAGGTAGCCTTTTTTTTTTTTTTTAAGAATTTTATTTATTTATTTGACAGACAGAGATCACAAGTAGGCAGAGAGGTAAGCAGAGAGAGAGGAAGGGAAGCAGGCTCCCTGCTGAGCAGAGACCCTGATGTGGGGCTCGATCCCAGGACCCTGAGATCATGACCTGAGCCAAAGGCAAAGGCTTTAACCCACTGAGCCACCCAGGTGCCCCAATTGAGGGTAGCCTTAAAATTATTTGTGAAGGTCACTCCTGGGTGGAATCCCTGATGGGGAGGAGGAGGAGTCTGTTCTGGCCACATGCTGCTTCACTCAGCGCGCTTCTCTCCTGACCTTCTCTACCCAGCCGTTGTATTGCGATTGTTGTTGACAATCATCAAAAACTCAATGAACTCTTTTCCACCTTCTTGTCTGTATTTGCCTAATGAAAACTATTGTTTGCCTCTTTTTTGGAATATTTTTTTCCCTTGGGTTCTGTTATACAGCTTCTTTCTCACATTTTCCCACTTTTC
This sequence comes from Mustela lutreola, assembly GCF_030435805.1. NCBI lineage: Eukaryota > Metazoa > Chordata > Mammalia > Carnivora > Mustelidae > Mustela > Mustela lutreola. The sequence continues at coordinate 167,863,342 of NC_081293.1, read as the reverse complement.
CAATGACTCCTCATTAAGTGAGCATTTACTTAATTCTAGGTGCTGCACACTTCCTGTTTCATCCTCATAATACTCCTGTGATCTAGGTGCTACCATTTCTATCTGTTTTACAGAGGAGCATCATGAGGCTCAAAGGATGCAATAATCTCAAATTCAAATAGAGCCAAGATCAAACTCAAGTTCTTCTGATTCTGAAGCTTGGGCACTAACACTTCTCCCATCTTCTACTCTCTGACTCTGAAATGTTTTTCTGAAGCTTCTTTTCTTGAGCTTCCGTTCTTGCTCCAAATTGGCATCTCTTAAACTTTTCTGGATCAAAAACCACTTTGAGAATGTGATGAAAGCTCTGGACTTACTTCTCAGGAAAATATGTATAGAAATAAATATCAACATATTTTATGCCCGTTGTGGGTTTGCTCTATAATCGGACCATGGCAAGAGATGCCAGTCTCCGTGTTTATTCAGGAGAACCCATCAGGCTGAGTAGCTTCAGCTAGCACCTCTCTGTGGTTATCTTTCCTACAAACTCATCTGGTACCCTGACTCACGTCCTCAAAGTGTCACCTTTGTTGTCTCATGTGAATTGGACAGGTAATTCCTTGTGGACTTCTGCCTATTTCATGCTGACCAAATTTGGCCCGAGGGGACCCCTGACTAGCTTTGTGCACCAGGGTTTCTAGTTCAGACCTTGTAGGAGCTAGACTAGCCAGAACCAGTACAGTTTGGAGGGTTGGGTGTTCACACTGCCAGGAGCAGTGTAGGTCAATGGAATAGGAGTTTATAGCTTAATGCCTCTTGTCCTTTAGATATACATTTCTGGAAAACATTCCATGTCCATCTCAGCATTGGCAGAATTGAGCCTCTGTGCCCATAGTGATAACCTCAGTAATACCTTTAAATGGGCTTTTCTTCTTCACTTGCTTCCCTGTCCCTGATCCCTTGGGATCACCTCCCAGAAAAACTGTATAGAAGTTCTTGCCTCAGACTTGGCTTTCAGGGCAACCCTATCCAAACTGAAATAACTCTCAAATTTACTTTTCTAGTCCTGACCTCCTCTTGGCATTCCCCTCCTATGTGTCAAGCTGCCTGGTACTTGAACTTCTGTGTGAATGGGGCCCTCATGCTTAGCACATTCCATTCATCAGAGGTTTCTTACAGTGGCTAGTGACATTCCGTAAGACAGTTCTTCAAGATAAAAACTCCAGTGTCATCCTTGACTCTTTCTTCTTCCTCATTCTCCTATCCTATTACAGATTATGTCCCAGGGGTTGGACCGTTAGCACATCTCCTGAAGGTCTCAGCCCCCATACTTTAACCCCACAGCCGTAGACCTGGTAGCCTAGGGAGGGACAATCATGGGTATCTCCACCAGAACAGCTTTGGAGCTGGTTTCACTTTCCCCTTCCTGTCTCCTTTCCAGTGTCTTCCATTCTCTTTGTCCAAATGACCTCTCTCATACACAAATCTGAAATGATCTTCTTGCTTTAAGTTACAGCACATGGAATAAAATTTAAATTACGTGGCCTGGCATAAAAACTCCTCTTGACCACAGCTATTTTCGGTCTCATCTGATGCCCTGTCTCTCCTGTTGAAGTTATTGTGTAGCCACGTTGAACGGGCTCGGGTGTTGGGACACTCAAGGCTCTTCACAGTGTCAGCGATCTGTGGTGCTGCTCCTTCTGCTTGACTGCCCCTCCCCCGCTCTTTGTCAGCCTGAGAAACTTGAAATCACCTTTCAAGAACTGGCTTAAAATAATACCTCAACAGAATTCTTATTTTTTTTCTTTATTTTAAAAAAAAAAAATTTTTATAAACATATATTTTTATTACCTCAACAGAATTCTTATTCCTGCCAAGCCTCAGTCTTTGCAGTTCCATACCCAGTTCACATTTCTCGGTGTCCTGACCATGCATTTTTACAATATGTACCCATCTTTATTTCCCTCAGTCTGCCCTGTGCTCCAGAAATGTGGGAGCCAACTCTGATTTATCTTGTCTTCCCAGTGCCCAGAAAGAGTGGCCACTTAGGTACACCAAACTTAACTGAATAGTACCGAGAACATCAAGAGAGAATTAGACATTGAGGAGAAGCACAAGGAAGGGGTGCCTGGGTGGCTCAGTCATTAAATGTCTGCCTTTGGCTCAGATCATGATCCCAGGGTCCTGGAATCGATGCCCACATCAGGCTCCTTGCTAAGTGGGGAGCCTGCTTCTCTCTCTCCCACTCTCCCTGCTCGTGTTTGCTCGCTCTCTGTCAAATAAATAAATAAAATTTTAAAAACTAAAAAAAAAAAAAAAAAAAAGCACAGGGAAGAGAGGATGATGGACTTAGGAAAGGATGTCTATCCACAGGCACTTGGGGAGAAGGTGGTGAAGAGTGATGAATGAAAACAGAGCTGGAATGTAAAGGGAAGATCAGCGTTGTGAGAAGAAAAAGCTGTGCAGATAGAGTGCAGGGAGAGGAGAACTGCCAGTGACAGAGACAGACACTCAGGCTCTGGGATGTTACTGTGGTTTACAAAAAATCCCACAGGTTATTAGTGCTCAGTTTCCTAAGTACTGTTATTCATACCAACTGCTCTACTCTCTGGATTAATTTAATATTGCAAATTATGCTTTAAGTTATTGTGTACATAAAGGCACCATAATGTACAAAGTAATGTGAAGCGATTTATTTATTTTTATTTATTTTTTAAAGATTTTATTTATTTATTTGACAGACAGAGATCACAAATAGGCAGAGAGGCAGGCAGAGAGAGAGAGGAGGAAGCAGGCTCCCCACGGAGCAGAGAGCCCAACGTGGGGCTCGATCCCAGAATCCCGGGATCATGACCCGAGCTGAAGGCAGAGGCTTTAACCCACTGAGCCACCCAGGCGCCCATGTGAAGCGATTTAAATTTAAATTTCTATTTTGAAGATATTTTGCAAATTGAAATTTGCCTTTTGAGAATCTTGAGGTCCTAGGCCTCTATCTCAGAAAGACTGTGGGGCATTGTTTTCTGAGTATTTGCTATTTTCCCCGATCTCAAAGCCAGAAAGGGAGCCCCAGAAGCAGTGGTATCTGCCTGCCAAAAAGTTGGAAACTCTCAAAAATTAAAAAAAACAAAAAACTGGACATGCTTCATCATCTAAATAACTTCAGAGGAAATAGATTTGATTTATAGTGTTAATTTCCCTTGCTAAACTATGGCAGACAAGTAGAAAAGATGAGAAGACTTTTTTTGATTTTAATATAGAAGATACACTGGAGAGATACCAGACCTATTATGCTGTCTGAAGTTTCTGAATTCCTACGAAAAAGGATTTCCCATAGTTCCAATAAAAGCAATTTTCCCCTATGAGTACAGTGTTCTTTTTCACTGTCCTGTAGACATAGAGATATAATATTCTGTTGTGCCACAATCTGGTAGTCTTATGAATCCTCTTCTTTTTTTTTTTTTTTTCCCATACTTTGCCAATAGTCTCGTCATGTTTTCTTCATAGAGTATAATTGCATGTATTTGTTCTCTATCATGTCTTCTGTTTATCTGGGTTGTTTTGCCAGGGGTTTCTCCTCTTAGACATTTCTTTTCTTTTTTTTCTTTTAAAGATTTTATTTATTTATCTGGCAGATAGGCATCACAAGTAGGCAGAGAAGCAGGCAGAGAGAGAGGGTGAAGCAGGCTCCCCACTGAGCAGAGAGCCCAGTGCGGGACTCCATCTGAGGACCCTGAGATCATGACCTGAGCTGAAGGCAGAGGCTTCACTGAGCCACCCAGGTGCCCTGCCTCTTAGACATTTCTCCTCTCTTTTCATGTCTGTATTATTGTCAGATTTTACTAGAGAAGTATCGGTAAATATTCTTCAAGTCAGTTGTTCTGGACATTCTTCCAGGATCTATAAGTCGTACATCAAACAAGGATACACAGACACACAACATACACACTAGAAATTCATTCTTTTCAGAGATCTTTTTAACTTAGATCTTATTTTTTTAATATGTGGCTTACCTGAATGTGATAGAAATTTGTATTTCTAGAGGAACTGAAAGCAATCAGAAGATAGAAAAGGAAAAGTGGAAAAATGATCTAAACACACTTTCTGGACTAAGTAAATAGTATTGATACATTGCAACTATAAGCCTAGGGATTATATGTTTTTTATTCTCTCTTGATGAAGTTCGATATAAGTTATTTCTCTGTGAGGCTATATGTGTCTGTGTGTGTGTGTGTCTGTGTTTCTGTGTTTCGTGTGTATACACATGCATGTGTATGTGTGCACACACACACCCACACATACCCACACACAAACTAGTTTCTCCCATTAGCTGGTAAGAGCTTCTAGACCATAAACTATCGCTGCAAATTGATTCTACATTCCCTCAAATATGACTTCTCATAAGCCAAGTCCTTTAAGAATACAACATTTCATATATTTCTCAGACTACATGTCAAATCAGTATCATGCAAACATAATACTTTAACTACTTTCTTAGAGCATGGTGTTGAGAGGAAAAAATTTAATATATCTGTGCTACATCTACATTAATGCAGTGGTGCAATATTGAAACTGCTTTTATCTGCCACATTTCTCAAATGAAAGCGGCAGCTAAATTTTATGGTAGTTCCACTGTGAACCTTGCACACAATCTTGCCTATGTGGATCCAGCCCTTTGGTGTTATTAAGGCCGTAGTCTTTATTCTGGATCTTAGACTTTAAAAGTTGCTACGGACATAAGCTGCCCATCATGTGGTCATGTCTACACCGTAAAATCTTTCCAGGGTGCACAGCAAATTCTTGGTAGAATTCATAAGCCTTTCAAGAAATCAGAGTAAAATTCTGCCTGGTATTTGCGAAGCAGGCAGCAGTGGAAACTGTGGTATACCTTGGCTCCCAAAGATACTGGACGTGAACTGAACGATAGTTCTTGAACGGTTCTGGAATAACCCACCACTGGTTGGCATCCCCTGTTATCTGCCTGTTTGTACTTCACACACAAGGAAAGCACAGATTCCACCATTTAAATGTATGATGGCTAGTAGTAAGCATTTTGAGGCAAATATGGTTTCTATTAGAGTTCAGTTCAATCTTGTGGAGTTTACCAGAGAAGAGGCCGCAGATAAACAACTTCCCGTATGAGTATGTTTAAATGGCTTAGAAAGGAATTATGTTTTAAATATCCTCATACTTCTTAATAAATGGAGCGTGCTGGAATCCTTGCTGTGATGCAGATAAACTCCTTGTATCACTCACAGTCAACAGTACCTTTTCTTGAGCTGTTCCAACGAAGGGAGTGACGTTCACTCTTGGCAAATCCCCCACGGAGTAACCTGAGCTCACAGGGGCCTCGCCACAGTACCAGTAATGACAGGATTCTGAGAGGATTTGAAACCCTATCTCAATAATTTTTTTTCTGTTTTTCAACATACATTCAAAGCAATACTTTGGCATTGTAATGCGATTCTTGACAGGGCTAAGGTAAATTCATCATGCTAAACTGAAATGTTTCTGGCAGATGTCTACTCTGTAACAATCAAATTGTGTGTACTGTGATATATGACAACCACAGTGCTACTTCTGGTTGTAAAACTTACAAGTGGAGTATTTTATTCATGCAAACTTGGAATGTAATTATGCAATGTATTATCCCACGGTGTTTTTTCATTCAAAAAAACTTTTGAAGACAATCTGCCAACTTCCAAATAATGGGGATATTTTAGTGCCTGTAGAAAGAATGGAACTTTTTCATCACAAAGATGTGCGGCATTTTGATGCTTTGATGGGATGTAAAATCATATACTTGTTGAAATTTTAAAAAGCATACAAGCAAAGTGTTTACTCTTCTTAAATATTAACTTTGTTCCCCATGGAAATAGTCGGTTGTTCAAGGCAGATGCTCTTCTTTAAAGAAGAAAGGATTGCCATGCCAATGTTATGTATCAAAATAGTTTAAAAATACATGTTTGGGGATAGCCGCTACTTAATTATATGTATAACACATCCCCTGCTGTATCATGTATCATATTTTAAGTCAAAGAACCTAAAGTTTTGTTTAAAGGAAAATGTAATCCAAATGAATGTCAGCTCTGACTTTGATGATGCATGGAAATCCTAGCACCTGACTCCTCTTTTTTTTGACACGATCTCTGAAAACAAACCCCCACCCCAGGAACTGGAATAGACAAGATTTTAAGAATCTGGCAAATCTAAGTTTTTATATTATGGTTTGGATTCCCTTTGCCTTGTCCTTCACACTTTCAACAATTAACAAATATTCTGATGAATGGATAAAAGCCCTTGGTTCGTTTTTTAGGATATAGTTGCCGGATACAAATCACCGTAGCGTCTGGGCAACTTCACTGTCCTTCCCTTAAAGTATCAGCTTGAACCCGAGTGGCTTCCTTTTGCCCTGGTGGCTCCCTCCTCCCTGACTATTATTAGTAAGCACCTATATTTTAAAGAGCTCCTTAAAATTTAATTAGTATTTTCAATGTGAATTTAAATATTTACATTTTGATGTGATTACTTTTTAAGAAAACAGTCAAATTCTATGATCCTTTTTCTATTTTTTGTGGGGTTTTTTGTGAAGCAAAAAATAGTTAAAGGAGGTTTGGGGGTATTTTTGGTTTTTTGTCCTTTTTTTTTTTTTTTAAGAGGGAAACATAATGTGTGATGCACAGAACTTAAGACAAATTAGCCAACCTCTGGGGGCCAGTAAACACCCTCCCAGACTAACACAAAACTTGGAAGCTGCCCAATTGAACATTTGAATCAGGTTGTGCCAAAAGACAAAGGCCAGCAAGAATATAACTTTGGAAGATTTACTCGCTAATTTTAGAGCTGCTGGAGGCCCACCAAAGAGATTTGGGTCATGCATTACCTAAGACTTATGATGGGACGCAGACTTACTCATTAGGGCAATTAAAGAATGACTCATTTAACTAACCATTAGTAAGCAGTAACTGGGTAGTGATCAGTTTAGCTAAAAATGATCAAACTGTTGTGTGTATAGTCAAGTGGAAATTGTCCTCTCTTTCAGTGGTTATGCTTATAATCATCATCCAGTGTGTTGTGGAAATACACATGTGATTCTGCTCATTGTTATTCATGCTACACACACACACACACACACACACGTGTTATTTATTCATTCATGTATTAATTTAACAAGTATATGAATGAACACCTCTTACCTGCCGGGAACACTGGAGATCTTTGTCCGTGTCTCCTTACTCCTGTTTTCCTCGTACTTCTTCCCTGCACCTAACCCCGCCGGCTACATGCGTTAACATCCATATGGTATTTTTCTCACTGGTTCACCACCAGAACACCAGGTATGCTACCATTCCTACCATGTAAACCCTAAATGGATTTCTAATATGGGTGACACTGTTGATAAGCACTTTCAGACCCATTATCTCACTGACTGAAAACATGACATTTGTGACCTTAAACATTAATGGACTTGAAAACTTCTGTGAACTTGACTTTTGTACAACATTCATGCAGTTGGTTTTGTATGCAAGCACTGGGCACATGTAACATGTCTATTCTCCAAGGATAATCTTTCAGTTCTCTTCCAGAAATGTCCCTCCTCAGTCCCTCCTCTATCCCCATCTGTTCCTACAGCTAGTGCCTTAGTTCAGGCTCTCACCATCTTTTGTGTAAGTGAATACAGTCTTTTAACTGTCTACCTAAATTCATCTTCAGTCCCCTCTCATCTGTCACTCACTGCCACCCCAATAAAATTATATTAAAATACAAATTTGATCCTGTTTCTTGGATTACAATCCTCAGAAAGCTTCATGTTGCCTACAGGTTTGCGTTCAGAAACCTTCACCAAAGCCTTTATGGTGCTACCTCTTGGGCTCAGTTGTTGTTCTTGGCTCACCTGTACTCTGTCCTTTTAATATTATCGCAACTTGAGAATGAACAGATAACTGTTTACTCTTTCTCCAATCCTGGTTTCAATAATCCCTCCTTTGGGAAACCTTCCTGGCTCTTCCAGAGACCCTTAGTCACTCCTACTCTCTACTCCTGAAGCAATTCTACCTGTCTCTTAACTCTTGAATTCTATCAATTTAATGTGCGTTCTCTAGGAACTCATTAATAGACACCTTGCTGTCCCTACTCACAGTCCTGGGTCTGGCACACACAGGTGACCAGTAAATGCTCCTTGACTAATTGGGTAAATATCTGAAGTACCAATTAAAATGTTGCCATTTACCAATCTAGTGTTGAACTAGACAACTAAGGCTGATGTTGGACCTACTTTAACTTAGAAGTTAAAGTATCCAACTCTGAAGGCATACAGATTGCAAATTAAGTTGTTTTATTATCTTTGTTGACATTCTTATGGCGTCTCTAAGACCTTTCTGGAGGGACTGATTTCCAGGCTAAGATTTCTATTGTGGGTCTGCTTACATTGATAATGATGTTGAGTCATTCCAGGATGTATGGAACAAAGTTAAACCTCATCATCTGTTGGGATCCTAGAGCTCTAAAAACTCTATCGTAGATTTTGGATCACTCACGGTAATGATTCCCTCTTTCTTTCCCTGTTCCCCTGCCAGCTTGTTATAGTATCGGATGTTAGCATAAAGGTGTGTAATCATCAAACCTGAAATTGCTAAGTTAATTTGTGGAGTGTCTAGTGTGGTTCTTGTGATACTAGATTTGACTGTCAATGCTAAAGAGACAAACATCTAAGAAACCATCAGAGTTTACATTATTTTGATAAATCTGAGAAATACATGATAACAAGATTGGATTCAGACAACATGTGCATTTGCACACACACAGTCTTGCTACTTCATTAGAGGACTGGTAGAAAACAGATGGCTCACTCAAAGGCCTTAATTAAAGAGCACTTAATAAAAGGGACTGTTCACAGAGGAAGAATCAGTTGTAAGGTAACTAACAGAGGAATCTGAAGTGACAGAAACTAGCCACAGTGGGAGACGTTACTTCCCCATGCCTGAAGGGGCAGAATCAGGAAGAAGGATGACTACATAGCAGCACTTTATGTCTGGGAATGGAGTTGTAAAGGTCATTACCTGGAATACCTTGACCTCTCTCTCCTCCCACCTTCTGATTGCCCATCAGTGCTTGCCATCCACCAAAGCCAACTAGAAACCAGAAAGCAAGGGAGCCTGGCACAAAGGCAGAGACAGAGAACAGACCTAGAGAGAATGGAGATGGAGAATGACCAGCAAACAGTTCATGAAGAACATCTAACTCCTGATTCCTTATCCATCAAGGAAAAAAAAAAAAATTAATGAGTAGGCACAAGGTAGCAGAATACTGTGGATTGACAGACTTTGGGTCAATGCATGTAATGCGAGTTAAGTAGTACAGTGGCTGTGATTTTCAGTCTCTGGGAGAACCCACGCTAGGACACCACGCCAGGTGACAAAGATGGGAGACAGGAGTAAGGCTGGTGAGACTTCAGATCCCCATATCCTCAAGCCAGCTTCAAGCAGAGCAGTTGTGATTGAGTCTATTATATTAAATTACATGTAAAATTTCTTAAGCAAAATACTGTTGTAATAGCAAGATCTGGGAGATCAGGTTTCCTGGGTCTAACGGAACTACTTTAGAAAATGAGCTTAAGCAATCCGTTGTTTTATCTGCAAAATGGAAGGAAAAAATGCATATCCTACATGAATCACAGGGTTGCAAAGATCAAATGGGAAAGTAGAAATGGCTTCCTTGTGAAAAGCTAAACAAGTGCTACAAATGTCAGGCCCTACCACTTTTGGATAGTATCTTACAAAGCTGGACCCCGCGTATATGCTTGCAATCATCACATCCGTGCTCTTGACTATCTTGCCTCTACACATGGAGCACTTCACTCGACTCCAACTTAAACAGCACATACAAAGAAAAGATAAGCAGTAAGAAAATCCAAATGTGTTGGCAATATCACTGCATGTTAACAAGAAAGAACCAGGTTCACATTGAACTCCGTTTTCGTGGTGCATAACTCTCCTATCCATAGGTCCTATTAACTTCAAAGGGAGCTCCGTGCATGTAAATGATTATATTTATTGGATGCGCCAACTCCTTCTTATCCTCTGGGCACAATTAGAAATATCATAGAAAAATGAATGTTAGAGACTTGGATCCATATTTGATATTCTATGGGAAATTTCCCATAGTTACAGATGTTAAAAATCCTGCCCAATGGTCCAGTTATGAATGTGTACTATTTCTGCTTCTATCATCTTTGGAATTATTTTTACTCTCGTTTTAGAATATTTTTTTACATTAAAGGAAAAAATGTTCTCTTTAGGTCCAGATCAGCCCGTGATAAAATCTTGGCTTATACAACTTGGTACAGTGATAAAAATTTGGACTGCATGGCCCTGCTCTTTCGGGAACCATTAGTGCTTCCCAGAGAGTCTATCATTAATACTTAACAACAGTCCTCTTCCTACTTCAAGTTCACTCTGGGAACTGTTGGTTGGGTCAGTGTCTGGGAACTAAATTCCTGGATGCCTAGTTTAATATTAGATCCCCTAAACTATGCTGTAATTTCAGGATTTGTTGTAAATTCAGGCCATTATTAATATCCTTAGTAGGTAGCTGTAAACTCAGATTTTCTCCAGTTGAAATTGCCACAGTCAATTAGAACAGATGGTCTAGGTGTATGAAGAGCTGCACTTTTCACACCTACTTGCTATTTGTTCTTTAAATTCAGAACAAATGAAGGTGCACCTGGCTGGCTCAGTTGGTGGAGTGTGCAACCACTGACCTCTGGGTTGTGAGTTCGAGCCTCATGTTAGGTGTAGAGATTACTTACAAATAAAAATCTTAGATAAAAATAAGTAAATTCTGGGGTGCCTGGGTGGCCTCCGCCTTTGGCTTACGTCATGACCCCGGGGTCCTGGGATCGAGCCCGTATCAGGCTCTCTGCTCAAGCAGGGAGCCTGCTTCCTCCTCTCTCTCTGCCTGCCTCTCTGTCTACTTGTGATTTCTGTCTGTCAAATAAATAAATAAAATCTGAAAAAAAAAAAAAAAGTAAATTCAGTCGTCTAATGGTTCTTGGTGGAGGTGTGTCTGGAACTCATTCTGAGAATGACTTCTGTCCTCGCCCAGATTCTTTAGTGAACGTGAGAGCCTTGGAAGTGGTACAGATATGACTCCTTGGCCATATAGATTATTATACATTCTGTACTGTACAACAGTATGTGTGTTAGACAGCCAAGAGGGCAGGTTAAGTCTTTACCTGTACAGTTCTTTAAAGTGACAAAGGAGGGACAAAAGTGGAAGAATCCCCTCAAATCAAATATTGAGAACGCTGATGAAAGAGAAGATGTGTTCTATGAAAAGATGAAAACCTTTACTGGAAATGTACCCGCATGAAGGGTGGGGTGACAGATACAGAGACTTATATGATATTGTGAGAAGCAATCTGATTTATGAGAAGAGTCATTCTAAGTAGTTTTACGGACAAATAAGACCATATCCACAAAGTAATTTGGATCCACTGTGAATTATTCGTATGAAGTAAGCAAGCAAAGGGAGTCTAATTTTAGTAAATATTGATAGAGCAAAACAATCCAAAGTATATATAACAATCATATTTCTAGTGAAAATGTGTGTAAGTGGGTTTATTTTGAAAGGAAAAGTCCTACTCCCAGTGTCATAACCAATTAAATTCTCCAGGTAATGACCCCATTTGCATAGTGAGCGGAACCCACAAGTGGGAATTTTAATGGGCACACCACCTGAGTACAGTAATTGAGAGTGACACAACTTGAACTAGTTTTGTGCTTACCCCACTGAAAATTCTACTCATATTATTTTTAATGTCAAGCTACAAGTCAAATTTCAAGATGATGGATTTGTTCTTTTTTAAGCACCGAGTTTGAGTAAAAGAAATGCTTTAATTCTGTTATGCATTGCATATCTTTGCTTTAACTAATCTGTAGTTCTGATTCTCACCATTGCTTCATTTTCTTCAGTGATTGGAATTTAATTTTATTCATTAATTTGTGAATAATTAGATAAAAAAAAATAATGTCCTCAGCAGCCAAATTGCTTTTGGATTGCTATTTAATGTACTTTTACCAGGATATGTATTCTCGTTAAACCGGGATAATAGTTTACTAAAATGTAATTGTGTAAATATGCCCAATTATTCTTTCTGATGATCTAAGAAAATCTAATAGAATATGCATTCGTGAGTATTTCCCTCCGCCTCTGCCTCAACACCAAGAAAACGCCTCTCCTGCAGAGCTGATCACAGATGCCTTGTCATCTGAAGGTGTTACTTCTAAAAGATACTCTCCTTATCTCTCAGGCACTATTCATGTCCTTGAAAGAACTGAGCATTCTGATGGAGGGATCATATGACGTCCACATCAAATTATATAATAAAGGTGATCTCCAGACTCTAAGAGTCAGACACACATGACGAACTGCGCTTTCTAGGTTTTGAGATGACATTTAAAAACTTCTTTTGTTTCACTCTAAGATTGCTTGAGATCCTAACTATTTGTAGGTGTTTGACACCACTCGGCCACATCTGTAATTGGCATTGCATCCAGCAGACAGGCTCTGTACATCTTTACACTGCAACCTACCAAGTTAAGAAATGTATTGGTTCAATATAAAACAGCAGGCTGTTTTTAGACATAGTTACTAGTGCACAAGCTTTAATATGGCTTGGCTTCATCCTATAATGAGATCTTTTGGTTCCCTGCTCAACAGGCTTTTATTCCTTTGCAAAAGGCTATGAACTATGTCAAGTGGATCAGCTGCTTTTGTACACCCTCTTTCTTGGCTTTGGAACGTAATTCTTTTGCTTCTACCCCTTTATGCATCAGACAGAACTTAAGAACCTTTTCAGTTTTTCAAGCTAAACTTAGAATTTGTTTGAATTTGCTTTTTACTATTTTCCTAATAATTATATTCTCAACCGAACCTCACACAAAGACCTGCCTGGAAGCGAGCACTTAATTGCAAAGCTACACTTTGTCTTTAACACACGTTATCTATACCCCATGTCGGTAACGTGTCAAAGGATGGTTATGTACCCGTGATTTCTTCCCGGTCCCCTCACAACTGAAAGCAGCACTCCGTTTCAGCAAGCGCCCAGGTGAGGGCCCGAGGGCATCAATAACAGACACACAGTGGAACCTGAACTAGTGGCCCGAGTTCAGTAGGAAGGCAGGAAACCACTCCCGTTGACATTTGGCAGCTTGGGAGTATCGGGGTAGCCCCCGTGGCCGTTGTCCCACCATTGTCCCCCCTTTGATGAAGAAGAGGCTGCTGCAGGTTTCTGCTTGCCTCGAGATCCTGCTTCCTACCTAGGTGAGGCGCGGCTGTGCTCATAATCCTTTTCATTACTCACTCTGTCACTGCCTAGTGACACCATTAAAATGTGAATATTTACATGATGTTTTGATTTGCAGCCCTTTCCCGGTTGAGGAAGCAATCATTGTTGGGCATTTTGAGAGGCAAAAATTTGTGCTGGGTTTAGTCACTACTGATCATTTTTGCCAAAACCACCCTCCACTGGAGGGCTGCGTCCTTGGAGTGTTTTCCGCGCTCCACACCCACTTCTGCAAATCTCTAATACTAAATAAGCAAGTAAATACAGGCCGTTTTCTCATGAGAGGTGGCAAACTCCTTGCTTGGGTTGAAACTACGTGAGGGTCCTGACTCCTTACTGAGGTACCCTGAGAAAACAGACACTGGAAATTTACTAGTGACAGGGGGGCATGGAGAAGGGTTAAAGAGACTCCTTTGTTTAAAAAAAAAAAAAGCTTGATCCAAAAGTGTAAACAGTAAGTGTGTAGTAAGCCCTATCAATATGTTAACCAGTCTTTAAAACAAAAATGGTAAGCTTTAGGGGTGCCTGGGTCGCTCAGTTGGTTAAGTGTCTGTCTTTGGCTCAGGTCATGATCAGGGTCCTGGGATCAAGTGCCCCATTGCATCAGGCTCCCTGCTCAGTGGGGAGCCTCCTTCTCCCTCTCCCTTTGCCCCTGCCCCTGCTGGTGTGTGTGCTACTCTCTGTCACATAAATAAATAAAATCTTTTAAAAAAATGGTATGCTTTACTATGTTAGTGTGAAAGGAAAAGAAAAATGGATAGTGTATTATTTGATGAAATTTTATCTTGCCTGTCAGATTAGATGTAATAAACCTACGGGCTTACAAATCACAAGTAATTGGAAAGGGCATAAAGGTCTTGAATAATTTGAAAAATAACCTCATTAATAAATAAACTTATTCATTAGGTGGTTGGGTAAATCGAAGCATTTAATCCAGAATTCCAGAAGGCAAGCCACAGACTCAGGATTCCAGTCTTATTTATGGTAGGCAGTGACTTTGACATTTATAACATTAGAATCTAGGGCACTGATAGAGGTTGTATGGATAAAGAATGAAAAGTTATTACATAAGGTTGCCTTGGTTACTCCTTGAACTGTTCAGAGAAACCCTACTTTAGGTTAGGAAAAAGGATACAGTTTATAGACTATAAGAATGCAAAAATCCGATTCTATTCCTAAGTAAAAAGCCTTCTAGCTCAAGTGCTGGGGGGGTGGTTAAATAGTAACTATAAAATGCTACCTCCTACTTAAAAATCGCACTACTAAATACCCTAGATGAAAATACTGATGATTTAACTTTTGGATGAAATTAATTAACTCTAATACCTGATTTCATAGGTTTTTTTTGTGTTTAATCTCACTATACATATTAAAATGAACTTTGTTTCCATTTACTTCTTTTGGAATTATCTCCTAACTTCTAAAAACCGTTTATTTAAGACCATGTTTTAAAATCATATGTTAACTATGATCTGCAGTATAAACGGATCTGAATCTTTCATAGTTTATTTAGGAGCATGAGTCATGTAATTTACATAAGGAAATTAGGAAATCTTCAGAAAGGGAAGTAACAAGATAAAAGCCTCAAGTTTTAAATGACAGTCAAATTCATTCAAATATCAATGTATCAATTAGGTAGAAAATATGCTAAAGCACAAGAGATAACTTTTTTTTTTATTTCAAAATAATGTATTCAGGATAATACAGGTCCAGTTTAAAAATATTAAAGGTTTAGTTTCCACATTTAAAAAGAGACCAAATCTGTAACTGTAAACTCTAGCACTTAGTCATGACGGCCATATATTCAACAAAACATTTTACATACAGAAATTCTAACATATACTGAAACTATTTTCACATTTTCCTACTTTGGTTTTTTATTTTTCCTCATTTTTTAAAACCATACAAATACTTTATGGAATGACTAGAGTAGACAATAGAGGAAAAGTACTGTGAATATAAATATGAAAAAAAATTCTGCTATCAATTAATGTTCTCTGTTACGGAGAAACATTCCTTCAAAAGTGCTAATATTTTCCTTGCAAATAGTGGCAGAATATATTTAAATATTAGATAAACCACTTGGTTGAAAAATCTTGCAAGATAAAAAGTGACACATCTTAACAATTCCAGGTCATTAAAAGGCTAATTTATATGTCAATACACAGATGATATTCCTCTATCCTAGTAGATACGCATAACTGAGTATACGTAAATATTCAGATTCTGGCTACTATGAAATAGTACAAAGATGTTCTTATATTTACTGTAACAAAAACTCTTTAGACAACAGAAAGATAGCGGTTTTCTATAATTCTATTTAAACCTGACAACTTAAAGGGTATGTGTGTGTATACACACACATAGCAGTGAAAAGGGGATTCAGAAGTTTGATTTTTTTTTTTTTTTTTTTTTTTTTTTTGCTTTAAGTCCTTTAAGTAATGATAGAAGTAGAAGCTAGGTTTTTGTCTCAAAGGAAAAACCAGAGGTGACATTCCTGCGCTTTAGGTTTAAAACCTTTCTTAAAAGGCTAGCCTTGCTATGTACTTGTTTTCACTATCAAGTTGAATTTCAGCTGGAAGAATTAAAAAAGAACTATTAATCCAAAACTTAGTATCCTTCCAGAATTTCTACAAGGAATTACATTAAATCAAACCAAACTACAGTTCTGGGAAGATCAGACTTAGTAGGAGAGCACACAGTATGGAAATTTACCCCCACCTTCATCTGGGCTACACAAAGTGTGTCTTACAAACTATATACTTCAGTCAATTATGAGACTATTTCTTTACACTGCCGCATCTTGATAACCTGCAGTGTTGGTTTCGTTTGACACAAAATTGCAGTACTAAATAAAATTTGGTCACAGTAGCAGATGTCCAGTTTCCCACTGTATTGGAAGGAAGGGTTTACATTTAAGGTGAGCCCTGTTTATAAACATTGTGTACAAAGCAAAACAACCTCCCCCTCCTGCAAAAGACTGAAAGCTCTCAAACCCTCCTCGCAAAACAAAAACAAAAACAAAAACAAAAACAAACCCAAACAACCACTTTTGATCAAAATCAAAATCAGAATACTGAGATTTTAATATTTTTTAAAAATCACCTAATTTAAATGCATTTTGTCAAAAAGTATTCCACATTCTTAATAAAATAGAGCTATTTTAATAAAGCATTATATTCTTATCAAAACTTTATCATAACATTTAAATGATGTGTAAAAAATTGCATACTTTTCATTAATTTAAATTTTATAGGCTTTAATAAAAAGCTGTATTCCTGCAACTAAAGAAAATACATACTTAAGGCATTTTTCTTTTAACGGCTTAAGGGCACACACAGTTCAGGCTCCCCACCTAAAACTTGGTCTTCCTATATCTGATTTCATCCAAGCCATGGATGGATCACTCATCCTAAAAGTCCTCCTCAAATGCCCCCTTGTCGTTGAAGCTGTGTGCCTATGCCGGTAGACAAGAGCTAGTCTCTTCTATGTACTCCTAGAGCCTTTTTAGCCTCTCTCTCGCATCATCCGCACTTCAGTATGCCTTAAGGACTGGTGTGTACTTGACAGGTGTCTTTCCTCTACTAAACTGTATAGTGCTCTGGCTGGGAGTTGAGTGGCATCCGTCTTTGCATCTGAGAGGCCGTTACACACAGCCAGGGCTTAGTGTCTGACGAACGAGGGGAGAAAGTGAGAACCCAGCACAGAGCTGAACACTGGGTGCCCAAATATGGTGTGGGTTTTTCTCCCAAAGTTCACTTTAAAAGAAGGAATGCTTACTTGGAACCATGAACAGATAAACATCAAAAATATAAACTGTCTGGTTTAAATACAGAGAAATAATACACTTGGAGCAAGAAGCTCTTAAGAATGGTTAAAAGCAACAGAAACATGCATAAAAAGGAGACATTTAGCTTTTTTTTTTGGTCAAAATGTCCCTCAGTCATTGTAACTTATTTAGTTTAGAAGTAGTTAAAATTTCACATATTAAAACATGTAGACTCGGTTAGAGAGAAAAGGCTTTCAGAGATTACTTAAAATAATGAGTTAACAGTGCAAATACTGGGTTGCTTCATGAGACTCTCACCATGTGATTTTCTGCCCCCTTCAAAGAAAAATTGTAAAACCTCCAGTTTTAACACAAACAGAAGATAAATACCTATGAAGGAAAACAAATGCCACAGCATTCCATACAGATTTCCAAGCAGTCCGATGATTCACAACAGGCATCCATGATGCCACAGTCCATGTCACAAGGGCAGTTACAGTCGTCCCCCATCTCGTCTCCACAGCAACAGCAGCAGGCTTCGGAGGTGCAGATGCCACAGGAAGCCTGGCCCAGGACAATATTGCAGAGGGTGAGGAATTCACAGAACAAGCAGGCCAGGATACAGTGGACACAGCAATCTTCATTTTCAGTTGGGAAGAGACCATGTAGTGAGGGGGGAAAAAAATGAACACAAATAGAGAAATCATCAATGGACTGAATGATAAGAATTGATCAAAATAATCCAAAACCCCATGACATGCAGTCTCAGAAGCCTTCCCGTGGGCTGGAAGCTCACAAAGAAGCTTAAATTTTAGAAGAGCCGTCTTTAGAAGTCGATATTGCATTCAGAAAACAACCAACCAACCGAAAAGCTGGTGGTGGGGTGTGGGACCAGATGTATGCATGTGGGGGAAATTTTGTTATTCTCACACAGCGTACAGTGGTCTTAGTCCTCGGTTCTACTGCTCTGTGCCTCTCCCCCATCTTCCCTACATCCTGTTGCTCTCCATCACACGGGCTAAACACTTCTGTGACCTCGCAGTCCTTTAGAAATAGACATTTTACTGCACCACCCACCTGCTCCCAAACTGGAAGAAAAAATATTCAGTACGATGCATTCAGTAGATTACTGAGCTTTTCCAGGATTATACTGTCATCATGGTTTGTAAGACAACTGTTATCAAGAGCTAGATGTATTATCCTATGAAGAAAATAGTTACCTTTCAGAAAGCCAGTTCTGTTCAATATGCCTTCACAGAGATATGAGTACTAACTAGTTCTAACACTTGTGACCTTAACTTTCTACTTCACTGGGAACGCTGCTATTTCAAGGCTGAAAGGGGAATCTACAAAAACTCACTTGACGTTGAAGAACCTTTAACCGAGTATTCTTAAAGCCCTAAGAATCTTCGTGAACATAAGATTCTTTATATATTAATCACAGAATACCTCATACACAGAACTATCCGTGTTGGATCTATCAGCTTCAAGGGAGGAAAGAATGGCCATTCCACCCAGCCTGAGAAGGACAGGCTTACATCTTTGAAGTCTCCTTTGGTCACTTCCTCTTCCACAATATAATCAATGTCTTGAATTTTGACTACATCTTTCCTTTACTTTGCACTATACTTTTCCCGACAGTGAATGTGGACACGTCCCTCAGTAAGCTCTCAGAAAGGATAAAGGTACCTTCCGGATTCCTGTGAGTAGCATTTTTTTGCTCAGTACTGTGTATTTCCCCTCCAGGATCATGTTGCTAAGTTCACTTATTTTCCAGGTGTAGAGTACCCCAATTGATTAAATATACCATCATTAATTTATCCATACTATTTATGAATATATTCGTCATATCCAATGTTTTTGCTATTCCAGACATTACTGTTTGGAATAGTTTTGTGCAAGTGTCTTAGAGCTCCCATGCTAGGTCACTGGCAGAGCTCTGGGCTCATAGGATATGCAAACTTGTTTCCAAAAACACTGCTTGCTCCAAAATTTACTCCCCCAAACCAAGCTTAAGAATGCTCCATATCTCCATCTTCATCAGTCTTGGAGACTGTCCTGCCTTCATTAATGCCAGTTAGCTGAGTTCGAAAGGGCATCTCATGGTGGTTTCACTTCGCATTTATATCTTCACTAGTAAGTCTAGACATCTTTTTGTGTTTCCTCTTCTTTAAAACGGGTGTTCAGGCATTCAAGTTCCCCCTCATTTTTCTAATCAAGTTACTTGTTTTTTTCTTACTGATTTGTAGATATTTAAGATACCAGTCCTTTCTCAAAAATGACTATCTGCTCTCAGTATGTGGCTTTTTTAAGGTAAAGATAAAACAAGAGACAGATGAGTTAATTTTTAGACCTTGAGAGTTTAAAGTACTAAAGAGAAATCTGAATCAAATCTTACAGTTAGCTAAAGGTATGGGATTGATTCCATGGCTGAGGAGGCCTTAATAAGATTTGGTAGCAGAATGAAATAAAAAGTTTTTAATGCCTGATTCAAAAGAAGGGAGCCCAGCCATGCCTACATAGAGAAAAGAGGAAGAAACCAATAATCAGGAGGGGAGAGACTGAATGTAATTGTTAAGAAATCAAGAGCCTGCAGGATAAAAAGGGACAGGAGTGACATTCCAAACTAAACAGTTAATTACCACTCGGAGGACCTATCTATTCCCTGGAAATCAAAAGCTCTTCCAGATTTTAGACAAGACAGTTGTCATACAGAAATGAGAAGCCCTACACCCAGAGTACGATTTGTCCAAGCTCCTACTTTAAGCCAACCAGATTCACAAATTAAAGTCTATTAAACTATTTTTAGTAAACAAAATGGAAAAGTTCTTAGCTGCCAAGAGATCAAACACTCCTTTTTAGACTATCTTCTATAACAAAATGTGATTTTCCCCCCCAAATGTAGTTTCTATAGCTAATAGTTATGACTGATTGTTTTTCATAGAATGGAAAGCCTAGTGTTAATGAAGGAAAATTATTTATTTGCTGTTTTCAGAATTAAGAAATATGTTTTTTAGGAGAGAGATGTTTTCATCACTATTTCATTTTTTTAAACGATATATTTTTAAGAGAGAGCACGCACAAGCAGGGGCGAGGGGTAGAGGGAGAAGCAGACTCCCCACTGAGCAGGGAGCCTGATGGGGGACCTGATTCCAGGACCATGACCTGAGCTGAAGGTAGATGCTTAACCATCTGAGCCAGCCAGGCACCCACACCATTTCATTTTTTAAAAAACTATTTTAGATACTTACTTTGTACTAAACTCTGTGTAAGGCTCTTTCCAAATATGAATTCCCTTAATTCTAATAATATTTTCAAGAAGCAATACTGGTATGATCCCCATTTTACCAATATAGACTTAGAGGAATTTTAGAAAATTTGCCCCGAGTCCTAGAGGCCGGCAGCAGAGTCAGAGTGAGAAGCCACGCGCCTCGCCGGAATGGGCCAGCCTCGAGTCCAGCATGCTGGGCTGACCACAGGGGTGGAGCACTCAGTTCATCTTCCTTGGGGGAAGATCAGTTATAAATCCAAAACTTTCTGATTTGTCTTGATCTGTTTTTAGCCTTGATTCATGTTCCTTTCCTTTCTAAAGATGAGTCTGAGTCTCACTTTTAATGAAGTAGTAAAGGCTATAACCCTCAACGAGAGCAAAGTTGATGAGTAGGAGACCTGATAAGCAGCTGGTCACGCTGTGGAGATAGACAGGAGACAGTAGGCAGCCGAGAGAGAGCATGTCTCAGAAGAAACAAATCTGTCAATTTAAAGGATAAAAGTTCAGGTCCGTCCTTACCTGCACAAAAGCAGTGAACGGATGACACAGGAATTCTGGTCAAACACAGTCATGACACAGGTCTCAAAAGAAGAAGTTCTTTATGTAAATACTAAAACTTACACAGACACAAAAAAGACATTATCTTAAAACACAGGTTCCACATCATTTACTTGGAAACCACTCTGGGCTACTCTGAAAAACCTATCAATTCAAGGACACCTAAAAAAAGCCACAAACCAAAATACAGTTCAGAGAGAACAGTGATACTAACCAAGGTGCATCTGTACAGACGGGGACCACAGACACAGTCATTATCTGTCCTTTAGAAGTAAAGAACTACCTAGGTATGACGACAACAAGGAGATCCCTAAATGCTCTCCGATCAATTTATTTTTCTTTTTAGTTGTGCTCTAGAAAGGGCAGTTGAATCACATGGTGACCTGAGGTAAGGAAGAGTTTGTAAGGCCAAAGAGCTGACAGCTTCTGCCACGGGTCACCCCACCCCCTTCAGGGGAATCAACAATCACAAACAGCATTACCATGCTGGTTTTATTTGAAGCAGAGAGGATTAGAAGTATTAGCCAACTAAGAAGACGAAAGAAGATGAGTCCTCTGCACTGATGTAGTTCACAGTCAGGAATAATTATTTTTTCCCCCTGTTCTTGAGGCTTTTCATTTTTCTGGTTTTATTCAGTCATATTTGCAGTTTTTGCCAAAAGTATTTAACCTCTGAGAAGCCAACTAGGTTCTGGGAAGGATGCCTGTCTCAGATTGGGCCAAGCAAGAATTGCACAATTCAGTGTATTCCTGAGAGGGGAGCTCGGCGCAAGACTGACAGCTACTGTAAACTGAGGAAAACAAAGGAACACACCAGCAGCCGCAAGAAGCCCTAAAAAGAAAGCTTTAGCACAACGTTTGAATGAAAGAAACCAAAACCGTTATGAATGACTGCAGACAACAAACCCAAACAAAATCTTGTGAGTCCTGTGAAAGGTCATCGATCTGGAAAGCATCGAGCTATCCCATGCCATGAAGGTAGCACCAGAAACCCAGATAACCAGCATCCTTAGAGGACTGGTGGAAGCCTCTGTGACTGGTCCAACGGCCTTGGTTCTGTTTAAGAAGAGACTAGAGGCTCATTTTTAGAAGAACACATTAGTTTAATAAAGAAATGATCCCAAATTGATTGACTCAATCCTCTGTGACCCAAAGTGCTTATGTCAGATTGATTGACCCAATCCTATGTGACCTAAAGTGCTAAGAAAATATGAGGGAAGCAGACTTAAGAGCCATCAGAAAACCATGTGCACCCTCAACTCTGCTCTGTTCTAAGGGAGCCTCTTAAATTTCTTTCGTTTTCTTTTTTTTAAGATATGCTATGACAGGTGCTCTGAATTTCTTGGAACAGAGACCCCAAGCAGCAGAGTACTGGGAAGCACAGAGCAACGAATTCTGAGAATAACCCACAAACCATTTCTGAGTGCACGCAGATTTGTATATGTTTTATCTCGACTCATCTCTAATATCATTTCCTATGACTTACACACTTGAAACGACTTTCTTCATCAGGTCCCCAACAAGCAAACTGTATACGGAGAAAAAGAGGTTACCATTTGTAACAGACTGACAGTGTGCCAAAAAACAACTGCAGATAAAAATATGAGCAGTCAATTATGCATAATTAGTAATTTAGGAAATTGCACAGAGATCAAACCTGACTTTATGACCAAAGCTACAGAGAACCCACAGGTGTCGCCATGTCTTTAGCTGCTAAGGCTCACATCTGCCCGGCGGGGATACAAAGGGGCTCATTGTACAGGGGATGCCTAATTGGGTGGAGGCATTCTTGTGCCCAGACGCAGCCTCACTGCGACCGTTGTTTCTCAACGCAAAATCAAAAAGCAGGCTAGAACTGGGGTTTGGTAATCTTGAATCGCAGCCAGGAGAGCTAAGTATGTGGCCTCTGTGAAAAGCCAGCGGTGAGAGATGAGACGCAGACATCTCCAGGGAGTTCTGCTCCTCAAGCGTATGCAGGGGCAGGAAATATTTACTAATACAGCACGGTAGCTCAGCTCCAAGGAGCCCTGTGTCTCCAAGCCAGAGGACACACAGCATCTGGCCTACAGCCCTAGGATGACCTGCCGCCTGCATAAATTGGCCCAAAGTGTCCCTCCTACCCAGAACGCTCTGGCACACTGCTGTCCCCATGAGGCCATGCTTCTCAGCCAGAACACAGTCAACATTTTCCTAGTAGGGAAGAAAGTGAGTTAGGTCAGGAGGTAAGAGAAGAGAAGAGCTGTATTTTCCACTGCAGTACAGAGAAGACCACGCTTAGGAAAACTGAACAATTATCTTTACTATTATCTTTCCTCTCAGCAAACTCAAAAGAACCTTGGGAAAAAAATCTAAAACCGTTCTCCCACCTCCCACAAAGGGACTCCTTGATTTTCCTCCCACATGTCCAAATTCTGGATTCCATCCTGCACCTATGGGAAGTGCATTTGCATTTTAAATTACAGTTAAGTGAATAGCACAGATTTTTTTTTTTTTCTTCTCTTACTCATTTATCTTGCTGCCTGTTCTGTGGTCGATTCATTAAATATTCCAAACTCTGAGAGATTTGATCCAGTAATTGTCAGTCGAGACTTAACTGTAGCACTGAGTCAAGGAGTCCTTTCTGAAGAGTTGCATCACTAAGTCTAGGAACACAGCCTTATAGGAACCCTTTTAGGGGGTGTTCTAAGAACAGCCCCTGCCCCCCTGCTCCCCTCAGGAGCTGTACAAAGAAACATGAAGAGGAGTAAAGGCTCAGTTAGTAGAGGTGTTTATTTAAAACATTTTACATGTACAGTTAGTACCTGAGCAGAGAAGAGGGTAAAGAAAAGCTAAAAAAAAAAAAAAATACAGGTGGTGCAAATAATATTTACATTACTTGAACCAGACAACAAGCTGGCTAGCTGGTAATAACAGCACTGTCCTCAAAGGGTTACGATGAGGATGACCGTGCCTATAAGTGCTCAAGAAGGGATTTCTCATGAAGTACTTACTAAATATTGTTACTGTCATAGTGACAGAAGTATAATACAAGATTTCTTCTAGGGAGCCCACCCCTCTTTACGTACCAATATTTCATTACTCTGATCACCACACTAAAATCAGGCCATTCCATTTCAACCAAGGGAGGGTTATAAAAGGCTCTTTGAAACATTTTGAAAAGAGAGACCCAAAAAGGCAAGAATGAGAATCTGCAGAAGAGTAAAGCAGGCAGAAATCTGCCCAGGAAAAATTAGGAAATTTTATGTTTGGCTGCAGCGGAAGACTTAAAATAATCATCTTTTTCCATATTTAAATTACGTCCATTTACTTTTCTCTGGAAGCTAGAAGGCTTAAACAGAGGAACACCATACTTTACTTGAACCTAGTCAGTGTTGACTTTATTCAGTTGGCCAGTTGGAAAACCCCTAATCCAAAAGGTTTAATTAATAAAGTTGAATGTAACTTTTGGATAACAAAATCCACTTTAGATCTTAGAAGCAGTTTCCTAGAAAGAGTATGTCTAACGGTCTGCTGAAGTTGGTCACAATGCCATCTATGGCCAGGAAAATATAAATTTTTTCATTAAAACTAAGATTTACTTTTTTTTTTTTTAACTTGTTTTTTCTTTTATTAATGTATTGTATCACATTGGTTGATTTGCAGACGTTGAACCAACCTTGCAGCCCAGGAATAAATCCCACTTGGTCGTGGTGAATTCTCTATTTAATGTACTGTTGGATCCTACTGGCTAGTATTTTAGTGAGAATTTTTGTGTCCATGTTCATCAAGGATATTGGTCAGAAATTCTCCTTTGTGACAGGGTCTTTGCCTGGTTTGGGGATCAAGGTAAATGCTGGCCTCACAGAATGAGTTTGGAAGTTCTCCTTCTGTTTCTATTTTCTGAAAGAGTTTCAGTAGAAAAAGTATTATTTCTTCTTTGAATGTTTGGTAGAATTCCCCAGGGAATCCATCAGGTCCTGGACTCTTATTTTTGGGGAGATTTCTGATCACTGATTCAATCTCATTACTGGTTATTGATCTATTCAGGCTATCAATTTCTTTGTGTTTCAGTCCTGGTAGTTTATAGGTTCCAAGAATGCATCCATTTCTATCAGGTTGCTAAATTTATTGACATATAGTTGTTGATAATAATTTATAGTGATTGTTTCTATTTCCTTGGTGTTAGTCATGATCTCTCCCCTTTCATTCATAGTTTTATTAATTTGGGTCCATTCTCTTTTCTTTTGGAGAAGTTTGGCCAGTGGTTTATCAATCTTATTAATTCTTTTAATTTTAGCTTCTGATTTTGTTGATGAGTTCTACTATATTTCTGGTTTCTAATTCATTGATTTCTGTTCTAATTGTAATTATTTCCCTTCCCATCCATGGGTTTGGCTGAATTTGTTGATTCTCTAGTTCTTTGAGGAGTAAAGATAGTTTGTGTATTTGGGTATTCTCTATTTTTTTAAAGTTATTTTTATTAACATATAGTGTATTATTTGCCTGAGGGGTACAGGTCTGTGAATCGTCAGGCTCACACATTTCATAGCACTCACCATAGCACATACCCTCCCCAATGTCCATAACCCAACCACCCTGTCCCCACCCCCAACACCTCCCAGCAACCCCGTTTGTTTTGTGAGATTAAGAGTCTCTGATGGTTTCCAATCCCATCTTCTTTAATTTTTTCCTTCCCTACCCCCCAAGCTCCTCACTTGGCCTCTCAAATTCCTCATATCAGAGTGATCATACAATAATTGTTTTTCTCTGGTTGACTTATTTTGCTCAGCATAATACCCTCTAGTTCCATCCATGTCATTGCAAATGGCAAGATTTCATTTCTTTTGATGGCTGCATAGTAGTCCATTACACACACACACACACACACACACACACACACACACCCCTTCTTTATCCATTCATTTGTTGATGGGCATCTAGGTTCTTTCCATAGTCTGGCTATTGTGGACATTGCTGCTATAAACATTCAGGTGCACTTGCCCCTTCGGATCACTATGTTTTTATCTTTAGGGTAAATACCCAGTACTACAATTGCTGGGTCATAGGGTAGCTGTATTTTCAACGTTTTGAGGACCCACTTTTCTGTTTGCCAGAGTGGCT
This sequence comes from Mustela lutreola, assembly GCF_030435805.1. Classification (NCBI taxonomy): domain Eukaryota; kingdom Metazoa; phylum Chordata; class Mammalia; order Carnivora; family Mustelidae; genus Mustela; species Mustela lutreola. Next base: position 167,837,323 of record NC_081293.1, on the reverse strand, counting down.
GCACCAGCTTGCATTCCCACCAACAGTGTAGGATGTTTCCTCTTTCTCTGCATCCTCACCAACATCTGTTGTTTCCTGACTTGTTAATTTTATCCATTCTGTCTGGTGCGAGGTAGGATTTATGTTCTTAAGACTGTTCAGAAATGATCTTAGAAATCTCTCCTCAAACCTTAACGTTCTTCCCATTTTTCCCAACTGTGTCTCTTTCAAATTCACATTTCAGTTTCTCTTCTTACCTGTGCTTGTCTAAATATTGTGCAAAGTAAATTAAGACAAAAAAATTGTTTTTGGCAAAATAGTGCCCAGGGGGTGGGAAGATGCAGTTTTTATTTAATAAAACAAATTTATTTAATATTAATGTATTTATTGAGGTATAATTAACATGTAACATATTAGATTCAGGTTTACAACATGATTTATTGTAATTGCTCTGTGAAATCATCACCACAATATGTCTAGTTACTATCTGTCACCATAGTTTTCTCAGGACAACTTCTAAGATCTACTCTCTTGGCAACTTTCATATAGGTAATATGTTGACTATAGTCACCATGACTTCTTTATTTTGTAAGTGGAAGTTTGTCGCTTTTGGACTCCTTCATCCATTTTACCCACCCCGACCTGCTGCCTCAGGCCACCACCAATCTAATCTGTTCTTTATATCTGTGAATTCATTTTTTTCTGTTTTTAGATGCCACATATAAGTGAGATCCTACAATCCTACGGTATTTGTCTTTATCTAACTCAGATACTTAGCATAATGCCCTCAAGGTCCATCCATGTTGTTGCAAAGGCCAGATTTCCCTCTTTTTATGGTTGGATAATGTTCATTTGTGTGTATACACACACACACACACACACAATTATATGTGTTGATCATATCCTCTTTATTCAATCATCCATTAAGAAACATTATTTCCATATCTTGGCTATTATAAATCTCCAGTGAACATGAGGGTGGATTTGCCTTTTTGAACTAGCCTTTTCATTTCTTCTGGATAAATACCTAGCATTAGAATTACTGAGTCATATGGTACTTCTTATTTTTTTATTTAAAAAAAATATTTTTTACATTTATTTATGAGGGTGGGAGAGGGAAAAGCAGACTCCCCACTGAGCAGGGAGTCCAATCTGATGCCGGGGCTTGATCCCAGGACACCAGGATCATGACCTAAGCTGAAGGCAAATAATATGACTGAACCACCCAGGCACCCTGACAGTTCCATTTTTAATTTTCGAACAACTTCCATACTGTTTTCAATAGTAGCTAAACCAATATACATTCTCACCAACAGTGCACAAGGAGTCTCTCTTCTCCACAACCTTAGCACTTGGTATATCTATCTTGTTGATACTGGCCAATCTGACAAGTGTGAGGTGGTATTTCATTGTGTTGTTGATTTGAATTTCCCTGATGATTAGTGATGTTAAGCACCTTTTCATGGGACATGTTGGCTACCTGTATATCATCTTTGGAAAAGTATCTATTGAAATCTTTTGCCCATTTTAAATCGGATTCTTTGGGTTTTTTTGCTGTTGAGTTGTATGACTTCTCTTTATATTTTGGATACTAACCCCTCATTCAATATTTACAAATATTTTCTCCCATTCGATAGCTTGTGGTTTTGTTTTGTTGGTGGATTCCTTTGCTGTGCAGAAGCCTTTTAATTTGATGTAGTCCTACTTGTTTATTCTAGGTTCCAAATCTAAAATAATTGCCATCAGAGTAGAAATCAAGGAGTAGCTTACTGCCTGTATTTTCTTCTGAATTTTATGGTTTCAGGTCTTAGTCTTTATTCTGAGTTAACTTTTGTGTATGGTATACAATAGTGGTCCAATTGCATTCTTCTGCATGTGGCTGTCAAGATTTCCTGGTATCATTTACTGAAGAGACTTTTACTCGTTGCATATTCTTGGCTCATTATGCATGCATGGGTTTATTTCTAGGCTATCTATTCTGTTCCATTGATCCATGTATCTGTTTTTATGCCAATACCATCATGCTTTGACTATTACAGCTTTGTAATATAGATGAAATCAGACAGTGTGATGCTTCTAGCTTTTTTGTTCTTTCTCAGCATTGCTTGGCTATTCAGGGTCTTCTGTAATTCCAAACTGTAGGATCGTTCTATTATTTCTATTAATACCCTTGCCGTTTTGCTAGGGATTTCATTGAACCTGTTGACTGCTTTAGGTAGTATGGACATTTTAACAATATTCTTCCAGTCCATGAGCACAGAGTATTTTCATATTTATGTTGTCTTCAGTTTCTTGCACTAATGTCTGGTGGTACTCAGGGTACAATTCTTTTACTTCCTTGGTTAAATATATTCCTGGGTATTTTATTCCTTGATGCAAATGTAAATAGAATTATTTTCTTAATTTCTCTTTCTGATTATATACATATATATAAATGCTACAGATTTTTCATACTGATTTTTGGATCCTGCACCTTCACAGAATTGGGTCTAACAGTTTTTGTAAGAATCTTTAGGGTTTTCTATATATATTATGTCATCTGCAAATACTGATAGTTTTATTTCTTCCTTTCCAATTTGTATGTCTTCCGTTTCTTTCTCCTAATTGCTCGGGTCAGAATTTCTAATACTATATTGAATAACAATGGTAAGAGTGGGCATCCTTGTCTTACTCCTGATCTTAGAGGAAAAGCTTTCAATCTTTTCACCATTGAGTATGGTGTTAAGCTGTGGGCTGGTCATGTTCAGCTTTTGTTACATTGAGATATATTCCCTCCATACACAAGGGTTCAGATTTTTAATGATATATTTGTGTTGAATTTTGTCATAGTTTTTCTGCACCTACTGATGATCATATAATTTTTATATTTTATTAAAATGGTATATACATCGATTTGCAGAAATTAAACCATCCTTGCATCCCTGGAATAAATCTTAGTTGATCACAATGTATGGTCTTTTAAATGAATTGTTGAATTTGGTTTGCTAATATTTTGTTTAGGCTATTTGCATGTACGTTCATGAGGGATACTGCCTTGTAGTTTTCTTTCTTGTAGCATCCTTGTGTTGTTTTTATATCAGGGTAATGCTGGTCTTATAAAATGAGTTTGAAAGTGTTTCCTCTATTATTTTTGGAAGAGTTTGAGAAGGATGGGTTTTACAATTCACCAGTGAAGCCATCTGGTCCTGACTTTGGTTTTTTGGGAGATTTTTTTCTCACTGATTCAAACTCCTTATTAGTAACCAGTCTCTTTAAATTTCTCTTTATATTTATAATAAATAATTATACTTTATGATTTACTCTTGGTAGTGTTTCTTGGTTATGTTTGTGAGAATTTATTTATTTCTTCTTGGTTATAAAATTGTTTGGAATGTAATTGTTCATAGTAGTGTCTTAAATCTTTTGTATTTCTGTGATATCAGTTGTAATGTCTCCTCTTTATGACCTTTGAGTCTGCTTTTTTTGTGAATTTAAAGGTTCACCAATTTTGCTTATCTTTTCACAGAAACAGCTCTTGGTTTCATTAATCATTTCTGTTGTCTTTTAAGCCTCTACTTCATTTACTTCCACTCTACCAACTTTGGTCTTCATTTGTTTTTCTAATGCCTTGAGGTATAGAGTAAGGTTGTTTTAGATTTTTTCTTGTTTCTTGAGATAGGTATTTATCATTATGGACTTCCCTGCTAGAACTGCTTTTGCTGTATCCATTATTTTTGTTATGTTGTACTTCTGTTTTCATATTCTCAGGGCATTTTTTGATTTCTCCTTTGACCCAGTGGTTGTTCAATAGACTGTTTAATTTCCACATTATGTGTAAATTTTCCATTTTTCTAGTAATTAATTTTTTTAAAAAATATTTTATTTATTTGACAGAGATCACAAGTAGGCAGAGAGGCAGAGAGAGAGACAGGAGGAAGCAGGAACCCTGCGGAGCAGAAAGCCCGATGTGGGGCTCGATCCCAGGACCCTGGGATCATGACCTGAGCTGATGGCAGAGGCTTTAACCAACTGAGCCACCCAGGCACCCCTTGTAATTAATTTCTAATTAAAGACAACTATGGTTAGAAAAGATGCTGAATATTGACTTCAATCTTTTAAATTGATTTAGGCTTATTTTGTGGCCTAACGTGCTCTATCCTGGAGAATATTCCATGTTACTTTTGGGTGTAATGTTCTGTGTATATTAAGTCCATCTGGTCTAATGATCTGCTTAAGGACAATGTGTCTTTATTGATTTTCTATCTGGGTGATCTATCTGTTGATGAAAGGGGGGTATTAAAGTCCTGTACTATTAGTGTATTGCTATTTCTTCTTTTGGGTCTGTAAATATTTGCTTTACATATTCAGGTGTTCCTATGTGGGTAAATTATTTAAAATGTTATATCCTTTTGTTGTATTGCCCCCTTTATCAGTATGTGCTTCTCTTGTCTCTTTTTACAGTCCTTATTTTAAAGACTATTTTGCTTGATCTAAATACACTTACTCCAGCTTTCTTTTCGTTTCAATTTGCATGGAAGATTGTTTACCATCCCTTCTCTTTCAGTCTGTGTGATTTTACATCTGAAGTGGGTCTATTGTAGGGAGCACATAGATGAATCTTATATTTTCATTCAACCTTTTTTTTTTTTTTTTAAAGATTTTATTTATTTATTTGAGAGAGAGAGAGAGATCACAAGTAGGCAGAGAGCAGGCAGAGAGAGGGGGGGGGAAGCAGCTCATGCTGAGCAGACAGCCCGATGCGGGGCTTGATCCCAGGACCCTGAGATCATGACCTGAGCCGAAGGCAGAGGCTTAACCCACTGAGCCACCCAGGCGCCCCTCATTCAACCTTTTTAATAGAAGAATTTAGTCCATTTAAAGTTGATTATTGATAGGCATATACTGGCTGCCATTTGTAAAAAAAATTTTTTTTTTTTTGGCTGTTTTGTAGCTCTTTTGTTTCTTCCTTTCACTTGCTCTTTTCCTTTATAACTAAAGATTTTCTACAGTGGTATGCTAAGATTAATCTCTTTTCCACATTTTGTGTGTGTAATCTGCCCTAGGTTTTTGCTTTGTGGTTAGGAAGAGGCTTATATATAATAACATTTCTAACAGTCTATTTTAAGTTTATAACTTGTTTTAATGCATTCTAAAGCTCTATATTTTTACTTTCCTCTCTTCTTTGATGTCACATTTTATATGTTTAACTACTTATTGTAGTTTTACTATTTTTATAAACTTCATACTACCTTTATAAGTGATTGATCTGCCATGTTTTCATTATTCTGAATTTTACTGTGTATTTACCTTTACCACTGAGATTTGTACTTTCATATGTGTTTCTGCTGCTCATTTATGCCCTTTTACCTCAGCTTAACGAAGTCCCTTTAACGTTTACTGTAAGGCAGGCTTAGCTTTTGCCTGTCTGGAAAATGCTCTCTCCTAAGATCGAGAATGACAGCTTTGCTGGAGAGTGTTCTTGGTTGTGAGTTTTTCTTCTTTCAGCACTTGAAATATATCATGCCACTCCCTTCTGTCCTGCACAGGTTCTGCTGAAAAATCCAAGTATAGTCTGTAGGGGGTTCCCTTGTATGTATGTTGTTTTTCTCTTCCTGCTTTTAAGATTCTCTCCTCTTTAACTTTTGACATATTAATTATAATGTGTCTTGGTGTGAGGCTCCTTGGGTTTGTTATATTTGGAAATTTCTCAGCATCCTATATCTGGATGTCTGTTTTCTTCACGGGGTTAGGAAAATTCTCAGCCATCACTTCTTCAAATAACTTTTTTGCCCCTTTCTCTCTTCTTCTGTGATCCCTTCAATGTGAATATTGGCCCACTTGATGTCACCTAACTCCCTTAAGCTATCTTACCCATTTTTTTTTCTTTCTATTGCTCTGATGAGGTGAGTTTCACTGCCCTGTTTTTGAGTTCACTGATTTTTTTCTTCTGCTTCAGATATAGTCTGCTGCTGAATCCTTCTAAGCATATTTTTCAGTTTGGTTTTGTATTCTTCAGCTCTGTGACTTCCATTTGGTAATTTTGTATATTTCTTTCTTCTCCCAAGTTTGGTGAACATCTTTAAAACTACTACTATTATTTTGAACTCTGTCAGGTAAACTGCTTAAGAACTTTTTCTTAGGTTTTGTCTTGTTCTTTCTTTTAAACCATACTCTTTATTCATTTTTCTTGACTCTCTATGTTGGCTTCTATGCATTAGATCCAACAGCCATCTTGCCCAGGATGAAGAAGTAGAGTGGCTTTGTGTAGCAGATAAATCTTATTGTTCAATCCTATCCTAGCTCTTGGTTGTCTCTCAAACCTTTGTATTGCCCAATAGCCTACTTTATTTTCAGTGGCTCCCAGTGGTTGAGAGTATGCTAAAAGTTATCCATGTTCCAAAAGAAAGGATCTCAGTCAGCACCTAGACTCAAACTGTTTCAAAGACAGATTCGCCCTCCCCCCACCAACACACACAACAGCAGTTTTAAAGTATGCAAACATACATAATCCTGTAGGACTACAAGTAGGACTCCCACTGCCTTCCACAGCTAGGTAATCTAGAGGTGTCCACTGGGTGGAAGTTACAAAAATCAGGATAGCAGGTGGGTATGCAAGTTCCTTTTGGAAGGATACTGGTAATCTGGAACAAGGCAGAAGGGGCGCTCGAAGAAAGCATGGACAGGCCTGTGGAGTCCATTATCAGCAGGCCCCTAGATATATGCCCCACCTGAAGCCTGCCCAAAGTCTAAGCTCATGTTAAGCAAATAGCCCCTCTTGCAGAAACACTAGAGCTGTATTTCAGTCTGCTATCTGTACAGTGCCCTAAGAGTGGCAGCTGGCCAAGAACAGTCTCTCCTGTGTCAGTCTGTGGGACCCAGGAACACAGTCCCTGCTGTCCACCAGAGCTAGACAATCCAGTGGTGTCCTTGGGCATCAGACACATGTGTAAGTCCATTGGCAGTCTAGATGACAAAGACAGTGACCCCACCGTGAGGTTTCTGGAGAAGATTACAGCCATTCAGTTGGTGGGAGGCAGAGGGAAAGCAACCTCCCTAAGGTAGTACCTGCCAGCTTCAGTTCTCACAGTACCCTAGACGACCCCTACAGGTGTGTTAAATTAGATGCCTGCCCCCTTACTGATCCTTGGTTATGTTAAAGAGTATTTGCCTATCTTAAGGTTTACATCTAACCTGTCAATCAGCTGCCTCTATACTGGGCCATGGGGCCTGTGGGTCCAAGAGCACAAGCCCATTAATAGCTTTTCCTCAGTTCAGCATAGTCTTCTTTTAGGTTTTAGGGATGCAAACACCGTTGATTTAAAAGCTAGATGTTCGGGGGCTCATCCATCAGATGCAGTCTTAAAGGTTAGGGTGCTGCATGTGGGAGAAGCTCCAGGTTTTGAGTTCCCTCCTAAGCGTGCATCACTGCGCCGGAGTGAGCTTTACTGCAGGATAGCCTCAGCCTCTCCTGCTTGCTTTGGATGTGGGTTTTTTTTCCTTGCCAGATGGGAAGGATACACAGCTAGTTTGCAGGTCCTTTTCAGAAGAAATGGTTCCAGATGTAGCTGTAGATTTGGGGTGTTCATGGGAGGAGGTGAGTTCAGAATCTGACACTGCCATCTGGAGATGCTTAGTCATCCATTATTAGCCTATTACTGAACCCCCAGAATGGGCCAGCTTACTCATGACATAAGATCTTGTGGGAACACACACACACACACACACACACACACACACACAAAGAGAAGCTGACAGTGTTCACAAGGCTGGGATCAGGCCCCTGCCCCTCTGTGATCCAAAGGGCTGAGAGGCCCTGGCAGTTCCTGTTCCTGCAATCTCCTATGGAGGCAGGACTGCCGCCCTGGCAGGGGGAGGGGCCTCCTACAGGCAAGAATAGCCTTGCCCTGAGAAGGCTCAGGATGTGCTCCCCCCTCCTGATAGAAGAGCCAGGCCCCAACCAAAGAGACACAGCAGTCTGACAGACACTCCAGGCAGGATGAAGAGCAAAAGCCTAGTGAAATGAGACACCAAAGCACATTTCAAAGCAGTGCACAGGAGGTAAATCCTGTTATTTATGGAATTAATTTGTGAATCAATGATGGCATTGTTACTCTTTCCACATCCCTCCCTCTCCACCCATGTTATCTATTAATACCATTTGGGTTTTTTTTTTTTTTTTTTTTTTTTTTTTTTAAGCCTCAGATGAACAGGACAGCATGACGTTGAAATTATAAGGTATAAATACCTCCACCTTAATTTAGTGTACAAACAATTTCAGAGCCAAGAAAATCCATGAACATGTTGTTTGCAAGGCCCCTAATACTGACAAACCTGGTTTTCTCATCCCAAAAAAATTCTGTAGCCTTGTTATTTTAAATCATAGAAAAGATGATTAAAAAAAAAACAAAAAAACTCTTATTGTGCTGCCTCTCGCTGCTCTGCACTTCACCCACCCCCCAACCCTCCAACCCCACTGAGGTTTCCCTGAGTCATAGTTCATTACCTAGGCTGCCCATTCAGGCCAGCAATGCCAGAACGACTGGAAGGAATACCACAAGTGTCTGTCTGTCTGTTTGGGTTTGGTGAGGCTTCTAGCAACTAGGAAAATGATATTCTATTTTCTAAGTCTTGACTTGTCTTGACTCTGTCACTAATTGGCTAAAATGACCTTGAACAAATCATTTCACTCAGTGTCTATATGCATATAACGCAGAAGAAAATGATCTCCAGATTCTTTTCGGTTACAAGATGTCTGTGAAAGTCTAGCTCAGGGTCTTTCCTTGGCCTTGAACAGAGCCATTACTTGGCTTCACACAGCAGTCTAAGTACAGTGGAAAGGAAATGAATGCTGAATATGTGCGGGCCCCAAGCTGGCTAAGCCCCAGAAGCAGGGGAGCCGAGGGCATGTGCGGGGTGAAGAGAAGGTAAAGGTGGCTCCAGGTAGTCCAGAGGTTATTCAGAGGCACACAAAGAACAAGATAGTTTTAGACATGCAAGTGGCTCAACATTGTTGGGGCAGAGAAAACCCTCAATTTTCCATTTTGGAAAGGAGGAGGCAGGAGCAACATCAACGATAATAATATGGTGTCAGGAGGGTCAGGTAAGGTGACTTCAAGGAATATAATGGGGGTCCTTGGATTCGTAGGAGTTGATAAGACAACAGATGAGGCAGTGATGGTTAGAAAATAGTGAAGTATGACTTCCTGGTTTCTGGAGCCATTTACCAAGAAAGAAACATGGAAAGAAAAATAGTGTGGTTTAAAATACTTTGGGGAGGTGTCCGGGTAGCTCAGTCAGTTAAGCGTCTGACTCTTGATCTCAGCTCTGATCTTTATCTCCGTTTTGTGAGTTCAAGTCCCACACTGGGCTCCACACTGGCCATGGGCTCCACACTGGTCATGGAAGCTACTTAAAGGAACCTACTTAAAAATAATAGACATGGTAGTCTGAAGATACTCAAATGGGAATGTCCAAGAGGTGGACATTTGGACAAGAATGGAGACACTGGCCTAGAGTGTAAGAGACAGACAGATCCAGGGTAGGAAGCCACTTGTGGCTGAAATTCTTACAACGAATGAAATTATGAAGTTGTCCAGGGAGAATGACATCATTTGATAAAAACTGAGGACTTAATAAGGATGTAGAAACTCCAGGGATTGGAGGGGACATGGAAGCAAGAAAAGATTTCAAGGAGGTTGTGTCAAATACGGTGCTTAGCCAGAGACATTTCAGTGATGTGACAGGGAAACTGAAGAGCAGTGGGAAGAGGAGTAATTGAAAAATGAGGAAGTAGAGACAGCAAATGCAGATATCCTTTCAAGAAATCTATGCAGAGAAAGCGTCTTCTGCCCCTGGAGAGTGAGGGAAAGCTTCCGAGAATTTCATTTCAAGAGAGTGGCAACAGAATAGAGCAGCCATTGTGGAAAAGAGAGAGAGCAGGTCTGCTTGTCTGCACAGTCCACTGTGGTGTCCCAGTCCCCAACAGTGTGCCTGCCCCTGAACAAGCTCGGTGATGTTGAATGAATGAAGGGCACACCAAAGGTCTGCTGAGGGATTCTGAAAATCCAGTTGAGACCCAAGATCATACATGGGTCATGATGGTGATTTTTATGGAGGTTTCAACTTCTCTCCATACCAGCTCCCTGGTATGAAGTTGAAAAAGTCTGGATTTTGGTTCTGAAGGGCAGGTATGCCGGAAGGCCAGGATCTTAAGCAAGTTAGGAGGTTTAGCAAGGGATATAAGTATCAGTTAGGAAGATGATATTTGGGAGGCCTGATTTTATTACATACATATACATACACACATATACATATTTACATACATATACATACACACACACACACACACACACACATAATGGAGTCCACTGGGGTTCAAGAGCTAGTATGTTCATACGTTGTAAAAAATTATACTTTTGGTATAATATAAGTGACCGAATAACCCAAAGCACTAGGTTAAGAAATAAAATGGGGCTGCTCTACACACTCTTGTACCCAAGCCTGGGCACAGGGCAAATCCTTAAATACCTGTTGACTTTATGAAATTCATTTGTATGGCCTGAGGCGGAGATGACTTTTGGTTTTACTTCATCTTCTCCTGTCACTCCACAGAACACGTTTTCCGGGAGAGAGCTACCACAGACATTGAAAAGTTCTTTCTAAAGAACTGCTCTTCTGTCATTCCAAAATGCAATTTCTGCATCCCTCACTGAGCATAATTATTAGGGAAAAAAAAAAAAAAACAAAAAAACAAACTTCAGCGTCTAGTGTCAACTTTAAATTATGTTATGTTATGAGGATATTATTCCCCAAGAGGTCCAGTTCTTCCACTTTGATTTCCCAAGAGAATTCAGAGTAGAAATTTAGGCAGGTTTAATATATCTTTGGGAAACTAGTGTATTAATCCATTTTGCTCTTTTCTTTCAATTATTTTCACATTTCCCCCCAATTCCTGGATTTTTCAATCTTTGAGGAGACAACTATTTATTTGTATGAATATTTTCCCTGTCAAAGGAAGGAATATCATTAACTTACCTGAGCAAACTGTTTTCTAATTATTCCATATTTTCTTCTAATTGCCTCCTCTACCTCCTGAGCCAACATCCACCACCTGACATTTTCGCTTCGGTCAAGTGTACAAGAAGTAGGGAAGCCAGTACAAACTACCGGGGTCCTGTGCTGGGAAGAGGGCCTGAAGCCACACTGTTGTTACACATCAATTACAATCTCTTAGGAAGATTTCTCTGAGACCCCGGAAACAAAATTCTCACCAGGTTGTTGACTTTTGATATGTTTCTTCTGTTTTCTCCTGTATTTTTAATGGAGAGTTAACATTACCCAAATTGTGGCATGCAAAACCACAGAAATCATTTTCTCCACGCCTCTGTATCCCAATACCGTTGACTATGCTCTGTTAGAAAACAAATAATTTTACAAAAGTATGCATGAAAAGGTAAACGTGAGAACAACGGCTACTTACTATTTAACAGTTTTTCAAGGCGGAAATTTGGATATGTCTTTTTTTATTTTTTTTTAAAGATTTTATTTATTTATTTGACAGACAGAGATCACAAGTAGGCAGAGAGGCAGGCAGAGAGAGAGGGGGAAGCAGGCTCCCCGCTGAGCAGAGAGCCTGATGTGGGACTTGATCCCAGGACCCTGAGATCATGACCTGAGCTGAAGGCAGAGGCTTTAACCCACTGAGCCACCCAGGTGCCCCTTGGATATGTCTTTTACACTTATTCCAATTTCATGTGAGCCAAAAAAAAGCTATTAAAAAAATCTGCATTCTCTGCATTATGAAAACTACACACAGAAATGAAGGATTACAAAGGAAATTATGCTACAAAGAATGCTTAGGATGTAGCAAAGGAGGGTAGAGCACTTTTTGGTTTTTTGCATGCCATGGACAAAAGATTTTTAAATGTATAAAACAGAAATGATTTCATAGGAAACCAATTATGTTGAAATAGTTATTAAAAGTAGAATAAAAAGGAGCACCTGGGTGGCTCAGTGGGTTAAGCCTCTGCCTTCGGCTCAGGTCATGATCTCAGGGTTTTGGGATCAAGTCCCGCATCGGGCTCTCTGCTAGGCAGGGAGCCTGCTTCCTCCTCTCTCTCTCTCTCTCTCTCTCTCTGCCTGCGTCTCTGCCTACTTGTGATCTCTCTCTGTCAAATAAATAAATAAAATCTAAAAAAATAAAAAAAGTAGAATAAAAGTATTGTTAAGTGTTTTTTCTCGCACATCAATAACAAGATTCTGCGGTCATCTGATAACTACTATAATTTTACAGTAGTGATTAGCATAAACAATATTTCAGGATTTCTGCCACAATGGTAATAGGATATGAAAATATAAGTGACAGAGTCAGAGGTACTATTAATGCTACTGAAGTTTATTACTTCCATTTATAAATGAAGGAAATGCTAGATTTCAAGTATAGAAGTTAAGTGAAAGTCACAGACTCTCCCAAAACTAGGAACCCCTCAACTGGAGGATCCTAAGTGAATCTTTCAAAAAGCTTCCTACTGTATTCAACTTAAACCTCCTATATAAGAAAAAATTAATGCCTTGCAAGATTTTTTTAGAAATAAGGCAAATTTGTACTATCACAGCTCCTCCTCTACCCTATTTTATACTATATTAATTGAGAATTATACAAATTAATTACAAAAGGTCCTCAAAAACTCTACTAGTTTAACACTATATATTGGTATTAGTGAAGACATTTCTAAGAGAAACTGTATATATTTCTGTGTTACTTCAATTGATCTTTTAAAATTATATTCTCAAATGTCCCTGTGTAACTCCAGTGAAGCAACTATGTATCCTGAAAGACAACTCAAATATCACCAGAGTTTAATTCAATCTAGAAAAATAAATCATTATTAAAAAAAAAAAAATGTGGGTCTCAGCTTAAAAGAAATAGCTCTGAAAATCTCCATGTACCCAAACTCACAAATATACAAGGTAAGAATAAACTTATTAGAAAATACTATTAAAACATCACTTTGAAGTCACAGCAATTGGGTTCTTCTAACTAGCAATAAATTCTTCAATGAAATCATGCAAAACTTCTGAGCCGGGGAGAAAGACAGAAAAATGAGGGGAAAGACAGATCGGGGGGGTGGGCGATGAGAAAGAGAGGCAGATGGAGAAAGCTATGGAAGGTGTACTTTTGAGTAACAACTCAACTGAGACAAAACTTGGCTTGCAGGCCAGATCTGCAAAGATAGAAGCTTCTCTAGGGACAAAACAGACCTATTCCTAGAGATGAAGGACACCCTTTTGTTCCTGTTCCTTCGGCACCACCTTTTTTTAATTTCCCCCCAAAACTGCAGCTCTCTATTCTTAAACATTTTAGTGTGTATTTTGACAGTGAAACAATAGATTTCTTTTTTTTTTTTTAACTAGACCGAGATGACAGTGCAGGCAAACAAAGAATTCAAAGAACATAATACAACATAGGGCAAAAAGACCCCAGGAAATCTATGAAGACACCAAGACAAAAAATACACAATATAGTATTCATCAAAAATGGTTTTAGTTGAAGTCAGAGGAAAAAGAATATAACCCAGTTAAACTTAACATTTTGAATTTTCTCTTTCTTCCAGATTGTCAGTGGAGAGACCACAGGACATTTGGACATAAATTAAAGTATGGATTACACATCAGTATTATCTTCAGTTCATTAGCTTATTTAAATATTTTTATTCTTCAAACCTTCAGAAACAATTTTTTTTTTTTTTTTTTACAACGCTAATACTATAGCTAAAGTAAACTTTAGGCTGAAGTGAAATAAAAATGTCTTGATTTATCGTGAGCATCTGAGATAAAGTTTTGCTGTGAGTTGTCACCTCTGATATTTGAAGACAAAAATTATATCCAGTGAGCAATACTTTGATTCTATTTTCCCTCTGTATACTTAACAAATTGCAAGAGACTCATGAGTCATCAGCCAGTTTTTGTCAGAAGATTCAAAACATCCTGCACATTCTGTATCTTTTCCCAAAAACTTCCCCCTTTGAGAATTGTAGTATTACGCAGTGTCTAGGGCTATTATTGTAACTATGAAATAATTCTTTGAAATCCCTCTAAAACGAACGGAAACTTTTATCATAATTAGCATCATTCCAAATGATAAAATATTTTCTTAAAGTGGAAGGTTTCCAAAACAGCAAATCCATGCCACATCCTACTGGTCACCTGAGAGATACCAGGCTCAGTGTATAGGGCCCGCAGTAGTACAGTGCTTATTCCTAGCAGACACTTGGTAAGATCACCTTATAGCACCTGCCTGCTTTCTTTTAACACTGTAAAACCTGTGAAGGGGCCTCCTGGGTGGCTCAGTGGGTTAAGCCTCTGCCTTCGGCCCAGGTCATGATCTCAGGGTCCTGGGATTGAGCCCTGCATGGGGGGGGGGGTGTCTCTGCTCAGCAGGGAACCTGCTTCCCCCTCTCTCTCTGCCTGCCTCTCTGCCTACTTGTGAACTCTCTCTCTCTGTCAAATAAATAAAATATTTTAAAAAACAAATAAATAAATAGAACCAGTGAAGAATGTAATATACATACATACATCATTAACTACAACCTAAGGCACTTGGTAACAGAGCTCCTCCCTCTCTCCTACTCCAGGACATCCTTCTCTCACCTTAAGTAGCTCATTATCAGGAACCGGCAACCAATATCTCCCATTTCTAAAAACATTCCCCTTCAGTAAAATTCCTTGTACGAGAATAGGCTAGACTTGCCATCCTTAATTCCTCTCTTTTCATTCTCTTTAGAACCATCTTCAATCAGACTTTTGTCCCCATCACAACACCAAAAGCATGAAGGTCGCCAATGACCCTCACAGGACAATGTCAAGGGTCATTTGGTTTCCAAGCTGTCCCTCTTTCATGGTGCCTTCTCCATCACCAGTTACTCATCCTTTTTTTTTCTTTTTTAAATGGTTCCTCTTCCTTTTCTGACCTCTCTATATAAAACCAGTCCAGGGCTCCTGCATCCTGTGCAGTAGCTCTTAACTCTGCATGCATATTGAAATCCTGTGGGGGAGCTTCTAAAGGATACTGATAACTTAGCCACCCCTACCGCATTCCAGATGAATTAGAATTTCTTGGGGCAAACCCAGAGAGTGATAATTTACTTCCTATATTTTTTGCCCAGAATCTCTTACTCCAGATACCCAGGTGCCAGGGCTGAGAACCCCAGCCCTAGGGGATGCAGTCCACTGAACATTCTATACCTTATATGAGTCTATGATGGCTCATAAAATACATCTCTCGGGCTGCAGACCATTCCTCTGAATTCAACTCCTCCTTTCACATCACTACTTAAATAAAGGGTATCTCAGATCTATGGCCATGACTAAAATCCTTATCTTCCTCCACCAAGGAAACCCTGTTCGTCTGGTAGACCTCTCATCTCCGTTAATGAGAACTCATTATTTGAGACTGCTTAGGCCACAAAAACATGGGAGTCATCCTTAACTTTGTCTCTCACACTGGCTGAAATCTTAGCATTCAGTAACTTAGACTGGCCTTCAAAATAGTTTCCTGTGCAATATCTCACCACCTCCACCACTGCCGCCCTGGTCCAACCCAGACATCTTCCATCTGAATTACTGTGGGAGACACAAGGCAGGCCTCCACCTTCAGCCCTCATGGGCCTATAGTGGACTCTCAGCACCAGAGGCAGGTAATGCTTAAAAATGGTAAGTTAGATCATGTCCTTCATCTGTTCAAAACCCTAACAATGGCTCATCAGCATTCCCATTATCTGCTCTCCCTTCGCTATTCAAATGTTTTAGAGACATTTGATTTTAGAGTAAGATGTCTGAAGGTGTCCAATGTCTTTACTTCTGGGAACAACAAAAGAGATAACAGGATTCCATTACCATCTTTCTTAAAAACTGGAGGAAAAGAATCACAACTTTTGTCAGATTCTCAAAGAAGCCCATGAACGAAAAATGAATCACTGTGTAAGAGACTATCATAATCAATATTCCAATTTATTACAGGTTAGGTCCTAACCTTTTCAACCTTTTGCCTGCAATAGTAATTCAGTTAAGAGTAGGCCACATTAAAAGATAAATTTACTTTACATACATTTTAAAATTAACCTGTCTTCTATTTTTCTGGATTATGCGGTAGTTTCCTTACTAATCTTTCCTATACTTTTCTTGTAACTGTTTAACTGCTTTTTTTACTTGTTGATGTTGTATTTCCTTACTTATGCTATATATATATATAGTTTATACTACTTATATACTTATATACAAGCTATGATTCAAATTGAATTCTAAATTTCCATCAACTTATCCAAAATATAACAGTGAGAAATTTGGGTGCCTGGGTGGCTCAGTGGGTTAAAGCCTCTGCCTTTGGCTCAGGCCATTATCTCAGGGTCCTGGGATCAAGCCCCACATCAGGCTCTCTGCTCAACAGGGAGCCTGCCTACCCCTTGCTCTCTCTGCCTGCCTACTTGTGATCTCCCTCTGTCAAATAAATAAATAAAATATATCTAAAAATAAATAAATAAATAAATAAATAAATAAATTAGAAATTTGGAACACAGAATCCTAACTGCCCACCCTGTCCATGCCTTCCATTCAAATGTCAGTCAGTGTTTCTGGAATGAGGTAGGAGTGAGGGCTTGAGAAAGGCTTTTAATCACTTGAAGTCGCATTTCCTCATACCCAGCCATTCCACAGAAGTTACTCAAAAGGCTTCTAAGACTAGCCAACTACACAACGGAGTAGAGTCATCTAGGTTAACAATTCAGTAAATGCTTCTTGGGTCGCTCAGTTGTCTGGCTTGGTAACTGAACTCAAGAGCTGAATTCTTCAAGAAGTTAATGTTACTACCTTTTTATATAGTCAAACTTTGCCTCTCTCCTAGATTCTTTCTACTGAAATGTGAACACATTCAAAGCTTTCCCCTCTTAAAACAAAACAACCTCCCTGGACCCACACTCCCATTCTGGACTATAGCCTTTCTAGAACTATTGTTATCAGTGTGTTTCCTCAGCATTCCACTGCCCACATCATTCTGGCTGCTCCGTGAAATGGCTCTCAATTAGGTCACCCAATGACGTCCACAATGAAATCCATCAGAATTATTTCAGTATTCATCCTGCTGAACCTGTCAATTATCCATGCAGCCTTTTCCTAAAACATTCTTTCCATGACACTACCCTTTCCCTTTTTTTTCCCCTCAGCAAGATAATCATCCTCCTATCTTTGCCTCTGACCTCTCCTGTAGGTTATCTTCTCGGTGTCTTGGCCTCACTCTGACTTTCTCTATTTGACATCACCTATGGAGAGAAGTCTGAACTTTCCATGGGATTCCTCCCAAGCACACAAGCTGAACTCCCATTCCCAGCCCACCAAACTGGCTGGCCTCCAGTGATCCCTGAATCACTTAGCTTTCAGCCATCTGATCTTTTCTCTTCAGTCTCTTAAGAAAACTCATCCAAATTCACAATGTCCAGTATTCTGTGAGAATATAAGTTAGCATACTTGGTTTTAACTCCTCCCAAGCTCCAAGCATATATTTCCAAATGCTCTTGGACTGTATATTATCATTTGAAATTCAACATGTCTAAAACTCAACTTCTGGCCATCCTCAAACTACACTGAGCTGCACATGATTTCCTAATTTCTGTTCATTTTCCCAACTAATTGAAATAGAAAACTAAGGTCAGTCCTCATTAGGATGGATGTCTGACTGCTGTTCAGCTCTACTCACTTTTAACCCTGGGACCCAGCACTTAATCCTGACACCCTGAAGAAAACCTCAGGTTCTCGGTGCTCACCTTCCGCACAAGTCACAGGGTTGCAAATATTTATCCCAGAACAGCCTCGCTGCTGTACCTGCCCAGTGCTGTCTGACCTATTAAAAACACCACTGAAACTTTTCACTACGAATGCAAAAATTAAAATGATGGTGTATTAATAGGGTCGTAAGATTTATTCAATTTTTCCATTGAGCCTATTCTTCTGAAGCTGGGTTTCTGAACAGTCTCTTCACTCTGCCACCCCACACCCCAGAGCTTCCTGGCCAATCTATCTGTATCTCCATTGTTTAATTTCCTCTCCACCCACCCACCTCCTGAGTGAATGCTAAGTTCATTTAAATTGTTAGAGCAGTGGTCTAAGCAACTTGTCTACAAAACCCAAAAGCCAAAGGTAAAGGAGGTGAAATGCATACCTAGCTGATGGCCTCTCTCTCTTCTTTCACTGGGCCTGCAAAGGGCTCAGCTCTTATATTTTTTATTCTTTTAAAATTATTTTTTATTTGATAGACAGAGATCGCAAGTATGCAGGGAGGCAGGCAGGCAGGCAGAGAGGAGGAAGCAGGCCGATGCAGGGCTTGATCCCAGGACCCTGGGATCATGACCTGAGCCAAAGGCAGAGGCTTTAACCTGCTCAGCCACCCTGGTGCCTGCTCCATGTTCAGCTCTTTTTAAAGAAGCAATCTAAAGTGTTTCAAATGTTAAGTTATATGTATTTCAGGACTTTATAAAATCTTTCCTGTGCTCCTCATCAAACTGAGGGGTATGGGAATAATTTACTCTAGAACATAAATTACATTGTTAACCTATTTTTCTCAACTCTAAAGGATGTGTGTTCAAATATTTGCATTTAGCCCTAAAGACACACTTACCATTTATAAATACTTTGGATAGATAATTTGTTCAATTAAAAAAAAAAAAAACACAGCTGATTAAATATCTCAAGTGAGCAAAATGATTTATATATGCAGAATGATTTATACTTTGACACTGTCAACTTTGATCAGGCCTTCCTGGCTCACACACCCCTCTCATTGTATTACTGTTATTCCATTTAGTTTGTTAGTTGAGCAGTAAAATTTACTAAAAGCCTGTTTTCCACTGGACTGGCAAATACTGCCTCGGAAAGCAGAATTCTAAACCTTTCTCCCACACAATCATTTTGACATGGAATGGAAGGCCCTGTGCCTGAGAAAACAACACAAAACAAAACATCATCCAAGCAAATTAAGTATTTTGAGGAATGCAGGGACATATTTTGCCAAAGCCACAGAGAGTTTGTTTCTGGAAGCTCAGATTATAACACTATAGTCATATCATAAAATCCCATTATTTGTCCACTAAAATACTTGTACTTCTATAATTACAGCCCAAACTGACATGTTTATGGGGGGAAAATGAATATAAGATTTATAATATTATGTAACTGAAAATGAACAATTCAATTTGAACTTTACCTCTCTTTCTGGCTTTAGGAGCTGGAAACATGTTGTGGACTGAAAACCTCAAGGAATGATGAGGAAACGATGAGGGTAAGAGGCAGAAGTTCTGAGTTCCAGTCCTGCCTCAGTGGAGTTTCTTCTCGCCTCACTCTGACCTCAGATATTTGCACTTCTATGGCTCCACATTTTCACCCTTGATGATTTCAGCCACTCTGAGGTTTCAACTATAATGTCTATAAAATGTTAAGGAACAGGTACTTGTGTTCTCAGATTTATACTCCCTATTTGCTTCAACATCGGCTGAACACTGACTACAAGCCAGATTCTAGGCTCTGCTGGAAATGAGAAGAAGGCAGAAGCTTTGCCTTCAGTGAGATTAGGTTTTAGTGCGGGAAGACAGATAAACTTGAGTATCCTTGCGGATACATTCACCTATGGGGAAGGTGCTGCAGGGAACACAGAGAGAGGCAATTAGCTCGCAACGGCCTCAGGAGATGATGCCCAAGTTGAGTTCTGAAGAAAATGTGCACAGGTCAAACAGGCGGAAGAAAATTATGAGAACATTCCAGGCTGGGTGGGGGGGAGAAGCAACAAGGGCATTTAGCTGTGCCACTAACCACACACGCAGACCTCTAAGGATTGCAGTAGAGGCATTCTTTCAAACACACGGAGTCTTCTGCTGGATGGAAAGTGGAGGCTAGGGGAAGTCGGTGGGGGGAGGGGGCAGCAGGACCTATCTGAGCGCCTTGTGCCCTTTTCAAACTGTCCCCTTTGAAGGCTGTGTGCCCCACCCAGCCTGTCTCCAAGGCAGGCCTATTGTCCTCCTCCTGATTACCATGCCCTGTCCCTCTCCTACAGACCATGAAAAACTACTGCTCCCCATGAAAACAAGGGGAAATACACAGAAAAGGGGGAGGAGGCGGAGTCTAAAAAGGTAGGAAGCCAACAGAAGAGTTAGAAGAGAGGGAAGCAGAGAGAACCAGTAAAATCAAAGACTGAGTTTAGGTCTATCCAAAGGCTTCACAGGGCTTGGTAGCATCCCAGCTCAACAAGTCCAAAGTTGCAGTTATTTCTAACACATGAAAGGATGGTAAACGCCGTCTCTGTGTGGTGCTTACTAGGTAGCCATGTTGAACAAATATTAAGGCATCTGGTTTTTTTTAAAAAAACAACCATTGGAGTTTTTGCATTATGGAGAGAAGACTTTTTTTCAAAGAGATGCACACTGGATATAAAATGATGTCCTTCTGAGAAGCTGCGTGAAAGCTTCAGAGGAACAGGACATCCTAGGGGTGGTGTGGACTTGCCAACTGTCACATTTCCAGTCTCCCTGCTCCTACTCCCACTTGAACAGTGAGATGCTGATGGTTTTCTGGAAAAAACACAGTAAATCATAACACCCCTTCAGCCTGGAACGTCTTTCCTTCTACCGGATGTACTGAGTCTCCACTGCCTTCTCAAGGAAGTTAACATTCTTAACCCCCATGAGTTCCTTAAGTGTCACTACTGTCCTTGTCATTACCAAACACTTCCTTCTGGGCCAGACTGCTATTCTAACTCCAAGGAATTCGACAGCGACTCCGCTTCACAACAATTCTATTAAGTAGGGACCAATAACCTCCCCATTTTACAGTTAAGATACTGAGGCATAAAGCCTACCCAAAGACATATCAGACAACGGTAAAGCCAATATTTGAACCCAAGCAGACTGGTCCCAGCATCTGTGTTCTAATCTGTAGACCACAAAAAAGAAAAGTAGGCCACAGAGCGTCCGTGTGAGAAAAAATGAGATGGATCTGGGCTGCCTGGGTGGCTCGCTCAGTTAAGCGTCTGACTTCGGGTGAGGTCAGGGCCCTGGGATCCAGGGACCTGGGATCCAGCCCCATGCTAGCCTCCCTGCTCCTGTCTCTGTAAACTTCCCCTTGCTTATGCTCGCTCTCAAAGAAATAAAATCTTAAAAAGCAAAACAAAACAAAACAAAAAGATCCTAGGTATTACCACATCTACAAGGTTCTAGATGGTCTTAGTCAACATTTCTGTTCAATGAGCTCCTGGAGCTGGAGGTACATATACAATGGAACCTTAATCCAAAAGGCATGCAGTCTGTTCTAAAAACCTCTTTGTTGAAACTTCTTAATTTTTACAAAAATACATGGCTCTAATTGGCACACCTGAAATGTTAGGATTCACCATTCCTAGGACATGAAAAGTGTCTGAGAGCCTAATGAAAACCCTTGGCAATTTGAATATTATAGGATACTAAATCATATTATAATTATTGCAAAGGTCAAGAATCTTAAACATTTAGTCTTAAAACTCTCCACCTGGGTGATGCAATCAGAAAATTAAAGTATGTATGAAAATATTTAATTATACAAAACAAGTAGGAATCTACCTATTTAATAACCTTTAAATAAAAAGTACAATGTTCTCCAACATGGGTATTTTTTTTCCTCTACTGCATAAAAGGCACTTTTTAAAATGACATTTTTTCATGAATATGAGTACACATTTATTTTCCAGGGCCAGTCTGAAGGAAGAGTAGGATAAAGGTATGTGAGATAAAACACTGCCTCACTCACTAACTGGCAGCAACTTCAGGAAGCCACTGTGCTGGGCACCACAATAAATCAGAAAACAAAACAGATTCATCTGAGTCTAGCCTCTGAGAAAGGAAAACAAGCATAGGGCAAAAGTGTGCAAATTCCTTTTAGTTGGAAAGGCACATGTATATATAGATCCCTACCTAACCCACAAGTAACCGGGTCAACACGGTGCAGTGTTGGAATGACCAGAAATTACCTTTATCTCAGGGAACTCTAGGAAGGCAAAATACCAGTGCTTAGGAGCACAGCTGTGGAGTCAGAATGTCTGAGGTTGAATCTTATTTCTACCACATACCAACTGCTGTCAGTGGGTTCACCTGACCCTTCTGTGCCTCAGTTTCCTCATTTACAATGAGAAAATCACATAGAGTTGATGGACTTACAGTGCTATGGGGAGGATGCAAGGAGATCACATGAGTGCAGCAGGAACACAGAAGGAAGTAACTGACCAATCAACACAACTCAGCAAGAGAGTCGATGGTGTGCATTTCTACTTGCAGTCCTGCTGTAGCTAACCCGCGGTTAGAGCTCATGAGATCTTGCCAACGCACGGGCTCTATTCCAAGGCTGGGTGAGTCTTTAGCTCTGTGGCAGTGAGGAGTCCCCATCTCAAGAGTTTTCCCAAACTTGTCAGCAAAGAGGTCCCTACTTCTCTTATTGAAGAAAAATGAAATAGTTAAATATCTAATTCCATCATCTGAGTCAGAAAAATGCCCCTGTGCTTGTCGCTATTATTCATGTGCAACCCAAAAATAACCACAAGGGACATTTGTCCAGAAAAACACACATTGTCAAACTGTGGTTAGCTGATTTGAGGTTTATGGTGAATAAGACTCTGCTATTCATTTGCTCATTTTACTGTGAGAGCAACAGGCACAGACAATAAAGATCGAAGAAAATGTAAAACAGAAAGAAAAATAAAACTGAGAAAACTATATTAAGCCCCTCATTTTTTGAATAATTTTTATCCATTTTTATTCGTGTCCTAAATCGAGTGTTTAAGACCTACTATTCTGACGTACGGAGCTCCTGAAATCCAGATGCCATCCCTGTGCGCCAAATCCATCCCTGCCCTTGCCCCATCCCATTCAGCAAGTATTATATTTCTGCTCAGCCTGGAATCCCATATTCTGTTGAGCAAGAAACTTGCCCTGCAATGGAACAGTCCTGCTGGGAGAACAGCATCACAGAATCTTGGAACCCAAACTAACTTGGAAGATTTCTCCTCCAAACCAATTTCTAGAGAAAGCAGCCCCAGAGAAACCCGAGTTGCCCAGCGAGCTGGTGGTCACACTCACAATGTTGGTCCTTTCACTTGCTATCTGCCTGCTCTGTCCTTTTTTGTTTCGCTACAGCACATTTACCAGAGGAGAAACATAGCTTCAAAACTGAACATCAGTGCTCAACTTTAAATAGCATCAAAAAACATGAGGACACCTAATTTGGAGAATATACATGAACTGGGACAAGGAAATTTTCATCTGGATTTGAGCAATCCCCACACCAGGAACACAGAACCGGCTAAGTTCTATGGCCTCCCGGCCAAGTTCTGGATAGGACACTCTACAATATACTTAGACCCCTTCATTTGTGTTTCATAGGACTCGTACCCCCACTCCAGTCTGGAAAACATTTTGTGATCAAGAGCAGGGGGAAGAGTAGAATTCTCTTCAACACTATTGATTCTCCTGTTCCTTTGTAGGTTACTTAGAAAGCTGTATTCCTGGGGCATCTGGGTGGCTCTGTTGGTTAAACGTCTGACTCCTGATTTCAGCTCAGGCCATGATCTTGGGGTCGTGGGATTGAGTCCCTGTGTCAGGCTCTGTGCTGGGTGTGGAGTCTGCTTAAGACGCTCCCTTCTCCCTCTACTCCTCCCCCAACTCACACTCTCTCAAATAAATAATAATCTTAAAAAAAAAAAAGAAGAAGAAGCTGCCTTCTTCCATCAGAAATAACTTCAGATGTGGTATTAAAAATAAGAAAATAATGAAAAATTTTCTAAAAATTCCACAAGCTATTTCAAGTTGGATTGATACGCACTGTTCCAGTTGGACTGAGAGAGCATTCTTTAAAATAAGTAAATATTAAATGGCAAATAAGAGGTTAAGGCTGTAATAAGTAAATTCAAATGTATAAAACAAGTAGATTTCAATTATTTCACCCAATCACCTAGAAGCAAAGATACTCTAAAGAAAATTGCATTGCCTTCCCAACTCCTTGGAGAGCCAGTTTAGTTAACAGCCTCTCTCTGCTTCAGAGATGACCATACAGCTTACATGTCAAACTCATTTTAAAGTGTCAATCATGTCCCTTTCTATCTAATTAGTTTGGAAAGTAGTGTCACTGACCTAGAACTATGCAGACCATTTATTATCATATCATTTGATCAACCCAACACTTTACCTCAGTTGAGTTTGCGACACCTGTAGCCAAAATGTAATATCCTTTCTTCCACTCACTACTGGTAACTCTCGATACAATTTCCTATTTACAACTCAATTTATCTCTATGAATAAGCATGGCCAACTTCACAGAAGCATCGACAGAATTTGCCTTACTTAAGATTTCATGGCAATTAAAATTGAAAGGTAAGGGGAATAAGAAAAAAATCAGATATACCCCAACCAGCAGGAGGAAAGATACATCTACATCTATATTTAGAAAACAGATTTGAGTTTTTGGATCCCAAGAACTGCTAAAGGAGAGGAAAGAGGAAAAAGAGAGGAACACGGATAGGCTGGCAGAAATCTGGGACCTTATACATGGTAGGGAGACTATTCTTTTTACAAAATATCCATATATAATATAGCGAACTAGTTTTATAAAAGAAGTCTGTGGGTTATAAACCCACTGTCATCAGATAGGTTTGGGTCATAATAGAGAAAACCTTCCTCAGGTTCATAGTATTTAGCCTTTGACCTGGCTAAGGGCAGGATGGAACAGAACTGAAGACATAATAATAAGCTCCTGAGAGGTCAGAGAATACCCCTGTACCTCCATGGGAGGCGCTAAAGGCCAGAGCAGAGTGAGTGGGGAATGGTGGGGGGTTGGTTGTGGAAGCCCTGATAGCTGGAAGATACTAGCGTGGCCCCACTCTCTGGCAAGAACATGACAATCACCAAATCTTTTTCTCATTTTAGTGCTGCATATTTAAGAACTCATTTGCACATACTGTATGGAGCACTGGGTGTGGTGCATAAACAATGCATTTTGGAACACTGAAAGAAAAGAAAAGAAAAGAACTCATTTGCAAGATGAACATACAAGCAGGTAATCTCTCTGAACCACAGAATAATAAAATGAACCAGAGACCGAAAAAACACATGCATCCACCACCAGTATGTTGCCTTCATATTTTTAAACATGGTATGAAAAACAGTTAAGTATATCAGTTCTATTTAAAGTAATGACTCCTCACTCTAGAAGACAATAATCTTTAAAGCAGGATGTCAGCTGCTGGCACTTCCTTTCCTAGCCTGTGTTTTCCTTTGGAGTGGTTGCATTTTACCAAAATTCCAGTTTGTCTGAAATATGAGCAGGAGTCTTGGTTCATGTTTGCTTGATCAAGTAGTTATTGGTGAATATGATTTTCATCCAGTCAAATAAAATAAGCATATATCTCCAACTTACCTTCAGGTGAAGAGCCTGTCTTTTGGGAGAAGACAGCATTTACTTTACTCTTCTTACTGATATCGCTGTTTACAGACAAGCTGGACTGAATTTTTCTATGCATTTTGTGAGAAACAGGTGCTGAAAGTCTTCGATTCTCTGCAGATACATGTTTGGCCCCATGGTGAATTCCATTTCCATTGCTCAGACTTGTGTGGCCGTTCTTTATCTTGCTGGTTTCTTCCTCAGTTGGTTCCTGTGAGCACGTTGGAAGCTGAGGCAAGCGCTGGGGTTGGGCTAAACAACAGGAAATGTTGGTCCGGTTAAAAAAGAAATATTTGAAAATCATCAAAATATATTCAGGAACCGACCCCCTGCCCCCCAGCTCCGGGCTTTACCCACGGTTCTACAAAATGGAGAGGAAAAAAAAAAAAGGAAAAATATTAATAAACATGGACATTGAGGAAACATAATTAGTAAAAAAGGTTAGTGGGGCAGGGTCATCAAAAGTGACTTTATACAAGGCATATGAAAATAGTGGGAAAGACTGCTTTGTTTTTTAAGAAAATTTAAGTTGGGATTCACAGACCTGTGCCCCTGGGGCAAATAATACATTATATCTTAATATAAATAATTAAAATAAAGAAAATTTAAGTTGGAAATTTGAAAAAGTTATTATACACTCATTAGACAGCAAGTGTTTGTTTTTCTATGTACCAGGTCCCTCTTTTGGTGCTAGAAACATGTCAATATTATCTCAATAACCCTGATACTGGGATAAAATATTTAATTATCTTTTGAGAAAAAAGGAAAAAAGCAATGAATCCAAGTATCATAGCTAGACAATATAGAAAGAAATAGTTTTCTTTTTAATTTCATTTTACTTTAATTTTTTTTAAAGTTTTTTTTATTGGAGTAATCTCTACACCCAGTGTGGGGCTCCAACTCATGACCCCAAGATCAGGAGTTACATGTTTTTCTAAGTGAGCCAGCCAGGCACTGTTTCTATCTCATTTTGAATCCTGGAAAAAACATTCCCTATATTTGTTTTTTAATTTGGTATAAAAAATAAACCATTTATGAAAAGTTAGAAGTAGAATCTGACAAAACACATCTGCCAAAATTAAATGTCAGCACTTAAGAAATGCTCCCATTTAGGTCAGGACCAAGAAAAAGTGGCTCAGCTTCATCCATCTTATTCAACATTACACTGGAGGCACTGGTGAAAGCAATATAACATGAAAAAAAAATAACCGGTCTGGAAAAAATATTTTTGAGATGCATCCCTAATTTGAATGTTCTAGGGGAAATTTTAGGAGACTACAAACCCTGAAACACTAAGAATTTAAGAAGATATACACAAGATCAACCACATTAAAATCAATAAATTTCCTCTACGCTAACAGTAACCAAGCAGCTAATATACAAGAAAAAAATGAACCCTTTACAATATCAAAAAAGTAAAAATAAAGTAAAGGGAAAAGCCTCTCCCAAAGCTCCCATTAGGTTTCTAAGAATTAAGCTAGGGAAAAAAATGGGGGAAATTCTTGGCAAAATATCACAGAACAATACTGAAGGACATAAAAGAAAATCCTACTAAGTGTAGAGTAAATATTCATACCCCCCCCAATTTATTTGTTCAGTATAATTCCCAAAAAATTTCCAACAGACTTTTACATGGAACTTGAGAATCTGATCCAAAAATTTATAAGGAAAAAGAAGCAAGAATTGCTAAAGCAATTTTAAGAAAGTAAAAGCGGGTTATAGCACCTGACTTACTACACAGTCTTCTTAAGAAACCCCAGCAACTAAAGCCATGTGTTATGGGTCCAGCACAAATAACCAGCAGAAAAAGAAGAGAGCACTCCAAACATGTATGTGTTTGCACATCTAAGTGCATATATACCTTATAGAGATAAATTAAAGATGCATTAAATGCCTATATATGAAAAGCAAAACACTTCAGATTGAAGAAAAAATATGAGAGGTGCCTGGGTGGCACCGTTGGTTAAGCATGGGACTCTTGGCTTCAAGCTCACGCCATGATCCTGAAAGACCCTTCCCCCCCCCCCAGTTGTTAACTAATTAACTGCTCTTTTGCCTTTCTGTAACCGCTTGGCTTTTAGGGTGTGACACTTGTCTCCTGTTTGAACAAGATACCTTCTGCTAATAGCCCAGGCATAGTAAGCAGGGGGCCGCATAGTCACGTAGGCAGGATGCTTCTCTGCTGAGTAATAAGGTCCAACTCCCCCTCCTCACTCCCCCTTCCCGCCTTTTTCTTCGAGCACGCAGGTCCTCCAAAGCCAATCCGCTAACACCAAGTATGCCTTTTTCAAATGTTCAAATTGTCAGCCAATCAGCTCCGCCCCACCCAAAACTTGTTTGTACCTGTCTATAAAAATCCTGCACCACCCCAGCCTGGTTTGCTCAGCTAGCAGGAGCTGCTGACCACCCGCAGGCGCGCGCTGACACCCGCAGGCGCCTGCGAAACAATAAAGAACCTCTTGCTGTTTGCATCCTGTGGCAGTGTTGAATTCTTGGGTAAGGGGATCCGCAGGTCTTTCAATCCCAGCTCTCTAGCATGCATGCTCGCTCTCATAAATAAAATCTTTAAAAAGAATATAAGAGACTTACCACCATGATACTATGGAAGGACAAATTTGACTCTTTGGACAGTGACTCATAAAGAAGCAGGATGACTGATAGGGAAAAACTGTACTCTAAGATGGCGGACCAAACCAGTAAGGGAATTCCAGTCCCATCTCAAAGCCCTTCCAGGTTCTTCTTTCCTACTCCGATTCCGGCACGCACCAAAAGTACCAAATATGGAGAAGGAGAAGGGTATAAATCCCCCTCCCTGCTTGTGCTCAGGGCTCAGACCTTTGGAGAACAACCTCCTCTGAGCCTGCTGGTGTTAAATAAACCTCCCATCCTCCAGAGTCTCCGAGTGCTGCTTGGTTCTTCCACCAGGATGCAGTCCGGGTTCTGCAACATGACTATTCATCATTTGTGCTGCCTGGAACTTCTGAACACCTTCACAGATTTTCTGGTCAATACCTCTATCCCATTCCTCTGCTCTTCTGCAGTTAAGGGGCAGATATGTGACCTAAGCCCCACCAAGCACAAGGATGACTTACAGACCAGCAGTGGTCATTGCAAGACCCCAGCCACACCAGGAAGGTGGAACTCTCAGCACAAATGATACAGAAGGCGTTTGTTGGTCTTGGCAGTGGGGTGCAGTGTCTGATATTCACTCCCTAGCGGACCATGGGCTGATGGTGCAGCAGTGGGGCTGTCAACAGAGAAGCCCCACTGAATGGATGGGAATGATCTTGGCTCTGGAACTCCTGGGAGGGTCCGTGTGCTAATGAGGAGGCAGCAGAAGGCAAGCTGAGGACAAAGCCCAAGCTGACACCCTGCAACATTTCCACCCACTGCCCCACTCCTGGGTGTCCCCAACCCTCTAGGAAGCTCTCAACTGTCTTAATATTAATGCCTTACTGGAGGGGAAAATCACCTTAACTTGACAATGCAAGGCCTCCAGTATTTTGTAGGCCCTCTTTAGCATATGAAGGTTCTTTTGAAGACCTCCCTTTTTCCCTACCCCCTACTCCCCAATTTGTAACCAGATAATCCTCACAACAAACCCCCAGCCCCACCCCGTGTGGCAGCTCTTTCTGCCCTCAGGTCCTGTCCCTGTGCTTTAATAAAATCACCTTTTTGCACCACAGAGGTCTCAAGAATTCTTTCTGGGCCATTGGCTCTGTACCCCACCCCACCAAACCTCACCAATGTTCCAAAACTACATCACTAGTAAGTTTTTTTTCTATTTAAATTAGCCACAGTGAATTGGAGTTTTTGCGGCTGAAGAGCCCTGACTCCTCTCTCTCCCAAATGTTATTTGTTTATACTGGTTAAGTAATGAGGTTATTAAAATCAACATTTACATTGATTGAGTAGCCCCTAAGCAAAGCTATCAATCATAGTGCTGCAGCAAAAACAACAGAAAGAACAAAAACTATTCCATTCGTTGCCAAAATTTTACTATTTTACAATTTCCTGTAATTTCAAAACCAAAACCTGCTATTTTAATTAGTCTTTTTTTTCCATTTATGCTTATGAGCAGTTAGGAAATGTAAATTAAATCTGAATACTAAGAACTCAATTTAGAAAAAGTACTGCATGCAAAGCTTAAGAATTATACATGGCATTGACAATGTCTAAAAGGACCTAATTATCTGTGATCTGGGGATTAGCCAAAACGGTATATATTTTTGACAAAGAAGATAGTTTGCATTTGAGTCGGTCTTTAGCACATTGTTTACTTCCATTTTTGTTCACATATCCTATGTCTCTTGAAGAAAAACATCTTTAACATATCAAAACATTCTACTCAGGATTGTGCCTATTTCAATTTTGAAGACATTCATTTCTTTATTTAACAAACAAAAGCATCTTTCCTACCAAATCTTGTTACCATTAATACCTGATTTATGAAACTTAGGAGCTCCTCATACAGTACAGTTTTTTGGTTCTTTTCAGCGATACTGGAGAATGATTATCCAAAAATTAAATATTTGGGAAAACCACAAAGTAATGGTGTGAAAATATATCAAAATATTTTGGTTTTCTCCTTACTCTTGATGAAAAAAAGAAAAGGTTACTTCTCTGTTCAGCAGCTCTATGTGACCTTCTTATAACAAAATTGGACAAGGCATCTGCAAGAGGAGATCTATTTCTTATGGGTGTGCAATCATTTGATCTAGAGATTAATCTGCTGCTCCCCTAGCTTCTTGTATCAACTAGAATGACATCCTAATGACTGCTATTGAACATGGATAGTTATGCATATGTATTTAAAGGGATGCCAAAGAAGACAGTTAAACCTCATTTGGTGCTCTTTGCGGAGCATTTACCAGTAACCTCGCCAAATAAATGGAATGTTTTGGCCCACTTTTTCTCTGAAAAGAATATTTCAAGCAATCTGAGAGCTTGCTTAAATTGAAATGTCCAACTGACCCATGCTAAGTAGCCTTCTTATCAATCAAAAATGTCCTGTCATAGTCCATAATCCAAGAAAAATTTAAAATTACCATGTCATAGTTAAACATTCTCAATAAATAAAAATAAAGGTGGTAAAAGACAACTATGTCTTGCCACCAAATTCTCAAACTGACAGATCTGACCTTTTTCTACTATCAAAATTGACTATTTGCAAATTACCGGGTATGGCTGGCGTGGTATTCAAACATATCCTTAATGATTTATCTACATTTCAGTCTTCAAAATGATATCTATTTCTGTTGGCAGATAAATGATAGTACATTCGTTTTTGTTTCACTGTCACCTAATTATTTTTCCTATAGTTTGTATTACGGTCAGGTAACAACCGAGTATTATCTCTTTATGCCAGATTTTTAACATTAACACAATTTCGTAGTTTTATGATTTGTTCAGATACATGCAGTATGTAAGTCAAATTAAAACTGGATAAACCCTAGATAGATTAGCTATCTTAACATTTATTTTAACTTCACTGCTAATTTTTCATGGGTGTGACTTGAATCTTATGGTAAAATTATAAGTGAAACCAAGTCGGAAACAGGGTTTTATTCTCATATAAAGAACAAAAACATCTCACTGATTAAACCCCAACTCCTTGGCTTTAAACAGATTTCTTCTCCTCATTGTGTAAAAGTTGTGTATGGCTTTAAAAAAAAAAAAAAAAAGCAGCACACTAATATGGGAACGACACAATGCTTCTTAAAACACAAGTGATGCCTAGGGACCCTCACTCTCCCTTTAATGATCCACTGCTCTCATTCAGCTGTCTTTCTTTTTTCAAATCTTTACATATGTGACAGCTCTCAAAAGTAGACCATAGACCATCTGGCATTTTCAGAGGTGTAACTTGTGCAAATTCAGCTCTATTGGGAGCGCACTGCTATCTTCTGCCTGCGTTATAAAGGGACAATAGAATGTAGAACTTATGAGTTGTTTTGAATTATTCATTTTTTTGCCTGTATATTCAAGAAATTTTACAAACTCTGCATTTTGTACTACATAATCACATGCGTTAAAGGTACAAAGAAACTTTTTGACACCTCTTTTCTACAGAAAGCTGGCATTTTGTTTGATATGTGAACATTCAGCATCTGTTATATCATTCTAAACAGGATAGGTGCTTCTACAAAAGACCCCATTTTAAACTTACTCTATATGAGCAAAAAAATGGATTCTTGATATTCAGTAACGAATGCAATACACATCAAAATTTCAAATACCCGTTATATGAACATTCAGCATCTTCAAACCTGGATAGCATTGGTCACCCGCTTACCATATGTGTAAAGAATTTTTTTTTTAAATCATTGCTCACACAATGGCGCATGATTGTAATTTTCATATCTGTGATGAATTGTTACAAACGTCTTAAGAAATACTGTGCTTTTCGGGTTCAAATGTTTTCAATCAGGAGGGAAACCAATAGAATTAAATCTAGTGATTTTCAATAAGAATAATAAATATGGGAGTAATGAGTCAATAGCATGAACTTCTTTTGATTAAAAAAAAAAAAACACCTGGGTGATATTGTAGCTGATAATAACTACACTGGAAACTGCAGCTGCAGGAGTGGCTATATAAAGCAACATTTTGTTACAGCCTATAATCTATTAGCATGGGCAAGTCATCTTCAGTCCCTGGTCTTTTTCACAAATCATATTTAATAAAATTACAAAAGAATTCTCATACCAAGCACCCAGTTTAAATGCTAGTTGTACACATACAAAGAAAATGTAAATGCTTAGAATTCACAATTGTAACGAAATTATCAAAATAGAATACTGCCCAGGGATGACTTGGTATGAACAGAACTTACTCTTCCCAGAGATAGTTAATGAAGCTTTTCCCGGGTAAGTGGTCCTATGCTCCCCCATGGTCATTCTGAGACAAACATGCACGTGTGTACACACACACACACTCAAATGGTAGAGATTATATATATGAGTAACACAGGGTTTTATTATAAATATGTATAACATGCATCTAGACAGAGTAATAGCTTTAAAAATCACTTCAAGATGCACTCCTGATAAAACTGTATTTACCTGTCATAATGTAAATTTAGGCTAAAATCAAGTAAAACAAGTGCACTAATGGCCAACTCTGTTCCTCAGCTTGATGCAAGCCTTCCTTGGTGTACCCTAGAGAAAGCCTGTACCCTAATACTCCCACAGTCTGGGAGGAGCACGTGGTGTTTTCTACCTGTTTCCTCAATTCCCCTCCAATGGCATATCTGAAAATTACTGTTTTTCTCTTGAGCCTCTGAACTTTTTCAACACCTAGTACATTTTCATTTTATTTAAATTTATATATTAACATGGTGAAATGTTATTTGGGAACACTGATCACTTTGAGAATCCCAATCAAATTCCATCTACCCACATGACTTGGAATGCACAGAGGGGAGGAGACTGTCTTATTAGGAAAGCATTTCTAACAGTAATTCATCAGTAATCAGTGACAGGGGCTGCAAAGACTTCTTCCCAAACAAAAGGATAAAAGTTTCGAAGTTGTCTGGAGAGTCCATCCTTTTCTTCATTCGGTGAACAACATGAAGAGAGTACTTAACCAACTGAGCCACCCAGGTGTCCCGAAGAGAGTACTTCAACATCTTTCCGCAGAACCTGAAAGAGGAAAGACTCCTAGCTTTTCCCCAGATTCACGCTCCCCATCGTCCTGGGCTCCTGGCTAACCCATTCCCCAGTCTTCCTGGTGGTTCAGTTCAGCCATGTACCCATGTTCACTCTGAAAGAATGAGAGCAGAAATGATTTCTGCCACTTCCAGGCCTAGGTCTCAGCCTGGGGTGTGTCCTCTATACTTTGTTTCTTGCATTTGCCAACAACCCAGCTTTGACCACAGCAGAGGAAGATCTTGGGTTGGAGAAACCAAACAGAAGGAATGTACAGGACAGCAGGGAGGAGAGCCTCTCACTGACCTGGAATGTTCATCCTATACTGTTCCCTAAGACATAAACTTTTATTTAGCCATGGGACTAATGCCAGGAATCACTGTTATAAAACACTAATACAGCTTCTATCAAGTCCTATGAACAACGAGGCACATTATATATACTTACACGTGAACTGCCCCTGGCCCAAAGGACCCAAAAGATGCCACATTTCACTAGAAAGCAACAGTACATTATTAGCAGCAGAAAGACCACTGCCAAATCCACAGCCTGTGGTGAATCTCAGAAGATAGCAGACGAGCCTTACAATGCCTTACAATGCAGAAGCTGATTATTACTGAAGGATAAGCATGTATCACGCCGTTCTGTAGGGAAAGAAACCCAGGATTTCTCTGCCGTTCGAAGACAATTTGTATCTTCCCCATGGCTGGTGGGAAATCTTGTCAAGTGAGCAACCATCTGGTTTGGTCAGGACTAAGGGAAGTGCTGGGATGCAGAACTTTTAGTTTTAAAACCAGGACATTTCTAGGTAAATCAGGATTTGGTCTCCTCTCTATCGGGGGCAATTTGTGCACAACTGCTACTGTTTTCCTTCAAAAGACACTAGCATCAGGAGATGGAGGGATGGGCACAGGCTTTGAGGGAGACCCACTAGGGTTTGAATTCTGGAGTCAGTATTTCCCAGTTCTGTGAACTTGAGAAAGTCGCTCCATTCCCCTGGGCATTAGGACCTTCACTGGCAAAATGAGAAAAAGTGACGGGTTCCTCTGGACAGGTTTAACACTTCCCAGTTTCATACCATTGTTTTTCTCTTCCCTATAAAATTTTCCTGTCATTTCTGATTTACTATTAGGCTTTTATTTTTTCTTCTATTACTAGGGGGGTTTTGCTCCCCCCTATAAATCAAAATAAAACCTTTTTAGAAATAAACAGGTCTGAAAAGAATACACAAAGTTATCTTTCATTTTCCAGAAAAATAATGATTTCATTGAAAAATATACTAAAATATAAGGATTATGAAGGAAAATAATCAGCATTTTAAGATTTGCACGTTTTACTGAGAAGTCCCCAGCAGTAAACCAAAGAACAACAAAACATCTTCTATATTCCCTCCAAGTGTAGCCTTTCTTGAATGCTTGTTTCTAACCACAAATGAATGACAAACTTGGCCTGACTATATGCCCACTCTTGCACATCAGTTTCTAGTTAACTTACATAGATAATATGAGCCCACCACTCCTGCATTTGAGAACAGAGTATGTTTCAGTTTAAGTTAGCAGGCTTCCTTATGGATTGTTATCTATAAGCTTTATTTATATATTACAAGATCATATTGTCTTCCAATATAATCCCATAGTGAAGATGGGATCTCGGCTATGGTATCCCTTTGTTCTCAGGCTCAATAGGTATTTCCATCATTTGATTCAACTGATAAAGTGATATCTGCTTATAATTATTTATAACTGTATCAAAATTATCTAAATAAATGCATATGTACTTATATTTATAGAAAATAAATAGCCTAAGCAATGTTTTTTGGATGACAGGAAAACATATGAATAAAAAGATAGCACAAAGTCACAATCTTCCAAAAGTCTATTTTACATACTGAAATTTTACAGTTTTTTGTTTTGTTTTGTTTTTAGTTATAAAAGACATTTCTTAGGTTTGTTTTTTTTTTTTTTTTAAAGCAATTAGTGGACAGGCAAGCAGAAGCCTGAAAAGTCCTACTATTATTACTATGTTGAGTTTTAACAAAAAGCTTTCCTCAGGATTCTTAGAACAATATGCAAGAGAAGCATCACACAGCAATGACTCATATTTCAATCTTTAGACCATAAGTTAAACATTTCTTTGACCTTGCTGGCGTTTCACCCTGGGTTTATAGGAAAAGATTTTAAAAATTATTAATACCTGGTTTTGTAAGTATTCACTTTAAAAGCACCTATCACAATGGGATAGGACACATTCACATGTCTTTAACAGGTCAGAAATTTTTTTTTTTAAAGGTTTCATTTATTTATTTGACGGACAGAGATCACAAGTAGGCAGAGAGGGAGAGAGGGAGAGAGAGAGAGAGAGAAGCAGGCTCCCCACTGAGCAGAGGGATGTGAGGCTCCATCCCAGGACCCCGAGATCATGACCTGAGCGGAAGGCAGAGGCTTAACCCACTGAGCCACCAGGTGCCCCAGGTCAGAAATATTTTATTTAACAACATCAAACAACATATACTGCAGTAAAATTAGTGCTGGTAACAATTAAGGAAAGTACACACCAAAACCCCCAAGTATCTGAAACTTCGGAATTCATCCTGGAACTTTACATGCTGATTACAGCTTTCAAGGACCACAAAGCATGTGGAAGACCCCCCATGAAGAAGCACGCAACACTCTAGGGTTTCAACTTAAGATACACACTGACACACTTGGGGGGACGGAGAACTGCTTTCTGACATAGGTCCTAGACCCGTCCCTGCCAAAGGGGTCCCTTTAGCCTTCCCCCATGGGATAAGGGCTCTCTAGTCAAGCAAGGATACAAATAAAACAAACAAACAAACAAACAAAAAACAACCTTGAAACCAAGAGCTCTGATCAAATAGGAAAAACCTACATAGAAAGTAGACAAGGGGCGCCTGGGTGGCTCAGTGGGTTAAAGTCTCTGCCTTCGGCTCAGATCATGATCCCAGGGTCCTGGGATCGAGCCCCGCATCGGGCTCTCTGCCAACAGGGAGCCTGCTTCCTCCTCTCTCTCTCTCTGCCTGCCTCTCTGCCTGCTTGTGATCTCTGTCTGTCAAATAAAGAAATAAAAATCTTAAAAAAAAAAAAAAAAAACAAAAGAAAGTAGACTGCTAAAATGTACAATCACCTAAGTAAAGCCAAGAAAGCAGAGAACTACTTATATACTGGTATGTTGGATATCTGAGGGATTTCAGCAGCTGCTACAAGAAAACAACAAACTCCATTCTAACTGGTGATGGTAAAAGCCAACTGGGGGAAAAAAACAGAGCGCTATCCTTACCTGCAAGCAACACAAAGCTAGCAACACACAAATAAACTTGGCTAGTGTGTAAATCCAAAGAGGTACTCCCCTCTGCAAAAACCAATTTCACAAGCATTCCTTGCCTGAGCATAAGTCCTGGTGATCAAAGCAAGGACTGGATTTTGGCTTCCATTCGTCTCTGTGCAATTCACAGGCATACAACCCCAAGCAGCAGCCCTAGTGGCCAGGAAGGTGAGACCACCAACGTTCAGATGGTCAGATGTGGTAACTGAACTTCAGCAGCCCAAATATGGGTTCAGTCAAAATTCAGCATGCCGATCAGGTAAACTCGAAGTGCTGAACAACGGAACAGGGAGAAGAGCGAGAACCGGGAAGCCTGAAACTGCAGACTCTGTGGGTGCCTGCCGCACTTACCGCCCATCAGTTGTTCACACAACTCCGTCACAGGGGATGCTGGCTGCAGAAGGAGCAGCCGCTGGGCCAAGCCTCACCACCCAAGGAAGTAATGCTCGGGACAGCAAGCTACTACATGGAGACAGGGAGACCAGAGCTCAAAAACAGAATTGGCAAGTCAAGAGACCAGAGTCAGAGATCATTATTCAGCACTTCTGATGCCAGTTACTAGAACACCAAGTCTTCCCCCCACCCATCTCCCAAGAAAGGGTATTGATAAGCAATGAACGAAGATGTTAAAGAAATTATATTTTAGAATAAATCTTTAGCTTAGCGAATAAAGGCTTGTGACAGTTCCACCTTAAGGCAATCCCTGAATCTAAGTCCTTGTTAACAACAAGAAGAGAACTGCTCAGGCCCCTATAAGGGAGTCCTCCCCTGAAGCCCTTCTCCGTTCCGGCCACAGACGACACCCAACAGGGGAAATCTCAGCCGAGAATCCTGGAGTAAGTACATCCATTGACAGGAGAACCCAGACCAAGGAACCATCATCTCTCAATGGAGAGATGGTTCTGTGCTATCCCTAACCTGAGGCATATGAATAGTCCCCAGACCAGCACTGTACTTGAAAGTTGACAATGCAGCTATCCCATACTCCCTTCACCATCATAGAGCCAGGAGTATGATAAAACATAACTTGCAAGATCACAAGGAGCTAACTCCAAATTTGACTGAGGTCACATTTCTGAACCATCTCAATGGAGGCATAAACATCACCCAGAGGTCTTCGAACAATGACCTGACACCAGCTCTAGATGCATCATCTGAACGTGACTTTGATTTGTCTCCCATTAGGGAGAGGCAGAATACACGTTTGTTCAAAGGATAACTGGGTCTCATTAAGAATATTGTGAAATCATATGCACGGAAACAAAAAGCACCTGTGTGTCCACACACAAGTAAATGCGTGGGGGTCAAGCAAAGACTGGACCATAGCAGACACCTAACCTTGATCCATCCTGTATCACCCACTTTCTTCTGGTGTCAGCATAGCTGTTGAGAGCAGGACCTCAATTTACTACTAAGAACCCTTCAAAAAAATAAAGCACTTTTAGTTTCCCAGGTTTTGTACACAGAGTTTAACACCGGGCATTCACTGACTTGCCTTTGATTATACAGCGAATGCTTTAAAGACAAGATTCCGTCTTCTTAGAGTTCCATCAACCTTATCAGGCACTACCTGCTGACAAAGAACCTTGTACAATGTTCAGCACCCAGTGGACACCCAGTGAAAATTAACTGATGATGATGAATTATACTAGCTTTTAAGCTGTCACTTGATCCCAGTATATAACAACCTTTCTGAATAAATCAAGCAACAGTTTGGTATTCAATACCATTATAAACTTCATCCTTCACCTTCACGAGTCTAGGGAATTGCTGTAAAAGCATAATATGAGGATGGTGGAGCCACAGCAAGGATTTGAGAAATTCTCTCTGCTCTAACAAGGGAATTAAAGATTCAGTTACAGATATCATACAATGTGGAGGGAAATGCATCAAAAATACTAGTTAAGTGACCTTCTTGAAAACAGCATTAAAAACTCAGTAAAAATTATCTGACTAAAAGTTTCCCCCCCACCCTTTAATAAAAGTAAATCCAACCTAACGTAGAAGTAAAACTGGTATCTCTTTGAGGTTAGGGCAGTAGAAATGCAAATGAAGTTCCAGGCCGAAGACAGGGAATCTGGTGGAGGAAACGATGCACTGCTAACTGAACGTTTAAAAAGAAATTTATTTCTGGTAGCTTATACAAGGTAAATCAGAAAAAAAGTAAATTCCACTGTTATTCCCCCGAGCTTTAATATAGGTCATAACCCTCAAAGTTCACTGGTGAGTATTTGTTATTGGGATAGCTTTTCACTCTTCAATAAATTCCTTTAAGATATGGTCCGAGAAGAGGAAACCTTTGTGTTTTAGTTCTAAGAACATCCCATTATAGATGATGCTCTGACATAATTTAAAGATTTAGGACTCCAAGCAAAGTTCTCAGAATTGACTCTAAGGCTGGGATTGTCATGGTGATCATGTCCAACCCCTACAGGAGATCCTGGAGAGCTTCCTCCCTAAGGAAGTAGTGAACAAGCTGCTTACCCCACATAACTGAAAATAACCTTCACAAAAAAGGGGGGGGGCAATGAAGTATATATGAATTTTAAATTCTTTCTTACTTGTGCACCACAGATCACATAACACAATGGAAAAGTTTAACGCAATGGAAAGGATAACATAAACACAATGGAAAGGTTTCCATATGTAAAAGCATAAGCAAAAATAACATGATTTTCTCATTCTCATTTTGTCTTCTCCGAGGATGAAATCTCAGCCCTGCTCCTCACCCTCTTACAGGGCTACTTTACATTTTTGAAGACTGATTTGGAGAATGTGAATTTTAGTTTCTTGTCTTTATCAATGCATCAAGGGGATTTTTAACCTCTATGGGAATAAAACTGTTACCCAAACATAAGCCCCAAGAAATGGCTTCCATACAGAGGAAGAAATGTATTAACCACATTTAAAGATGGACACAATGGAGACCGTTTATAAAAAGTTTTCTTCCTCTGATTTTGCCATTTAAACCCACTAAATCCATCAAGGTGCCTCTGGTGACAAAACTAACTTAAATGTATTATAAAATATTTGTTAAGTATACTATAGTGCCAGGCACTGTTCCAGGCATAGGAGAGATTACAAAATTTACAAATACCTTGCCCACACAAAGCTTACAAATACTTATTATCTTGCATGACAAGAAATCCCAAGATAGGGCAGCTCTACTAATATTAATTTCCCAGGTTCTGTATTTTCACCTCCATCCTCGGCATGTCAATTTTCCCATCGGACTCTTGCCTCATAGTCACAAGACTCTGAAACACCACCAGCCATCACATCCAGAGATGATGACAGCCCTTGAAAAAAAGACATGCTCTTTCTTACTGTCCATTTAAGAATATAGAGAAGAAAATTCTCTCCTCCAGGAGATGTCCCTCCAGTTTCGTTGGTGCACACTGAGTCCTCCAAACTAAAATGAAAGCTTCCTTCTTCTCTCCCCACAGATCAACACTTGCTGAAAGGTTTGCCCCCTCTACCCAACTGTATGAATGCTTCTCTATAGAAAGAAACCTGTCATTCATTCATTCATTCATATAGTCATTTAATGAGCATTTACTAAGCGCTGCATTCAAGTGCCAAGTCTTTCTGACAACGTGCTCCAGCACCTGGAACAGGGGTCACTTAGAAAAACAAATGAAGGAGTGACAGAAACAACAACGTTCATTCTACAGGCCCTAATTTCAATTATTCAAGTAAAACCTTAATAAGTACATATTTCTTACCTTGAAAAGCAAATAAGGAAAATGTAAGCACAACAGCTGCCTTTTCCCATACCTCCTTGATATAATTTGACCTCTACTTATTCCAGAAACCAATCCTCCGGCCCTGTAACAACTAGCCCACATGCACGGTGTTATTTATAATATGCCGGACATTAATAGTTCAGATGAAATGGGAAAAATGAGAACGTCTAATGTACTCGTCACCATAGACCTCATATTAATCTCAGTAACATTTAGAAGAATGTTGCTCTGTCTTCCAACAGTAGATAAAAACCCATAAATAATCACTGGAGTTGGTAAAAACCACCACCAACAGATGTTAACACTTGAAGACAAAGAGTGGGAAGTGCCCATCACATATAAAATTATGTTTTCTTTATGTGTTATGCTTTCTTTTTTTTTTTTTTAAAGATTTTACATATTTATTTGACAGAGAGAGATCACAAGTAGACAGAGAGGCAGGCAGAGAGAGAGGAGGAAGCAGGCTCCCTGCCGAGCAAAGAGCCCGATGTGGGATTCGATCCCAGGACCCTGAGATCATGACCCGAGCCGAAGGCAGGGGCTTAACCCACTGAGCCACCCAGGCGCCCTGTGTTATGCTTTCTTTTACCAAATACTTAAATGGCATTTCCACAAAGACTTGAAGGGGAAGAAGCCTCACCAAGAGGAGTAATAGGGTTTCAGGACAGCCTAACAACACGAGCAAAGTTCTGAAGCAGAACAGGGCTCACAGCATTTCCTGACCCAACGTTGAGCCAGTGTGTCTAGATAATACTCCCACGGTCCTTTGGACCATATACTTACGGCCTAATTCAAATTATAAACATTAACAAATACATTAGAAAAATCACAGAATGTGCTTCCATCAACAATTCCTGGTAATATTCTCCCAGATACTATGTTTCTTCACCCTATAAGCCATTACTATAATAAATTATTCACTTATAAGACCACTCTTAGTAAAACCGACCAGAAGTTGACTTACATGCTTTACTGTGAATCAAGATATTCCCAGTAAAAGACTTCTTAGGAAATTACAAAAAGGGGCCATCAACCGTGTATGTAAAATACAACCACAATTTGGAATATTAGGGAACATTTATAGAAATCTTAGCCTTTAATTACTTCCCAAGAAAGAAACACATAGATCTATTTCTCGGAAATGTACAAAACTATTTATATTGAAATTTTTCTGGGGCTAGAGAGAGTAGCAGGACTTATTTGATGATCTCTAATAGAAAAGTGAATAGTTGTGCAAGAATCTTGCTACTATTCTTATGAATCTGCTCAGATTTTAGATAAGAGACTATCACTGTGATTTATACTTACCTTCCTATTCTATTCCAATTTCCCAAATCTGATTCCTTTACTAAAAATACAATTCTTTAGCAGTAGCTCTCAATCTTTTTCCAACTCCATAGGGCTTATTTGAGCAACACACATCCTTTAGTAGTATCTTGTGTGGGTTCAAAAAACAAACTTCTCCAATGACTCTCCTATCTCCTGGCTTGCGTGCAGCACTAGAGAATCCTAATTCTAATACAGGAGCCACAGACAGGTAGAATGCAGACCAAGAGCAAATTTTTATTATGAAGGCAAAAAAAATGAGCCACCTGGGTGGCTCAGTGGGTTAAAGTCTCTGCTTTCGGCTCAGGTCATAATCCCGGGGTCCTGGGATCAAGCCCCTCATCGGGCTTTCTGCTCAGTGGGGAACCGGATTCCCTTCCTCTCTCTCTGCCTGTCTCTCTGCCTACTTGTGATCTTGGTCTGTCAAATAAATAAATAAAATCTTTAAAACAACAACAACAACAAAAAAAAAAAAAAAACGAGAAACTGAACAGTCAGTAGATTAAGTTTATCTACCAGAGGTCTTAAAAATTACCCTCATGTTCTAGCACTTATTTTCTATTAGTCTTTCAAAGACAAATGTCATATGATTTCACTCATACATGGAATTTAAGAAACACAACAAATGAGTAAAGAGAAAAAAAGAGAGAGAGACCTGAAGGCAGACCAAGAAATAGACTCTTCACTAGAGAGAACAAAGTGATGACTACCACAGAGGAGATGGGGGGATGGGTTAAAAAGATGATGGGGATGAAGGAGGGTGCTTGTGATGAACGTTGGGTGTTGGATGGAAGCAGTGATTCGCTATATTGCACACCTGAAACTAGTCCTACACTGTATGTTAATTAACTAGAATTTAAATAAAAACTTCTCTCTCTATAGATAAACACTTTCCAATCCCACATTGTAGTTTACAAACTCCACGTGGCAACTATATATTCTCATGGATAATCAAAGACCATTTTCAGTAATTTTAGCCCTGTTTCTGCCACTAACTTCTTGGGCCACTTTAGATGACTTGTTTACCTCTTCATGCTCAATTTGCCAGCAGAAACAAAGCAAAACAAAAAACCCACAAAGGCTGAACACACTGATCTCTAGGGATGTTTCCTAACTTTAACAGTATAAGAACAAATGGGCCCATAATTCATTTTCAATATGTAGAAGAACAATGTAAGTGTAGCATAGTACCACAAACCAGAAAATATGAATGTAAGCACCCGCACTGTTAGGGCCTTAACATTCAGAATCTAAGTCATCTAGAGAATATCTATTAATTTAATTATTCAAATGTCTTTTTTTTAGGGAGAGACGTATGAGAGAGTGGAAGGTATGACATGTAAATAGAACCATTCAGTGGGAGCAAGGTTAACCAGAGGGAGTGACTGTTGGGACTAAGTGCTCTGCTCTCCACCTTCAACCAACAATTACTAATTTAACAAAGTTCACTTAGCCAGGTGTCAGGAGCTCAGGCCTGCTCCTAGTGACAACAGTAAGCAA
Organism: Mustela lutreola; assembly: GCF_030435805.1. Lineage (NCBI taxonomy): Eukaryota > Metazoa > Chordata > Mammalia > Carnivora > Mustelidae > Mustela > Mustela lutreola. The sequence continues at coordinate 167,794,308 of NC_081293.1, read as the reverse complement.
GAGGGGGTAAAATTAAATCTCTTCCATTTTTTTTTGGTCTAACATGGAAAATCAGAGACCAAAAGAGAATATGAAACTCAGTCTCTCTCTATGTTGTGTGATATCTGGTTTATGACCATCAATCTTAAGAGGAAAGGAGGGTGAGATGACAACTGGGACTCGTCCTTTGGGCAGCTGATTTGCACTGAGGGACCCCTGGCCAGGAGACCCCTCACTCTTGTGCCAGGCGCTCAGGTCTGGAGCATCCCTGGTTTCAATTCTTTAGAGCATCCCTCTCTTGTGTCTTGCGAAGGTCAGAGTAGGAATGATTCGGTTACTCAGACTCAAGGGGTGGAAGAGACCAGATGGTCTAAGTCATCTGTAAGCAAACTTCTGAGCGGCACACTGGTGCATTCCCAACTTCCTCCCCGATTCCAAGAGCCTTTGTGCCTCCAACCTTGAACCTTTTCAGGGTAGTGCCACACCGTGTCATGCGAACACTCAGGTTTTGGCTAGTCCACGCTACAAAGCCAGTTCTGATTTCTCCACCTACTTTCTGTCTTTCAGAAAATGTTTTAACATCTCTGATCTGTCATTTCCTTGTCTGTTTTTGCTTTCCTTCAATTTATGTCTTTGTTAAAATTATCATTAATTTACTATCATTTCATGGGATTTCCAAAGAGAACAGAATATATATGTTCAATCTGCCATGTTGAAGCAAATAGTTTTAAAAACCATCACACACACAAAAAAATCTCAAGAAAATGTGGCAAAATGTTAACACCTGTTAAGTCTGAGCTTGGCTGGCACATGGGTGTTTTTGATATTCTTTTTTAACTCTCATTTTTAAAGGAGCTAATTAAATGCTAAGAAAACTCAGAATTCTATTTATTAAGCACCTAAGGCCACAAACCAGTGAATTGCTACTGATTGATAACTTAGGTAGAAGCATTATTTTATCCTGATAACACTAATACAGTGGGATATTACCAGGAATCAAGGGCAAAACAGTATCACCTTTTTCTTAAAAAATAATCTTTTGTTTTGACTGAGATAGTTCACTACATTTAAAACTGAAAATGCATTTCAAGTTAAAGAGGGGCATCTTCAGTGCAGTGGCTCATGTCCTTACATTTTTGTAGGCAACTCTGATGATGTGATTTAGGTTGTATTTATTTTAGGATCATAAAAAGAGGTCATGCTGCGTGCACCTGACTCTCCCCGGCTAACTCCTGGATAACCAAGGCAAGAACCCAGAGAATCACACTCTACTTTCTTTCCTGGTTCTTTGCTTAGTGTCTCTGGATCCACCCGAAAATGGGACTAAGGAAGAGGCTCCATTCTTTCCAAAGAATAACTCAGAATGGTTCAGCACTTCTTCCTCTAACCCAGGTACTAGTTATTCTTATCATAATGTCTAACAAATTACACAAAGAAACTTAAGATTTAATGAAGTATTTCCACTTGGGTTTTCCCACTTGCCCCCTCACTGACCTCATGAGGTACTGAGGGAAGACAGTACTTCCCCAGCCATCTGTCTTCTGAAGATGCAGAACATGAAGTGACCTGGCATAATGCCACAAGGCCAATGGGTTTCAGGCAGGATCAGAATCCGAATCCAAGGACCCAAGAGCTTACCTTCTTGACCTACACCTGGTCTCTCTCTAAGCACGAGGGTTGCGTGCTGGCCCCTTCACAATGTCTGACCAGGGGCCTCCCTCCTGCCAAACACTGAGCTAGCTGACAAGTCAAGCTTTGGGCCATTAATTCATTTTCACTTTTGCTCCAAATACGTTGTCTATTTGGAATATGGAAGTCAATAATTGGCTTGCCACATGTGTACCTTTCCCTACCTGAAAAACGCACCATGCTATGTTTGTATCTGTCGTCGGTGACGCCTCCAGTTCTTCCCAAGTCTTCATACTTATCATTAACAGCATGAGAGATCCCAGCACTGAGTCTGCAAGGTGGGCTAGAGTGGGTTCCATCAGGCCCGACTGACTGGCAACTCTCTAGCTGAAGCAGCCTGCTTGCAGACTTGCGAAAAAGAATTAAGTTATCTGAATAATGAAACTTCTTTATGACATTTTTCCAATGGGCTGAGTACTGATACTGTGTGCCAAAAACAAACAACAGAAAAGCAGGGATCGGTTAAATGTGGAGATAGACATAATAATGAGTCTCTCTCCCAAACAGACCATCCGCAAACATTTTCCCATTTGTATTAACCTGCAGAGAAGTGAAAACAACACTGTTCCTGCAATTACTACAGAAGTGACTGAAACCATCCCCGAAATGATTTCACGTCATCCTTACCTCCCAGAAATGCTATTCTAGGACCATAAACAGCCATCTTTTCAATTCATTGTAATTTAGTGTTTCATACACTAAAATGGACACTAAAATCTGTCATTATTACTGACCAAACTATAATCGCACGTACTCGGGCTGCCAGAGTCCTAGATTCTGACTCTGTGGGCTTAGTTATCCCATTTTAGTTTTTTTGTCAAAGAAGTAGTGGTTGGGTTTTTGTTTGTTTGTTTTTAGTTAAAAAAAAAAAGAGAGAGAGAGAGAGAGAAAGAAAGAAAGAAGAAAATTAAATGCAGAAAATGAACACTCCCTCACATTCAGGCTTTTTGCACATTAAGTACGCACCCGGTGAACTTCCACTTAAATATTTTTACTTTAACACCATAGATGTCATCAGAAAAACAAACTAAAGACTTCTCTCCAGTGAGCATTCTAACAAACCCCTCATTTTCTTTAGCCTCAATGGAGACGAGGAATCGATCATGAACGCGATTGTTTCTCAAAAGAAGCAAACCCGAGAAAGGTGATGAGCAAGGGCATGGATCCTTGCCTAAGTAATAGGCCCCGTTTCTCAGGAAGAAAACTTTTGGACATATTTAAGATAAGGACAGTATCTGTACTGAAATCAGAGTGCTAACTTGAAGAGTTGTGCAAAAGATACAGTATTTTGTTTGTGTCTCTCAAGATGGTGAACCGTGCTTGTGGAGGGCCTTATACTACCTACACTGTACATGCTGGAGCCTCACTAATTAGTTTCCATGGTAAAACTGAAACCTTTGAAGGGACTCCCTCAAGGTGAGAATGAGGAGACAGGACTGCCCAGGAACAGTTCTGGTTGGAGTATTTACTCCTTGTAGCAAAACAGCTCCTTCCATAGGTCAGTTTCTGCACTTTTACTTAATAAAAACCATTTATTCCAAACTCCCTCCCTCCTTTCTTCCCTCAGAATGTATTTATTCCACAATTCCAAGTCTTCTTATTCTGTGTGTAGGTGCTGAGTTTTCTGGGGTAGCTCCATTATTCGGAATTTGGCAAAAGGGTACCTCCTAATAACGAAATGACCAAGCTCCTGTAAATGCTGAAATTTTGTGATACTGATTATTCTTACACAAGCAAATGATTATGACTGGTTTACCGGTGACAAACAATGGTGCCAAAGTTGCACGGAACTAATGTGTTCCCAGCAGGTCTATAAATATTTGCTATTATTCTTCTTTTAGTAACTAGTTCCAAATGAGCAAACTATGAACTTCTAGACAGTAAGAATGGTGTAAAACTGCCCCTAATAAATCTTCTCCGTCTTATGCTATATTTCCATACCATTGAAAGAAATAGCTGATATTGCACAAAGTTTTGAAATACACTGTTCTCCAAAGTATGTGCTTCATCAGCAATTTATTTTAACATCCACATCTCCCTCTCTAAAGGAACTGAAACTAATTATGTATTGTCCCAAATGCCCAGATACCACTGATATCATATGAATTCATATATTATTCAAAATGCTGATCTTTTTTTACTTATTAATATGATGCTTAGGTAAACTGTATCTCTATTATAAGGGACTTTGCTCTACTCCGAGAACAAACTCTAGCTATAATGGTTAAAGAGGTATTCTTTCTACTCTATCTACAAGCACTTGATTGGGAGACTGCTTATTGCAGAGATTTTTAACTGAAAGCGAGAGCTTATTCCCACTAGGGACAGAGTGTCAAGAGAAGATGAAAACAGGCATTTGTAATTCCTCAGAAAAACAGGCAAAAGTGTTTTCAACCTTAAGAAATCCAACTCTTAAATAACATAAACCTTGATCTTGGATTAATACATAAAGATTCCGAAGATAATCAAATAATCCCTATGGCGGCATCAAGTTTTCGATCCTCAAGTCCTTTCAATGCGCTCCCCGCCCCATCACGCCACTTCACAAGGCCACAGTGCAAATTATGATAGCTCTTTTCCAGTATCATAAAGCTTAAAGTGCTTCAGAGTGAAACTAAAAGCACAAAACGCTTTCTCGACCATGTAAACATCTCTCCAGAAAACAACTTCCCAGAAGAACTAAGGGCAAAAACAAGAAGCCAGGATCTGGATTCTCCCAAACAGGCAGCCACGGCATTCAGTCCCTATGGGTCATCAATCATCAATCACAATTATAAGAAATCACCACCCCCCAAAAAAAGGAAAGAAAGTTTTTAAATATTCAAAAAACTGCTCAATGTGCAAGCTTTTTTTTTTTTTTTTTTTTTTTTTTTGTTCTAGGGCAATATATTCAATTGAAAATCTTACCAGTCCTAAGTCTGAGCCATAACTCAAAATTAACAGCAAAGAGGACGCCTGGGTGGCTCAGTGGGTTAAGCCTCTACCTTCTGCTCAGGTCATGATCTCAGTGTCTTGGGATCAAGCCCTGCATCGGGCTCTCTGCTCAGGAGGGAGCCTGCTTCCCCTTCTCTCTCTCTGCCTGCTGCCCTGCCTACTTGAGAGATCACAAGTCAAATAAATAAATAAAATAAATAAATAATTTGTCAAATAAATAAATAAAATCTTAAAGAAAAAAAAATAAATAACGGCAAAGCTCTCAGAAATTAAGGTTGTCCAGGACCTACTCACATCTGATTCCAGGTTCATTAGTATAGAGTATGGCCTGGGCATCAGTATGTTTTTAAGCTCATGTGAAGAGCTGAGAACCATTGCTTTGAACAAAGGGATAGGAATATAGCATCATATTCCTGCCTCTGTAACTTTGACTTCAGTTATTCTGATTTCTTCTTGGTGCAGAAGGAAATGAGTGAACAGCAGGTGTCAAGATTCTCTGCCCTTCTCTTGGAATCAGAACAGGCAAGTTCTCATGGAGGCAATGAGGAAATAGTTCTCAAAATTAAACAAGCCTTTTTAGTAAGATGTCAAGTATACCGTTAGCCTGGAACTGTCTTGAATTCATCACAACAAAGATAAAATTCCAAAGGACTATAGTACATTAAAATTTTCCTAACTTTTTTATGTTCCAACACAAAGGCAGGATATAGTCACATCATGATAGTGACAGAATGGCAATAACTGCCAAGTAGGAAAAAGGATTAGAATTTTCAGCTTGGGATAAACTTATAATTTGGGAAAACTATCACCTCGCCTGTAACTTGAATGCAATCTCTACGAGACCATGAATATCATAATGTCTCAACCCTTTCCCTACTCCATCCCGCATCTGAGACTCGAGGCTAGAAGATCAGGAGATGAGCTGTGTGGCCTTAGGTACACCGCTTGACTTTTCTGAGCCCAGCCTCATCTAGAGACAATAATACTTATTATTCCACCTGTCTGATAAAGTTGCTGATAGGCCAAGTGAGATCATCAATATGAAAAATTTCATTAACTGTAAAAAGCTCTAAGTAATAACATTGTTAATATAACTAATAAAAAGCATCCTTTGATATGCATGAACTGTAGACTGAGAAAATTAGCTCCTTAAGAGAGGCAAAGATAGTCAATCCACATTTTAAGACAAATTACTACAGCTTAACCAATTCAAAGCTGTCAGTCTCCTACAGAGAAGCTAAATGTAGTCAAAAGGTACAGATTTTCATTTATGCAACAATTAACATGACAGTATTGGGAGCAAACTCTGTGCATGGCCCTAGGCTAGATGCTGGGAGGGCTACAAAGCTGAAAGAGCCGCCAATTCTGCCTTTAAGGAGCTTCAGTTCAGTGACAAGGAAGAGGGCCATCCACACGGCAGGACAATTTCAAAATTAACAAGTCCTTTAGGAGAGATGAAGATGAACCCAGTCTGCGAGTCCAGAAGAGGGAGAAATCACAGCAGGCCTTGCTCGTGCAGCTGGAGATGCATGGAGACAGGTAACCTGACTGAAGCAGAGGAGGAAAAGATTGCACATGCAGAGGGAAGAACAAGGAATCTATTTTGGCTACAGTAAAACTACATGAAAAGAAGTCATGAAGGAAAAAGCCAAATTTCTTTTCTTCCCATAGTCATCCAAAACAGCTTTGGGAAAGTCCACAGTGGCCCCGCACCGGGGCTCATTGCTGGGGTTGCAACGGAAATCCAGCAGATCGTAGCCACGGCGTAGCAGAACTGGGTTACAAATTGTGACAACTGAAAGGAAAGGGTGCTTGGAGAAAGAGGGAGGAGACAAATTTCTCTCTTCGGAACTGAGAATTAAGTCTGGAGCTCAGGGAGTTTGGGGGGGTGGGCGGTGGTGGGGACACGATGACCCAGAGTGGGAAAGCTCAGAGACAGAAAGGAACTCAAGGCATCTGGAGGACAGAAAGAAAGCCAGGATAGTTCGGGAGGCAGAGGGAGGAATTTCCAGCAGGAAATCTGTCCTGACAAACACTACAAGAGGACTGAGAGGAGGCCACTGGGCAAACTGCCTTATCAGTATTAAGAGATCGTTTTAGATCTAAGACATCTATCAAGGTAGACAAAGTACCAGCCGTGAAGACCAGAAGTGGGTTTGAATACCAGGAGCTCGTCCTAAAATATAGCCTAAAATGTCTCAGAGATAGAGACAGATACATTAGAATATAAGAGGAGTCTTTAGAAAATAGTGTCACAAAATCAAAAGGCAAGAATGGACCAAAAGCAAACATCAACTAGAAATTAAAGTACAGGTGAGAAGCAGAGAGGTCTCAACTGAGATCAGAGAACGTGTAGTCATCCTAAACCTAATCGCACTGCCTTGAACATCTTTTATCTAGGAGTCCCCAGGCCTTCGAATCTGAATGGAGAAGACGGACCGTGTTGGCTGTTCCCTTGTTATCATGGCCAACTGTACACAAGGTCACAGAATTGAGGGAGATAATGGAAGATCATTTGCTGGTGTCAGCAAGCCATGAAAACAAAACAAAAAGACATGTGAAGTTAAGGAGATGAGATTCAAGTCCGGGAAAAGAACACAGTTAACACATTAGGCATAATTAAAGAACGGGCAGAAATGAGAATTCGAGTTTCTGATTTCAAGATCTTAGAAAAGAGACCTTGGCGGCATCAAAGTCCAAAGTGTGTCCATGTTTGTAAGGTGGCTCCAGTGAAACAGATTTGAGGTTCTTTGAGTGAAAGTAGTCAAGCATCAGTGTGATTTCAAAGAAAGGAAAAGCAGCTCTACAGTTCAAGGAAATTAAAAGCAGCCTTGACAAAAAAAAAAAAAAAAAAAAAAAAAAAAAAAAGCAGCCTTGACTTAGAGGACAAATTGGATACTAGCAGGGATTGAAGAGGTCATGCTGGGAGGTGGAGCCGGATGCAAGGGCAGGCACAGCACCATCACACCCAACACCGCTCCACACGGGGACTCACCGAAGACTCTGCCATTCGACTGTGAGTGTGGGCGACCAGCAACACACCTTCACACCGACCTTCCAGGCCTCGGAGGGGCAGTGAGGCTCAAATCTAATGTCTACATCAACTGAAATTTTTTGAGCCTGATGTGAATCAGTTCAAACAAACTTGGACTTTATAGAAGAAGTCAGTATTATTCAATCTCCTATAAAAAAGACCTGATATATATTTAAAGTATGTTCTAAATATTATGCACATATATTTCACTGGGGTATAATCTATAAGAAGTTAAAGAGGCAAATGAGATATATCTACCTGGAAAACACTGAAGGGCATTGGCTCTGTTGCTTTTAACAGTGTAAAGCCAGATCAAAAATCAACCACCTGAAACTGGCTAAAATGAAAAATATTAAAAACCTAAATATGTAAGAACATGGGTTTACTTTTATATTTCCAGTGTTACATATTCATATTCAGAGTTATCTGACAAGACTTTTAAAAATCTACTGGAGGGGCATCTGGGTGGCTCAGGGGTTGAGTGGCCAACTCTTGATTTTTGGCTCAGGTCATGATCTCAGGGTGGTGAGACAGAGCCCCCATCCCCAACTTCTGGTAGGGCTCCGTGCTCAGCGGGGGTCTGCTTGAGATTGTCTCAGTCCCTCTCCCTCTGCCTCCACTTCTGCTCACATGCTCTTTGGTAAATAAATAAATCTCTTTCAAAAATTTACTGGATATGAGAGAAATGCAATAAGAATCTAACTCACGAGAAAGAGCAGGCTAACTGTACACGATCACACCGTTCTTTGGATGTATTGTTTTCACTGCTGCTCATCTTTGTGGTTATGACAGCACCTTTGCAATGCTCAACGAACATGGAGGTGCCCTGCAAAGATGGGCCTCTATGTTGATGATACAGTATGGGTTGTTTTTTTTTTTTTTTCCCCATTAAGACAAGGAACGATAGGCAACATTCAAAGATGACATGTATGGGGGCGCCTGGGTGGCTCAGTGGGTTAAAGCCTCTGCCTTTGGCTCCGGTTATGATCCCAGGGTCCTGGGATCGAGCCCCACATCAGGCTCTCTGCTCAGCAGGGAGCCTGCTTCCTCCTCTCTCTCTCTCTGCCTGCTTCTCTGCCTACTTGTGATCTCTGTCTGTCAAATAAATAAATAAATAAAATCTTAAAAAAAAAATAAAAAGATGACATGTATGGTCTCATTAGACCACACTGGCATGAAAGCACCTAGCTGGTTCAGTCGGTTAAGCCTACGGCTCCTGGTTTCAGCTCAGGCAATGACCCCAGGGTTGTGAGATCGAGCACCAAGTCAGCTCTGCCCTCAGTGCAGAGTCTGCTTGAGATTCTTTCCCCTTCCTCTCCTTCCCCCTCTGCTCTTCCCCGTGGCTTGTGTTTGCTCTCTAAAACTAAATAAATAAAATCTTAAAGATCACGCTGGCATGAATCAATTATTTATGACAATTTGAGATGGTAGGAATCTTTTTTTTTTTCTTAAATTTCCCAGTCCAAATTCTCAAAACCATGAAAAATGTATTTAATGAGATTATGTTCCAATGCAGAACAAATCACTCCACCCACTCTCTTCTCTAGCTCACTTAATGCAATTTTACCCTCCAATACCAGCATCGGAGGGTTTCAAAAAAAATTTCCCTGACTTCTGGGTGTCTTACTGTGGAACCCAAGGACTTAGGAAGACTCCAGCTTCTGATGGAAAACCGTGGAGCAGGATTTACCGTCAGTCCTGAAAGACTCAGTGAAGGAAACGGACAAATCACCGTATTGACTCTGAAGTGTGCTAAGATGGAGGGGAATGGAGCTCCTGGAAGGAGTGGAGAGGGATTTTCAATGTTCCTTCTCGTTCTCATACACCTCATCCTCTACCAAGCCATGGATAAAACTATAGCCGGAAGCAGGTCTCAGTCGTTCTGTGCCTGGATAAAACCTGGCAACCACTGCCTTCAAGAATCTGTTACATAGCAACTGTCCCACATACCTGTACAAGCTACTCATACTTGTTACAAAGACAGGATCTGCCCAGCCCAGAAAAACTTCCTCATTCTAGAATTTCAGAGCCTTACTGAAAAAAAAAAAAAAATTCTAAAATGGGTATACAGTATTCTTTTTTGCTTACCAGAACTGAATTCCCACTCCCTTGATGCCTCCAGCTAGGCCTGGCTTTGCAGCCATGGGACTTGTGTGAGCAATGGCACAGAACCCCATGCTCAGAAGGACCCTGAGTGGGTTCAATGCTCTATCGCTGCCATCTTGAAATTCACACTTTTTGAATAAGGGGACCACAATTCTCATTTTGCACTACACTCTACACATACCCCACCCACCAATTTATTTAGCTGGTCCTGTCTCCTGCAGAACCTGAAGGAATCTGAATCTTCTGGCTTATCTATTACTTGAAACAGTTCCTACAGGGGACTGGGCTCTAATGTAACTTTGGGAAGCTGGACCCTTACCCTGGCATTGTTAGCTATGTAGGAGATTTTCTTTTTAAAATAATCCCATTCTCGTATGTTACTGGACTAGATGGAGAAGACCTTTCTAAATCTTACAATGAGGCAAACCAGCAGCTCCAAACAACGTGCACTGTTTTTCATTCATTTCAGAGTCCTCAGCTTAGAGAATATCAAACGACTCTTCCATTCCTCCACAACAGGTAACTAATCTTAGGGCAAAGCAGAAGGAACCAGAGATAACCAACTTGTTGGCTTCTCCTCAACTATTAAGTTTTGATGAGGAATTCAGAAGATTGAGAGTCAAACATAGATAAGCCCCAACTTTGCCTTTTAATGGCCACAAAGATGGGAACCAACCTCTGGATTTGTTTCCCCACCTATTGAACAGGGCAATTTTTATGAAGCCTCTAAAATTTCTTCCAAATCTAACAATCTAGGTTTGGGAGAAACTATTTCATTTAGCATCCGTGCAACCGCACCTTGTAGCCTGTCCTCACCAAGGACCATTCCACTTCAAAATTGAGAATTCTTACTTTCCGTTTTCATAATTCATCTTCTCTTTCCACTTTCCCTGTTCACTTACTCCATTGATACCTGTTTTGTTTCTCTAGGAATAGAAACCGTGATGGATTGTCAGCCTCTCTGGCTATTTTTCTTATTTGTTAGACCTTTCTTGTTTTTACTCCTTTCTCAGCCCATCAGACAGCCACAGCCCAGCATTTCAAACCCCCTTTGAAAAAGTCCTTAAAACCTCTGCCATCCGACCTTTGGAAACAACTATTATTTGTCCAAACTAAAACCCTTGGCCTCATTCCCAGCACCTGCTTTTCTCTCACCCCTCATACACCATAGAAAGCTGGATCCCACCTGCCATGACCCTAACCAAGATGTAGCTTTCTCAGCTGGATTAATACAACAGTCTCCCTGTTGGTCTCCTGATACTTTCAGTTTCCCATTCTTATTTATATTCCAACTACCACAACAGTAATCATCCTAAAATATAGGCAAATATAAAAACATAAACCTACCCTACTCCCTTCAATACCTTCCATCTTCCCTTAAACCTCTGTTAACAGATTCTTTGCCTCTTACTTCTCTCCACCTCTAGTCGAACATTTTATATCTCAGCTTATACAAAACTTCTGTAACTCTCCTCAAGCTGACCTATTACCTCTAGACCTGTAAGTATGCTGTTTTTTGGTTTGGGGTTTGGTTTTTTTTTTTTTTTTTGCTTACTATGGCGCCATCCACTCCGATGCTCTGCCTGAGTTGGCTAACTCCTTTAGGCTTTCCTATAGACATCAGTCCCTCTGGAACACCCTCTTTGACCTCTCCCCAATGTGAGAATTTGTGCTTCTCAAATGTGAAAATATAGCAGCCTGCCCTTTCCCATCACAGCACTCATAATACACATTTCAAGACCATAAACTCTGAATACACAGACCACACCTGCACTGTTCCTCACTGTATCATCAACATAACACAGAGTCAGCCCAGTGTAACACTCCATTTTAATGTAGCCGATTTCTTATTCAGCTTTAAAAGTTATATTTTGACTGCTAATCCTGAAAGTTCTGTATGAATAACATACTCCACAAAAAATAATTTATGTGTAAATTCACATAGTGTTCAGCTCCAGGAAGTTGGGAGGTTTGAGAACTAAAATTATCTAGACCACAGCATTTATGGCCTTGATCTTTACATGTTAGTTATTCCTTCAGTGGTTAGCATCTTCAGGTTGATCTCTGAGGTAGTTCCCAGGCCTCAGCACCTCCCCGAGGCTCAAAGAAAGTCCCAAATGGGAAAGGAATAAATCTGATTCCGTCATTGGACCCTACCCACCACTTACACTTCAATACTATCTCATCTTCCCCCAGTAAAGACCAGAAGATTTTAAGGACATCAGAAAGAGACTGAAAATCTTTGACGAAAGGGCAGCAGGAGATAGACTGGAAATGAAACCAGTCATGGTAGAGGGTAGGGGTGAAGGGAGAAGTAATAAATGAAACTATTCATAGGATCGGTAAGAACAACAACAGCAACAACATACACTGCACTTTACAGAACACAAAGCATTTAATAAGTAATTTGGAAAGGCAGAGGAAGAGAGGAAAAGGAAGAAGAAAGGCCGAGGCTGGGCATAAACAAGGGAAGGAGGGATGAAGGAAGGAAGGAAAGAAACTAAATCGGTCTCAGACTCTTTTCTTATTGGCTAGACAAGAAGAGTAAGAAACGGGGAACCAAAAAAGGTCCTACATAAAGTGCCATCTCCACCCACCCCCATGGACAATGAATGTTATTGAGATCATGGCCATGGATCACTGAGAACTCTTCAGAAGAACTTATCAGCAAAAAGCAGTCACACCTATGACTTGACTGCTTTAATACCCTTAGAGTCATCTATAAATATTTGGAACTTGACATGAATGAATCATGTATAGCTTGGGAGTAAGAAGGGAGTTAGAAGGAATAAAAGGAAGAATGTATTGATTTAGCATGTTCGTGAGAGGACCTTAAAGTCGGAAATAGTACAAGCAAGATGGGTAAAGAATCTCATTAATTCTATGTGCTTCCTACGCATTTATTAAGCATAAACCACATAGCATCCAATGTGTTGGCTAACATTGTGACATAAATATCCACAATCTTGGGAAGACATGGTCTATGTACCCAGCATGTCTGCACACGTAACCGACTGGAATCATGGATCAAAAAAAAAAAAAAAGCAAAAGCAAAAGCAAAACTAAAAAACAAAGCTTCGTAACTGATACCTCTACCCCAGGATAATAATAATGAAAATCAATAAATTCATTCAATGTTTACACATACAACTCTGTGCTAACTAAGCATACAAAATACGTTTTCTCATATAATCCTTTAAATAGGGATGCTTGCATGGGTCAGTCAGTTAAGCAGCTGCCTTTGGCCCAGGTCATAATCCTGAGATCCTGGGATCGAACCCTACATCTGGCTCCCTGTTGATGACGGAGCCAGCTGCTTCTCCCTCTCCCTGTGCTACTCCTCCTGCTTGTGCTCTCTGTCAAATAAATAAATAAAATCTTTAAAATAAATAAATAATCCTTAAAATAACACAATAAGGTATACAGAACTAGCCTTCATTTTAAAAATGAGAAATTTGATCACAGAGTTTAAGTAACATGTCCAACACCAGGAATAACGATGTCAGTATCCGAACCTGGCAGTCAGCTTCCAAGACTCTGAGCGTAGGATGCCCAACGCAGAAACAATGGGCAATGGTTCTCCCTAGCATCTTGACCCAAACCCAGATAAGCTTGGAATGATGGACCCTAAGGAAGAAATACGTCAATAAACTTGAGTTCTATTCTAGAATGCAGCCTAATCATGGTCATTGGCCAATGAGATAAATATAGGTAACCACCCAAAAGAGCTTCTGATTGTCCACTCAACCCTGAAACCAAATCATGAGTTGGATTTTGGAATAACTGGTGGTTAACGATTCTTCTCTACAGCAATAACCAAAGCATCTCAACTATAGCCACATTACCATTTGGTCAGCGTATTTTTTTTAAAAAAGAGAATTTTTCTGAGAGACAAATGGAGGAAAAGATACTGAGCCAGGTGAAGTCACAAAGGCTTACTCCCAATATGGGATCCCAGAATGAATGAGCAGGCACTATTAAGAGAGAATTCCACATCACCTAAGAAACATAACACAGAACTACATTCGTCCCCTTCCCCCACAGTCTTACTGGATGATACTTATTTCAGGGGCTTGTTTATGTCCTCTTTTATATAAAGTGAATTCTAAAGGAATAACAGTAATAATATTAACTATCATGTGCATTCAAACATGAGAACTGCTGAAGAAATTTAAATATAAATCTCTCATGCTCTTCCCTTATCATCAAGTGAGAAATGTTCTCAGTATGTAAACAGCACGCCTGAGTCTCGGCCTTTTTCAGCATTTGACATAAAGAAGGCATTCCGTCAAGCGATCAAGTAGTATTCACTAAAGAGTGATCAGAGGTAAGTTGGCAAAGTCTTGGAAGAGGAAGGAATAGAGCTCCTCAGAACCCAGCCTGGCGATGTTGAGAGGAAACTCCAAGGATGCCAAGGGGAAGATTTCCAGCAGCAGGAAGAGTGAAACAGCAGGAAGCATTAGCTCCATGAAGAGGAGACAAGTGTGCATTCGAGAAGAGGCTTGCATTCTTCTACCAATTACGTGCTTACTATTAGGAGAGCTAAAAACTCTTCAGAATGAATAAATGGGTTAAATAGAATGAGGATTACCATTTAAGTGGAGCATTCTAACTTTGCTTCAGATCATGGGAATTCTACAAAATCACAAAGGAGAGAATTAGCTGTACAAAATAGTTTAATTTAATGGGAAACTTATTTCAGAAGAGGGGCTAAGGAAAATTTCTGGAGTTAAGTAATGACATTTAGAATTAGGAGACGTTTATGTAAAAGCAATGTCCAAGGATCAAGTTAAGTAATAAAAATTTTCAGAAAGACCTAGAAAAATCTGCGATAGAGACCTGAGGCACTTTGGAAAGAAGAACAAAGAAAAATGTAAGCTCTCTCTCTATAGGAAATAATTAGAATAGAACTTGACCTAAATTAAAGGAAAATACTACAAATATCTGAGTATAAACACAGGATACACACACACACACACACACACACACACACTCTCTCTCTCTCTCTCTCTCTCCTACCTTAGAAATCCCCCCAAAGACTAAGATCAAAATGTTACTTCTGTTCTTTTTCTAGTCTAATTAAAACATGAAATGTTGCCTATTGCCTGTTATCAGTTTATGCATATTATGGGTTAAACAGAAAAATTAATATTAATTGAGGGTGTCACTTCTCTGCCACATTTATTTTACCAATTCAGAGGAATAGTGATTATAAAAACAAGGCAGAGCTCCAAATTATATACTGAATCATATACGCTAATCCGAGGGGAAAAGCCAAAGTCTTAACTAGTGTTCCCATAAAAAGATACTTTTATAAACTAAAATTTAAGCCTCATTCCAGAAATTATATGCCAAAATGTTTACTTGGAATATGAAGCCCCTTTTAAACTGTAAAAAGAAAATTCATAAGATGAAAAAATAAAACCTCCCAATCATAAAATTTCCTCAAAAACCTCCATTATGCTTTTAATTCTTTACTGATTTAGGTCTTTTCTTTTTTTTTTTTTTTTATTTTTAAACCAACTTGAGTAGTTGGAATTGTCTTTTTAATTTAAATTTCATAAGAAAGAGAATCACAATGCACATTCCCTGACCAGATTGTGTGTGGCCTATTTATTCGAAATGTTCGATTCCATATGGATTTCTTCTCTTTTATTTATAACTTCCAGAAAGGATTCTCTGTAATAAGTTAGCAACTCAAGGGCAACTGATTTGAAATCCAGGCCCTGAGAGCACTGTACCTGAGGTCTGCCACCTGCAAGGTTTTCTAGAAGGACCAGGGAAGGCCCACAAAGCTCGAACTTCTGTGTGGAGCATGAACCAAGTGTGAGCCACAAGTGGGTGGTCCACTGAGGTCAGGGTTAAAGTTCAGAGAATAATTTGGAAATTATTCTCCACTTGGATCTCATTTATAAGCCTGAGAATACACCCTTTAATTAGAATACAATTTCCAAAGCAACCACTCCCTTGACTTTCCAGAGCTCAGTTATTCTCAGGAAAGTAAAAACAGCCTCATCACACTGACAGCTAACAGTCCCCTATAAATTACGCCTTCAATGTCCAACAAAGAAAGCAGCAGGCATCCGGGACAATGTAGATGTTAGCTGCCAGCCTTCTAACCACTCTCAGGAGCAGAGAGAGAAAGAGAAGTCCTATTAAACCGACTCACTCTCGTCCACTTCTTGCTTATGCAGCTGAGCCGTCCCATGGAAGCTTGGAAAAAGAGTGGGCTGTGCATTTGACAACGTTCCCACACCCCGGCCGGCCTCATTTTTCTGATGATTCCTGCGTCCAACCAACCTCACACTACAGTGGGAACACTAAAATCAATTCCATGAGAGCCAGCTGCCCGCCTCTTCCACAGTGCTCAGGGAGCCACAGTGCTCAGGGACTCCTGGCATGGGAGCCAGCCCTGGCCTGACTCACCACAGATGTTCCCCCCTCCTCCCCCTTGCAACTCAGAGCCAGGGCCTTCTTTCCAGGGCCTATTGTGATTACAAAATATTTTACTGGGCCCCCTCAAATGTGCTAGAGGCCGAAGAGGAAAACACACACCTCACTCACCTTGGAGTTAAGAGAGGCAGGCAATGAATTATGCAGACGACCACCTACTCTACCGGGAAGGCCAAAGAAGAAAATCCAGACAGCTCTGTGGAGGCCAGTGTCAGGGAGTTGGAACAGCAGAAGCTATCACAGTGTCAAACTTTGAAGTGCTAGCCAACCTTGAGTCGAGTCTAAAGATGACATAAATCGTTCTGTTTTGGCAAATCCAGATATCAGATTTTTCTGGAGACGCAACAAAGTTGCGTTTGCCTAGAAAATGTGTAACCAGGAAGAGGACAAAAATATAGTTTCTGAAATCTGTAATCAGAATTCAGAGTCCAAGGTCACCCATAAATATTCAGAGAGTCTTGCCAGCTTTATTTCAGGCCGGGGGTGGCTTTGCTGCCTTTGGCCTTTTTTCTTCCAGATATCCATTTGACTGTTTCCCCAGCAGCCTACTCAGAGGGGGCCATAAAACTAGACAGTGGCTCCCAGATACTCCACTGTCCCTTGGTACAAGCTAAACCATCATTATCTCCAACGAAACCATTTAATGCAATTTACATTTTTTTTTTTTAAATCCCTGCCCACCTACCTAGTGTAGACGATAGGACGAAGAATTTATTTCCAATCCTCTCCCTTTAATGGTATGAATTCTGTACCTAAGATGGAGCTTCACCAAACACTATAGCAAAAATCTTTTTACTTATTTGTTTACTAGAAAGAATAATTCACTCTTTGAACCTACAGAGGGGAAGTTCCAGGTCTAGAGAACATGACACAGAACCTGCATTCTGAACAGCACCCCTGTGATACTGCTGTTGCCAGACATTCCCACATTCAGATGAAAATACACCAAAGCTTTTGTACATATTCTACAAACTACGTTCAGGAAGAGGAAAAGAGTAAAAAGAAACCAAGTAGTGCTAAACATGTTAATTGCAAAAAAAAAAAAAAAAAAGATGACAACAGAAAACCAGTTTGGAATCATTTGTCACAAGAACAGGGACCAGAATGGTACCAATCACCAAAGTGCTGTTTACTATCCTTTTGCTCTGTCTTTATCTTTTTAGTTTCACAGTCCACTCAGAATTGTCCAACTTCTACTTCATCACTGCTCAAGAAGGAAGTAAGTTTAACTATATCTCTAGGAGAATAAAGTCCAAAATTTATAGGCCAATTCTTCCTTTAGATAAAAGGATGGAAATGGACAGACAGTATTACTTATATCCTAGTTTTAGCTCTACATCTTAAAATACTTATGAATATACTTTCAGATAAACTCTGCTGATTTAGAGATTTCCGGGAGAACTACAAGGAACAATGAACTGAAAGCATGCTTTCATAGTGATATACCCAAATCACTCTGATTTTCTCTACAAATACTTACTTCGGATGAGTTCGTCATCTGAACAGTTTTCCCAAATGGACTGGTCTTGCATCTCTCCATGTGTGAAGCAGCTATTGGTAGTTTGAGTTACAGTTCTCTCAGTATTTTCTTTATCACATTTTTCTAGATAAAACACAAGATATATTATTATTAAATGTTATATATTTTTCTCTATTTTTTCTTATTTTAAGGTATTTTTCCCCCCCAAATGCTTCCAAGTCTGCCATAATTTAAGCAAATGGGAGCCATATCTCTATCGACTGTTGCAGTAACAGATTTATTAAGCACCTACTATGTGACCAGCATCAAAGACACAGACATGCATACAGCAAAAATAACCTATTAAGATTGTAAGTAGAGCCCCGTGGGTGGCTCAGATGGTTGAATGTCTGCCTTCGGCTTGGGTCATGATCCCAGGATCCTGGGACTGAGCCCCACATTGGGCTCCCAGGTCAAGGGGGAGTCTGCTTCTCCCTCTCCCTCTGCCTCTCCCCGTGCTCATGCTCTGTCTCTCTCAAATAAATACTATTTTAAAAATCTTTTTTAAAAATGATTATAAGTAAGTCATCATAACACACGTGGTCTGCCATGACAGAGTCATGTGCAAAGGTCATGTACAAGATGAAAGTGGGTCTGTACAAGTAGGGGGCAGGCATGGTAGGGAAAGCACAAAAGGAGAAGAGATCCCACTGAACGGCTGGGCTAAAAGACTGCAGCTGAACGAGGAGGGACTGAGAAGTGAGAAGGTGTAGAAACCAAGTGTAAAGTTCTCTCTGTGGAAGCTTGGGAAAGAGGCAACGACTGTGTTCCGCATTCTCAGAAAGGGAGGCTCTTGAGGATGGGAGATTTATACATGGGTTTATGGGTCCCCAGGGGGAAAAACAGTAAGGAAAAAGTACCACCTTTTCAGGACATAAGAACTCAAACAAAAAGCTAACTGGAACACAAGGTGAAATCCATGTTATAAGAGGTCCAGAGCACTGAAGAAGTTTGAAGGAAGAAAAAGAAACTCACCCCGATTCAGAGCTCAAGAAAAGCACTAGAGAAAAAGGTGCATGTTGGACGGTCTTCAGAATATTCATAGGAATTCTAAAAGCAGGGATGGGAGAAAGGCGATGCCGCGTAGAAGAACGGCTAGGGCCAACTCTACAAGTAAAAAGGTTCCAGCACTCTGGAGTGTGAAATACTTTAAGAGGGACATTAGGAGATAAGACTGTAAAGGTCTGATTAGGGACACAGCATGGATATTTGCACACAAAGGTGAGAAATCTGGACAGAATTTAAGGCAAGATAAGTAAGTCAAAGTAGCCACTGAAGCTTTATGAAATGCCTTATCAGAGCCATGCATTAGGAAGATTAATACATTTGTGCACAGCAGTGCCTCAGTCCTGACTGCGCTTTAACTCACTTGGGAGCACTCTTTAAAAAAAAAAAAAAAAAAAACAGATTCCTGGGCCCCACCACCAAAGACTCTATTTCAACTTGAGTGTGGGGCACTTAGGTAATTTTATTGCACTTAATATCCCTGAATCACTAGAGTATGGATGTACCTAAGAGGGAGAAGAGAGGAAGGGAAACTAAAAGAGAGACTTAGAAGAGTCCAGTTTGATCAGAGTTGAATATCCTGAACGACAAGATGGGAAAGGGGGATGTGAGAATATAATTAGATCTATTTCTCTATCTATCTCCCTATCTATCTAATACGAGAGCTCTGCATGGATGGGACTGGAGATGAGGGAGCGCTCTCGGTCAAGGATTTCACTGGGAAAACATGGAGGCCAGAAGAATAATTTATTAATTTAAAAATATGTATTTGTACACAGTGGATGTTTAGGCTTTGTGCTAGGCAATGAGGATGCAATGAATTGTGAGATGCGACTCAGGCCTTCACGGACTTTACGGTTTAGTGGATGAGTTTAGTGTTGCACATTTGAATTTGCAAATCCTAAATAAATCAAGTTATAGCTTGGAACAGTGACCCTCCTCAACTTGACTGCTAAAGCCAGTTAAGTGAATGGGCCCATCAGAAGAATTAATACATTAAAAAAAAGAGTACCAAGACGGGCCCGTACAATTAGAAAGGAGTCAGAGAAGGACGAGAAGCTGGATGATGTCAAGCCATGGAAGCAAGGAAAGGAAAGAGATTCAAACAGAAGTTGTTAGTCAACTGTGTTAACATTTCCAGTGGAAGGAAAAAATTTCTGCACATGCAAAAGTTTCTCATGTACCATGGGGATTTCACAACAATTGAAAAGTTCTGCCATGAAACACATTTCAACACATGAAAATAAATGGACACCCTCTTAGGACTAAATCCAGAGGCTAAAGTCTCTGAAAAAAAGCAGGGTCTTCAATGCTAAGTATTTTCAGAAAGCAAAACCACATTCAGATAGCAGTAAAATATAAATCAGAAGCATGCTAAACCAATATGTTCTAGAAGATTTATGTAACATTTACTCAGCATTATCCGAGAGAAAATGTAATCTTCCTGAGAGGTGTTCGTTTCAATTAAAATCTTGACTTTTTTAAACAACTCCAGAAGTCTTTCCACTGTTACAGTCAACTCAAGGCCTTTCTGAGATTATCAACAGAAGAGCTTTTTTATAAAAACTCACTAGTTTACATACACTAGCTCATCAGCCCAGTCCCACATACTTGCAGCTACTGTTATGTAGCTAACTGCCGCCAGGTGTCATGCTAGTAGGCTTGATTCAATTAGTAACTTTAATTGAAGCTGAATGAAATTAATTATATAATTTTGAGCTGTTCAAGTTTAATTCCATTAAAATTAATTCATGAAACCAGGGCATTATGAAGCATTGCTGACTAAAAGAAAATAGGTATGAATAAAGCCTCTAGACACACTTGACTCACATTTGAATCATGTCCAATATTCAAGTGCTCAACACAGGCCCTCTAAACTCTCTACTGAATAAATGAAAATGTCATGTGGTCCATACGCACACGGATCTAGTAGTGACCCACTCGTAAGAGGAACATAAAGTTCCTTCTGCTTTAAATATTTATTAAGGGACAGTTTCACTTTTTTTTTTTTTTTTTTTTATGTTTTCTGATCTGTGAAATACTGGAGTTAGAGTTCCCCTCAGGTTAAAAAAGAAAAACTATCATCCTTTGTCCCATTATGTTCAAGAAATAATCACTAAAGTGTAATGACTCTCAAATCACAATCATCAGTCTATCCAACTTCACCTTCTTTGAAAAGTAAACGTCCTGGCCCAAAAGTTGACCTCAGCTTTTTGCTGTGACCCACAGCACCCAGCCCAAAGCAAGGCTCAGAAAAGGTCTTAAGTATAAAAATTCAGTCGACTTTTGCCAATTCTCCACGTCTATAAACTAAACTTCTGTGACCACTTGAGTGATGTACAGCTTTCTCACATACGTATATTGTTTTATTAACATATCTGTAATACTTAATGGAATACCTATTCGGCAGCCTCATAAATGGTGCACAGTTCCATCTAACACTGAAGAAATGCACTGAGGCAGAGGAAGAATTAATTGATAGACAATTTTAAGATGAGCACCATGATGTCCAGCCACAGAACCCACTTTACTACAACTTTCAATATCTTGGGTCAGCCATTACTCATTAAGATGACCAACAGGCAGTTTCAAAGAGCGGATTTCTAGGATCAATATAGGTTTATGGTGTTACTTCTGAACTGCAGAAGCAGGGCCACAGTCCTGGTTTAATCATTTTGGGTTCACAAAGGTTTGTAGTGGCTATTCATCTAGGATGTGGTCCTCAAAGACATGTCCCGCATATCCCATAGGTAATCAAGTAACTTCACGATGCATGAGATCAGTCTGTATCTTTCTGCAAGAATTCTGTATACATATCCAAGCAGCACTCCTCCCTAACTTAACAATCTTTTCTTGAAAAGAGACCTTCATCAGCTCAATAATGCCATTCTTTGCAGAGCTCCTTAACCATCAAGATGCACAGGTCCCAACCTCAGAGGTCCCAATTCAGGTGGTACAGGAGAAGTCCTGTCATCATCATAGATAGCCAGGTGTGAGGGAAACTGCTCTAAGTTCTTCTGTTCTACACAACTTAGAGAAAACTCGGGAGTGCCTATTTAACACTGAGATACACACCTTGCTTTCTGCATCACCTCATCAAAGGATTCCAAGTAAGCAGAAAATGCAAGTTGACCTCATCACCAATACAGAGGTATTCAGTTGTGTCCCCACGCTGGAACAACTATGAGAATATAAAACCTGAATCACAGTGAACAGTCATCAGTTCTACTAACAGATGACTACAGAAGCGTGTTTTAGAGACTAAAATAAAAACTGAAGATACCTTAAAGATAACACTAGACCAGAAAATAGCTGCCTACTTCTGGCAGCCACTTCCAAAAGGCTGGCTTCCCAAAGAATTCTAGTTACCCTGAATACCGAAGTACAGACGAATCTTTGGCTGGGGTGGTGGGGGAGAACCCCAACAACTACCAAAAACCTCAGCCCTGGGACGCCTGGGTGGCTCAGTTAAGCAGCTGCCTTCTGCTCAGGTCATGATCCCAGCGTCCTGGGATTGAGTCCCACATCGGGCTCCTTGCCCCGCAGGGAGCCTGCTTCTCCCTCTGACTCTGCCTTCCACTGTGTCTGCCTGTGCTCGCTCTCTCTCTGACAAATAAATAAATAAAATCTTTAAAAAACAACAACAACAACAAAAAAAAAAAAACAAGAAATGACAAAACTGAGGGTAATGAAAAATGAACTGGGCTATAATTCTGACTCAGAAATTGACCAGCTATGTGGCTGGGGCACATTTTCTTCAACCGGAAATGAGGGCACTGAGCTGGATGGTTGCAGAGGTCTTTTTTTTTAACTCCAAATTCTGTAAATCTAACTCCGCAAAAGGGCTGAACAGCCAAAACTTCATATACACAATGAAGGGCACTCAGAATGGAGTGGAGGCAATTGGAAGAAAGCCTTCATAAGGCATTGGATTTAAATTAATTCTCCAAGAAAATAATAAGCATGAATTAAGCAAAAGAATCAGAGGAAAATAAGAATTCTAAGCAATCAATTTAAAATACAATATGCCCTATGCAGAAATGACTTTCTTACAGGATTAATACTCTTAGCTTTCTGTTATTTTTCTAAAGAAAGGTACGGAATGTGAGAAGCAATCTCTCTCTAATCTCAATCATTCCCACTGATGAAGAAGGAGAAAGAACCAGGTAAACAGAATTTCCATTTAATTAAAAATTCTCTAATATTTTACTTAGTTGACATTATACAAATTTAAATTTTTGAGAGTAAGAATTTTACCTATCTGAGAGCTAGGGGATAACCTAGTTGAATGGTGATTCACAAAAGAAAACTCGAAGAGCATTAAAAATAAGCAAATTCGATAATAATGTATGTACAACATTATGTTCTATGCACACAACAGCCACTCAGCTGGTATATGGTTGTTAAACAACTTTTTGAAAATGAAACAACACTTTCTTTTGTGGGAAGAGTAAATTAATGAATTTTTGCAATTACAGCATTAGCAATTTTTAAAGGAATTTGATATATAATATTCATTTGATCTTCAGAACCATCAACGATATTTTAAAGAACACATTAGCTCCATTTTACTGATGAGAATACAGAATGAGTCTCAGAGATAGATATGCAGTTGAAAATAGGATTAAAGTCAGAGCTAGAGAGTCTCGTGCAGCTTGGCTCATTTCATACCACACCTAGTGGCAGAAAGACCCACTCCAAAACTCAGCCCTTCAAAATTCCAAGGAATGACCCCTCACAAAAAAACACATCCTATTCTCGGTCAGTTAGGTTCATTAGCAAGTTATACTTTATTTTCAACATAAATTTGCTCCCGGGTAATTTATAACTAATCACAGTTCTGCCCATTGTCGGTAGAAACGGTAAAGGTAACTCTTCCTAAACGACAACACTTCCAACTACTGAAGAGGGATATTCTTTCCAGCAGTCTGTCATCAAGCAAATGTACAACCTCAATAGCTAAATGCTGTGAGCACGTAATAGTGAAAGAATCTAGTCATGCTGCATAAGGATGATTAGTTTGTCAAAGCTACTAATGAGCTTTTAAACATAAAGTTCTGTATGTGCCAGGGGTTTCCAAGAAATGGAGACAATATTGTCATGTAAAAGTCCAGATGTATCTGATTCCTTCCTGACAAAGGAAAAGACTCTCATTAGTTTCTCTGGGACAGAAATACCATCTCTAAACTATAGTTTCCACTAGAAGTGGTTAAGAACAGAGGATCTCAAATCAGGGCCCTGAGGTCCACCACTAACTTATAGATCCTGGGAAAACTACTTTTGCCAAAACAGGACCAACAACAGTATCTATCCCATAAGGTGGATGTGGAAAGAAACGGAATCATGTCTGGGAAGCAGAATTTCTGGTACAGAATAAGGGCTCATCCATATTTGCTATTAGTATTTCATTAACTGTTAGGACAATAAGAATCTTTTTTTTTAAAGTTTTTATTTATTTATTTGATAAAGAAAGATCACGAGTAGACAGAGAGGCAGGCAGAGAGAGGGGAGAAGCAGGCTCCCTGCCAAGCAGAGAACTCGGCATGGGCCTCGATCCCAGGACTCTGGGATCATGACCTGAGCCAAAGGCTGAGGCTTTAACCCACTTCGCCACCCAGGCACCCCAATAAAAATCTTTTAAAAAAGCTAGCATATGGGAGCTGTTGAGGGCAGTTATCTATTCAATAATCCCTATGTGAAAAACCATGCAAGAAATCTGTTTCTAGACTGAGTATAAGGAAAACCATTGTGGTCTCTGAGAAGCTGTATTTTTTTTCCTTGATGCACAGTAAACATCAAATTTTTTAAAAAATGACTTCTTTTTGGGGCGCCTGGGTGGATCAGTGGGTTAAAGCCTCTGCCTTCAGCTCAGGTCATGATCTCAGGGTCCTGGGATCGAGCCCCGCATTGGGCTCACTGCTCAGCAGGGAGCCTGCTTCCTCCTCTCTCTCTCTCTGCCTGCCTCTCTGCCTATTTATGATCTCTTTCTGTCAAATAAATAAAATTCTTAAAAAAAAATAAAATAAAAATAAAATACCTTCTTTTTGACCCAAATTTATAGACAAAATTGAGTGACTCTGAGTCTCTCTGTACATTTTGATTTCCCCCATGTTTTGATCTCCTCGATACCCGTATTTTCTATTATTATGTTTTAATCTTCTTTTAAAATGTACTATTATAAGCTGCCTTAAATATTCTGCTGAACTAGGCAGAGATATATCTAAATGCACAAACCAACCATCAAATACATTTTCTACTTGTTATCCAGACTTTATTTGCTTACTTCATAAAAGACTAATACAAACAATGGTGCTTGGCAGAAATCTTAATAAAACCTCATAAAACTTAGTGTAAAATACACATATATTCATACAGAAAAGGAATATAAGTAGTTTTCTTTATACTTAAATTTGGGGGTTTCTGCATGATAGGTCTCATCCAATTCAACTTAATATTTGGTAATAATCTAAGACAGATCATTTATAATCTACGTAAGATATATATTCTTACTGCTACGCAATCTATATTCACGCTTCCTTTTTCTGAAAACAAAATTGCTTTAAACAATTTTTACTCTCCCATTAAAATACCAGTATTATTTCAGGTGATCTATGTGTGCTCCGGTTTATGAAGCCTCAAGTAATCCAAGACTAAAATAACTGGGAAAAGTAAAAATATCTGGGTCTGTTTGTCCCAGAGGCTCAGAACAATGTGGAAATCTACAAATGCTTCCCAAATGTAACCTTTAAAAACCACAGATAAGGCAGATTTCAGGAAGACCTGAGGCTCTGGAATTTTTCTTCTTCACTCATCAAACAAACACTAACAAACAAACCCCTCAAGCCCAATGACATTCAAGAAGCACAGCAAAACAAACGTGCTTTTCCTAATGCTCTCGAATGGATCAAAATCTCACTGTGCAAAAACAACAAAAAACAACAACAACAAAAAAAAAAACACAGCATTTTTTTTTATGATTTTATTTATTTGACAGAGAGAGATCACAAGGAGGCAGAGAGGCAGGCAGAGAGAGAGGGGGAAGAAGGCTCCCCGCTGAGCAGAGACCAATGTGGGGCTAGATCCCAGGACCCTGAGATCATGACCTGAGCCAAAAGCAGAGGCTTTAACCCACTGAGCCACCCAGGCGCCCCCAAAACACAGCATTTTTAACAGATGAATGTGCATATGCATAAAATTTTATAATTCTGTAAAGACAATAAATTTATTATATAAGCACAGATCATTATGAAATTTACAGACAGAAACGCCTAAATCAATTGAATTGATTCACTGTTACCAATATTTTGAAAAGTTAAGACTTCTGAGCAAAATCTAAAATGCACTCCTTCAAAGGGTTTCTTATGCATTCAGAGGCTTAGGGTGCATTTACATGCGAGAGTGATACAAATGACACTGACTGGACTAGTTCACAGGGTGGGGGTAGGGAGAGCAGGTTATACACACAGCACAGAGGAAAACAATTCCACAATCAGATCAACATACAACTGAATATGACTATGCAAAAGACTAAGTACAAAATGCCACTGTAGTTCCGGTAATATCTCAATCGGGGCTCTAAATAAACGGCAGAAAGAGCAGGGAGAGGTGAGGTGACAGCGAGCTCCTACTGGCAACCAGGACACATTACTTCAGTCACGTTTTATCTCCTCCCTTTGACATCTAAACTACAGTTCCTTGTCCTAAAGATATATTTTCAGGATGACCTACCCTGAGGCCTAGTGAACTCCTGCCTCTTCAAATAGATGTTCAATTGTATTCTTTCAACCAAGTATACTCATGCTAACACCAAACACTCACTGGCTCATGGAATTTGGAGTTAGATGGGCTTTTAGAGGTCTCAACCCAACCCGATAACCTGAAGTCAGATGAATACTTAACACCATCAAATATTCCCAAGAACAACCCGAGGAGCCAGGCAGGAATCGGGACACAGCCTCAGCACATCGCTCACCCCAGTCTGGGACTGTTGTGACAATTCAGACTTTCCTCATAACTGGCTAAAATCCACTTCCCTGTCTTTTTCACTGATTCATCGTATTTTGCTCTTCGCAATCTAAGTCTAATCTTCCTTCTATGTGACAGTTTCATCTTAGAAAATATCTCATGCTCTTGTGTCTTGATCTTGTCTGTGCTAAACATCCTTAATTTCTTCAGGGGCTTTTCAGGGCCTTTTTTTTAACTTCTGCCCACCTTTATGGACAGGACGGTCTTCTTCATCTTGTCTAGAAAGCTATTATGAAAGAGTTTTGTCTTACTGACTGCGAGAACACAGAGAAGCTATACCTACAGCAGTTCTCTTGCTTAGTAAATGACTAAGCCTATGACAAAAAGGAACTGAGGACTCTGACATCTTCCCCTTTTCTTAAAATGAGGTCACACACCCAACTTTAGTCTTTTCATGATCACTGTTTTAACTGCCACAATTCTAAAACTTTTCTGTTACCTCTCAGTTCTATCAGGTGGAGATGAACCCTTAACTGGGTACTGTTATGAGAATGAAGGCCAAGGGAAATCAAAAGTGAACCAAAGGGGGTTGTTTCTTCTGCAAAGGCTTTTTCACAGCTATGATTTGAGTCCAATCCTGATATAGGTTAAGTGAGAGAGGATGGAGAAGAGCATTTCACAGAGCAGTGAAACCATAAATAAGATAATGATAAGAGAATCAGAGCTGTACTGGAATTTATTTTTTGGACTTCAGAATGATAGACAGAGATTATAGGTCATGGAACTGATCCTCTCTGGTACTTCTCCTAAAGGCCCAAACTAGAAGCCTCTCATAGAATTCACTAATCTGGCTTCTTTTCTTTGAGACACTGCCTTCTTTGGATTCTCCTGTAAGACAACCAACCCATGTCGGCTCCATAATCTTTGTAATCTCATTAACTTCTACAAGGGTCCATAATGACCAACTCTAGGAGACAAACTTGTAGATCCATTATTCTAGGCCTGTTCCCATGTCCTGACCTACAAATCTGAAGTTAACGCACATCAGTACATCTTTAGCAACTCCAGCTCAACATTTCTTAAAAGTCATCACTTCTCTTCTGTCCTGTTTCTCCAACTGTAGTCCGTATCTTGGTTAATGTTATTCACAGACTCATCTTTCAATTCTCTCTTTTCCCGGCCCCAACAAAATCAATTATGAGACTGAGCTACTTACAACTTCCCAATTTCTCTCAGATGTAGACTTTTTTTTCCCGTGTCCACTACCAGTGCCACCAATCCTTATCTCCTCCAACCAGAAATACTTTCAACACAAAGACTGACTATGCTATGACTCAGCTCAAGAAAAATTAACTTCATTTTGCATACTGATGAAAAATCGGTATAGTTATTTTCATGTTGTATACATCTTAATATAAGCTCCTACACCTTCCCCACGCTCCATAATTTCATCTCGCATTTTGGTGAGAAATAGAGTAATACCCCTTAGAAAATGCATGTTGCTTAAATGATGGAAAAATTAAGAACAGAGTAGGTCTACATTTCTAGAGCCCAAAAGATCAAGGGCTGATCCGTCATGGAAAAGAGTAGGAGGACTGTATCTTGAAGGGGAAGCCAGTTCCTTTGTACTCTGCCAGCTGCCTTCAGAGCGCCTGTCACCTACTCAACCACAAATTGCTTTATTTTTAGTGCTCAACTCTGCATAATCCAAACCATAAAGACCTACAAACTGCGCCTTCTTCAGAGGGGATCACTAGCAATCCAACCCAGCAAAACTGACTCGTTGCCATTCTGAGTTTCTCATTCAACCTCTGAATTTGTATGCTCCAGAACTACACCCGTCAGTTGGCAACTGGCCATCAACTCATCTGTCACACGGTTCTTGTTGGAATGTGCAACTGATATTTAGACAAGGAATTAAAATTTAATTTGGCACATTTATATCTCATCCTCTCTCTCTCGCCTACTTTATAAATTCCTTGTGGGCAAACGCTGCATGACACATTTTTAATCTTCACAGGACTTTGTACATAGTAGGCACACAAAAAAATGTTTGTTAACAGGGTTTCTCTTCAAACGTGTCAATAATGAAATCTATGTGCTGGCATGAAAATTAACTTCAGACTTGACTCCTGAAACTACTAAAAATTTCAGGCATAAAAGCACATGCATATGAATCATCTTACTTCAGGTCACATGGGTGTGAATCCGAAAACAGAAGTGGACTGCAAGTAGAAACCACAAACGAAATTAATGTTAAAATAACTCTGTTCACAGCTCCTACTTGGTGAACCCTAACTGATTAAATTAGAATCTTTTAAAATACAACTTGATTTCAAAAACAAAGTTAAAAGCTTTCCTTCAGAATACGTGTGCTGACGTGGAAAGAAGATACGAAAAGTTTAACTTCGGGAAAGGAGGAGAGAAGGGAAAAAGAGACAGAGCCACGAAGATAAAGAAAAGCGAAGCATCCAAAAAAACTGGTGCACAAACACATGTCAGATTAGGTCAGCAGGAAGCACTGAAGCGCCCTTCACCTGCTCCACTGACTCACCAACATCCAACTAGCCAAACATCCAGAATCTAGCCAGTGCAGAATCTGTCTTCCCTTAACAAAAACTGATAATAAAGACCTTTAGAAATAGAAACATAAAAATCACATCCCTTGCCTTTACATAAGGTAGAATAATTACATTATCTCGGAAAGACAATTTGGTTGAATTGTTATACTCTGTTGTTGCTTATTGTATCGTTCTAATTTTCCATTTGCAAATGACTTAACTTTAGATTGTGTCAATTTACGCTTCCTTATTTTCCCCAAATCTTTTATTATTATAAAAATATAATGCTGGTAAAATAACTGCACACAGCTATTAGAACTTTCCATGAAATCACCTCAACAAGATCCAGGAAATAAGGTTCAAAGAAACAGGAAAGACTCTTACACACCCAAAAATTCCAATTTCCCCACTAGCTCTATAAAGGTCATTCAATTTATTTATATATATATATATATATATATTTTATTTATTTATAAATAAAATATTTATATTTTATATATATATAAATTTATAAATATTTATAAATATATATAAATATATACATATATATGTGTATATACACATATATATGTATATTTTTATATGTATTATATTTACTATTAGTATATTATCTATATTTTATAATTATATATTTTATTTATACACACACACACACACACACATATATATTTTTTTTTTATTAAAAAATCCTTGTATGTTAACTGACCAAACAAGGCCAACAGGCACAGTTCTTGCTGCCCTGAAACCTTTGCCTGCCAGTTGCACTTCTGGTCTCCCTGGCTCCCCATATACCCTAGAACAAAGATTAGTTAGAACAAACACACTCTTCCCACACATGTATAATCCTCCTCCCTTGTCCCCCACTGCTTCCACCCTGCCAACCTCCAACCCTTTGCTAATTCCAAAAATTCATTCTATCAGCTTCTATTCTCAAGCTCCTTCCTGCTCCTTGCTGAGCAAGGCAATCAACCATGCTGACCTTGTCCACTAAAAATTCATGCCATTCATTCTTGGTTAAGCCCTCAGTGTTACTGAGCAGACTTTTGTTTGCCCCAGATTGAATCCCTCTTGAATACTTCATTCTTTGAAATCTTTTCCACTCATCTCAAATTTCTCAGCTCATCCTAAAACCACCCCCCAGTCTTGCTCCCAGGAAATGTTACCATCTACTTTGCTGAGAAGATCGAGGCCTCCCAGGATCTCTTTCCTATCAAACTTTCTCTAGATTATCATTCATCATTTTCTCCCATACCCATCTGAAAAGGGAATATTCTCTACTTTCCTAAGACTGGTCTCCATGCCATTCGGTCCCAGAATTTTACTCTTTCAATTACACACACCCACACCATCACTATGCTCCATACACTTTCATCTTCAATCTCTCTATCCTCTAAATTTCTTTCCATTAGCATGTGGTGAGCATGCTCAAAATCTACCCATCCAACAGAAACCTTCTATACACCATACTTCTCCCTCACCAGACTGCAATTTTCGTTCATCTTCTACGACCACTAAACCTCTAATGCTTCTGTGACCACTCCTTATAGTCTCTCTTTCTG
Organism: Mustela lutreola; assembly: GCF_030435805.1. Taxonomy (NCBI): domain Eukaryota; kingdom Metazoa; phylum Chordata; class Mammalia; order Carnivora; family Mustelidae; genus Mustela; species Mustela lutreola. Next base: position 167,763,504 of record NC_081293.1, on the reverse strand, counting down.
CATTCTTTTCCTTCTCCTCCGTAAGAGTGCCCATACCTCAGTCTGCCCCTCAGTCCTCTCTCTCATTCTTGTGCCCATCCATCAGCTACCTGATGGTGAACTTTTAGCCTAGGGGCCTGACCCTCACCATTCTCCTAGGTACAAGTTCTACTTTTCCATTGTTTATTGGGTCTCATGTCAAGGGATAAGTTTCAGGAGCCAACGGGATTAAAAGATGACTCAACAGCTCTTCCTATGTTGTTGCTCAGGCCAAAAAGGCAAACCTGTGGACTACCTTAAATTTTTACCTTTCCAGCATCTCCCATATTAAATATGTTGCCCAATTATATCAATTGAATTCAGCAGAATTTGGACACTGTGCTTTAGGAGTCACAGATGATAAGTAAAAATCAAAAGCCCTCCAGGGGCTCTCATATCTATATAGGTAGAACTCTATCCTACTTTTGCTATGTTCTTAAACTAATTTTCTCAATTGTACTCCTACTCATTCTGCCCTACGTCCTCTTTTGTCAGGTGACAATAATAGCTTCCTGGATAATCACTACCTTCACTCTTGCCCCTCCCACCAACACCATCATTTGTACTGCCACCCGATTTATTTTCCTAAAAATAACCACCGTGGTCCTGTCCTTCCCTTTCTCAAGAACTTTTAATGGCTCACCACTGTTCACAGTTAAGGATACTCAAACACTTCCATGGAGAATTAGGGCCATCCTCAAAATCACCTCAGTTTGCTTCTCAACCTTATTCCACTCTTGCTTTCTTCCTACAATCCATACAATGGGTTTAGCAAAGTACTTAGCATTCTGTAGTAATTCCCTCCAAGCTCTACTTCCCACCATCCATCTCACAGAGCTGAGTCCTGTGATCATGGTTCTTCATCCAGCTCAAATCAAGTTTCCCTTGAGGTTTTTCCAAATGCCCCAGCTAGAGATACTTTCTCACATCCACGTTCTGCCTTCCCACTTCCTTCATACATCTGTTATAGCACCTATCAGTCTACCTTGCATGATAGTTATGGGTGAATGTATATATTTCCCCATCGTTCTGTGAGATCCTGATTTCATTCAGTCTATTTCTCTCTGTACCTGTCACATAACAAAATTCCATTGATCACTGTTTCTACAAGACAGGATCAAGATTCCAAAACTCCAGCTCACAAAGGAACACAACTAACATGCAAATTATGCAATCTTTGCCTCATTATTCCATAATCATGGGATCTCCAAAGAGCAGTGTAGGGCGGCAGGACAAGAATTATCTGCTGAAGTGGTGGAAGAAAGTATAAAAATATCTGTTTCACTTATTTTTATCTCATCTGCCTACAACCCTTATTTATGTATTTTTTTCTAACGTTCACACACGATACATTTGTATGGTGGTAAACAAAATTTAAGAAAATTCTTTGAAGATGAATACTCAGCACTATTTTTATTAACTGGGTAGGTAATAAAAATGCTGAAGACCAGTAATGCAGAGTGATAGCACTGAAAATTTGGAACTTGAAAAAGAGACTTTCTAAAAGCTTTCTGAATTCTTTCTACTAAAAAAAAGAGAGAGACTTACTAGAAATCTATGATAACTTGTCCTTCTACAGATAAAATACTCTAAAACAATGATTTCCAACCAGAAATAAAGAGCACCTGGGGCCTGTTAAAAGTGAAGATTCTTGAGCCTTCCACCTAGAAATGGACACTTTTTAAGTCTAGAGGGGGACCAAAAATGTCAGTTGCCTCAAGAGATCAGGATAGTATCTCAACACTACTGACATTATAAGGCCAGATAATTCTTTGTTGTAAGGGGCTGTTCTGTCCTGTGCATTCTAAGATATTTTGCATTAACCCTCGCTTCTACCCACTGGATCCCAGGAGGACCCACTCCACTCCCTGCATGTCTACTAAACAGGCCTCCAGATGTTACCAAATATCTCTTGGAAACACGGTCATCGGCGACTGGAACCAGAGACAGAAGCTATCCAAAGATGACACACTTTGAGAAATGCCATCCTTAACCAGAAGGATAAAACAATACGATACAAATAGAAGAATATGGGTATTACAAGCATATACTGCATAAAATGAAATAAACAGGCTTCCCATAAAGGAAATCTGATTAGCCACTATAAACTCCTGACAACTCAGCTAATCTTCTAAGTCGAAGCTCTTCTTATGTAATTTCAACTCAAAGATTTTCTCCCTAGCTTCTATTTTAAATTATTTTTAATTAACTTCACTGGCATTTTGCATCCTGCTATGAAAAGTCTGCCTAATAGTCTCAGAGGACTCTCCCAAGAGAAAAGAGTGCATTAAATCACACATTATCACATTAAAGTATATTCCAGCACTCACAGTCCAACAGTCTAAGTCTTGGCAAATGCAATAGGGCGTGTGGGGGGTGGGGGCGTGATGCAGGGACTGGAACAGGCTCAAGTGATTCACAGTATCCAAAGCCTATTATCTTTAATTCATCCAGCTGTAGGAAACAGTTGTATTGATTCTCTCCTTCAACCACATTTATCACAATGACACATATTCCACAATTTGTGGTCCTACCCTGATTTCTACTGACTGCATGAGACCTTGGCCGAGTCACTTAAATTATTTGGGCAACCTTTCTAAAAAGTGAGCAAGTTGGACAAAATTATTTCTAAAAACCCTTCTGGTTACAAGTCCCAAATGTATGAGTGAAGTACTTAATTAAAAAGCTCTTTCTGCTGTATGGATTCTAGTAACTACTGCACCAAAAGGTAAGTACTTATATTTTCTATTTTGATAACACAATGAATCTTAAGATGTCTAATCCTAAAAAGAAAAAAAAAATGACAATTTGATGAACCACATACACAACATCCACATCTTTTAAATTTAAATTCAATTAATTAACATACAACATATTAGGATCCACTCTCTCTTAAAATGATATTACATTTTACTCATCCTTCACCTACTAAGGTGAAGGATGATATATGATGAATACGATTTACGTATTACTCATCCTTCACCTATTAAGACATTTATACAGGTTCTCTGCATAGTTATAAATAGATGTTTACGTGCTATTTTCTGTAACAGAGATAACAGATCAGTTGCCTAGAGGCCATTTCTAGCTTGAAAGTGTAGTTGTTTGTTGGCCTGGACAAAGATTGTATTTAATCAATAGCCAACTTTTAAACAGGGAGAGATGATACATAAAAACCTGTATTTCCAGTGTCTCTTGAAATACTGGAAGATATTAGCCCAAATGGCAACAATGAGCTAGAGCCTCCTGGCCCATGAGCCATCCTACGGCCCACAGTCCCTGCTGCTCCCTCTCTTCTGACATCCATCCTGGGTCCTGGGTCCCTCTCACAGCCTGGAGCATATGAGCTTATGTCCTTGCTCTGTAACAATTTTCAAAATACACAGAAAATACTTTTAATGCTTTCAAAGCAATAGAATTTTCCTTCCAGAATCACAGGAAAAGAGTAGAAATTTTGAAAAAAGAGAACTATGCTTTTAATAAGAAAAACCTTCCTAACTCTGAATGCTGATGAGTAAAATGAGCGACACTTTGGGGTCGAACTAACCACCTGAAAGAATGGAGAAAGGAACGCTAGAGTTGATGGTGAGTTCACTACAGACCCCCTAAAATGTCTTGTAACTTGAACATTATAGGTCCTCAGTTAGCAGTATGGATAGCGCTTCATAATCCAGTAATAAATGTGTAGGTTTTATGTTGTCATCTAGGTATCTTTGTTTACAAGTTAAGACTTGCCCTTCTATGTCCCGCTCATGAAAAGGTATTCTCAGCTAATTTTCCTACAACACTCCATTCTTCTCACTGATTTCAATATATAAAAATTTTAAATTCAGTTTCCATTAACTAAGCACCTACAATTTACCAGAGAACGATTAAACTGTTCTTCTGAAAGGATGATAAAAGAATCCAAGGACAGAAGGAAGAGAATAAAACAACTCAAGCAAGAGCTTGAGAGTTAAGTGCTCTGTGAGCAAAGCTGCTCTCTTCACTAATGTCTTTACCAGTAAAACCAACCTAACCATGGAAGGCAGCATCTTGAAGCTCTTATTCTATCTACTGGCTCAATTTTTTTTTTTTTCTTTCAATACACTTTATGAAATCTGCTTGTTTGAGATACAGTATTATAACAAGAATCTTTTTTTAAAAGATCAACATTGTATTATGGTTACAATTAAATTGATGCCTGTTTAAAGGATGTTGTGAGTCAAAGATAAACTAGTAAAAAAGCACCATATAACTATGTTGTGAAGGATAAGCCAATTTTCAGGTACAATATAGTCCAAGAGTTTTCACACTGATAATGTAGGTGTTGGGTGTTGTATGCAGTCAGTTGCACCTCAGGCCATTCTAGATGACCACTTCTTAATGCCAGATCCTGGGGTATTCTACAGCATTGCATTTGCACAGGTATATTTAGTACCACTGCAAGTTCTGACTCTGAAGATGCATTATTAAAGTTGGACACTGTAGATATCACTATGTCAAATCAATTGTTTTTGTAGTATATCTGATGTGGATTTTGACATAAGCATCATTTAACAAGAGTGATTAACAGCTCAAGTGTGAACATAAACATCAATGAGTCGATAAGACTATGAAGGGCATGCCTAACAGGAAAATGACTACGTTGGCAATACAGAGTGAAGAACGTGGGCTGCTTCTGGGAAAATATGTTGATCATTCTAGCTCTCTGATTCGTTCTATTTGCTCTTCAGAAAAAAATGACTCACTGTTTAGAAGCAAAAGGCAATGATAAACATAATTCAATTTAACAGCCCTGAATACCAGAACATTCTAATTTAGTCATGGATGTTTTCTGCAAAACCTTTTCTGAGTTCAACATTAACTTCTTCTTTTCCATTTCTGCTGCCTTTACAAACACAAATGCAAACATAAAAACAAAATCCCAAGAAGCTCACTACATTATGGTCAAAGGAAAAGAAAAGCTATCAGATATGCTTAAAATCAAGAGTATAAAGTAGGTTTCTGAGATCTGGAACATTTAGCTTCTATCAATATCAGAACTTTTTAAATCAGAGCCACGCTTAGAGGAAAATGCATCTGAAGAGTAAGGTCCTTGTTCACTGTCGCCATGGAAGATCTGAAGTAGGTTACCTTCAAGAGAAAAAAGATACTGCCTGACTTGTTTATAAGCTTCTTAGGGAAGTTTCCCAGAAACAAGATTAGTTTTTCTATAGGTTGCCTGTGTTTACACTTTGGAAGAACACAGAGGAGCTAATTCATTCTTGGAAAGTGTTTCTTTTAAAGCATGTTTATTTCAAAACAAAACAGTTACTGAAACATCTGTGAGAGTCATTCCCAAGCAGTGGGTCACAGACACCTGGATCATCAACGGAGTCCAGTCACAGGGTGGCCCACAAGAAACAGAAAGATGAGCAGAGAGCGCATACTTGGTCAGAGAGCAGCAGCACACTGGGATCTGATGAAGACACTAGAACCGAAGCGAAGCAGGGGAGGGAGGGATCCCACATATTTGAGTTTTAGGCCCCAAAATGCATATGCTTAAGAAAGACCAGTCAGGTCATCCCCTTCCCTCCACCCCCCCACCCCCCCACCCCCCCACCCCCCCACCCCCCCTGCAACCAAAGGAAGGGGGAGTGGAAGGACCAGCGGATCCCGCCCTCTTATCCGGTTGTTGATCTGGGGCAGGAGTCCTGGAGAACTTGTTTGAGTCACAGTAACTGTGCAAAAGTTCACAACTACGAAGCGAGAATCCGTCCTCCACCCCTCCGCCCCCGATCAGTAAACGTGTGAACAGATTTTTTAAAATGCGACAATGACAAAGTGTCTTGCAACTTGCAAGCAGGCACTCACCCTGGGCTGGGGCGCCCAGCCGGCCGCAGCCCGCCTCGGCGCCGCGCTGGGGCCCGGGAGCGAGGGCTTCACCCGCGCCGGACATGGGCCGCTCCAAGGAGCCCGCGCCGCGCTGCCGCCGAGCTCTCCGCCCCGGGGGCGGACCGAAGGGCTCTTAAGGTGTTGGGTGCAGAGGACTGACTGCTTCTGGCGGAAAAAAAAAAAAAAAAAAAAAAAAAAAAAAGTGTTTTTAGAGACCAGCACACCACCCCGACGGGACATTCCCTCCCCCTCCGCTTCCCTCCCCCAAACCCCACCCCGGAGAAGTTTTGATTTGAAACCCGGGAGGAAAACTGCTGCCCCGCACGTTGACAGTGGGGGTGGGAGGGGGGAGGGAGGCGCTGAAGGCGGGCGGGGAAGGGAGACTGGGTTTGGAAGCCTGGGGAAGGGGACCAAACCCCTCCTCCTCCTCCTCCTGGCCCGGCCGACCACCACCTACCTCAGCATCCCCCCAACTCTCTCAAAGCCCCTTCTTCCTCCTCCTCTTCCGCCCAGAAAGTTAGCAAAGCTCTGGCCGCGGCGGCATCTTGCCCCAGCGGCCTGGCAGCACTGGCGGCCGCCCCGGCGCGTCCCTCCCCGCCTCCCTCCGGCTCAGCCCAGACACTGCAGTGGCGGCAACTGCGCCAGCGGCCGTTCCTCTGACTCCGAGCTCTCCGCCCCCTCTTTCCAGCCAGCTCAGTCCGGCCCGTTCCCCGCCGAGGGGGACTGTTCCCCTTCTGCCTCTCTTTTCCCCGGTCCTCCACCCCTCCACTCCTGAAACACTTTTCCCTCTGTTGCTCTTTTTCATCATATCCGGATCAGGCGGCCTCGAACTCTTGGCGGGTGGCCCGAGCCCGGGGGCGGTACAATGTGGGTTCCCTTCTCGCCCTAGCCCTCTTGGGTCAGGAGGCCAAAGCCTGAATGGGCTGGCTCAGAGCTAGGGGTTCTTCTAAGGGCTGGGAGAAAGGAGAGAGTTGGCTGGTCCCTGGCTGCCCTGGCATCTTCCTGGCCATACTCACCCCAATCTCTCTCTCCCAGCCTTTCTTCCCAGTCCTGTCCCAGACCTACTGAAGCTCTGGGAACTATATCAGTGAAGGAGAAACCTTTAGGGTGGACAATGCAAAACCAAAAAGAGTACAAATATTTATCGAATTTTACAGGTGGGATAGCAGAAGTGTGGTTTTGAAACTGTGCCCCTTAGCAGTGTTTAAATTCTTACTCTGTGCCTCTTAAGTTACCTTTATTCTCTTTTTCAAGGCTTGATCTTGGTCAAAAAGGATCCTAGCTCCATAAAACCAGTTGCACGTGCTTGAAGCCAGGAGAGGCATCCAGGCTGACAAGACAGATGCCACAGAGGACACTGCAACCCAGGGCCCCAAGCCAGGACTACGACACCCTGAATGGCTTCTGTGGCGAGATAAACTTGTGGTCGGAAGTCAAAAGCCAAGGAACTCTCAGACGTTCTGATTGTAGCTTAATCTGACAAGCCTAGAATACAAGTACAAAGTAATTTGCAGATATAAAGTATTTTAATAATACATTCACATAAACTGTGCTCTTTTTTTTCATTCATTGTAAGTGAAATGCAGAATTCATTTGTAAAACGGTAGAACAAACTCATTCTTCAGATCTCTAGGACAAGAGAGGAATCACAGCCATGTTACCAAAAAAAGGAAGAAAATGTGCACTGGATAGATCTTTCTAGGTCTATCATTCATAATATCTCAGGAATTTCATTTCTTAAAAAAAAAAAACTGGAATTGAGTCCAACTAATTGAGAAGATCTACTTCTTTAGAGTCAGTGCAACCAAACGTTCAATTAAATCTAAAAAACACAATCTTTCAAGTTTCTGATGACAGTTATTCAGACTATACTTACCAAAAAACAAATGACATTTTCCCTAATGACTTAGGACTAATACATTTTTTTTTCTTCTATCTTTAGTGTAGAGGTTTCAGGTATGGTGTGCATAGAAGTGCCTTCACTTTCCTGAAAACGTGTACAGGGGCCTGGACTCTGGAATCTACTTGACGGAAGCAGATCAGTTCTGAGGATCACTGTATTATCACGCAAGAACGAACATTTACAAAGCATCACTGTATAGTGCACAGTTATCTGCAATCAAAGAAACAGGAAGAAAGTAACCACTCTGAAAGATTCTGTTTTAGCCCTTTCTTACTATTTCCTTTGCCCCCCCCTTTTTTTTTCTGATTGCCTCACAAAGATGGTAATGTCCATGAATATAAAGAAGTTATACCACTCTTCTGGAAAGTCACAATCAGTGATAAGTATTTGGTAATTTTGCAGAGTACTTAGTGTTGCACATATGTGAGTCAATCCTTGAATTTAAACATCTTCTTAACGGGAAAGAAATAAAATTAAATAAAAATATAAAGAATAAATGAGAGGCTATGTTGTACAATCACCTTGATGGTCAAATGCTGTATCTTGTTCAGCTGTATGACTTTGGGCATCTTAGTCAAACTCTTTCTCGGCTTTGGTGGCCTCATAAAATAAGGATGGCAAGAGAAACTCTTTACAGAGTCCCAGAAGGGCTAGTGGGATAATTATTAAAATAATTATAAAATAATTAAAATAGAAATTAAAACTATAAAAAGATAATTCTCTTATAGCATTTGGAAGAACGTCAGATAGGAAGACAGGTGCTCCAAAGTGTTAACTGTTATTAGACAGCAGAAGCATTTTGATGGGTTACACGGAGCATGGTATGACGGCAAGATCACACAACGGCCACATCAACATACCAGGTAACCATGCATGTACTTTACACAAACTTTCTCAATGAATTTTTACATTGGCTCTACCACTAACTTGCCAGGATTTCATTGCTAAAATTTAGAACTCAGACCTATCTGACTATAAAGCAGATTATCTCAGTTGTTTAGGCAGATACAAGTCTTCCCTCTGCAAGGTATAAAGGTGGCATCCGATAGACCAGAAATTAAGTGTGGGCTCCTAAGTGTTCCCCAAGCTTCCCAATTACCCCGTCCCTTGCTGATGAGCAGCACTCCACGCCCTCATTCTCTCATTCTTCTATTCAACAAATATGTTTGGAGGCAGAAGGCGCTGTGGTGGGTGCCGGGGACATAGCAATGAAGATGATAAGTGGGACCACTGCCCATGGATTTCACAGCCTAGAAAAAGTATGGTTACGCAACCCCTTGACAACAGATTCGCTAAGAAGCATGGCAAGGGAAGTTTTGGGGTGCTAGGATAGTAACCTAGCAGGGAGATACAGTCTGGTCTAGGAACCAAGAGAAAGTTCCTCGAAAAAATTGCGTCTCTGCTGAGACCAGAAGGAGAAAGTGAAAAGAAGAGAAACAGACTGCCCCAGGTAGAAGGAGCCATGAGGGTGGCAGGCCAGAGAGTGGAGGACAGCCAAGCATCTGTGGAGAACTGACAACGGTCAATGTAAGTCCAATGGCACTGAGACTAGAGTTCGGGAGTCCAAAAGGGGGCAAGGGATGATGCTGGCAGTGAAACCAAATAGAGATATAAGGTAGGAAGTTAGAGGAATCAAAGGTGACTTCCAGCTTTCTGAGTCTAGTTGGAGAGTGGCAATACCACCCACAGAGATCGAAACATCTAGGAAAAACAGGTTTGGGAAAATCTGATGAATTAATCATGCAGATCACGTGGTGTCTGAGAGCTAGAGAGCTAGCAAGAGAGTTAGCAAGAGAGCTAACTGGAAGCATCCGGAAGGTTGTTGGATAGGAGCTGGGAATATAAGCAGATAGATGGTACTTCACTGGCTAGAAATTATGAGCACCCAAGATGAACATGTCATGTAAGGGCAGAAGGCCTAAGACACAGCTATGCCCTGATACTCAATACAAGCGTGTCCTCACTGGCCTCTCTCCTTTTCTCTATAGGCTTCCCAAGGTCATCATACTGTTCTCTCTCTAGCTTGAGAATCACCATTATTTAGTTACTACTGATTAGTGTACACCCACCCTCCCAGATGTCCATGGGTATCATCACATCATCGTGTTCGTTCAATCAGGTTTTGCCACGCCTCGTACTATAATGATCTCGATGGGTGGAAACTATCCCGGGTCGGGCCTCCCATTACAATTAAGTGCTCTAGTCCTGGCTCAAAGCCCTCTACCTTCTTTAAAATCCCAATGTGTATTGCAACCATTTCTGCTTGGTGATACACACACTAGTGATAGAATATGTGAACACGTTGTCAGAGAAGTCGGTCATGACCTAAGCAGATAAAATGAACTAATCAAATGAGTTTATAAAGCATCCTTATGGACTACTTAACCTTCACCATTTGTTCAACATTCAAACGTTTATTGTGCACCTACTATATGCTACATTGCCACATGTTAGGCTTGGTTGCTAAAAATTTTTATTTGAGGTCTTGAAAAGCAGCTAAATTAGTTTTCAGTTGGGCAGAGACTGAATGGCATAGCTCAAGTCAGAGTAACTACCCTCACATAGTAAGCTTAACCAGAGTTCTGCAAGCAGGATAGGTCATTGTGCATGGATCCCAGGGGGTGCACAAGACAAGTCTCTGGAATGTGAGAGAATAATGAGAAAGTATTTTAATTTGAGCATTTATATTTTTCTTTTGTTATTTGTAATTTCTATTTCTGAGTATGTTTTATAGTGCATATAAAACATTAGTAAAAAAGCACTTGTATGTCATTTATAAATATACATTAGAGGTTCATACTAAAAAAAGTTTATTATTTGTTTTGTGGGGGGGAAAAAGGCTTATATACTTTAATCATTTAAAGTCAGTCATTCCCAGATTGTACCAAGGTCTTTGGTAGTTTTTCTAGAAAAGATATAGACCTAACTCATTCATGTGGAAGTGTGACTTTAGCAAACCCAAAACCCAGGGACATAGCAACCAGGAAATCACCCTAAGACTCTTAAATACCAAAAATAACCTTCATGACCTTCCCATCGTGCCAACACAATGGCCATCAATTTTCTCAAATCCTACTCATTTTTTTGTGTGTGAACACAGACCTCTAAACAAACTTTATTTTCTATTGTCTTAGCTCACAAAAAATTTAGGACATAGGGGCTTTGAGAAAAAGACATTAGCTAAGGGAGCTATTAGGTCAGAAAAAAATGACAGCAGAAGAAATGGTAGATGACAGACAGGGAAGATACAGGAAAATAAACACGTCATACTGGTGCCTTTGTGAATTCAGCCCAGTGAAAGTGAATGTTTCTAACGAGGTCTAGGTCATTAAGGAAGATTCCGTTAAATTAGTACTGCATTCTGTTTCTTATGGAAGCAGGTTAGTATTTTTATATTTCAGGAAAAATTTCACCCAAAAATGTTCACATAAAAAATTTGTTGCAACTTGAAAGAGTATCTTTCACAGAATTACATTTTTATAGCTGCAAGGGAAATGAGTAACTGTGATTCTAGGCCAATTTGTTTTAACTGTATTTCTCCACCTCCTAGTGCTTTCTCGAAGAGAAGAGGTCAAGTGGACAGGTTTCTGGAATCCCATTCTTATTTCAAATAGAGTGCCTTCCTCTCTTTCTCCATAACACATCAGTCCTTCCCTTAAAAATTTTTAAACGAGAAAACCCGTCCACCCACTTTTTAAACATTTGAAAACCACCATCTTGCCCAACTCGCTCATATAACATGCAAAAGGACGTGAAGACAAAGTTCATTATGCTCTACAAACATGCACTGAGTATCAAGCCATATGCTACATACTTCCTCTATGCAAAAACAGAGGAAGTAGTAGGAGCTCATGGTATAGAATACTAGGAGTAGGGCAGGGAGCAGAGTGGGGCAGGGACAGTCACATAACCATAGGACAGGGCACAAAGAAACCAGCACCTTACTGCTCAGGCGTAGGCGGGGACAGTCACAGGATATTTCAGAGAGAAGATGATACCAAGCTGAGTATCGCTGATGAGTAAAAGTTTGCCTGTCAAGGAGCTCAGGGAATTCCAGAAAGCAGGGGTAACATATGAAAGACCCAGGAGTGGGAAAGCCCCACAGAATTAAATGACTTGGCAAAGGTCGTTGAGTGGGTTCACTACAAAGATGGCCCTAGAGCCTAAGTCTCTGGATATCTAGGCTTCCCATTGCAGTTGTCTAGCTGAGTCACGTCAGTGAATTCATCTGTTCTAAGTGATGGCGAAGAAAGGCCATACCTAATCCTGTATTTAGGAATTCCCGAGATTTTCTGTTGTGCATACGTGGCCCAAGAACTGGGCACAGGATCTCCTGCTGCTGGATGAGTTCGACTTCTACTTCCCAGCCAAGCCCTCCGTGAGTGTCCTTTCAGTTGGCTGACTGCTCTGGCCTGCGGCTCTGGCCTGCAGGGTATTTTCTTGCTGTCACTCTCCTTTTCTGCTGGTGTTTTGAAGGAAAGGAGGGAGACATTAAGCCACACAGTGGCACATGTCAGATAAGAACAGCATGAGTGAAGACAGAAATGAAAATGGGGATATTGTATACAATGGACAATAAGGAGACGTTTTCTTGGTAGACAGAAAGCAAACCCGCATGTACCAGGCATTGTGGAAAAGTAATGAATACAGGAGGGCCCTGAACACCATCACTGACCTGCTAACCCTACAACTGCAGGGTGGCCATGACGAAGACATTTAAAAGATACTCAATCCAGAGACCTCCAATCAACTATAGGAAAAATGCGGGGGTTTCTTGACTACCCCCCCCCACCTTCCGTTGCTTTCCTCTCTCCTTTTTGAGCATCCCCTGCCCCCCAGGCACTTGGAGTCCCATTCTATTCTCCTGCTATCCCAGAATCCCAACATTAGTCCCTGGGCAAATAATGCGCTGAAGTTTAAAGGAATGAATTCAATTTCATGTATTAAACACAAAGATATAAATAACTCCTAGCCCTCCTCATTCTAGGAGCAAAAGTCCTGTTCCTATGTTCATAGTACCCCCAAAATATACCCAGGCCCATAAAGGGTAAGAAATAGTATAATTTCAGCATAGCACCGATTAATGATTAAAAATACATTCACAAAAAAACCAACACAACTTACAATACACACAAGCAAAAGGACTTACACAAATACCTTTCAATGGTAATCTGTGGAGGGAAGGATGAGTGAACAGGAATTGAAGGGAACATACACATGCAAAGAAGCATGTGTACAAGAAAGGGGACTTGCATAGGCCCGTGATAAGGGGCCCGTGATAAGGGGCCCTTGTTAAGGGGCCCTGTACCAAGGTACTGATTAACTCTCCTTTCAGAGATTCAAAACAGTGACAAGTACTACTACCAATAATACTAGTAATATAAGAGGAATAGTAATAATAATAATAGACTTGCCCGAATTTGTATTTGGTAGATTATCAGGCCGTGCCATAAAACAACCCAAGGAGGGGCTCCTGGGTGGCTCATTCAGTTAAGCATCTGCCTTTGGCTCAGGTCATGATCCCAGGGTCCTGGGATTGAGACCCATGTCAGGCTCCCTACTCAGGGGAGAGCCTGCTTCTCCCTCTTCTACCCACTTGAACTCTCTCTCAAATAAATAAATAGTCTAAACACACACACACACACAGGACCAGAAGAATTGAAGATTCTGTGTCATATATATTGGGGGAGGGCTAACTAAAATGACTGTGGATGTGATTACCTAATTTATCTGTTAAAGGTCAGCAACACCAGAATATTTTGGTTACAACAGCCAACCTATACAAAGACATTTTCTTTTCTCACTCTCATAGAGACTTTCATTGTCCGCAGAGTGGTGGCTTCTAAAAAGAGAGGTCTACATCTGAATCCCCAAAACCTGTGAAAGTTACATCATTTGGTTAAAGGGTCTTTGCAGACACAAATAAGTACTTGAAATGAAGAGATCATCCTGGATTATGTGATTCATACTAAGTAGGAAGTAGGAACAGGGTCCTGTGATAGGGCACAAGAGGTAGAACCAAACCCTGTGTGGAGAGAAGAATTTCCAGCATGATACGGGTCTCAAGAGGAGCCTAGATGAGAAGGATTCAACCAGAGGAAAAGGGGAGGAAGAGAAAGGGAGAGCATACAGAGAACTCCAAACCCTCTACCTGTTCTTTTGTATTTCATAAGACATGTATGCCTAATCCAAAACAAGACCATATTTATACATTCCAAAAACTTTTGTCTCAATTCTATTGGAGGGATTTCTCGGCTAAGTGTTTTAAAATTTTATTAAGTTTTTAAATTTTAATTCCAGTATAGTTAACAGTTTTAGGTTAGCTTTAGACTTAAGTTTTTTTTTTTTTTAACTCTCTATTAATGAGAATATTCAGTTTTCCAAGGTGACCAGACATCAGTCCATCTGAGGTTTAGCCAAAATGCTGTTTGCTAAATGGTGCTGGCAAAAATCTACATGATAGCAGCAGGCAGGGGAAAACAAAACAAAACAAAAGCTTGAAAAGCTCATTTGTATTTGCACCATAAATTGTACCACCAGTGCCACCCAGAGAATTGTGTTGCCCGATGGTGTTACAGGAGTAGGACATCAGTTAGAGTTCCTTGGGTCATTTCTCTCTTTATCCTATAGTCTTTGCTTTTTAAACTCCAAAGAACAGAGAATCTCTCCTGGGTCTCTCTGTTATGAAGAAGTGGGTATTTGAAAAAGTCCACTAACAAATAAAGGTAATATTTTTTTTTGTTTTTTTTTTTTTAAGATTTTATTTATTTTATTTGACAGAGAGAGAGATCACAAGTAGGCAGAGAGGCAGGCAGAAACAGAGGGGGAAGCAGGCTCCCCGCTGAGCAGAGGGCCCGATGCAGGGCTCGATCCCAGGACACTGAGTTCATGACCTGAGCCGAAGGCAGCGGCTTTAATCCACTGAGCCACCCAGGCGCCCCATAAAGGTAATGTTTTAAACAAGGAATGATACTTATAAAGGAAGGATTACAAAGTTATTTCAAAATAGAAAGAAATCTCTAAATCACATAAAACAATCATTAATGCCAAAGACGATAAGAAAGACAATGTTGAAACAAACCATTACAAAATGAAACCATGACATTTAAAATTACTGGAATACTTTTGGAATTCTGTTTGGTCTATACTGAGACCCAGGGCACTCTCTTTTCAGACTAGCATACAGACATTGTCTGTGATCATTCAGCATTACAGACACTATACCTTTTTCATATAGGATGTGAATACCTTCAAAACCAGAAGGAAGTAACTTCTTTGGACCATCTAGATTTTTTTTCCTAATCAATTTTTGGAGAGGGTTGAGGATTTTCTTAGCATCTTCTGAAAAGTCATTTCTAAAATGAATGAACTCAAGAAGTAAGCCTAACTACTCTAAAAGCAAGATTAAGATTAAGATTCTTAATTCAAATTATGATTCTATTTTTTAGTTTAGCATAACAAACACAAACCACTCCTTTCTTTGGCTCTGCCAAAGTCATGCTTTCCAACACTCAGTGGCCCTTAAGGGACCACATCTCTCCCCTAGCCCATCAAGCCCATTAGACTAGACAATGGACCAAGGGGCAAAGAGGACTTCTGAGAATTTGTAACCTTAATCCAAGAGAAAGATGAAAACCATCATAAAACAGTTATCAGTTTGAACTATTTCCCTAGTAGCCTTTGACCCAGGGCAAACAGATACATAAAAAATTTTAAGTGAGATGAAATGAAAGAAAACCATTTTTTTAATTCTCTAATAAGTTTAACATCATAATGATTTTAAATCATTAACATCATTTAACAACACAAAGCATCATTTTGTTTGTTAAAATTCCCCCCAAAAGTAGTAACTGTACTTGTAAGAATCTGGCTTCTAGGATTTGGGGTGATGCTCCTAACTATAATTAAGACAAATTTTTACCTACCTGCATGCAGTTTAGTGTATTCAGTAGAAGCCCAATGGTAATTTCAAAATATTGAATAAAAGATACAGTATTGGGTGCCTGGGTGACTCAGTTGGTTAAGCCACTGCCTTCAGCTTGGGTCAAGATCCCGGAGTCCTGGGATCGAGTCCCATATCAGGCTCCCAGCTCTGCGGGGAGTCTTCTTCTCCCTCTGACATTCTCCCCTCTCATGCTCTCTCTCCCTCTCTCAAATAAATAAAATCTTTAAAAAAAAAAAGATACAGTTTCTTTTTACATTAGTACTATTTTCCCTAGCTATTTTAAATGTATAACAATAGCATTGTACTTGATACATTTTAAAATATCAAACTTTAGAAAGCCAACTTTTTTCATTCATAGTAAATTATGTTTTTAATATATTGGTTTATTGCCCCTATTATTATTATATTTTTAATTTAAATTTTAGATAGTTAACATACAGTGCAACATTGGTTTCTGGAGTAGAGTTCAGTGATTCATCACTCAAACACAACACTCAGGGCTCATCATAACAAGTGCCCTACTTAATACCCATCACCCATCTAGCCCAAACCCCACTCATCTCCCTCCATCATCCCTCAGTTTGTTCTTTATTGTTAAGAGTTACTTCCCTCTCTCCTTTTTCTTTTCTCCCTTCCTATATGTTCATATGGTATTTGTCATTCTATGACTGAATTATTTCACTTAGCATAATACACTCTAGCTCCATCTAAGTCATTGCAAATGATGGATGAAAAAAAAATATATATATATATATATATAAAATGGTTGTTTTTCAACCACATCTTCATCAGTCAGTGGACATTTGGGCTCTCTCCCAAAGTCTGGCTATTATTGATAATGCTGCTATAAACATCAGGGTGGATATACCCATCTGAATTTGTATTTTTGTGTCCTTTTGGTAAATATGTAGTAGCACAATTGCAGGATTGTAGGGTAGTTCTATTTTTAACATTTTGAGGAAACTTCATATTGTTCTCCAGAGTGACTGCCCCAGTTTGGATTCTCACTAAGGGTACAAAAGGGTTCCCCCTTCTCTAAATCCTCACCAACACCTGCTGTTTCTTTTGTTAATTTTAGCCATCCTGTCAAATGTGAGATGGGATCGCATCATGGTTTTGGTTTGTATTTCCCTGATGAGTAATGTTGAGCGTCTTCTCACATGTCTGTTAGCCATCATCTGGATATCTTTTTTGAAAAAGTATCTACTCTTGTCTTCTGCCCATTTCTTAACTGGGTTATTTGTTTTCTGGGTGTTGAGTTTGATAAGTTCTTTATAGATTTTAGATACTAACTCTTCATCAGATAGGTCATTTGCAAATATCTTCTCCAGTAGGCTGCTTTTAGTTTTGTTGATTGTTCCCTTCACTGTGCAGAAACTCTTCATCTTAATGAAGTCCTAATACCTCAGTTTTGCTTTTGTAGGATGTTAGAAGGTTTTCCTTCTATTTTTATTTTTTGGAACAGTTTGAGACAATAGGAATTAACTCTTCTTTAAATGTCTAGTAGAATTCCCAGAGGAAGCCATCCAGCCCAGGAGTTGTTTGTTGAAAGATTTTTGATTACTGGTTCAATTTCTTTGCTGGTTATAGGTATATTCAAATTGTCTATTTCTTCCTGTTTTAGTTTTGGTAGTTTGTAAGTTTCTAGGAATTTGTCCATTTCTTCCCAGTTGTCCAGTTTGTTGGCACATATGTTTTCGTAGTATTCTTTTATAATTGTTTGCATTTCTGTGGTGTTGGTTGTGATCTCTCCTCTATTATTCATGATTTTATCTATTTGGGTCCTTTCTCTTAGGAAGCCAACTTTAAAAGTAAATAATTATTTTCATTGGTTTAAGATGAGTTCTGTTACTGAACTATCAAGCCAGTAAGTAATCAATTGTCCATACAATCAAGTTATAGCCACTATACTATAAAAACTATTATAACGTACCACGCAAATTTATATTTCTGACAATGATCCAGTTGACTAAGGAAATTGACTTAAAATATTACTTAAGTCATGTTTCCTTTAGTATTTAACTTTATGAATTGTAAAGCAAATTTAATCATCTATAACATGAAAAAATTACTTCATTCCCTGTCAATGTTTATATTATGCACTTACAACTATACATGATGAAGATATATTTAAGAACTGTTATATTTTTCTCTTTAGCATCATGTAAATTCTTCAATATTATTAAATAAAATAACTCATGCATACTGAAGGCCAAAAAATATACACTCAGTATTTCCTATTTTAGCCACATTAGTAAGGATCTGGGCAGGCAGTGCTCTGAATTGACCTTCAGTGATCCTCACTTCCTGCACGGTCCCTTTCCTTGTGTGTGGCCTGATCTAGTGACTTGTTTGCAATGAGCCAAATAAGACAAAAGTGATGGCATATATATCTTCCACAATTAAGTTGTGGAAGAGCCTAAGAATTCCATCTTCCAGCACTTTCTCTGTCTCTTGTTGGTAATCATGCTTTCTGATTGTCCTATAATAAGGAATTGAGGGTGGCCTTCAGTCAACAGCCCTCAGAAAATCGAACCTTACCAAAAAACATGAGGACCTTGGAAGCAGTTCGTCCCCAGTGGTGCCCTGGGGAGAAACCATATCCCTTGCGGACACGTTGATCTCAGCCTGTGAGATCCCTGAAGCAGAGAAGCCAGGTAAGCCTTCCTAGTGCATTACCCACAGAACCCATGAGTTAATAAATGGGTGTTGTTTTAAGTCATCAAGTTTGGGGGTCATTTGTAAGGCATCTATAGATAACTGATAGGGAAAAACAAAACTAGCTAAATTATTATTCTCCATCTACAAAGTGCAAAAGAACACCATTCAACTCTCTATGGAGAGCTTAAGCTTTAGCAGTTGCCTTAATGCCCAGCACTTAGGCTGATGTTCCAGGAACAAAGGTTCCTTGTACCTTTGCTTCTCAATCCAAATAAACACCAGAGTTATCCTTCAGCCAAGTAAATATGTGCTTACTCTCAGTGTCTGAATTTTTCCCATCATATTTAAGATAGTTACACGCATTCCTTTATCTCCCTAAAGCATCAGACATTCTGATTTTTTAAAAAAATTTTTAAACTTGAGATGTAGGATGTTAATAGGTCATAAAATACAGTTTTGACAATTATATATATATCTATATAACCATCACCTAAAATATTGAAGCAACATATGTCCACTGATGGATGAATAAAGAAAAAGTGATATAGGTATACACACATATACATATATACCACATACAATGGAATATTATTGGGTCATAACAAAGGAGGTCATTCTGCCATTTGTGACAACTTGGATGGACCTTGAGGAAATTATGTTAAGTGAAATAAGCCAGCTAAAGACAAATACTGCATGGCATCACTTATAAATGGAATATTAAAAAAAAAAAAGGTTGAACTCATAGAAACAGTAGAAAAGTGGTTGCAAGGGGCTGGGGAGTGGGGGCAATAGGGAAAGGTTGGTAAAAGAACATAAACTTCCAGGTATAAAAACAAAGTCTGAGGATCCAATGCAAAATATGAGAACTACTGATAATATTGTACTGTATAACTGAAATTTGCTCGGAGTATAAATGTTCCTACCAAATACACACACACCACACACACACTCAAGGTAAAAGGTATTAATTAACAGATGGGGGAGTGGTGAAGACATACACATATCAAATCACTAAGATGTACACTTCAAATATCTTAAAATTTTATATGTCAATTATACTCAATCAAGCTGAAGTTTACAAAAAAAAAAGAACACCCTAATTACCTCCCCCACCAACTGGGAATTAAAAGACACCAGGATATACAATTTCATGTATGCAATTCCTTTAAGTTTGTAAATCTAGAGGAAATGATGATTCTGTAGAAAAATATGAACTACCAAAATAAACACAAGTGGAAAAATAGAAAAAACCTGTTACCACCGAAGAAACTTGAAAAGTGGTTAGAGATACAATGAAAAAAAAAGCACCAGAATCTCATAGGTTCATCACTGACTTTCATTTAACCTTCAAAGAATAGACAAATTAAATGCCAAATACACAATTATAAACTGAAGAAGGTATAAAAGTTTTCTATCCCTTGTGTAAAGTTAAAATAACATTGACTCCCACATTTTGTAAATAACAAATAATAGTACAGATAAATCTTACTTATAATGCATTAAAATTTAAAATGAAGGCATACCAAATAGAATCTACCATATTGTAAAAGAAGCATAATGCATGATAAAATAATATTTATTCCAGTAATGCAAGGAGGATTCTGTATTGAGATATCTATCAACTTAATAAAATATGTCAACTAATTTAAAGAGAAAAATGCCCCCAAAATTGATAAAATTTAAGTCATTACCTGTAAAAACATTAAGTAGAAAAAACTGAGAAAACTACTTAAATACAATAGCCTCTTTAATAAAATCAAGAGCAAATATTACTCTAAATAGCTAACACTAAGCCCAGTTTAATAAAAGGTATTAAATACTGTTATTATTTAATATTGTCCTCAGAGTCTAGCAAATTTAACACAGAAGAAAATTAAACAATCAGTATAAACATGATGGGGAATGGTGGTAAATTTTCTTTTTCCCAAAGTTGAATTGTATACCTAGAATTAGGAGATCAGTAAAAATAGGAACTACCAAAATGGATGGATGCATATAAAAAGAAAGATTTTATTTACTTCAGAGAGCACATGCACACAGGGAGGGAGAGGGAGAGGATCTCAAGCAGACTCTGCACTGAGCCCCATACAGGCCTGAATCTCAAGATGCTCAGATCATGACCTGAGTCAAAATCAAGAGTGTATGCATAGTAAAGTTACATAACTTGTCCAAAGACCTAATATCATGGTTTAATTTGGAATTCACTAACATAACATAAATCGTAGTAGGAAACTAAACAATTACATATAGAATATACAGTTGAAACTGTATCTGTAGAGGAAACTTCATACCAAGACAGAATAACTAGAATAATGTATATAGGATAAGGTGATGGAAAACAACAATATCCACTGTTTTAGACAAGACTACAAATTACAGTACTGGTGTGAATAGGAGAAAAGATTGCTTTAAAAAGTAATCTACAACTTTAATTAAAATGAAAAATTACATATACCACTCTACCCATGACAACTTCTAGGAACCTATCATAGAAATATAATTTCTAGTAGGTAAAGATACATGTACAATGTTGTTTATAGCAATGCTCAGGGAAAAGAACTAGAAATAATGTGAATATTATCATTAAAAGTGTCATTGAATATATTATGCCACGATCCATATTGCAGACTAGTAGATTATTACAGAGAAAGGATCAAAGCTGATTCAGTTCCCAAAATGTTTAGCTACAAAAACAAAATGCAAACAAATATGTTTAATATACTATTATGTAAAACACAAACCAAAAAAGAAAAAAAAAATCCCTCAGGTAAAGACATGGATATACACTTAGGTGTAAATGTAGCATAGAACCTAACTGCTGTTGTTAAACAACTCCAGGGGTACCATTCATGTATGTGAAGCTGTGTAATATGTTCACTGTGTATTTGGTTATTGACATAGACACACTATGGATATAATATACATGTGGCTATGAGGCAGATACAAACATAGTAGATGTAGATATAATATAAATTTAAATAGGATAGTATATACATAAATAGAGAAGCATGAACTTTGGTATCATGGGTTATTCTGGGCATGGGGAGGATACCAAAGTCCTTTACTGAGAGAAGGAGATGAAAGGAAGAAAAACATGTACGCACATACACTGCCAAGATGTATAATTTTATAACACTTATACATGAATTCTATCTGTGTGTTGTATAGATGTTAATAAAAATTCAAAGATAGAAACTAGTTATTTCTAAAATAATAATTTCTAACATTTAAGGAACTTTTACTTAGAGCACGTACTATGCATAGCACTTTATCAGCATCAGCTCGTGAAATAAATCCTGACTAGCTATGTAAATTTAATTCATGAGTGCATTTCTCAATTGTCCACCCACACTTCTTTAAAATAACTTTTGTTTATTTTTTATTCATCAACCTGCAATGGAGGACACAGATCATTGCTTAGTACAACAGATGAACAGCATCTGTTTGCTATTATCTTTACTCAGTGTTCATCTTCATTCTTTTCCTCATAGGCATTCAACATAGCTAGGGTCAGTTAGGAGACTTCACTAGTGAGAAAAGGCTAAGAAATACATGTATGTAGAAGGAGCCATGAGAAAATCACTAGGTAATAAAATCACTTTGGTAGTGAATTCCAAATTAAACCATGATATTAGGTCTTTGGACAAGTTATGTAACTTTACTATGCACAAGAATAAAAACCAAAGTGGTTCAGTAAGTGATTTTTAAGACCACTATCTCTCAGATTTCCTAAGTCTATCCCTTCTGCTCATGAATATTCAAAATTGAAAATCCATGTTCCTTTTTACTTTTATTCTTACTTTTATCCTGTCTTTCTAGCAAACAGTAGCTATATATTTAGATATATTACTTCTTCATTACTGCAAATTACCTCTAAATTTAGTGGATTAAAAACAGTAACATTTACTATTTAATACTTTCTTTAAGTTTGAAAATTGGGCACTGTTTAATTTGATCCTCCAGCTCGAGGTTTCTCAAAAGGATGCAGGCACCTCATGGCTCCACTAGGAAGAATCTGCTTCCTAGCTCACTCATGAGATTATTGATAGAATTCAAATCCCAGATCTAATATTCTTCCTCTTTTTAATTTGACCAATTCTTAATTAAAAAGCTATTAAGGAAAATCCCACAACTCAAGCAACTGCAGATTGCCTCTAGAAGTATAAGGAGTCTCTATTATCCAAAGATGGCCTCCTATCAACCATCAGCAAAAAAACTGCGATTTTTAGCCATACAAAGAGATGAATTCTGCCAACAGCCTGAATGAGCTGGGACACAGATTCTTCCATAACTTCTAGATGAGAGCTCAGCCTAGCAGATACCTTGTAACTCAGCACAGGATTCAGCTAAGCTGAGCTTGGACTCCTGACCCATGGGAACTGTGAAATAATAAGTGTATGTATTTTTACGCTGTTAAATTTGCGATAACTTGTTATGCAACAATGAAAATGATTACAGCCTCTATGGATTCTTTTTCTTGAAAATGTGTCACATTTTCCTGGTTCTTTGTCTGTCAAGTAATTGCAGATTATACCCTAAATATTGACTGTTATATTGCAGGGCCTCTGGATTCCTTTACATTCCTTTGAAGAGTGTTGGTTTGTTGTTGTTGCTGCTGTTGTTTTGTTTTGGGTTTTTGGTTTTCTTTTTTTTTTTTTTTTGGTCTTGGAAGGTAATTATCTTGGTTTGATTTTCAAATTGAAAACTCTACCTCAACTATGGTATCTCAAATCTCAGTTCAATTTTTCAGTTCTTAAGCATAATTCAGACGTTTAGGCAGAGTTTATACACAGAACCTGGGCTTCCTCTTTCCTAACTCTTTAATGATCAGGATTACTTGCCATTTTTGTATGACAGTGGCCATCTTGAGCTGTCTTCTGATTCCTTCCTTAGGCCATCAGAAAGGTCATAGTTTTTCTACTAGAACTTCAACTTGTTGCCTTTAGTCCAAAGCTTGCATAAACCAGGAAATCAAACCGTCCCATTTCCTTCATTCATTTAAGTACTAACTTTCTTCCAAAATATCTCAGCTTTTGTCCATTATCTTTATCCATGGTCTTCAGGTAGAGGTTTTTGTTTTGTTTTTGTGTTATTTTCTCCAAAATGGATTATTGTAATATGTGAGAGGACCAATCTAGTAGAAGCTTATTCCCTCTTATGGGAAGCAGACCCACCAAACCTATACTTTGATCAATAGATCACAGGTACAAATTTCTAAGTGTTCATTTTATTCAGAGGTAAGCTATATTATCCAATCTAAATCATTCTCTGTTTATAGATCAGCTAAAGTTCTATAACAAAATACCATTCATCACATTACTGTATACTATCAAAGAACTGATAATGGTTGGCTAAATTTGTGGTATATATTTACTATATATTCAGACTTATACCACAATATGTCTCTTTTTGTTTCATCAGCATTTCAGTGAATAAATATTAATGAAACCATGTATTCTGCTTTTTGGACCCTTACTATACATTGAACCCACAACATGTGTCTATTATTCTTCATATATATTCAGAGTGTATCTTGTAACAGTTCCTTTGGAACCATTATGCAGGTATGCTGTGAATGCATATTAATAGTAGAATATATTTGCATAATAGGAGTTCATCATATTGCACGCATAGCAAAATCTTTATAAAAATGTAGTTATAATATTCAAAAGCTATTTACTTAAACACATTACTTACTATTCTACATTCATGAAATGGTACTTCTGAATTTTGTAGTAGAAATTAATAGAAAACCCAGGTTTTCAGGAGGTTACATGATCAAATAAAAAAATACTTTTTTATTCCTGCTGATACCCTCAACAGAATACAGTCAATATAGGTAAAAGAATTAGCAACTTTAGTTGCAGTGAACATATTTTCATTGTGCTCATTGCATAGCTGTTATTTTTTTAATATTTATTTGAGAGAGAAAGACAGAGATAAAGTAGGAGGAAGGGTAGAGGGAAAGGAGAGGGAATCTTAAGCAGACTCCTTGCTGAGCGCAGAGCCTAACATGGGGCTCTAGCTCACCCCTCATGAGATTATGACCTGAGCCAAAACCATGATCGGATATTTAACCAACTGTTATTGGTTATTGGTACTGTTATTGGCACCCCAGCTGTTATTTTTAAAGTTCTATAATAGATGTAGAAGTTTGGATAAACTTCTAAAGTCCCCAAATCTGCAAAATGTAAATTAAATTTCATCTATGACCATTTAACAAATCCTACAGTATCAGGGCTGGCTGGTTTTTCATCAACTACAAGAATCCAGAACGGACCTAAACTCATAATATGAATGCCACATGTCCTTTCCTCCTGATGAATCTTTGAAGGTCAGCTGGTCACCAGGTAGATAAAGGCAGTAAGATCGGTGAGTTCTGTGATTTTAAATACCTCAGATGGTGTTACAAGGCCATAAACTGAATGACTTTATGTAGCTGAGAAATGCCAAGAGCTCTCTAGAAAAATAGGGGGTTTTATGTCCCATTAGCACAATGAAATCAAATTTCACAATACTACAAAACAAAAGAGACAGTGCTCTGCATTCAGGAAGTGTGTTAACATGAGCATGAAATCGAAGACATCTAGCCAGGTGACTCCAGTAGTGTACAGTGTACTAAAATTACTTCATAATCTAGATGATATTGCTTCATCCAGTAGTCATTGTGTTCAGTAATAGGTACTCACGTGCTTAATACAAAATGCCTAATAGCTTATGTTTCATTCTTTAAGTAAATTTAATATCATATTAACTGTAAAATAAAACGGTCACATTTTTTGCAAAAAAACACTCTCTTAAATGCAAAAATTTTCATTCTGAGGGAAGTAGCATTTTCTTAAACATGATCAGATTACTATTAAAATCATTAAAAGTATCAAAAGTACCTGTGGAATTGAGTATTGAAAAGAGGGAAAGGAGGGGTGCCTGGGTGACTCAGTCATTAAGCATCTGCCTTTGGCTCAGGTATGATCCCGGGTCCTGGGATCAAGCCCTGTACTTGGCTCTGCTCAGTGGGAAGCCTGCTTCTCCCTCCCCCACTCTGCTTGTGGTCCATCTCTCGGTCTCTCTGGCAAATAAATAAATTTTTTAAAAATCTTCAGAAAAAAAAGAAAAGAGGGACAGGAACAAACAAGGATGCATACTCTCTCCACTTTTACTCAACATAGTATTAGAAGTCCTAGCCACAGCAATTAGATGAGAAAAAGAAATAAAGGGTGTCTAAATCGGAAAGGCAGAAGTAAAACTGTTACTATTTGCAGATAACAATTTTACATATACAAAACTCTAAAGATTCCAGCAAAAACAAAAACACATTAGAACTTATCAATGAATTCAGTAAAGTTGCAGTATACAAAACCTATATATAAAAAAATCCATTGGGTTTCTATACACTGATAGTGAAGTAGTGGAAAGAAAAATTAAGATAACAATTCCATTTACAATTGCATCCAAAAAAAAAAAAAAAAAAAAAAAAACCAAAACCAACCAACCAAACAAAGAACAGATTTCACCAAGGAAGTGAAAGACCTACATTCTGGTAACTATAAGACATTGATGAAAGAAAATGAAGAGGGTCCAAATAAATAGATATGCCATGCTCTTAAATTGGAAGAAAAAATATTGTTAAAATGTCCCTATTGCCTAAAGCAGTCTACACATTCAATAAAATCCCTATCAAAATGCCAAGAGCCTATTTAATAGAAAAAGAACAACCAATCCTAAAATGTGTATGGAACCACCAAAGACTTAAATAGCCAGAGCAAACTTGAAGAACAAAGCTGGAGGTGTCATGCTCTGTGATTTCAAATTATATTACAAAGTTATAGTAATCAAAACAGGATGGTTTTGGCATAAAAACAGATATATCTATCAATAGAAAAAAAATAGAGAACCCAGAAATAAACTCAGGCACATTTGATCAATTAACTTATGGCAAAGGAGCCAAGAGGGAAAAGACAGACTCTAATAAATGGTGTTGGAAAAACCAGACAACCACATGCAAAAGAATAAAACTGGACTATTATTTTATATGCAAAATTAACACAAAATTATGCAATATGCATATGCAAAATTAACACAAAATGGATTGAATACTTCAAGGTTAGGTCTGAAACCATAAAACTTATAGAAAAAAACATACAGGGTAAGCTCCTTGGTATCAGTCTTGGTGATGATTTTTGGGGTTTGACACCAAAAAGAAAGGCAACAAGAGGAAAGGTAAGTGAGATTACATCAACCTGAAAAGGTTCTGCACAGCAAAGGAAATCACCAACACAATTAAAGGTCAACATACCAAATGGGAAAAAATATTTGCAAATCATGTATCTGGTAAGGGATTACTATCCAAAACACAAGAACTAACAACTCAATAGAAAAACCACAAAGTGGGGCGCCTGGGTGGCTCAGTGGGTTAAAGCCTCTGCCTTCGGCTCAGGTCATGATTCCAGGGTCCTGGAATTGAGCCCCACATTGGGCTCTCTGCTCTGCAGGGAGCCTGCTTCCTCCTCTCTCTCTCTCTCTCTCTGCCTGCCTCTGCCTACTTGTGATCTCTGTTTGTCAAATAAATAAATAAAATCTTAAAAAAAAGACAAATAAGTGTTGGTGAGTTTATTGGGTAAAGGAAACCCTTGTGCACTAGTGATAGGAATGTAAACTGGTTCAGCCACTATACTAAAGTTTTGAAATTCCTCAAAAAATTTAAAATAGAACTACCATAGGATCCAGCAGTTCCACTTTGGGGTATTTATCCAAAGGCGGGGTGGGGTGGGGTGGGGTGGGGGAGGGGGGAAGACCACTAACTTCAAAACAAATCTCTACTCTCCTATTCATTGCAGCATTTAAATAATAATAATAATATTTATGTAAATAATAATAGCTAAGTTGTAGACACAAGGCAAGTGTCTCTTAATGGATGAATGTATCCATTTTATTATCCATAAAAGAAAATAGGATATGAATGTACAATGAAATATTTTTCAAATATTATAAAAAATAAAGGGAGGAAATCCTGCTATTTGTGACAATATGGATGGAACTTCAGAGCATTATGCTAAATGAAAGAAGTTAGACAGGAAAAGATAAATGCCATATGATTTCACACATGGAATCTGTAAATCAAAACCAAACAAATCAAACTCATAGATAAAGAAAGCAGATTGGTGGTTCCCAGAGGTGGTAGGTGCCGAGTGGGCAAAATGGGCCAAGGGGGTCAAAAGGTACAAACTTCCGATTATAAAGTATAAAGGGGAATGAAATATATATATAGCATCTTGACTGGACTTAATAATGAATTGCATCCTAAGACCCTGGAATCATAACCTGAGCTGAAGGCAGATGCATAACCGACAGAGCCACCCAGGCATCCCTTTGCTGGAGGGTTTAAAGCAGCAGTCTGATAACTGACTTTCTCTGCTTAAGCATAAGGAATAACATGGAGGACATTAGGAGAAGGAAAGGAAAAGTGAATCGGGGCAAAAAGGAAGGGAAGACAAAGCATAAGAGACTGTGGACTCTAAGAAACAAACTGAGCATTTTGAGGGGGAGGTGGTGGGAGGTTGGGTGAGCCTGGTGGTGGGTATTAAGGAGGGCAGGTATTGCATGGAGCACTGGGTGTGGTGCATAAACAATGAATCTTGGAACACCGAGGGGGCGGGGGAAGCAGCAGTCTGAGAAAGAGTACAAATGCTCTTAAGAGGGTAGAAACACAGCTGTGTCTATCCTATAGCTCAGGTTATTTCCTTGTCCTGCAAAATGCCTGGCTAGTGTCCACATGCTGAATATTCATGAATGAATGAAATGCATACCTTAAAGTGTCCTTCCCTTTGATAACCTCCTCTAGTATCATGTAGACAAAGCCTTACATATCCAATTGTTACAATTGTTGGGCTCATAAAGATATATGTGGCACATGAAATCGAAGAGTAAATTAGTATGTTATTTTTCAGAAACCACGTAAAGCAAAGATCTCCAGATTTTAAAAAAGTCATGAAGTGGAGGGTTCATTCAAGGTTTCACTTTTACCTAGCCAGTTTCTCATCAGGACCTGTATCAGTGGAGCCTCATCTGTAAAACTACCTGGCCAGAATCAGTTAGCTCTTATTTTCTTCTCAGCAGTAAAATTCATAGACTAGTATAACCTCAAATGTTATGGAGTATTTCTTAATTGATGACAAAGTCGATACCCTACATTATTCTTTCAAGCCATTATACAATTTTGAGGTACTGAGGCAATGTAGACCCATAAAACAAATATTCTTAGACATTCCCACCTTAGCTAGGTACTATGGACTGTTACATACTCCATTGCTTCTTCTGAATTTCCATCATTTTACTTGTCATCTTAATATTTAAGGTAGCATTCAATTTCATCTTTCTTTTAAATAGAAAAGAAAAGTAAAGGATAAAAGTACAAATGAAGGATGGGACAAATATCTCAGTTCTTACAAAAGAAGGTTGCCACTCTTTATAGAAAATGATAAAATTCTGAAAAACTCAATATAGACAAATGATCCTTGAAAGTAGAAACCCATTAGGCAAATAAAAATTAAGAGTTGACATTATATAACAGGAGTTAGTTCCGAGAGCTGGAACCATGTTTTCCTTCTTTCATTTATTTAAAAAAAAAAATTTTCTAGAACTTATCTCAGTATTGGACAAGTGTGCTCCATTCGTCCGTGTTGATCAAATACAGTAAAAATTTTAAAAAGACAAAATTTTGGATAGGGCATAAACTGAATGTGTGTTTATCATGTAACATTTCATTCACAAAACATGGAGGCATGGGAGGTGGCCCTAGTCAAAGCAGACCCCATGTTCTCCCACATGAGAGAAGGAATCTTGAACACAGTGTATGCCTTACTAACTCAACAACTGAAAACAAATGCAATTACTTATTTATGTAACCCCATAATTCTCTTGCCCTTAGCGCCCCATTACCACCTTCACTGAATAACCAGGGAGGAATAGTGAAAGCTAGAAAAATTCAGAATAAACTAATTCCCTGGTCCTCTAATAGAAAGGCAGCTGGCAACAAGTATGCTGGACAAGGATGGTGACATTTCAAGAAATGACAAAGTCACAATTCTTATTAGACTAAACCTACATCAGAGTAAGAAGCAAAGTCAAAAGGGACATAATAACAGTCCATTAGTGATGGATTCCCCACTTTAAAAAAAAAATGTAATAACTCAAAGTAGCACATAGATTGGGCCAGCCTGAGTGGATGTGATTTAGTCTATTTTCCAATCTTCTTGAATTTTAAATTGTGACTCCTTAAGCACCTTAGTGTCTTCCTCCAAGAGTGTGAGTCAACACACCTTTCTTCTCATCCACCCCACTCCCAACCCTTGCAAGCATTCAAACTCTGTACTCAGCTTGCTGCAACAGCTCTCTGCTACTTCTCCTGGCCCTATTGATCTCTGTGCAAGTCCACCGTGAACACCAAACATGGATTCAACCTTCCTGAAACCTTGAATTATTAGTCTCTTTTCTAAAAAATCTGTTTAATCACTTCATTTAAGATAAAGTTCAACATCCTCAATCTATCGCTCAAGTCTCTGACCTCACTCTCCTTTTTTACCCGTATCTTGCTTTTCTCCACCCCAGAAGGGTCCTCACCATTCCTCAGGCATTCCATTCTCTCTCCTGAGTGGTACCCAGGCTTGTGCTGTACCTCTTGCATAATAGATGCGTTTCCTTCCCTCTACTTCCCAAACTCTGACTACCCTACTGTTATCACCCATTACGGTGTCTCACTTAGACCTTTCCATTTTCTGAATCAGAGTCCTGAGAAAGATACTGTGTGTGAACAATGAGAAAACCATCAATGGCCGTTGTGTTCAGGAAATACTTTCCTAAAAACTTGAGACTGGAAGTAAAAAGAAGATGGGCAGAATTTGACTAAGAAAACTCATTCTCTTACAGAGGCGGCCTGGGGAGGTGGCAAAACCAGAGGGTCCTAATTCAGAATGTCTTCTTTCAAATTCTGTCTCTGTCTCTTAACCCTGTGCATCATGGGCAAGTCACTTGATAGGAATCTGGCTCAATTTTCTACTCACAGAGTGGTGACAAGGATTCTTTAGTCAACACTTAGTAAATGTAAGCTATATACAATACTATTAGTAATACAACAAAACTATCACCTGTGATAGGATACTTCCATAGCATCTTGAGTAAAATGATTCAGGATATAAAGTAAAAAAAAAAAAAAAAAAAAAAAATCACAAAGAAGAAACATCCTGAGAGGTGAAAAGAAGGTCAAGACAGAGTAAGGCAGTCATCAGGAGACTCTAATATCATGGTTCTTTCCATTCGATTCTTTCCTGACAGTTTCATTAAGCCCATCAGCATGCCACAGAGCCAAGCGCACTGTGATGGCAGTTAACACACTGGTAACAATGACTTACTAGTTAATAAAAACTGACCTATTTAAGTTCATAACTAACACACACACACACACACGTGGTTATATTTATTTTCCTTAGTTTGAAGGTAGGAAAACCATAATGCTTAGAAATTAGGTTATTTGCTCACACAATAAAGCCTAAACACTTGTAGAATTTCGTTAACTGGATGGCTCCCATATTCCAACCTGTAGCAGAAATCTTTGGTCCTTAACCAAAGATTCTAACTTTAATTTTCCGGATGGATGTTTTTCAAACTTAAAATTGAACTTAACTTTCTCCCTTATGTGTCTACTCTCCCCTCCCATAAGAGCAGGTTTATCTCAGGATGCCTGAGTGGCTCAGTTGGTTGGACGACTGCCTTTGGCTCAGGTCATGATCCTGGAGTCCCGGGATCGAGTCCCGCATCCGGCTCCCAGCTCCATGGGGAGTCTGCTTCTCTCTCTGACCTTCTCCTCGCTCATGCTCTCTCTCACTGTCTCTCTCTCAAATAAATAAATAAATAAAATCTTAAAAAAATTATTAAAAAAAAAAGAGCAGGTTTATTTGTCTACTTCCTCTCTATTCCCATAACTTTTCTTTCCTTGTTTTTGGCACTGCCGCAGTATGCCTCTAGCTGTCCTGTAGTGGGTGACACAGATCTTGAGTAAAGTGAACACAGTCTTCTTCCCCTCATGGCAGGCCATCGTTGAGCAGACTTTGGGGTGAGTGATACTTGTAGAATGCAGTTAGGCTGGCTTCTCAGGATTATGTTTTGCTCTGGTAAGTTACATCAGATTTTCTGTCTACTTCTATTGTATGAAGGAACTGAAGAAGGCACCAATGTGGACAGTGCAAAGCAATCAAGTCACTGGCTTCAGTACAGTCCTGGAATGATACTGTTCATATAATTTCCTCATAACACATATGTTACAAAACTTTTATTTCAAAAGACTTGAAGGTTTTCCCAGCTGTTTCTGGGTTAAGTATATAAATTCGATGTTTTGGATAGAAAGAATTTTTTTTACCTATTAATTATAGTTCTTAGCTAACTTTATTATTAAGAATGCCAATTCCGGGGCACCTGCGTGGCTCAGTGTGTTAAGCTGCTGCCTTCGGCTCAGGTCATGATCTCAGCGTCCTGGGATTGAGTCCCGCATCAGGCTCTCTGCTCAGCGGGGAGCCTGCTTCCCTCTCTCTCTCTCTGCCTGCCTATCCGTCTACTTGTGATTTCTCTCTGTCAAATAAATAAATAAAATCTTAAAAAAAAAAAAAAAAGAGTCCCAAGAATGCCAATTCCATATTTAAGTCTTGGGTGTGGGAAAGAGTGAAATGTGATTCATAACAATTTTCTGTTAAGATTTAAGAAATCAGTAAAAATTAACTGTATCATGCATGTTCCATGTTCATATTTCTTCTATAGCAGTTAAACTTTTTGATGATGGGTACGCCTGTAACTCATACCTATGCTCTTATATGACAAATTGGAAGTGATGGTACTGGTGCATAAAGACATAATAAACTCATGGGACACCTGGTGGCTCAGTTGGTTAATGTTAAGCACCTGCTGTCAGCTCAGGTCATGATCCCGGTGTCCTGGGATGGAGCCCCATGTAGGGCTCCCTATTCAGCAGGGAGTCTGCTTCTCCTTCTCTGCCTTTTCCCCCAACTTCTGCTCACTCACTCTCTAAAATAAATAGTCTTTTTAAAGAGAAGAAATGGCATAAAAATAAAAAAAAAAAGATATAAACTCACAGTGCTTCTGCATAGACACACTAGTTGAAAATGTGTGTTAAGAGGAGTTATTTGTGGGACAGAATATATAGTTCTAGAAGAATAGAATGTTAGACAATGTCTAAATGAGAGCTAGGGGGTATGAAGAGGGTGAAAAGCCAACAGAGTAGTTGGCAAAACTAGTAGGGGGCAAAAAATCAGCAATATCAAAGGGCCACTAGGAACAATGAGATGTTTAATTAGACCCTCCCCTTTTTCTCTTCCCTAAATCCTTTGGGGGCCTAACAGCCCCCTCCCCAACTCCACATGGTTCTCCTCGGACTTCCATCACTATACACTGGGCAGTCATGCTCTGCAGAAGCTGATCCCAAAGAGAATCCTTCCCAGGATTTTCAGTTATTGGAAAGGAGAAATTCTCATTCCCTCTGATTCACTAATTCAAGTGTATGACTCAAGCTGTGAATACCTATATCCCCTGCCAAATGGAGGGCATCCCTTTCTACTAAGAGAGAAAAAGCTTGATACCCAGAAAGAAGCTGATAGGAGAGATGGGGAGATGACAAGATTTCTATTAGTTTATGGATCCAGCTTAAACTACGAACAGACACATCCCTATTCTTCCTAGTTCTAGGAGCCAATATATTCTTTTTGCTAAATCAAGTTTGAGTTGGGTTTTTTTTTTTTTTTGTCACCTATGACAAACATCATGGTTAATATAATAAACAATCACCAGAGGTGTTACATATCTTATTGTAAAGTGAGGGTAATCAAAAAAGAAGTCAAGAGATTGAAAACAGAAAGACAGTCTTTTGACTTTCATCTTTACCAATGATCTCTGCAAGTGTAATTTCATGTTACTACAGAAGATAAAATCTGGTTTTCTGGTGATTTACTAAACCTATAGAACTAGATTAATTTTTAGAAACTTTATTTTTATCAGTACCCTCCCCCTCAACATACACTCAACAGAATTTCTAATCTTTTGTTCACAAAAAAACCTAAATGCCCAGTATTATAACCCATCTAATTTGAAGTTAATGAAAGTATGAGCTACGTAAGAAATTTAGTCTAAGTATTCAGTAACTAGAAAAGCAGTTCTGACTTACAAAGTAACTTCTATTTTTCCTTAGGAAGTAAGGTACTTAATATAAAGCTTATATATGATACACATACATTCTTGGAACCCACAACATCCCTAAAAATTACTTTAGTAGCTCTTCCTCTCAGCGACCTGGGGTGACCTCTGAAAATGGTTCACTATTCACTTGACCCAGGAAGCCCTACAAAATCATGCAAATCAAGAGGTTCAAATCTTCTTGTTCACTTTAAGAACACATGTGAAACTGCAGGCCATCAAGGATATGCGTATCCGAAGAGCCACCAAGTATCTGAAAGATGTCACTTGGCAGAAGCAGTGTGTGCCATTCCATCACTATGATGGTAGTGTTGGTAGGTGTGCCCAGGCCAAATAGTGGGGCTGGACACAGGCTCGGTGGCCCAAGAAGAGTGCTGAATTTTTACTGCACATACTTAAAAATGCAGAGAGTAATGCTAAACTTAATGGTTTAGATGTTAATTCTCTGGTCATTGAACAAAGCTCCCAAGATACGGCGTAGAACTTACAGGGCTCATGGTCAGATTAACCCATACATGAGCTCTCCCTGCCACATTGAGAAGATCCTCACCAAAAAAGAGCAGATTATTGTTTAGAAGAAAAAGATATCCCAGAAGAAATTGAAGAAACAAAAATTTATGGCCCGGGAGTGAGTTCTGCACAGAATAAATGCAAATAAAAAAATTTTTAAAATTACTTTAGTAGACCAAATAATAGTGAATTACATAGAGAATCAAAGAGCTTCAGTGGATATTTGTTAGGATTAAAAGTATCCTAAATATAACAGATAACTCTTCTAGCATGTAAGCTTTAACAACATGGAGATTAGAAATCTTCTATGAGAAACAAAAATATATGAAAGAACACTTAGAGAAACTATTTTTCTCAGTTGGGATTGTAACTGTGAAGGCAGATCTGCTCTGAGCTCTTTTGCTCCAGGTGGTGGAATTAATCGCTGCATTGCTCTCTGGGGCAAAGCAGGAATCCCTTTCTCACTCTTAGGACATTTTTTTGCTAAAGAAACATAATGACTCAAAAGTAGGCTAATGTGCAAATTTAATAAATTCTTCACATACAATACTTTCTAGCCTGGATCTAAATCTAGATCAGTGGGCATGTTATGCTTGCATTTTGTAAATGAGATTTAGTTGTGCCTTTCCCTTTTATTTCTATAACTGGTGACCTTCTTGAGCCATCTCCTTGGAACATTACAGTTTGGTATATTTTTATTTGTTGGCCATTAGCACTCAGATTATGTACTTTTGGCATTAAAAATTCCATCTAAGAGTTCGAGTGTGCTTCTTATTCCTTGTGACCTTTGTTACATTAAGAAATTACAAATTTTGATGGATCTTTCTGGACACATTATAGCAGTGTACTTGCTAAAGGAAAAAATTCCTGTGTACTAAGTGCATATATATAAAGCCATACACCGAATTTTAAATGCTTAATTTCAATTAAAACAATACCTAGTTAGATTGGATGCAGCTCATCCAAATAAAGTGAGAAGGAAGAATGGGAGTCAACAACCAGAAATGTTCCTTTTCTAACAATTATTCTTGGCAATCTTTCTTGTTTTCATTAAGAGGGCAGTGATCATCTAAGGACTACTTTCTTTTTTAACCTTGCCCAGAAAAATTCAATTTTCAAATAGCATAAGACACAGATTGGTGGAGTTGTACCAGAAGACATGAACCATGTCACGAAAGTCTGACTCTGCCATAGAATTAGAAAAACAGGACCCATTATTCATTTTGAAACTTAAACAATTGACAATTTAAAAATGTCACTTGCTGTTTTATTAGAGACATATACTACAGATAAAGCAAACTTCATAGCAACCAGTATCTCAAGAGTTAAGTATTCTCAAAATGAGGTCATTCTGGTACCTTGCCAATAAGGTAAAATATAGTAAAATAACAAAAAATAACTTAGCTTAGAAAATAAAACATGGCACATACAGTCCTACCTACAAAATGTGAAACTAGGTTAAGTCAAACAAATGGTTAGGGCCAAATAATTTAACCTTCTTAGGATGGGATAAATCTTTTTGCTAACTTTGAAAGATCTCCAAGGCAAATTGCTGAAGGAGAGCAAGATGTAGAAACCACACATATGTGGAAATGTAAATGCAAAGAAAATATAATGGATGAAATACTCCCATGTTTCTGTGGTTATCTCAGGGAAAATGATTAGAAATAGAAGTTGCAAATAGAAAGCTTACCCTGAAGTTTTTGTTTTTGCATTGTATTATAGCATTCACATCGAAATTTTATTCTCTTAGAATTTAGGTAATTATGGCAATTTTTAATCACTATCAAACTTTAACCACAAAATTATCTCCTTACATATTTATCTGTAAGTACATAGTTGTATGGAAATTTTTATAAAAGATTCTAACATTTTATAAATTTTAGTTTCTCCACGGAATATGGAGATGAGTAAATTATAGGCTATGTCTTCTACATATTTTGTTTTTCCCCTAGTAATGTTCTATATAACAGAGAAGACTGTTGATTGACTAGCAAAAATTAAAAGTAAAAAGTAACAAAACTACGGTACATGTCTTGGTACAATTTAATTTTCTGAAAATAAATAGGCTGCTGTGTTCTGAAAACAAAAATGTGAGGAGGCTTTTTAAAAGGAACAATTTAAAAAAATTATGAATTTTATAAGTTAATTTTTAAAATTAAGAATCTCTT
Organism: Mustela lutreola; assembly: GCF_030435805.1. NCBI lineage: Eukaryota > Metazoa > Chordata > Mammalia > Carnivora > Mustelidae > Mustela > Mustela lutreola. Next base: position 167,727,188 of record NC_081293.1, on the reverse strand, counting down.
GATGAGGGTTAATAAGGTGTGCATTTATAGTGATGAGCGCTGGGTGTTATATGTTAGTGTTGAATCACTAAATTGTACACCTGAAATTAATATACTCTGTCAACTAACTAGAATTTAAATAAAAACTTAAAAAATAAAAACACAGTCACAGTAAGATATTCAACTACCAAAAAGAGAGAGAGAAAAGCTCCTGAATTTATCCATTCATTTAACAGATAATGATTGAACACTTATCTGGGCTGAGCATGGTTGAAGGCACTAGAGATTCAATGATGAACAAAACGAAGTTTTTGCTTTCATGGAGTATGCACACTGAGATTAAACACAAAAACAGTACTGAAGATCCCAGAAGCCAAGAACAAGGGCGACATAATGACATGATGGGTTACCTCCTTGGGGTGGGTTTGCGCAGACCCATTCTAGGCCTGGCTATGAAGTAAGGCAGAGTTCCAAAGTCCTGGACTGTGGCGTCAGGAGAACTCCAGGGAGACCCCGAATGCCAACGGCCTCCTCACTGAGGCCAGTATTATAAAAGGCGGACATGCCTGGCCCTGTGATCCTGACCCCTCCCTCTGCACAAGTGACCGCTGCCATGCAGGTCTTTGTGAGAGCCAGGTAGGCAGCAAGGAGATGTAGATCCAGTCCCATGGCTCCCTGAGCTCCTAGAATACCTGCCCTGCTGGTTTGCTGGATCAGTGACAGAAATTAAGGAGAAAGAAACCTTACCCAAGTCCCGTTGTTATTCTTGACAATCTCCCAATAACCATCAGAGTTTTTGTTCTCTCTCAGCCTCACAGTTCTTCAAGATGGGCAGATTTTTCATTATCTCTGATTTTCATTTGAAACGCTTTTCAGGAGACTTTTTGAATGAAAGGTATTAGGTAGGATCATTCAAATTTAAGAAACGTCCACAGTCACAACAGGTTTTTTTGGTGTTTTTTTTAAGTCCCTAATAGATTTTTAAAATGGAAGGGAAAAGCTGGATTACAAAAATTGTGACATTATAAATATTTATATCTAACTAAGCCTTTTAGCACATACATAAATCACATGTATGTGTTGAAATAAAAGTATCAAAAGTCTAAGTTTGATGACCTTCCTTCATGTTGACCTTTACCTTTCAAGTTAGGCCCCCCAAAATGTGTGGAGCACATAATCTCACTCCACTTATCAAACCTATGCACATCCATCCATCGTCTCCTCAGTTTTGTGAAATACTCAGAAATGCTCCCAATGTTGCCTTCTTACAGCCATTCTCAATAAAAGTAAAGAAAATGTTATGTTTTGGCTCTACTAAAGAAAGTCTGCAAATCAGAGTATTTTAGAGAAATGAATAGATACTGCCTAGGGAGTTTAGTTGGTTAAATGTCTACCTACAGCTCAGGTCCTGATTTCAGGGTCCTGGGATCAAGCTCCGTATCAGACTCCCTGCTCAGCAGTGAACCTGCTTCACCTTCTCCTTTTGCCTCTGCCTCTCCTCCAGCTCATGCACTCTCTCAAAACAAAAACAAAAAAAACCCCTGTATTCTTTAGATTAATAGATCACAAACACAAAACCATGAATAAGAAGACCCTTGAAAACTTTCTTAAAAAAAAAAAAACCCAAAAAACAAAAAATGATAAATTACCAGGCACTACCAAGAAGAATTTTAATTCAATAGATAAGAGATGAAGATCAGGCAACTGTTTTTAAAAACTCTTCAGGGGGGCCTAGGTGGCGCAGTTAAGTGTCCAACTCTTGATTTTGCATCAGGTCATGATCTTGAGGTTGTGGGATCAACCCCTGCATTGGGCTCTGCCCTCACCATGGAATCTGCTTGAGATTTTCTCCCTGTTCCTGCCCCTGCTTGAGCACATGCTTTCTTTCTCTCTCTCTCAAATAAGCAAAATCTTTTAAAAAGATAAAAAGTCAAAACCCTTCAGTAATCCTAATTAAAGAACAGGTTTGGTAACCATTATGTTTGACTAAAAGTTCTTCCGTATATGTTATTTCAGCTGGGCTTTTTTGTTCTAGTAACATTATAGTCTATCCTTCTGGTCTTGTTTTCTTAAATGTAGGTCTTTTTTTATGTAGTCACAATAACACTCTGATTAATTTTTTTAAGTTGAAATGTACCAATTTTCAAAACTCAGACATCTGATTCCTCAAAATGGTAAGGTATACAAATAATTTACTGAAATATTATATTTATAATTCAAAACCAGAACAGTGGTACCAACTTCTAATTAACAATATAACTAAGACATATAGGTTGGAATTTTTATTTTTTAGTTTGGAATTTTTTTAATTAGAACTTTGAAAATTAGACTTTTGAGAATTCTATTATGATGTTAGCTAAATCTAAAAATTCCAAGAAGCTTAACAAACAAAATAGAAGGGATAGAATTCCAACTGCTTTTCTGTATTATAGGTGAAAGTAGTTCTAGACAGACTGTAAGAACTTTTAGAATATAACTCATGTACTTGAGAAACTGGTTGTCTTTTACAGAAGTTCTTAAGTGGGATTTTTTTTTAAAGATTTTATTTATTTATTTGACAGAGAGATCACCAGTAGGCAAAGACGCAGGCAGAGAGAGAGAGGGAAGCAGGCTCCCTGTTGAGCAGAGAGCCCAATGCAGGACTCGATCCCAGGACCATGAGATCATGACCTGAGCTGAAGGCAGAGGCTTACCCCACTGAGCCATCCAGGTGCCCCTGAAGTGGGATGTTTACGGAATTCTGTGTTGAGAATCATTTGAAATACTGAGAAGGCCATGAAGGAAGTGACTGAGCCTGATTTTCTTTCTCTATATAATTATCTACTCCATGTTTCTACATGGAAATAACTATTTTTCCATTTTATTAGTATCTGTTTAAATAGAATTTGTTAAATTGAATTTCATTCCTCAATAACTGGAAAAAAAATGTTGTTTTTTCCATTGCATATATTATAGTTAGTTACCAGCACAAGGATAAGTAATATCTAAAAATGATTCGGTCAACAAATGAAAAGGCAACTCATCAAATAGGAGAAAATACCTGCAAATCATGTATCTGTTAAGGGGTTCACATCCAAAATATATAAAGAATTCATACAACTCTAGAGCAAACAATTGGATTAAAAAATGGGCAGATGGTCTAAACAGGTATTTCTCCAAAGAAGATATACAGAAGGCTAACACATTCATGAAAAGGTATTCATCATCAATGATTAGGGAAATGTAAACCAAAACCACAATTAGGTAACACTTCATTCCTGTTATAAGGGTTATTATCAAAAAGACAAAGGAGAAGGAGAAAAGGGAACCCTCATCAATGGTTGGTAGAAATCTAAATTAGTACAGCCATTATGGAAAATAGTATGGAGGTTCCTTAAAGAATTAAAAATAGAACTACTATATGATCCAGCAATTCTACTTCTAGGTATTTATTCTAAGAAAACACACACATTAGCTTGAAAAGATATATGCACCCCCATGTTCACTGAAGCATTATTTACCATAACCAAGATATGGAAGCAACCTAAGGGTCCACTGATGGATGAATGGGTTAAAAAAAAAAAATGACATATATATTAGCGGAATGTCATACAACCATTTAAAAAAAAAAATGGGATCTTGCCCACTGTGACAATTTGGATGGACGTTGAGGGCATTATGCTAAAAAAAGAAGCCAAACAGAAAAAGGGCAAATACCATATAATCTGACATATAAGTGGAATCTATACAACCAACCAACAAAACTTACAGAGACAGAGCAGACTGGTGGTTGTCAGAGGTGCGGGTGGGAACCAGGTAGTGGGATCAAAAGGTTCAAACTTAAATTACAAAAGAAGTCATGGGGATATAACGTACAGCATGGTGACTACAGTTAACAATAAGTTCTGTTTATTTGAAAGTTACTAAGACAGTATATCTGAAAAGTTCTTATCACAAAGAAACTATGTGTGGTAATGGAGGTTAACTAGACTTATTGTGATGATCATTTCACAATATATATATTGAATCATTCTGTTGTATACCTGACACTAAAAGGTTAATTACAGCTCAAAAAAATACTAATAGGCAAATCCCACTCTCAAAGATGCTGTCTGAAGTGGAAATTCTAATTTTAAAAGTTTCCCAGGTGGTTCTAAGTGCACTCATGTTTGAGAACCACTGATCTAGGGGAAGCCAGATACACAAAGAAGGCTCAAGTAAGTTCAGAGGTCAGTGGCTCAGGTTCCGTATGGGACTTCAGGATCTCAGGGACCGTAGCTCCTTTTACCTTGTTGCTCACCGATGACCTACACTATTCAGATCAACTCAAGGTCCAAAGTGACTGTGCCAGCTCTGGTCGGCATGGACATACTCCAGCCAGAGGATAGAAGAGGAAGAAAAGCAGCCCCCTCTCTCTAAGAAAAATTGTACCTACCACTTTCCCTTTCATTCCCCTTGTCAGAACTTAAATGGACTAGATTACGCCTAGATTACACAAGCAGGGGAAATGTAGTTTTTAATCTCTGGATAGCATCTGCCCAGTTAAAACACACACACACACACACACACACACACACACACACTTTACACTATAGAAAAAGGGGAGAAGATTATCAAGAAATAACAGAATTTCCTCCCCAGGAGGTTAACATTCTACTGCAGTAGGTTAGGCTGTAATTGGTGGGAGAAACAGACTGATAAGACTCCAAGTCAACGGGCGCCTCAGTGGCTCAGTGGGCTAAGGTCTCTGCCTTCGCCTCAGGTCATGGTCTCAGGGTCCTGGGATTGAGCCCTGCATAGAGCTCTCTGCTCAGTGGGGAGCCTGCTTCCCACCCCCCTGCCCCGCTTCTCTACCTGCTTGTGATCTCTGTCAAATAAATAAAATCTTAAAAAAAAAAAAAAAAGACTCCAAGTCAAGTCCCTGGATATGCATGGAGAAAGTTAATCTTTCTTGCTGATTTTCTCACCACTATTATTTCAGGATGATAATTCTAAATATTCCTGCGTGAACTATAAATGGAACCTATTAGCCCCCAAAATACCAACTTTGCTTTCAAGGAATAGGAAATGGAAATGGAAAGCGAAGTATCAGAGTCCGGGTGACTATAATTCCTTACCAAATTCAAACTTACTCGCTTTGTCTTCTTGTTTCTTACCAACCTGCCAAAATGACAAATATGTGAAGTACTTTTCCGGCCCGGTCGCTTCAGTGCCAAGTTAGTTCCCATAGACTCTGTAAAAAGCATTGCCTCGACTCTCTGGAGGTGTGTGTGGGAGATCCTGGCCTGGAGAACTACTTTCAGCAAGTCTTCAATGTGGTTAACACAAGCCAGAGACCAAGCTGAGGGCATTTAAGCTGATTCATCTTTTAAGACAATGGCAGCCAAGAATGGGAGCAATTGGCTGCCACCAGAATCCAATTTTTAGCAAGTAAACCATCACAGGTAAGAAAGAGGTACGTGTAGAACATACAGGTACAAGTACACGGATCCTATTACCAAGGCATTGTAAGCTTGTACGTATGTACGGTTCCGAACCCCAAAAGAATTCTATTTCTCATAGGACAAGTGGAATCTTTTTTTCCCAACATCATTATATGCCTCTGAACATCCTTCTTACCTCATTGTTAAATATACATATATATATTTTTAAGTACAAAAAGGAGTAGTGGAAGAATGTGCTAGAGCGCATGAGCCAAGCAAATAAAGTTAGCATCAGCTGCAATGGTACCAACCGCGGTCAGGCGCCTCCTGTTTCACAAAGGACACACAGTCGCTGCTGCATTATTGGTCAGAAAAGCAAGTAAATCACGACCTAAATCTAATCATGAAAAACATCAGTTTTATTCAAATGTCAGCCCACGTGGAGCACCCATATTCTCTAAGTTCTACTGCATTTAAGCAGTCCTGGTTCAGCATCCTAGAGAGCCTGTCTCTTCTAATTACTCTTCTTTTTCAGACATTTCTGAGGCATTCTGAGCCATGAATGGCATCCTATTTAGATACACATTTTCTTAAGCCTGGCTTACAGGGAGCTGATGGAGCACCCAGATGTGACTGAAGACCACATATTTGCCTTTTTAACTGATATTCCAGGCCCCACCTCATCTCATACAAGAATCTGGGACAGCATCACCTTCCCAAGTTGCTCTCTCTCAAAGGAACAACTTCGAATAGTTTCAAGTCCATAATTAAAAGTGGGGATTGCTCAGGGCATATTGGAAGCCTGAAGGAGAAATGGGGAGAAGGTCTGGGGATATAGGAGAGAATGTCCTAGAGAGCTAACCTTGGCTGTTACAGAAGGGGAAAAAACGTAGTTGAAATCAAACTGGTTAAGAACACCAGAGATAAAGAGCGAAAGGTTTATCTGTTTTAAAACCACAGCCTTTCAGAAGAAAAAAAAGACACAGCCCCTGAAGACATTTACCTGAGAACCTACCAGATCTTCCTCTATCTTCACCGGGTTTCTTCCTCAGGGGAGACCATGGGAGAAGTCATACATGCATCTTTAAAAACACCCTTAAAGGCTTCGGCACGGACCCTTCACCTACAACCATCATTCCTGAGGACAGAGAGACATGAATTATAGAAACGTCCACCCATTCCTGTCCTTTGTCTCAGGAGAGATTCAGAAGCAAAGAGCTCCTACATGGAAGACCAAACTTGAAACTTCTCCTTCCTAGTCTTCAAGAGCGCTCTTCTCCCACAGATGCCACAAAATTCTGCCATAGAACAGATACCGTGTGCTACACCGACCCACCGTACCAAACTCACGAAGAACGCACCCTGTTACCTAAGCCCGAATACAAAACCTCTACTCAACTCTCACAAATATACTCGGGATCCCTCACCTTAGAATCACCTGGAGGACCTAATTAAAACAACATTGCTAGCCTCACCCAAAACCAACTGACAGAACCGATCGGGGAGGGGTGATGATAGTTCTTAAAACTCTGCACATGATCCTAGTTGGAAGTTTGGGTCTCTCTAGCTTCTAAAGCTCTAACATGCATAAAAATCAATCGGATAAATGTTAACTAAACTAACTGTGGTGATCTTTTTGCAATATATACAAATATTGAATCATTATGTTGCATAATTAAAACTAACGAACTGATTTGTGTCGATTATATCTCAATTAACAAAAACCCACCTCGAGGTGAAAAATAAAAATAAAATATAAATACAAAGAGGGGCATTAGTCAGGATCAAGTTCTTCCTGGAGCTCTTAACCCTAGATTATTTGAAAAAAAAAAAAAATACAACTCTTCTAGGAAGGAAAAACAATAAAAATAACACTTAGAGGAGATTCTAGGGCATACAATTATTTTTTCCCTCTCTTCAAGATCTAGGTTACACTTCAAGAAGAAGAGCTAGTCCTCTAAAAATTTTTAAAAAATGAATGTGGTTAATATCAGGAGAAAAGACCTCTTAAACTACTGTAGAATGTTCTAGGCAGTAGTAGCTGCCCTCTTTACAGAATTTTCCGGAACACAAACAGGGGGACAGAAACAAGGGGATGGGGCATTCAGCTATGCTCTGTGGAGTTTTGCAGCAGATAAGAAAGCTATTTAAGATCACCAATGATTCCATTAACTACAAGGCTTGAATGAAGATCCAATTTAAGACGTACAAACTGTTTTCCAGTGATGGCACAAATAGAATGTTTTTCCACAGAATCCAATCATTTAAATATGACTAAATGCTTGAATACCTACTACACCCAAAATTTCAGTTGAAAGACTTCAAAGTTTTGTCCCCTCCCAACCAGATTCTTCCAAGTGCCTCGATTTGCAGCTCACCAGTGAAACACACCACCTAGACTTCAAAACATGCATTTTTCATCCAGATGTTTTAATTGCATGCAGGCCCCATCGCTGACTATTAACACTGATGACTGAGAAAAGGCATTACTTTTCAGGGTGAAGGTCAAATTTAGGTTTTTTTTTTTTTTTTGTCTCCTTTCATTTTGGTCTTATTTCATTTTATTCTGTACTATCTTTTGACAGGAAAATGAAACAAAAGGAAAAGGAAGTTTATACACATTTTATTTTAAGTTACAGTTTATATGAGCATCAAACACGAGTGTTTTATTTAATTCTTCAGGTTGATACCTTTCTGGTTTCCTGAAATATAATATCCATTAATCCCTGTTTGCAGACACCTTGAAATATTTATTGAATAATACAATACAGATTCTAAAACATAATCTTCTTTTATGAATACTGGCACAATTTCACCCAGCTCTGTGGAAGATTTAAGAAAAATGGCAGGGCAAGATCAGACATTGTTTACATCTCACCTCCAGCAAGATATAACTTTACTCTTGGCTGACCTTTAAGCAAAAGCAATGGTTATGTAACCAAGTAAGCTAAAAGCTAAACAGGAAAAGTCACAGAGCCGGGAATGAACTACAAACTTACACTATTTGTTAAACTGAGATTTTTATCATGTTGCTCAAAGAAACACTAAAGTTTCCCAAATGGAAAAATGTGACCAAGATTTTATCTTTGCTATCTGAATGTATACATAAATATTTCAGTATTTAAAAGAAGTTATTTAGGAGTCTACTCTAAAATGCATTGCAGTATTTTGTAATGGGAAGCAGTATTACCAGCTGACAAAAAAGAAAATTTTGAATGAACGGCCTTCTGTCTTCGTGTAAGTCCTAGTTATAAGTAATGCTCATGCTATACTGTTCCTAAAACTTACATGCTGAGGCGGTTCTCAAACCGGGTTATCTTTATAAAGTTTTAAGTATGCCCTTATCAGGGGGCAGAAGAATAACTTCTAAAAAAATGTTTTTTGGCCTTATTATTTGCAGCATATAATGAAGTGAATAGTGGCTTTGTTTTATGTTCAAAAGAGGAAAAACCTAACATTCTTGCGAGGAGCAAAAAAAGTAAATAATAAATAAATAACACAACCTAGAAATATTCTAAGGTTTTGAAAGATCTTATTTTCAGGAATACATAAATACCTTTAGCAAAATATAGCACCTTTTTGATATCCCCATACTCAGAGTATCTTTAAATTTTTTATAGAATCAAATAGTCACCTAACAATGTTTATATGCAGTAGAATCTTTAATATATCCATTAGTACTCTTTAAATTATTTAAACAATGAAACTATAGCATGAATTGCTTCTGAAGGAATATGAAAAGAAAGCTGAGAGTGAGAAAACAGCACTGAAAATGAATGAATGTAATAACACATTAGGTGCTATGTATTTGCGGATCAAAAGGACACAGATTGCTTACAGTCTAATGGATGAGATGCAGATAAGAGATAAACAAAATAGAGTGAGATAAGCCATTTAACAAGGGAGATCATATCCAGTACCTTGTAAGAGCACCTCAGTAAGTCTTGCAGAGGAATGGCCGCTGGAGAAGAATTCTTATCTAAGGAGCAATAATGAGCGACAGGGAATCTAATTCATTATCAAAATTAAGGTAACCTGATGTGACTAGAGTATCACTCATCAGAAGGTGAAGGGTGAAGTTGACAAGGAGAGCAGATCTGGAAGAGCCTTGAAGCTATGTAAGGAGCTTAAATCATCTTCTAAAAGAATAAGAAGAAATAAGCCAATAACCATACCAAAGAATTTTTGTGCAGGGTTCTGACATGATTATGTTGCCTCTTGGAGATGATATTTCTGGTTGCATTTGAAGAATGAATGGAAGGAGTTCAAGATCAAAATTGAGGAGAAGAGTCAGGATTGGGAGCTGTATTAGTTCTGGTTCTCCAGAGAAATAGGACTAAAAGAATATATAGATATACGTAAGAGGAGATTTATTAAAATAATTCATTCACAGTCTTATGGAGGCCAAGAAGTCCCACGATCTGCTGCTTGCAAGTTGGAGGACCAGGAAAGTTGGTGGTATAATTCAGTCCTCATCCACAGACCTGAGAACTGGGGCAGGGAGGTAGAGGTCTGAGAAGAGCTGAGATTTTAGGCAGGTCACTGGTGGGAGTCCCAGAGTCTGAAGGCCTGAGAACCATGAACTTTGAGGTCAGAGGGCAGAAGATGGATGTCCCAGCTCAAGAACGGAGAGAGACAGAGAAAGAGAGAGAAAAGAGGCAATTCACCCCTCTGTCACTTTTCATGTTCCATTCCGGCCCTCAGTGGATTGATGATGTTTATTCACACTGGTGAAGTGAATCTCTTCACTCAGTCTCCTGAGTCTAATGCTAATCTCTTCCAGAAACATACTTCCAGACACACCCAGAAATAATGGTTTACCAGTTATCTGGGGTCTCTAAACCTTGTCCAGTTCAGATATAAAATTAACAATCACAAGAGCCTATGGCATTAATCCGGTAGGCGGTATAACAGCACTGGGTAAGGAGAGAAAAAGATGGATTTCTGAGCTACTTAGGAGACATTGGATTGATTGTGCTCAGTAGGCAAAAGCAAAATGGCCATAGCATTCACTGAAATAGGAACATGGAAAGAAAAGCAAGTATGGGAAGGGAAGATGCTAAGTGTAATTTTAGACATGTTGCCCTTCCTTTGAAAAGCCTGGCTGTGGATGTCAAGTAAGCAATTGCATACATGGGAAAGTCTGGATAAATATTATGGAGCTCAGATATATAAACGAGATTAAAAAACTTGTCATCTTTTCCAAATACACATATGTAATTGAAAGCATACCAACATCTAAATGCATTACGTATAATATTTTTATTAAAGCAACAATATTTTAATCAGAAGGGTGAATAATAATGTGACCAGAAGAGGAACTGGAAGGGTGGCAATGATATTAAAAAAAAAAAGGAATACAATAGGATTAGACTGAGGATAAAAGTGTAATGGGTCTAGGTCCAGAATTTGTCCTCTTAAAGACAAAAAACTTAGCAACATTTTTTACGTTGCTCTTGCATTTTAGTTTTGTTTGTTTGTTTGTTTGTTTGTGGAATCAGTGGGTCTTGGTAAGATCAGTCTGCTTTTACGGATTGTAGGGCAATTTGTATTAAAAACCAGCCGTAACTATCTGTTTCCCGTTGAGGAAAGATCCATAAATTACAGCTCAGGTTGTCAGTTATGTAGTTTAAAAATTCCTTGGCAGATAGGATTAAAGTGTGAGAATTGATCCTGAACTCCAGCTGAGGGACTTGTGAAATTATAAAGATAATATGTTCGCTACAACATTTCCTGCTGCCCGATTTAAAGGTGCTGGGTAGGAGGTCAGTGGAAAGGGAAGGCAGTTGGATGGCACTATTTGAAATGCTTTAAATAAATGTTTTGTAAGAGACTAACATATTATGTAAAGGAATGAACTTTTTTATTTTTTTTCTAAGCAGAATATCTTCATCCAACAGTTTGATTTATGAATGAGAGATTTCTGGGGTCTGTCTTCCAGTCAATCCAGTTTTCAGCAAAGCATTCTTCTTCTTCATGGTATAATTTTTAATGTTTTGTGTAATCTTTTTCTCTTCTTTCAAATGACTAATAAGAAAGGCTTTATATTTTCTTCCTTCTTTTTCCTCAACAAAATATTCTGGGGTCTAATAATTCACACATAGAGAAAATTGCTTATAATCTTCAGCAGGAATCATCATTTTATGAACAAATTTGCTGCTCAGAAGCAATGCAGGACCTCTTATAGATCCCAAGGTAGCTACACTGTAAGTTGGCTGGATGAACCAAAACAAAATTAAAAAATGCAACATATCTGAGTTTTCCTTTGGAACAACCAAGCCCTGGAATCAGACTGTAAGATACACAAAAAGCTGAAGTTGCTTGACTGATATGTTCCAGAAGGGTTTGGGGTTCTAACAAAGACTCATAGAGTGTAGCAAAATAAAAATAATTTCCAACTTGCAGGAAGAAAAAAGAACCTAAAGGAGGAAAAGAAGAAGGAACCAGGAATGAGGGCAGGACACAAGATACATTCACTTGCAAAAGATGAACTCAAAATGAGCTCTACGCTTGTAACATCAAGAGGAAAACTGTATTTAATTACGAGGCTGACAGTATCTATGAGGAAAAAATGAAGCATTAGTGCAGAGGTCTGCCAAGTTTTGATTTGCAATCTGAGAAGAAGAGAGGAGATCCTTTATAAAGGAATGAACAGTAAGTTCCCATCATTACAGGAAACACTGCAAGGAGTTTCCCTCGCTGTGTCTAATGATATTCCTCACAGAGGCAGAATTCAGTGCCTACGTTGTTGTAAGAGGCACCTCAGGAATGGGACAGAATTGTCAAATTACCAACATGACCCCTGGTCAGGAAATGCTGAGAGCCCCAAGTATCTCACTATCGTTTATTATCTATTGAAAAAGAGATGGTAATAAAATAAACAGTATGGTATGCAAGATTTTTATGTTGTGATTTGTTTTATGGCTTAACAAGAAGAAATGGCCAAAGTTAGAAACTCTTTGAAATTCAAGGATGGTGGAGTGGAAATGGGAGGGAAAGCCTGAGTGGGAGCTCCAGCACCACCCCCTCTAACAGTATGATTTGGCTGCATCAGGTCATGGTGACCCCACTGAGACCCAGATTTCATATCTGCAGGAAAGGGTTAATAATACCAATTCAGAAGGTTTTTCTCAAGACCAAACAAAATATGACACATAGAAAGCTTTTCATTACATTATCTGAAATATTCTTTTCTTTGTATTATCTGAAAGATATTCTACCTATATTTTGAAGGTATATTTCAGTTATATTACGAATTATTTTATAACTTAAATAGCTATATGATAATTTATGAGTTACATGACTAGGAACGTACTGAAAGTTATTTTAATTGTTAACATTAATAATAATACCCACAGGGCACACCTGGGTGGCTGAGGCCATTGAGGTCAGACTCTTTGTTTCCTTGGTGAGATGGAGTCCCTCCCCCATCAAGCTCTGTGCTCAGGGGGCACGCTGCTTGAAGATTCTCTCCCTCTGCCCCTTCCCCAACTCACAAACGTGGGCTCTCTCTCTCTAAAATAAATAAATCTTTAAAAAAATAATAATACTCACAATTATATGAGTTCCTGGAATGTGAAAATCAACTAGTTAAATGCTCGATGGGTTTCATCTTATGTAACCCCCAAACAACATTTATGAAGCAAGTGCTATGACTCGAACCATTTTACAACTTGTGAAGTCAAAAAAATACAGTTACTGAGCTGGGGTTGGAAGTGTGAAGTGGGTCAAAAGAGAAGAGGGCAAAACTGAAAGAAGCGCTATGACCGAGGGGAAAAAAAAGAAATACTTAAATAAGGAAAATGTCTGTTAGACAATAAAACTAGACCCTTTTAAGTCATTGGTACTTAATTGCTATTAGCTATGGAATTCCTTTACAAGAGCATTTTGGAAGGTCAATTTTAAAAACCTATGTTTGATATCTGGTAATAGTTTTCAGGTGATTTGTAGAGCATTCTATTTCTAATGTTCAAAAACCCAGGGAACCCATGGCATGCTTCTGTCTAACGTCCATCACTGAGGGGGACAGACCCCACCCGAGCTTTGCACCGAGACCCCTCAATGGCTAATCTGAGCTTCAAGGTGACAGTGAAAATCAACAAGCTCAGTTCCAGTCATATTGTTGGTGTTGGATATATTTTAAGAAGAATCCTTTTTTTTTCTTCCAAATGAGAAAGTTAACCTTTTAATTTTAAATGCTCCCAAATAAAAATTCATCTTTCTATAAATTCAAACTGCTTATTAGAATGAACACCATTTACTTTGTTCATTTTTTATCGTATTGCATTCCAGGAAAGAAGAGAAGCAGAAATAAAGATCTGCCTTGCTTTCTGTCAAGGATTTGTGAAAATCCAAAGCAACAACCAAAGAGAATGTTCAATAATAAAAAGCACTAAAGACATTATGTTGTTACCTAGAACGGCAAGTATACCCATAAGTTTATAACAGGCCGAATGAACTGTATTAGTTTGCTAGGAGTGCCAGAGCAGCGTACCCCAGACTGAAAGAACAGAAGTTACACTTCCCACAACACCGGAAGCCAGAAGTCCAAGATCAAGATATTACCAGGGTTGGGTTTCTGCTCAGGCCTCTGTTTTGGTTTGCGGATTGGCTATCTCCTCCCTGTGTCCTTGCATGGTCCTCACTCTGTGCCTGTCAGTGTCCTATCTCCTTTTCATAGAAGGACACAAGTATACTGAATTAGGGCCTGCCCTAACAACCTCATTTTGATTTGACTGCCTTTTAAAAGATTTTTCAAATACCATTACATTCTGAGCTACTAGGGGGTTAGGACTTCAAAAATGAATTCGGGGAGGAGGAACACAATACAGACAGTAACATTCATGAAGCGTAAATATAAAGAAAGAAGCATACTCTATGTTGTAGCCCAAATATTTAAAAATAAACATTAAAAAATAGCATAATAATTATAACATAGTAAACATATGCCAATAATAATTAAGTAATTTTATTGATTCATGATCTTTAAATGCTGAAACATATCAATTTGCTTTTATGTTATAGTTGAAAAAGCTGGCTGCATGGGAGATTGGTTCTGTGTCTCTCCCTCTCTCCCCAATGCCCCCCTCACCCCCCGCAGCTCAGCACCCAACCATCTTATGTATTTATTGCTAGGAGCCAAGAAGCAAAAGGGAAAGAATGTACAGACCCTAGGGATTTAATATCTAATTGCAGCAACAGTGAGGATGTTTAAAAGAGAAAGAAGAATAAATAACAATACAAGTTTGCATGTCTTAAATTCCAAATAGAAGATTATCTCTCTTCCTAATTCTGAGGCCATACTTGCCAGCTCTGTGTTGATTTCTAAAGGATTCCAAGAGAAAACTAACATTATTTAAATATGCAGATAATTAGTAGAATAGAATTTCAGAAGAAGGAACAATAGTGATGTACCTTTTAAAGGCCCCTGATTTTTAAATTGCTTCCACTTCCTTTGCTTCTGAAGGAAGGAACAACAGTAAGCTAAAAAAATTTCCCCAATTACTTAAAAATTCCATTATTTGGGACCATTCAATTGAGGTTTTGTTATATTAAGGAAATTATAATTAGATTAACTGATTTTTTTAATCCTTCATTGATGTGAATTTAGTAAATACATTTCACAAACAGAAAAAGGAGGGTTGAATTATTTTGACTAACAGCTTGAAAGTCTTTTTACTGGCATGAAGATTTGGCCTAAATCAATTCCCTATTTCACTATCAAAAGTGGGAGGGGTTGGCGGACCTTGGTTATGTTCTATGTGTACAACTATTAACAGAAGGTCTTTGATGGAGCAGATTAAAAAATACAACGATACAATGGTCAAAATATCGAAGTATTTGATTTTGTGGGTAGAGGAACTTAGCATTGAGTTAGATTTCCTATTAGCGTTTTAGTCCAGTAAATGTAGAGAACATATTAGTTTAGTTTTTTTTGTTTTTTTAAGATTTTATTTAATTATTTGACAGAGAGAGACAGTGAGAGCAGGAACACCAGCAGAGGGAGTGGGAGAGAGAGAAGCAGGACTCCTCCGAGCAGGCAGCCTGATGCAGTGCTCAATGCGCAACTCGATGTGGGGCTCAATGCAGGGCTCTTTCCCAGGGCCCTGGGATCATGACCTGAGCCGAAGGCAGATACTTAAGGACCGAGTCACCCAGGCACCCCGATAATGTATTAGTTTTAAGCATATAGAGTCTGCTGAAAGAAGAGTTTAGGGAAGCAGGGCAGCATAAGGGCTCAATGCCCAAGCTCTAGAATCAAAATGCCTAGACACGAACACCCTAATCTATTACTTGCATGTCTTGGGCAAATAATTTTTACTCCCTGATGCCTCAGTTTTATCATCTGTAAATAGGGGATAATAATGGTACCTGCCTCATAAAATAGCCACAAGGATTTAGTTAGAGAATACATAAGGAAAAAACTTGGCATACAATTAATAATGAATCTTAGTTATTATTGGTAACCAATAATTCAGATCTTGCTTACAGTTTTTAAGCAATGATTTTCAACTTCATCAGCACATTACAATTATCTGAGGATTATTTCTTAAATTCTACTATCTGGCTTTACTCTCTAGAAATTTTAATTAGATTGGTCTCTGGTGAGACCCAGATATCCATAAGTTTTAGATGTTCCCCCAAATAATTCTAACATGCAACCAGCTTTGAAGAGATTTGGTCCAAATGAGTCATGGAGAATGTAGCATCAAAAAGCTCCAGAGAAGCCTTCTCCAGGTGGTATTCTGCCTAATAATTGTCCATCAAAATGTCCCTTAAAACAAAAACATTTAAAAGTAAGTTTAAAGTGATAGATGCACGGTCCCCTAAGCTTGATGATAGATACATCTCTTGAAGATTCAATTTTCACATGAGCATATTAA
Organism: Mustela lutreola; assembly: GCF_030435805.1. NCBI lineage: Eukaryota > Metazoa > Chordata > Mammalia > Carnivora > Mustelidae > Mustela > Mustela lutreola. The sequence goes on along the minus strand of NC_081293.1, from coordinate 167,710,924 downwards.
AAGATCTGAGAAGTCCTTCTTTAAGTAAATTTGTTTATTGCTGATGAAACCCGATTTTCTTGTCATATTTTGTAATAAGGAAACATGTTCTTGAGGAATAGTTAACTTACAGCTCTGTCACATTGTATCACCAACTACCACTACTGTTTGCTACAATATCAATTAAGAAGTATGTGATTAATAGAATATTTATTAACATCTGCTAGTTCTAGTCTCTATTCAGTATTTGGAAGAAACTAAAAGTCATGGGGGTTTTTTGGTTATTAGAATCTCCTGTGGTGTCTTTTTTAAAAATTTCAGGTACCTCACCTTCACACCAGACCTCTAGTCTAGGAGAGTAGATCGGACAAGGTGCATTCTTTAATCTGTCACTAGGATTTCGATAATGAGCTGGGTTTGAAAGTCATTGATCTATAACCAAGCCTTCATATTAAACCAATCTAGTTCCAATCTATTTTGCAAGTATCAAGGAAGAAAACATAGTTAGAAACTATGGACCAACTCTGGAAAAAGGCAGAGGACAAGAAAGAAGAAGTAGGACAGCAGCCTGGAAATACAATGGAGCCTCGCCTTGCACACCGCTGAGGCATATGTGTGCGCCCGTGTGTGCCTGAGTGCACCTATGAGATGGCTGGAAGTGGCTGGAGAGGGAGTAAGACAAGAGGTATACTTTGGATCCGTCATGGGCTGAGAAGGAACAGAATTCTATTCCTTCATCAGAGAGGGTCTTCCTGTCCCTTAGCTAAGGACACGGAGAGGAAGGAAACAGAATGGAAGCAGCGCAGGAGGAATACAGTGATTAGAAACTGGCGAAGTGGAATGATTTAGGACAATGGACTTCAGAATTGTCCTAGTGGCAGAGAAGTTAGGGATCATCTTGCTTTTTGAAGAACAGTATGAAATAGTGACACAATAGGAGATATACATGTATTTCCATTTCTACACATATATACCATTTCCTATGAGAAGGAGATGATGGGGTGTAAGATAAATACAAAGAAAGACTTTTCCAGAATGTTATTGTGTTTCTTTGAATACAGCTCTATGAAAGTTGGGATCTTGAATAAGTATGATCTCACTTACATGTAGAATCTTCAAAAAAAAAAAAAGGAGAAAAAGAAAGCCCATTTTATAGAAAGAGAGAGTCTAGAATGGTGTTGTCAGGGACTAGGGAGCGGGGCAACTGGGAAGATGATAGTCAATGACTACAAACTTCTAGTCATAAATGACTACGTTCTGGGGATTTAATGTACAGCATGTTGATTATCGTTAACAATACTGTATTATATACTTGGAAGTTGCTAGAGAGTAGATCTTAAATGTTCTCACTACTAAAAAAAATTATAATTAAGTGAGGTATGCACATATTAACTAACCTTATTGTGGTCATCATTCTGCAATTTTATATATATGTTATATATATACATTTATATTTATGTATTTATATATACCTTAAATTTAAACTATTTGTCAGTAATATCTCAATAAAGCTGGCAGGCAAAAGGTGGGATCTGGCTGGATTCCGGCTTTTATATTTTAGGGGTTCCTTAGAGGTTTTGACTTTTAGGTGACATGTTTAATTTCATATTTCAGTTTAAAATATTATTTTATAGACAAGTCAGAGAAATCCTCCACCCCACTGTTGGGATTTTGTGGGGGAAAAGGTGCCCAATGTCTGAACATTAGGTGTATGCTTCTGAGAACCTCAACATTAGATAGACATGGTAGATACAATACAGATGTTGGAACTTCTATTCTGGGGGAAGAATGCTTATTTAAGACTGGATCTTTTAGGAAGAAAACCAGATTTGTGTGATGTCATTTATAACTTCCAAAATTCATTTATTCTGAAATTAATAAATGAACAAATTGTGGAATGAAAATTAATTTTAACCTTAATCTCTATGAACATATAGTTTGGATAGAGAGAAGACATCACTATCAGAGCTACTCAAATTGGTTTAGGGATGCTGCCCCACAGGCTGTAGAAATGGAACGCCCGGGACATGGCTGCCATCTTGTGGTTTATAATCAAGCAGGCTCTGGGACTGCTCATAGTTGGCTACTCGCTATCAGAGAACAGTTTCAGGCCACACTATGCCTGGGTTCAGAGCAGAGACTTAAAGTCATGAATAGCTATAGAATCCAAATGCTGCAGAAATATTAGGTCCTGGATGATGAGAAATGGCAGAGATTAGGAGAGGGTTTACTGAGAGGATTCTCTGACCTAAAGAGATGTGACTTGACAGATGTTGGCAAGGATGCAGAGAAAGGGGAACCCTCCCACACTGTTGGTGGGAACACAAGCTGGTGCAGCCACTCTGGAAAACAGTATGGAGGGTCCTCAAAAAGTTGAAAATAGAGCTAATCTATGACCCAGCAATCGCAGTACTGGGTATTTATCCTAAAGATACAAATGTAGTGATCTGAAGGGGCATGTGCACCCAAATGTTTATAGCAGCAATGTCCACAACAACCAAACTATGGAAAGAATCTAGATGTTCATCAACAGATGAATGGATAAATAAGATGTGGTATATAAATACAATGGAATACTATGCAGCCATCAAAAGAAATGAAATCTTGCCATTTGCAAAGACTTGGATGGAACTAGATGGTATTATGCTGAGCAAAATAGGTCAATTTGAGAAAGACAATTATAATATGATCTCTCTGATATGAGGAATCTGAGTAGCAGGGTGGGGGGTTGTGGGGGGTAGGGAGGGAAAAAAATGAAATAAGATGGGATTAGGAGGGAAAGAAACCATAAGAGACTCTTCTTAATCTCATGAAACAAGCTGAGGGTTGCTGGGGGGTGGAGAGTGGGACATAGGAATAGGGTGGCTGGGTTATGGACTTTGGGGAGGGTATGTGATATGGTGAGTGCTGTGAAATGTGTAAGCCTGACGATTCACAGACCTGCACCCCTGGGGCAAAAAATACATTTTATGTTAATAATAAAATTAATTAATTAAGAAAAAAATAAAGAGATGTGACTTGATTTCTTTCTAAGACTCTACGTAGAATGAGTGTATGGCAAAGTAGATTGGGGCTGGGATTTATAGCTGCAAATCAGTAAGGGTATGAAAGTGTTTTACCTCTGTGTTCACTCTAAGCTCTTCATCAGCAAGCAGAACACAACTTGAAGGACAAGTCTTATTCTACCTCATAGCTGAAGAAGAAAAAAATTATAGCCAAGATTCATTAAGCAACCTTGGATTTCTCGATAATCCAAAGAGATTTCCCCAGTTTTCTCTGGGACTACCTTGGCTACACACCAAAACCAAGTTTGAATGAAGAATCTCAGGTCAAGATGCTGGAAAGAATCCGACAGGCCGGAAGGGTGTTCCAGTCTCTAATGGCTCAGGATATGTTCATTTACCAATCTTCAACAGAATTCCCTACAACGCTAGAGCAAGTCCAGTTTTGGACTGAAGTCTGAATGTCTTGATTTACTTTTATTATGCAAGAGTGTATCATAATATAAGCAACTGGCTACTTGCCCTAGCATTTAGAAGACACAAATCACAAATGAAATAAATCCAGTAATGACATGAACTGAGTGTGGAAAAACATTTTCAAATATTTTTTTAAAGATTTTATTTATTTATTTGAGAGACAGCAAGAGTAAGAGAACATAAGCAGGAGGAGAGGGAGAAGGAGAAGCAGGCTCCCCACCGAGCAGGGAGCTGTAAGGGGCTCCATCCCAGGATCCCAAGATCACGACCTGAGCCAAAGGCAGATGTTTAACAGACTGAGCCAGAAAGGCACCCCCATTTTTAAGTTGATATTTGAGGGATGAAGAGAGCCAAGTGAGAGGCAACAGAAGTTGCCAGGACATGAGAAGTATGGTGGGAAAGACAGGAGGTTTAGGAGACATTGCAGTAAGCTCTGAAGCAGGGTGCCTTTCATGTTCTTGAAGAGATACAAATGAATATTGAATCTCTGTTAGTGCTTTGGCTTGGGCCAAATGTAAGACACAATTCTGGAGCTTGTATCTAGGCTACAGAAGACTCACTGAGTCCCAAAGACTTTGGACAAACACTGGGTTAGGTAGATACTTCATATGTATTATTCGTTTTCCTTTGCAGGACAACTTTATGAAACACAGCGACGACTTCCTCTGCATCTCTCCTCCAGGCAGTGCATAATTAACATTTGAAACGAGGCTGGACTGACGCTATAGCATATGTTATTTCCACTATGCCAGGAAGTCATGAGTCATTCTCTGCTGATATATGTCTTTACCATGTCTAACTAGGAGCAACTTTCAGAAGCAGCTGACTTTAGTTATTAATTATTGTCAGAAGTGGCAGTTTAGTAAAAATTACTACCATACATATTTGGTAAACATTATTATTCAGGTAAACAATCCTAAAAATCTCACCCAACAGGTCAATTCATTCAGCTACTTTGGCTGCATTTTGCAGTCCACTAATCTTGATTGGCTGCCATGATAAAGTACTTTTCCAAAGAACAGAGCATTTCACAGAGCATATACAAACTTATTTCTGGTCAACTCATTTCCATTATTAATATGTGTCATTAAACCTTTTCAGGGCTAAATGCCTTTTCCATGCTATATAATGAAGCAAAGAAACACTTTATATCAAGCACTTTTTTTTTTTTTTTTTTTTTTTTTTTTTTTTTGCAAGAGCTGGAGCAGTTACAAGGTTTATAGGAAAAATACAACCCTTCCAAAAGGTATCTCTTTGGCCCACTTCCATGTGTGTGCAGGCTGGCCCTGTGATAGGAAATACATTTTAAGTTCTTCAGCTTTTACAAAAGACTATTAATTCTGTGTCACCCATATCTGTTTGGCCTATGGGTCTCCCCACAGTTAATAATACACAGAAATAACTCATGAATTGACTTCCACTCTCTCATTGCATAAAGCTCATTTGGGATCACCTGTCCTTTTCTCTAGACTCTCTACACCTAACCTTGTAATAAAGTCACAACACAGAAATCAACATGCATGGACTCCATTCTTGCTGTTCTTCGAATCAGTGCTGAGTGGTATGTGTGATACGCAAGGTATGCATACACCCGGATTCATGTTCTAGAATGTTCTACCTGTTACATTTATGACCTTGAAAAAATTACTCTCCTCGAGCACAGAGAATTTTCAAAATTCACTTTAGTCTGGCAAACACTTTTAGAGTATCTATTAGGTACAGGGTTTGTGTTGGGGTTAGGTATAAAAGACTTCATTCATTTACTGACCTAATATTTATTTCTGAGCACTTACTGTATGTTAGGTATTGTCTTGAGGGATAGAGATAAATTTTTGAACAAGGCTGACAACTTCCTTGTCCTTGTAGCTTGTATTTTAGTAAAATATTCAGAAAGTAAACGAGAAAACCAAGAACTGAGTCAATATAAATTCAAGCAAGTGATAGGAGCTATGAAGAAAATAAAGCAGAATGAGCAGTTGACTGTGTGGGAATATGGCTGTTTTAGAAACAGTAGTCAGGAAAGATCCCACCCAGGAGGTGGACATTTGACAGACATATGAATGACAAGAAAAGATGATCAAGAAATGTCTGCATTCGAATTTATAGTCTAACATGAGACAGAGGGACAAAAGTGCAATTGCCTAAGTGCAAAGGGTAGAGGTATGCACTGAGAGATTCTTGGGTAGGATGTGTTTAAGCAATATAGAAGTGCCTCACATGAAGTTATGCACAGACAGGTATTCACTGAAGGTCATTCATCCTTTCTCTCTCAAGAGTTAGCATGATACACTTCTCCTTTAATCAATATAAGAAAAAGCCACTTGAACCTTCATGATGACTTCTAAACCAGAAAAACCTGATTGGTCTAATTAGACACCCAAGGAGCATATGCTTTCTTTTTTGAGACAAAAGTTATCTAATGCCACAAATTTCCCTTTTCTCTTGGCTTCTAGTACTAGCTATGGTGCTTGACTTCTGCCATGAACTTCTGTTTCTTGTTGTGTCTTTATTTCTAATTTTCTTCATTGTTACTGAAATGTCATAAGCTGGATCTATTCTTTTTCTATAAACGCAATAAATGCTTTTTAAAATTAAAAAACAAAAACAAAAACATGTTCACCACTCCAATTATTTTTGTTTCTAGTATTTGAAAGAAGTGCTTGGTGTTTCAAGTGGAAAGATAGTCCTAGTGTCCTTTTCCACCTGGGCCTCATCTTCAGTATTTTGGATTGACAGCAGCAGGATATTTTATTAGATAAAATCACTTTCACCCATCTTGTTACTTTACCATTAGACATCTTTTTTTTTTTTAAGCATATAACCTACAGTAAAACTCTATTAATGCAATATTACTGAAGTAGGAAGCAATATAAACCATCAGTAAATCTGAAATACAGACTATCTTTAAACACATGTATAACTTGTGGGTGGTTAAGAACATGCACTTCGGACTGACACACTGGGGGTCAAATATTGTTTCATGCACTCACTGGTCGAAGTTTGGTGTGTGTTTCAATATCTCTGGGTCTCATCTGCACGATGTGAGAAATAACACCTACCTCATAGGATTCTGAGGCTGAAGGCATTATACATATATACTTTAAACAATGTTTATAAGATACCTGGTATGTAGCAAGTATCCAAAATAGAAATTATTATTCAGATGTCATATGAATTTTATCATATAGTCTATGGAACAATTTGTGTGCTGATATACGCTATCAGAGAGCGATAAAGTCTTCTAAGATTAATAATTTTTGTCAAGGATTATAGGATTCCAACAACCAGATTTCTTAGAACCTTTCTACCCCATCATAATTCAACCACAAGGAGCAATCGCAGGTGTCACAACAGTCTAACCACAGGAATCCAATCATATCTATATGACCATATAGAAGCCAGGGGACCAATCATGGGAGAAAGGCCAAGGGTTGGGGTTTTTACTGTGAGGAAATGGGAAAGTTAGAGTAAAGACTAGCCTAGAACTGCAAGAGACAGTTGAGACTTGAGTACTGTCAGCTAAGGAGATAAATCTAAGTCTAGGAACCAGACCATCGAAAATCTGCAGAGGCCCAGAAACCCTCAGGGCGGGTGGTAGCATTTGCTAGGCAGTCGGGGTAGTGGGTAGACTGCTTGTCTTTTCCCTCCATAGAAAAAAAGATGCATTTCAGATTCTGGCATGAGGTTAAATGGTCTCAGCAGTAACATTTCTCAATGAAGGATTAGAAGCCCAGTCGCTTAACAAGTCACACGAGATACAGAGACAAATTTAAAAACACTTGGAATGGTTGTTGTATAAGTAAAATGGGATACAATGGTTTTGTTCAGGCAGGATTTCACACAGACGGTATATACAGCAAGGTGAGGCTGGTGAATTTTATGATGCCTGTTACTTTTTCTCTTGGTAATTTATTACTCATAGATTCAACTTTTAATTCTCTAACTTTTTAAAATCTGACATATAAAATTTTGCAGAGCCAGATTAGTATCAGAAAGCTAAAGGTACGGGGTGCACAGGTGGCTCAGTCTGTTAAGCATCTGCTTTCGGCTCAGGTCATGATCCCGGGGTCCTGGGATGGAGTCCTGTATTGGGAGCCTGCTTTTCCCTCTCCCTCTGCCTACTGCTCCCCCTACTACTGCTCTCTCTCTCCCTCACTGTGTCAAATAAATAAGACAAAAAACAAACAAACAAAAATCTAAAGTTAGCTCCTTGGATGGCTGGAATGGCAAGAAGTCTCAATCCTTTATTTATACACAAGCAGATAAAGAAAACTCTAAACCACCTGAAAGACTATCTTCTGCCTGAGGAATTTCATGTTTATAATTTGACATTGATAAAATCTCCACAAGAAGTATGTTTATTATATCTAGTGACTGGAATAGAAAGGAACAGAAACCGTGGTGCTTGGGCGAAGATACAGCTAGCGGGATGATGGATGTGTGGAGCCGAGAAGCGTCTATGAGACTCGTCATCGTTGACACCCCGTTCCAGCACACCATGCTTGACACTTACTCGCAGGTTCCCAGAATGATTACGTGCTCAAGAGTGAACCCATGCCGACAAACCAACCTTTCACTGATGAAAAGGGCACCTGTTATTTTAAAGAGTGATTCAAACTTAGATTTAGCTTTAAAGTCCATCTATTTTATACTAATGAAAACAAGAGAGCAGAGAGTCAATAAATAAACTGATAGCCAACTTGTTGTTGTTGTTGTTCTTCCTATGCTGATGGCAATGAAGTCAAATCAGTTTTAATGAAAGCTTACAGGACAATGGGATGCAGGCTATAATTGAACTGTGATTCACTCATTCAAGAAAATATAGTTATCTTATTACAGTTAAGGTAAAAAGGAATGCCAGCAAGCCTTGCCATGTCCATCAAGGCATAAGAAATATAAGGATCTTCATATCCCACCCCCCCCAAAAAAAAAGTAATTTATTCTTCTTTTCTTCTGTAGGCATATAAATGGATCGCGGCTTGGATTGTAAGGGAGAATTTTTTTCTTTTTTTTTTTAAGATTTTATTTATTTGACAGACAGAGATCACAAGTCAGAGAGGCAGGCAGAGAGAGGAGGAAGCAGGCTCCCCGCCAAGCAGAGAGCCCCGATGTGGGGCTCAATCCCAGGACCCTGGGATCACAACCCGAGCTGAAGGCAGAGGCTCCAACCCACTGAGCCACCCAGGTGCCCTTGTAAGGGGGAATTTTTTAACCATTAGCAGAAACCACTGAAAACAGAGGCTGCAACCCCGCCCTTCCACCAGGACAGAGGGTGGTCAGGTTTTCATGGGCAGAGGTAGGAATGGCAGCATTAGAGCCTCCTGGGTTTTTCTGGACAAGGATGGATTCTGAGTTTTGAGCCAGGAGCCCAACAGGATGGCAAGGTGTTCCGACAACAGTCCAAGCACAGGAGGAGGACGGGAAGGACCTGTCTGCCACTTGCACCATTGCGTATGGCCACCTGCCACACCAGCCTCCTGGCTCTTGTAACATGTGCTGGATTCCAAGAGCAGAATCAAAAGTGTATAACAAGTCTCACTTTAAAAGCTTTAACAAGGGGCACCTGGGTGGCTCAGTGGGTCAAAGCCTCTGCGTTCAGGTCAGGTCATGATCCCAGGGTCCTGGCATTGAGCCCAGCATCGAGCCCCGCATCGGGCTCTCTGCTCAGCGGGGAGCCTGCTTCCTCCTCTCTCTCTGCCTGTCTCTCGGTCTACTTGTGATCTCTGTCCGTCAAATAAGTAAATAAAATCTTTTAAAACATAAAATAAAAAATAAAAAGCTTTAACAAATTAAACATAAACTCTTACTCAGCTAAAGAGTTGCACATTCAACCATTTGAAGACTCTTTCCTACTACTGCCGTTATTTAGGGTGCAGTTCTCAAAAGTACGAGCAGATGAAGGAGAGCAGAGGACAGACCAGCATCCTGTAAGAATGTCCTGAACTCCTGTTTCTTTAGCTCACACTTTACTTTTTAAAGATTTTATATATTTATTTGACAGAAAGAGACGCAGTGAGAGAGGGAACACAAGCAGGGAGTGGGAGAGGGAGAAGCAGGCTTCCTGCCCAGCAGGGAGCCCACCTGGGGTCGATCCCAGGACCCTGGGATCATGACCTGAGCCGAAGGCAGCCGATTAAAGACTGAGCCACCAAGGCGCCCCGAGCTCGCACTTTCTCAATGGACTCCAATCAACACACATGTACTGTATTTCCAATAAATATTAGGGTGTAAAATGTGGTGTATGCTGTGGAAGAAGTTTTAGCCAGGAGAAGAGGGAGAAATAGAAATGTGGAACAACACAGTGGCACAACACGCTACGCATTTTGTTGGTGGTCTCTGTGTAGGACCATGACGCGGTCGCTGGGTGAGCTATATGGCTTTCTATATGACTTTGCCACCAGTGAGAAAACTTCAGTGACAGGAAAGTGGTAAATTGTTCGCACACCTCCTTCAGCACCTCCCTACCCTTTCTATTGCTTCTCAACCTTGAAAACCCTCATTGCCACCAACCGCACTCCCCTTTAAAAGTCTCCCATAGTGCCCGTCACATTTAGAACAAAGCCTAAACTCCTTTTTTTCTGGTTGATAAAGCCTGTAAGAGTTGGCCTTGACTTTTTAAACTCCAAACTTATTCACTGATTCATTAGATTTCAGCCACATTGGTTCCCTACCTCGGTGCCTCTAAAACGTCCATGCACATACAAATCACTTGGGGGTCTTGCTAAAAATGGAGATTTCTTTCGGTAGGTACGGGAAGGGAGACAAAATTCTTGCATTTACAGTAGTCTCCAAGGTGATATTGACGGTGCTGGCCCTGGGAGCCCACTCTGAGTAGCCAAGTGCCAGAGGCCTGGGTGCTTATTCCAGACCCTTGGTTAGGCCATACTCAGCACCAGAAGCAGCAATGCAACTCACCAAGTTTGCTCTCCCTTTAGAAACCTGGTGATTGTTCCTTCCACTAGGAAGGCCTCCCTGCGCCCCACCTCGATCTCTTTAGTCTAGCACCTTTTGTCATGTAGATCTCAGCTCAAATGTCAGCTCCCCAGAAAAGTCTTTCTTAATGACCTTATCTAAAATGCCCATGAGAGCAGTGATCTGCAACAATCGACATTTTCGTATTTTACCTTCTTAATTATACTTGTCACTCTCTGAATTATCTTTATTTATCTGCCCATTTCCTTGTAAGCTCAGTGAAGCAACAGCATGGCCTATAGTGTTCAGCACAGTATCTCAGCATGTAAAACATGCCTGATCAACAGGGCTGACTTTGTGGATGCACAACCTGTGTAACTGTACTTGGCCTTCCGCCTGGTTTAACACTCCACTGTCACCATCTAGAGACTGATAATTTCATCTTGGAGCTTGTGTCTTATAAGTGGACATGGAGTATACACATGAGCTGAGGAAATGCACTCAGTATACATGTCCTCTTTTCTTTGCTGCCCCCTTCTCATGCTGTGTTTGTGATGCCCCATGAGTACAGAAATCTGACGGACCTACATGTATAGGCATTCAGTAAGACTTAAAGTTATTACAAGGCAAGTGCGTTACATTCATGACTAAGTGGGGAGTGGAGAGCCCTAAGAGGCCATGCTTCCTATTCAAGCCAGAACTTGATTCAAAACTGCAAAGAACAGTGGCATTCTGTGAGGTATGAAGGACCCAGGAAGTTCTTTCTTACTCCTGTTACTTTCCTAGCCCATCAGTTATACAGAAAATGCCATGTATGAGGAAAGAGGAAAAAAGGGTTATCCACAGTTCTTTTTCCGTTCAGTCCTTCCTTACTCAGGACAAAGGTGGAGAATGTTGGTGGAATGTACACATACTAAGAAATGAAATAAAAACATCATGTTACTTTTGTGCAAGGTCTTCTGTTCCATAGGAACAGAATGCATATATGCATGTGTGAGCTGTAAATTATGAATGGTGTAATTTTAGTGAATCCAGATGCTAGTTAAATGAGCTTATATTTTCATTTAAAACTGGAATGATCCGGGGCACCTGGGTGGCTCAGTCATTGCGCATTTGCCTTCGGCTTGGGTCCTGATCTCAGGATTCTGGGATTGAGCCCCACATTGGACTCTGCTCAGTGGGAAGCCTGCTTTGCCTCTCCTAGTTCCCCTGCTTGTGTTCCCTCTTTCATTGTGTCTCTCTCTGTCAAATAAATAAATAAAATCTTACAAAAAAAAAATCTGGCATGGTACAATATAAAAATGAATGCTAATCATTTAAAGTTTGTATTTTTTCTTACTTAGAACAATAAATTACAAAAGCAAAAGGAAAAACCCACGATACCTCAAAAAAGAGATCACTAAAAGAAAAAGGCTTTATATTTAATGGCACTTTTCCCACTTCTTGAACAAGGTAGCCCACAGTTTTATGTTCCCCTGGGGCCTACAGATTATGTAGCCTACCCTACTGATCCAGAGCTCAACACTCACTGAAGGAGTAAAAGTGTCGTGCATTCACTCTGTGCCTGACGCTGTATGGAAGCCCTTGACAGAGGTGATCTCATTTTTTCCTCACAACAACCTTGCAAATTGAATGCTACCTTTCTTTAATAGACTAGAAAACCAAGTTGTAAGGCGCCTGGGTGGCTCAGTGGGTTAGGCCTCTGCCTTCAGCTCAGGTCATGATCTCAAGGTCCTGGGATGGAGCCCCTGGTCAGGTTCTCTGCTCAGCAGGGAGTCTGCTTCCTCCTCTCTCTCTGCCTCCCTCTTGGCCTACTTGTGATCTCTGTCAAATAAATAAATAAAATCTTAAAAAAGAAAAGAAAAAGAAAACCAAATTGTAGTGAGATTAAATAATTTAGCCAATTATCTTAAAGCCTATTAGTAAAGGAACTAGGGTTCAAACTAGGCTTCAGATCTGTAGAATCCCAAAGCCCTGTCTCTTGGTGACTCTGCTATAATTCCTCCCAAAAGCCAGGTTTGTTCCAGCCCTCCCTTGGGCCGCTGGGATTATTTCAGAATGAGCTCAACGTTCTATTCCAAACTACAGGAACCAGGAATACGGAGCCGTTTCTACCTTAATCGAAAGCCCTCTCAAAGGGCTCTGGTGCCGTATCTTTACCTAGATTATTACAAGGATCCATGTAAATAATTCATGACTGAGTAGGTGCCAGACACCAATTAAATCCAGAATTTCCCAGAGTATTTCAGTATTTGTATCATGGAGAATGGGGAAATTTTCAACCTTATCTTGATATCTTATTTAGCCCTCTAAGACGAGGACCATTTGATTAGGGCCTTTTAAGCATTTCTAGCTATATTCTGGAGCACCAAGAAACAATGTCTTTCAGCAGTTTTAATCTTCTTTGCCCAAATCTCACTGGCAAATACGAATGTATCTTTTATTCATGGTGTTGAATAAAAGCCTTTGCCTGGATATGCATGGTGTTTAAAATATTTTAAATAATGTTCACTATGGTAACAATATATTTGAAGTTTCTGTCATTTGGACATTAAAATGTTCAATTAGAGGGTGAAATATAGTACAATACTCTTGAGCATTTAGTATTAATGAAAGGGGAAAAATCAGCATATGATCATATATCAAACATCTCTTGCTTTTATTTTAGTATTTGTCAGAGGACAGAATCTATTTAACATATTTGTGATTAAATATATTTTAACATTATAGTCTTTAAATCAAATATTTACTTTTAGTATGCATTTTTTGATAAAAGTATTTATTACTATAAACCCATTTTGTGATCAGATGTGTCGTAATAGGTTTCATATGTATAATGGGGCCTAATCACAGGCACTTACCTTCACTCTGTTTCAAGGTACAGAGCTCCAGATAATTACACAGTAACACATTCATACATCACGGGTAGTAAAATTTTCAAATACTTCTAATTTTGTTGATATTAACGTCCTCAAATATCTATATTCACTTTCTCCTTATTCAGTATAAAATCTATCACAGGTACACAATTAAGTGACAAAGCCATTTGGATATCCTTTAATTTGGACTCAGAATAGAATAACTTACTTAACTCTAAACTTCTCCAGCTTTCAGGTTCTACTTTTGTCTGTTAGAGAAGCTATTGCCTTTGCTCTTAATAGAACTAAAGAGATAGCAAGGGAAAGACTGTTAATTCTCATAGGCTCGATATCCCTGTCTGGAAAGTACAGGCACGTGGACCTGATGACTTCCACGGGATTTTCCTTCTCTCTGATTCTAGAAAGTTAATTTTTCTCCTTCAATATGAACTAGACATTATCTTTCACCCTTCACTTTGCTTTGGCTATCAGTATTACTTCTGGTCATTTAATTTGCTTAAAAATATACTAAATAACCGAATAAAAGTACCCATGTCCATTATAACTCTCAGTATTATTTTTAGGTAAATAAATATTGAGTTGTTTTGTTTTGATATCTACTTCAATTCCTTACTTTGCACTAGATAGGAATATCAGTATTGTGTATGGCACTGGTTTGTAAAAAATTTTGATCTCCATCTACATTTGTCATGTGGTAGGATATTTTTGCCCATATCCTGATTAATTACATGATGCTCTACAAATTTTTGGTTATCCCAGCAGAAGCTTAAGGCAATATCAGAGATAATATATTCCTAAGGGAGGGAAAAAGGGTACAGTTACAACACCATAAATGTTTGTGTATGCCGGGGTGTGTGTGTGTGTGTGTATATTGGAGAGATGAGGAAAAAGAAAACAAAACACTAAGAAAGGGAGAGAATAAAGAAAACAAATGTGCAAAAAAATCACTCTCTCTAAACTTTCCAAACTAGGACTGGAGATGTTGCACTAGATTGTATTGGTGAGTGCCCTTCCTCAGTTTCATAAGCTAAAACATGGCATGTACTTAGAAAAATAATCATGATAATTTCCATACTTATCTAAGTATTTAGAGCTGTTGTTCTCAACCCCGCTGCACATTAGAATCATCCAGAAAGCTTTTAAAAATTTTCTGAGCCTCACCTCAGATCAATTAAAATCAGATACTGGGCGTGACTGGACATTCCCAACTGTTTTAAAAGCTCCCTTAGGGATTTAAATGTGCAGCCAGGGTTGAGAGCATTGATTTAGAGTAAATCCTATTATACAGTGCACTAAGAAATATGTATTTAAATTTTAAGTGAGAGGGCCATTTTTTTTTTTAAAGAGTTTGAAGTCACCTTACAAAACTGATGATATATTCTGTCCATTCTTCAATTATGACCCAAACCAGAAATCAAAAGTACCTGAGACCATGCTGAGCTTGTGGGATTACGAGTCAGTGATCATACAGCAGCCTTGAAAAGAGTGTACGCCTTGATGTGCACTGGCCCTCTTTCCACTGTGACCATCTCTCCACGGAAGCTCCGGAGAACCAAACCACCCTGCCTGGCACCGGCTCTTCTTTGAGCTCTCTCTCTCTCTCTCTTTTTTTTCCTGTTTGAAATGACTAAAATTGAGGTAAAAATGTAATATTCATGTGACACATTGAAGTTCCCCAGACTGGAAATTTTTATTTCTTTGCCAAAGGAAGCTAGAACAGTTTGCAGGCAAAAATATTAGAATAAAAATTGCCTCCATTTCTAAATCTCTCTTTTATTTGGTTTCTTTCCAGACCAAAGTGAAATGTGACCTGCAGCTTGGAGGTTGCTCCCAGAATTAATCATCTCCAGGTGTATTCAAAATCATTAATTGCCTCTGAAGGGAGCGAAAAGAGGCTTCCCCAGAATCCTGCTATTTGCAAGAGGGATCCGGAGCTCGGTGTTTGCTGCTTCAGTGAGTTCCTATGGCCAAGGTATTCATGTTGTGCTCTGACTATGAAGCTTGAAAGGAATAACTTGGGCAGGGAACTTTGTTGTACTAGCATGAATGCACTGAAGGCCTTGTAAAGAAGGTTGTTTGAATTACATGTATGTTAAACAGTTTCAGAAGAACTGTTTCCACTTTAGGTTTTTGCACAATAAACCTCAAATTGCACTTTTGACTACTGGAGCTGAGTCTTTTAACTTGCTTTTTTCCCAAAATAATAAATCCCCCTAATGATGACCGTGTAGCACTGTCGCCCACTGACATAGTCTATTTCTTCAACCCCCATGTCATTAAAAGATGCAACTTACTTATTTATGATGATTAATAATAATGAAATATGTATGAAGAAATAAATTATACAAATGCTGCACTGCACATCACAGGGAGGGATACAAATTGCCAGACCCCGACCCGATTCCCTGCACCCACTACAAACAACGCGCAGCGGGGCCTCGCGCTCCGGCTGGTCCTCCTCTGGGATCGGAACTTGGGGAGCAGGATACGAGAAAGTTTGAAAGGTGCTTTGACAGGTTCAAATTCTTTAATTGTAGATTTGTAAAACTCGACTTCTCCCCCACCTAGCTTTCACTGTTGCCTTCACATCCCATTATCAGAAGCAGCCGAGAACACTCGAGTCAATGCCAGCTGACGGGACGTGTCCCGTCTTTTGTCTTAGCTGACACAGAAATACCACATACCTTCCTCCCAGTGCTTTTCCTGAATATCCAAAACTTAGCACTTAGGGTGCATGTTCTGAGTTGAGCAGGGGAAGGAGTGCATCCCACGGTATAGACAGTGTGGGTGGGATGTGAAATAGGGTCAGGATGGTCACCACTGATAGGTTCAGAGACAGAGCGTCCCCATGGCATGCATACATCGTCATTTGGGTGTACCTGCCCCCTCTGGTTTATTATTAGGGAAAGAAATGAAGATGGGAAAAAGCCCGAGTCTCCTAGTTTTCTTTCTTTCTTTCTTTCTTTTTTTTTTTTTTTTTAAAGAATTCGTTTATTTATTTGACAGAAATCACAAGTAGGCAGAGAGAGAAGGGGAAGCAGGCTCCCCGCCTAGCAGGGAGCCCGATGTGGGGCTGGACCCCAGGACCCTGAGATCATGACCTGAGCCGAAGGTAGAGGCTTTAACTCACTGAGCCACCCAGGCGCCCCTCTCCTAGTTTTCTTATTTGATCAACCAATGGATGCAAATTTTAAAAATACAAATCGTTGCTTCCACAACATTTAAATGAGTTCACACCTCTGTTAAAGTAGAAATTCCTCAGGTTGGCTGCTCAAGTTCACAGAAGGCTTTAAGCTTCTTCTTAATTGTGTTTTTCAGTTGTGCAGACACAAACAGTGACCCCTTCACCCATGAGAAGATTCTGTCACCTTATTTTCAGAAGACCTGCTTCAAATTGACTGGCGAAATTCCCCATTTGGAAAAGCTAACAGAATCTTGGAAATACCCAGAACGGAAAATAAGACTCCTGCTTCAGTCTCCAGCTGGATAACATGCTCAACCCATGAGACCCTTGAGGAATACATATGGTCATTTCTAACCACATCACTGGCTGATCATGTCCTACAGGATTATTGCTGTTTTTAGCTATTTCCAAAGCCTTTTTGTCAAATTAATCTTTTCATAGATGTTACACACACACACACAACAGATGTTCTTACAGATAAATTATGTGTAAGAGAGAGAGAAACATGACACTTTTAGGAGATAAATATTAAACCCAGTCAAAACAAAATATGGAGCTGACAATCTCTGTAGTAATTTCTGTGGTAATGGAAAGCCCTGATTATTTTGGGTTCACTTCTGTCAGATGAAGTTGATAAAAAAAAATTAGACAATTCACCATAGATGAAGTCAATTTATAACTGTGTGTTTATTTGTGATTTTATTGATTATTGTCTCTCCCTGCATCAGAATGTAAACTCTTTGGGAACAGTTACGACTCTGGTTTCATTCACTGGGACCCAGTCATTTCTCAGAAAATTGAATTTAGCAGAAACAGGGAAAAAAAATCAAAAAGGAAAAAGACATGTGAATCTTCTGTTTTACAGTATCAGTCTTTTATTTGAGAATTAGATCTACCAGTAGGTACTTCGAACACTTATCCCTTCATCTGTCATCTCAAAATATAAGTAGAATATGTTGCAAAAATATCCCATAAGAGAATGAATAAGTATCTTGCATTCATCAGAAGGCAGTAGCATATAAATAATAAATAAATAATTTCTTTATTTCTATTACTGTCTGATTCGTAGCATTTTAAAGCTCTGGGAAGAAAGCTGAATGCCTACTATTTTATAATGCATCTCAATTTAAATTTGTAAATTTTCTCTTAATTTACCTTAATCATTTTATTACTTGACTAAATCTTTTTGCCTAGCCCACATAAAATCTAAACCATAGAAAATAAATTTGAAAAATAGATGTCTTAAAATAAAAGCCACCATTTGATAGTGGTTATTATATTTATATTGGCATAAGTTTCATTTTGGATGACTGTCAAAAAGATAGATTCTTAGGCCACATCCCAGAGCCATTAGTCTGGGGACTAGGAATCTGTATTTTTAACTAGTACTGTACCTTGATTCCAAGTGAGAAAATGTCACTTACATATTGTGGACACAAACAGAAATCAAGTAAACATATGCACAAATGTAAGGATTTCAAATGGTGGTTAGTGCTCTGAAGATTATCAGAATGAGTGGTGTGACCATCTGCTTGGAGGAGGAGATGCACTTTACATAGAAAACAGAAAGTTTCACAGAGAAGGAGAAAAGAAAAATCCTTTTAGAGTCCTTAGGCCAGTTCCTGCTGCAGAGCACTCTCCTGCTGCCTCTCTCTTGTCTAATTCAAGTATTGGGATCATTTGGAGTCTACTTTTATTGTGGGTCTTTTCTCTTGGATTTTTTAATATGCATGGTAGTTTTTTAAGTTGAATACCATTTTCACAAAAAATGACAGAAGCCCTTGATGGTTTTTTCTTTCTCAGCTAGGAAGACAAAATGGAGGCTTTCTTTATCCCCTCAATCCGTTTACGAGATGGACTGAGTTGAGTCTGTGTGGAAGTTTTGGTAATGTGCCCTCTAGCTGGGGTTTGCTTCAACTCCTAAGGCAGCCTTCCAGGAATCCTACCTGAGAGCCTCATGGTCTCCCAGAGCCCCTTCCCTTCCAGGTATTCACCCCTTATCTTTGTCTCCCGCACATCACAGTTTGCCCCAAATTCCATTCTGCTGTACAGAAAGTTGCTGTGTCCTTACTTAGCCTGCTGCCTCACACAACTTCACATTCTGACAAATGCCTTGAGAGAGAATTAGCTAAGTGTCAGGCTCAGTCCTCCTTGATCCCTGCTCACTATGATCTATGATTCTCAAGTCTTTCTAGCACTGCAGCACCACAACACCAAACCCAGTTTCCTTATTTTCTCTGCTTAAAGAAGATCAGGTTCTCAGACCTTTGCTCTGTGCCCCGAGTCTTCTAATTCTTCTAGGGAAAGATGGGCTGAATGGTATAAACTCACTTGCCCCTTCCCTCTAGAATCTTGGCATTTTAATCCTTGGCCGAGTGGCTCTCCAGTGACCACAGGCAGATGTCTTCTGTATTATGTTAGGCCTGTTCTTGGCTATAGCACAGATCTCCTGGAAAGTACTACTACACACCCAGAAGTGGAAGTCTCCTGAGATATCATTTTTATGAGTTATTTACAGTCATATAACAAATTACATAAAAATTTAGTGACTGAAGGAGAAAACCCCAAAGCATTCATTATGTCACAGTTTCTGTGCATCAGGAGTTCTGTGGATTATGAAAAGTACATCTAGATGGTTCTGACTCAGGGTCTCTGATGAGATTGAAGTCAAGATGTTACCCTGGGGGCCAGAGGATGACCTTCCAAGATGACTCCTCTCCATGACTGGCACATAGGCACTGACGACTGTTAGGGGGCCACTGTCCATTTTCACATAGGGTTGCTTAAGGGTCCTTGTGACATGGCAGCTGACCTCCTTCCATAATGAGTGAACCAAGAATGAGCCAAATATGAGTGGCAAGCTCTTCTATGAGAGTCCCATCATATTCTTTCTGCAATACCTTATAGGTGATCTAGTTCAATTCTATTAAATTGTGGAAGGGGGATACCCTCGGAATAAACACGAGGAGACAAGATGCATCATCAGTACGAGCTATCCCAGAAACTGGCTCCCACAATATTTAAAAGGAAATTCTGCATGTATTTAAGAATTTGTTTTGCTGCAGTAATAAATCATTCCAAATTGGCTACAAAGTTTAGCCTGTGTGGCTGCTTGCAGCTCTGCCCTCATCTCATGCACCATCTTCATTCAAGAACCCACGATGACAGGGCAACCCGCAGCTGTGGTATGCCGTTCTTTGAACAGAGGTAAAGGAGAGCAAGAACTTTAATACACGGTACCTCTTCTATCTTGCTTGATTGTGGCACAGAGCTCTACTGCTCACTTCACTGTGCAAAGCAAATCATATGGCCAAGTCAAAGAACAATGAGGTAAAAACTTGGGAAAAAAACAAACAAACAGGGGCACCTGGGTCACTCAGTGGGTTAAATCCTCTGCATTGGGCTCAGGTCATTATTCCAGGATCCTGGGATCGAGCCCCGCATTGGGCTCTCTCTCTGCTGAGCAGGGAGCCTGCGTCCTCCTCTCTCTCTGCCTACTTGTGATCTCTGTCAAATAAGTAAACAAAATCTTTAAAAACAAATAAACAAACAAAAAACAAATAGTAATGAGGTGGGGAAGAATGACCTTCTCATAGAAAGTTACTATCTCATGGCAATGGTAAGGGTATGTAATATTTTGGGAAATCGGAGAGCGAATAACTGAAAACAATAACAAAATCTACTACAAACACTCAGTGCATACCTAACAATTCATATAATAATCGATTCCACTGAGAAATACCAGTCCAGCTGGGATATGCATATATCCCACTTATAATATTGGCCTTAGTCCTGGAAAGAAGCAAATGGTCAAATCATTTCTACTGTTTTAAGCTTCCTCATTCTTCCCATTTTTATCATGTTTCAGTGGCTTACTTTGGATTACCAAATCCTCAATTCTATTTTTTAATTCTACCCTATAAACGATCCTATTGTAATTAAGTAATCAAACGGCATTCTAAAAAGACTAGGTAGACAAACAAACTGGCAACAATCTATAGAATATCTTAAACTATTTCTGGAAAAAATTAAGTAACAATTGGGGAAAAAAACTAGAGTTAAATGTCACAATTTTTAAACTATTTTCCTAATAAGTCAACATTACTAGCAAGTAAAATTGATCTCATAGTAATTACCTTTAGGCCTACCATGTGTAGTATACCCATTCTTTGAGAAAATATAACAAAATGATTATGGACAATATTCTATCTAGAAATATTCTTTTTAGCATCCATGCTAGATATTCATAATTTTGATTATGCCTGGAAACAAGCTGACCTCATATTTTAAGACTGTGTATTGTGATTTGGGGTTGCAAAACTATGGTGACCATAGGTGTCTCAAAAGAGAACAGATTCCTATTAAGCCTTACACAAAACACAAAATAATACTGGTTTCTAATATCACTTTTTCAGACATATAGTTTCACTTTCCTTGTTTAGGTGTGCCAATTAAAATTTCTTCAAGAGCTGAGGCAGTCTTGTGAGCGTAAAAGGAATTCTACGCTATCTTGGAATGAAGCTCAAGAAAAATGAGAAATATCTCAACCACTTGGAATAGAATGAATTATCACTTGATAAAGCAAAACTTAACTGTGCTAGCCCACAGGTATGTAGTTTAGTTCAGCTATCATTAATAATGGTAACTGTGATCATGTTGTTAGGTTCTAACGAGCTCTCGCTTAGCCAGGTGAGAAATTGTTTTTACCACGCGACCTGTCAGGATAGACACTTATTAATCACTTCACCAAAATTTTGGTATCAGTTTTTTTCTTTTTTTTTTAGTATGCAAAAAACAAAGTCATCATCTCATTATGTAAAACCCCCCACACATCTGGTTACTGAAGTTCATGTAATTTCTAACACTAATACTAATTATGCCCTGAGGTGCAACCTCAGATAAGTCACTTTCTGTCCAAGATCTCTGAGTTCTTCAGCCATCCCAACATTATGTCTCTCTTTAAAATTTGATTTTAAAGGAACGTGAAATGAACTTTCTTCATTTTACTCTATACATGTAATATACAAATTCAGTTTTGGTAAATCAAAATTGCCCACTGACTTACATTATAATTTTACACATGACTGAGACTGAACTTGATTCAGCAGTGACACCTTACACATAGGATTGGATTTCTTTGTTGAAAAGACTGGTCTGCAATGATTGCTGATATGAATAGAAGAACTACTATTTAAAGAAAACTTTTTGCGGTGGGGGGGGGGGAACCAACACTACCAAAACCCAATAATACTTGAAATACAAGTTGTCACCCCCAGTACACCACTTTTACAAGTATGAACGTTCCTGTATTAGACTTTCTTACAAAAAGGGACACCTCTAGTTAGTTTTAGATACAAAACAAATGCTTAACTTTTTTTAATAGCTGCTCTTATTAAACCAAAATAATTTTCTACTATGCAAATGTGTAGTGTTAGTTAAAAGTAATGAAGGGCTGTTCTATAAGAAAAGCATTATAATTAATCTTTCCTCTAACAAAAGTTAAATTAATAACCATAATTAATATACAGCACATTTTGTCTACTTTCTTATAAAAAAATGGACATCCATGTCCTCTTATTGTTTTTGATAAGATGAGCTAAGGAGTTTCTCCAGAGGATGAGCTTGCCCCATGTGCTTTTACGTGATAAAAAAAAAAAAAGGAAAAAGAAAAAGAAAAAAAGTCACAGCAGAAAGCGCTTTTAAAATATGTATTAGCAGTATTCTCAAAATATTCTGAAAGTCACTATGGGAGCATTTCCTTCAAGTTTCTGTGCATAAATCATTTTGCATGCTCTCCAAATATCAGAGGAAGAGATGCCAGCAAATAGCTTCCCAAATACAAGATATTTTTGTAGTTAAATATTTCATTTCTGCATGAGTGGCCATGAACATCTATGGATTTACTGGGCATTTGTAGTCTATGTGGCACAATAATAGGTATGTGAAATTGGAAATTATCTCATTCTGATCAAAGCTATGAGAGTAATATGAGCATTATCAACAAATTTAAAATATTTTATGTTCATTTTTATTACATTCAGAAGTACTATATAGTAAATGTCTCTAATATAAATTTTCTTTCTTCTTGTAAACTAAAGAAGGAGGACTAGGTTTCATTATAAGCATCAATAAAGGTTTATCTATTAATGTCTTTTTATTTAAAAAATCTTTTTTTTTTAAAGATTTTATTTATTTATTTGACAGAGAGAGAACACAAGTAGGCAGAGAGGCAGGAAGAGAGAGAGAGAGGGAAGCAGGCTCCCCGCTGAGCAGAGAGCCCGATGCGGGCCTCGATCCCAGGACCCTGAGATCATGACCTGAGCCGAGGGCAGCGGCTCAACCCACTGAGCCACCCAGGCGCCCTATTTAAAAAATCTTTTACAACTATACTTCCTCAGGAATCTGGTTCATATTCAAACTTTCCATCTCTTTACCCATGGTTCACTGTTGCTTTTTCAATTACTGCTGTTTAACAAACATTTATATTATGCTGTGTCCTGAGGACTTCATATACGCTAATTCATTTGATTCTCATGACAGTTGTCTGAGGTACTTGCTCTCATTCTCAACTTCTGGGGGGTGAAACGGGGACACAAAGCGGTTGGGTGGCTTGCCCCAGGGCACACAGCTAACAGACGGTTTATCTGGAACGTGAATCTCAGCAGACACATTTATACTGCGCTGTCGCTCCAGTGATGAGATGACCTCAATGAAGGTGCAGACCTCTGAACTGATCAATTTCCTATTTGTCATTGATCTTTGCCGATAACGGAATCACGCTATCTACTGAGTACTCAAGACATGGCAGAACACGTTGTCCGTGAAATTATCCCAAGCTGACTTCTCAATTTTAAGAGCAAGTGTTCCCACTGTTTGGTGGTCAGAGAGCCCGCATGGCCACCACACAGCTTCCTGTAAAGAAACTAGAAAGTATCGAGCTTGCCTTGTCCACAGGAGCCATAAGCTAGTGCCGCACAAACTAAAAGCAAAGCTCTATTTCCTTTTCTCCACAGGAGGAGTGCTCATTTCCCCTAGAAGGGAACTACGGCTAAAAACTATACTTTACTCCTACCCAGAGCTTTTTCATCTTGATTGTCCTATAAATAGGAGCAGGTAGTAGTATTTTCATTTTATGGAAGGAAAAATTGAGACAAGGTGAGATCTTATTACAGAAAGGTTACTCCGTTAATTGGTAGGAGAGTTTGTCAGTGACCTATAAAGAAACTTAAAATAAGAAGTAAAATTGCCCTTAGTTCCTGTAATATTCTGGAAGCCTTTAAAGGCAGACCTTCTCCTATTTATATTTGTGAATATTTGTATCTACTTAGGAGACTATTTTATTTCACCAGCCTTAAGCCTAGGAGTTAAAAACAGAGGTTACATGGTATGGTTTCTGGTGACCAGGGATATTCTTCCAGCCCCTGAAAGCTCCTCCCTAAGTTTTCTGATACTTATAATCTAAGATTCTATCACCAAAAATTCTGGCTTATGGCTGGTAGGTTGGAGCAGTGTGTGAATAGAGATGTAATATGATAATATTAAACATTATTAATAACTTACACTTGCATACGTTCTTCTGAAAGTTGAATTTTGAAGGGAGAAAACTGAGAGAGCACGAAGTCACCAGGAACCCAAAAGGAAGTTTGTTCTGAAGAGAAACACAAGTAAAAGTGAGAAAGAGCCCAGAAGGCAGCATCTAAGGACCCAAAGAGAAACTGCTTCACTTTTGTTCTATGTAAAAGAGAATTACAGCATAAGCAAGCCAAATCTAATTAATCTGTATTAATTGAGAAAGAATGGTCACAGTAATTTTAACTACACAAACCAACTTGTATAGCATTAGAATATTAAATGCAAAAATGCAAGATCAGTCGTTCAAAACTATAAATAAGCTTAAGTAGTTGAATTCAGGTACAAATCAAACCCCAGGCCAGTTGCTTCTAAAATAGACTGAACAGATTATGCTGAGCACTGTGAACGTCCAAAGCGAGGCAGGTCCTGCTGAAACTGAAAGTAGGCTCCAAAGTGCTTCCATTGCTAAAATAAAAAGTACTACCTAGAGCAAGCCTGGAGTCCTGCTAAGGCTTTGCTTGGGAAGACAGTCCAGATGTGGAGTAAAATTGCAAGGATTTTTCTTTTGCCTAGTTCTTTAAGGCAAAGAATGAAATGATAGAATAGGTGTGGTGTGAACTTAATAGAGCCTTGGATTTACAATTCATTCTGCAAGGGTACAGAGTGATTTTTCTGGTGCAGCAGTCTCTTGGAAATGCTAGCCATCCAGGAAAAATCAACAAAAACAAAATAAAACAAACAACCCCAAACCAAAACAAAACAAAGTAACGGTTCCAAAGCTGTCATGTAATAGCCCTGGCTGTGGATAAAAGGTTTACTTACCAACTGCAAAAAATTTTATAGGTGGGGTATCTGTGTCACATATTAATCATATTTGACTGTTGAGAACCAGGAAGAGTCTGAAATTTACTGACACTTAAGTTAGTCTGCCATAGGTTCACAGACGCTGGTAGAAGACAGGAGGCACCTGGTTCAGAGATAAAGAACCAGAGTTCTTTATTTAGTTTTCCAGCACTAGCCAGAGTATCAGCATTGGTGCCAGCTCCCCAAGCCCTAATTCTATAGAGCAATACAAAGCAGGCCAACTGATGCATAAACACACAGTGAGCTGTCACAAGAGGGAAATCCCAAGCTTGGGGAACCCCAAACTTAGGGAATCCAAAACTTTTATAATGCGCAGCAAGCCTACCTGAATTTTGCCACAAAAGGAGACACTACCTTTTGTCCTGAGATGCTCTCTGCCATATACACCTCTTTGAAAAGGTATTCTGGAACAAAGGTAGTCAGTGCTTCTGTTCGTAAGTCACATGTAGAAGAAACACAGAGATCCAGGGGCACCTGGGTGGCTCAGTCAGTTAAGTGTCTGACATTGGCTCAGGTCATGATCCCCAGAATCCAGGGATCAAGTCCTGCAGTGGGCTCTCTGCTCGGCGGGGAGTCGGCTTCTTCCTCTGCCTCTCACCCCACTCATGCTCACTTTGTCTCTCTTTTTCTCTCAAATAAATGAAATATAAAAAAAAAAAAAAGAAAAAGAAACACAGAGATCCAAAGAGATCCTAATCTTATAGTAATATTTATTCATATTTTTCTTTGTTTTAAAAATAATGAGGCAATAGAAGAGAAAAATCTATCAGCAATTAACTTCCAATACTAAAAGTGTAGATGTATTGGATCTTATGGTTCTACCCAAGTCTATTCCACCTTCATTGTGGAGTAGGATGTTTTCAGAGTGGGATGTTTTGTGGGTTTTTTTTTTTTAAGATTTTATTTATTTATTTGACAGACAGAGATCACAAGTAGGCAGAGAGGTGGGCAGAGAGAGAGAAGGAAGCAGGTTCCCTGCTGAGCAGAGAGCCTGATGCAGGGCTTGATCCCAGGACCCTGGGATCATGACCTGAGCGGAAGGCAGAGGCTTTAACCCATTGAGCCACCCAGGTGTCCCAGAGTGGGATGTTTTGGATAAAAGGGATGCTAGTCCCACCTCCTGAGCTGGGCTAAAACTGAGAAAAACCAGTTAGCAAAACCCATTCCCCTTGCATTGTGATTGGTTTTGCTAACGTACATTTAAGTTAATCAGTACATGGCATGTCACAAAAATAGAGATTCAGCTCAGGAGAGCATAGGTAGGATGATTTACTAAATCTCTTTTATGGTTTGAACAAGTTTAATTTAAGATGCAGCTAGAAGCATCCTATCAATTCAACATGATTCAATAAACCAATGTGGGAAGAAAAAATGATGGTTAATCTCATTGCTTATTTTTTAATTTGCCTTTTCTTTCTTTCAGAAATGATTAAAACAAATAATAGTATGAGTACACACTCCAAACAAGTGGTTTTGGAAACTGATGAACATCTCTCACAAAAGAAAAAAAATGTTTGCGCATCAAAATAGTTAATTTACAGTTATTCTCTTGAGAAAACTTGGAGAGATTATGCAGGAAAAGAAAATAAATCTCCATTCCTTTAAATTTAATTCAAAATCCGTGTTTCCTTTTGTTAGATGCACCCAGCACCCATTCTGGTCATTCTGTCTGATGTATGAAGGATTTGACAAAAATGCATTCTGGCCATTTTACTCTATCTCTAGATAATCCCCCAAATCCAAGGCAAAGAATATGCCACGTTGGAATTTAATATATGAATATTCTTTGTTTTTATATTCTAAAGGAATGTCTTTACATCATTTCTTCTTCTTACATGTTGGAAATTTCAAGTTAAATTCTTGATATTGAAAAGATTTTTAGACAGCTCAGAAGCAGTTTCCATGTTATTAGAAAGATTAGGCAGATCACAGATAGAAGAACAGTGTGTTCAGTTTAAATTCAAAGGACACATGTGTCCTGACAACTGGTTGTGGGAAAGGAGACGTAGTCTATGACCACAGAGTCAAAGATCTGGTAAAATGAGCATAAATAACATTCATTCCGGGGTGGGTCCTGCGACATTCCTCTACAGGCCATGAAATTACTGAATCATAAGCATGTTAATTATTTACTTACAGATGCTTAACCAGTTGGAATAGTTACATAAACGTTTTTGTTTCTTCCCTTCAGCTCTGGAATAACAAAGTTTTCAAGAATTGAAAAGATGAGTGTGAACAACTGAAGACTAGCACAGGATTTGTTTTGACTTCAGTCTTTAAAGAAATCTGTTAATATGAATGATAGAGCCAGGAGTTTAAAAAACTGACCTTTTGTCCCATTAGCTCCAGTAATCAGGTTCTACATCAGGAACCATCAGAGAAATACAAGGCACATTATTTTAAAGCCTCTAAGATCTAGTACCTTAAGATAATAACCATTTACTTCATTTCCCATTTGAAATAATACCTATAAAGTATTCAAAACAGTTCCAGGCACATAGTAACTAGAATATTAGCCATCATTATTATTACTGGAGCAGTATTACATTGAAACAGATATGTGATCTTTAAGCTAATCATACTTTTTCAATAAATTTCTAACTGAACTCAAATGACACTATTTTTAGCTCCCTATTCACCTTAAACTTTCATTATTTTATATATTATTTGTAGGTGCTCCCCTTAAATGTGTATACAATTTTAAAAGGTATTTTAAAAGGGCAGTCAAGTTTACAAATACAGTGCTGATTAAATGTTTAAAATGTTAGTTGATGTCTGAGTTATACGGCAAGATGAGATTTCCTCTCTTCTGTCCATTTTCTTCCTTTGACTTTCCCACTGCTGATAAATCAGTAGACAGTGTTATGGGTAAACCCAGACATATGCTCTGAGAGGTGGTCACTACTAGCAAGAAAGCTCCCTAAATGCTTTATGCTTACGTCTCTTGGATAACTGGAAAGATTTAAACACTCTTCCGCAAGGACTAAAAAAAGCGACTGCAGCACTTCCAGCTGTGACTAATGCTCCTAAGCTTCAACTAGGTGGAGTTAAGACTTAGGGGTAAGTGCAGAGGCCCAGAGACGACCAACTGCAATGCTGGGGAGAGCAAGGAGAAGGAAGCAGACCAGAAAGCAAACAGGCTTCAAGATGCTTACCCAAGGCTGACACAACAAGAACCTTCAAGTGACTCGATAGGGCAAATGATAAAATATTTTCTGATATTCATTGGTTTGGGTATTCATAGCCAGATTATTTTCTTTCCATTGCACTGTACCAACACATTCTTCTAGACATTATGCACATAACTGAGGCTTAACAACCATAAAAAGTCATTGTTTCCAAAGTTGAAATTAATTTTTTTTTGTGTGGGTAGTTTCTCTGATCCTAGAAATGAGAAAGCAGTCATTTTCTCCTTATAAGAGTGTGTGTTTTTCCTCATGACAGGGATGCATTTCCTAAGTAAGCATAATTTGTTAAACTATCAAGTAATTGTTTGCAAAGTAACAATAATCGTCTCTTCTTGCAAATGAAGCTCATGGAGATATCAAGTTCTTCCAAGATTGAATGAATTACTTCTGCTTTCCACTGAGTACAGCGACTAATAGATTATGCTTAGACGGCTGTTTCATGTAGTGTATTTATTCTACAAAAGCAAAACTGTGAAGGAAACAATTTACCATAATCAAACACTGCTCTCTTCATCTTTACTTTCCTTGTTGGCTGTAGCATTCACAATGTAATGGTTATATTGTCAAGATTCCACTAGATTGCAATTCATTTTCCCCCTGTTACCCAAGAGCCTAAAAGCAAATTCCCAACAATACATTAAGAGGCATAAAACAATTCTTGAAAAAAGAATTAGATTAGATATGAAGCAATACAGGAAAAGTTGGAGATTGGGAATTATACTTATCAAGTTGCACGGAAAGAAATGTCATTTGTGAGATCTCCAAGGAACCTGTTGTGGCTGTTTGATACACTGTGCCTAGGATTTGTCAGGTTGCAGCACAGTTCTTGGATTCAAAGAAACAAGTGTTCACTTATCTTGTAAAACTGGTCCCAAGATGGACCAATTTGTCCGCCAGTGTTTATCCTTCTTTCAAGGTAACTTCTCTAAGTGGATTTTTCCTGAATAAAAGCTGATGCTGAGCTGATTTTTTTTTCCCCTTTTTTTTTGTGTGTGTATTCAGCTGAGTTCTTGGCTCATGAATATGCCTCACCTTTTTCTTAGGCTTTCCCATAAACTTATTGATGAATAATGAAGTAAGCCATAATTAAATTTGCATTGTCTGGAAAAGGGGCATCCAGATCATTCAGATAACTGAAATCTACACATAATCCATAACCCTCATGCTGTCTTTCCTTGTTCCTGATCCTATCATGTGCTAAAAAGTAGTAAAGTCAGTCTCATCTCTTCATTGTTTTAAGCCTGTCTGCTTTGTAGCAAAGCCTCTAACAAGCAGTGAAATTATCTAAGAGGCAAAAAGCAGAAGAGAGGGGGAAGAAATGCCAGTAATGTCTAAAAAAGGAACATTTAAAAAATTAAGAGGTGTCTGTAATTTAGGGTTTTTTTTTCCTTACCAGGCAAGGGGTGCTCATTTTCTATTGTTTATGTGTCTATTTCCTTTATAAAGTTCATCTAGGACTTTTTGGGGAAGAAACCATGAAAGCATTGTTCTTCTATAAACACCAGATCATTCTAAGAATGTTAACACTTTTTGCTTACTAATCTGTCACCTAAAGGAATACCAATCTCAAAAGCCAAGACCTCCTTTAAAAAATTTTTCTTTTACCGTTGACTTTCCTTTTTCTCTTTCTCTCTCTCTTTTTTTTTTTTTTTTTTTTTTGGCTTCATCATACTTTAGTCTCTAAAGAAAAGGGGTGGGGATACCAATTAGTAATCTCAAAATGATACACTGCCATATACTTGGAAACTAAAACATTTCCAAATACTTTTCATTCTAATAATGGAATGAGACAATTACAGTTTTAAGAGTTCTATAACTCTCATTGCTCTAGTGGTTTTCCAAATATTTTCATTATGTGATAGAAAATGGCTTTCTGCTCAGTATACCAGATAAATCTGACCATGAAGTTACTTACAGGGTAACTGAAAGGTGTTGGTCTGTGCTTTTATTGCTCTATTTATAGAATGATGGCTAAACCCAACATTACCTTATAACTCACAAATAGATTATACAATCGGTCTTCTATTTCTTAAAACCTGAATTCTCGACTGTTGTCAGAAAAGAAACTATTCTACAGTTTAATGATTTGGTTTTATAATTATCTCACTTTAAAGAAAGAAAATGTTTACACTCAGTGACTGCCCAACTATAGACAATTATCTCTCGTATAAAATCTGATCACAACCTTATAATTCACAAACGACTGAGCTAGGGGTCCCCAGATCCATACCTCTTGAAAATCAAGGGGCAGCTTTGTCCATCTTTGAACGGCTACTGTTGTGGGAGTGCCTTGTGGCCAGAGGTATGTAGTAGATAAAAGATGTCTTCTCTATTAAAAAAAATTTTCACTAATTACAGACACATTTAAGTTGAGCTCTTTGTTATAATGTGAGTTAAAAAAAAATAACAGCCAAGAATGATTTGAACTGAACGTCATTGCTTCTAGTTAACACTATTATTATTAATTATAATATTAATTAATATTAATTATTATTAGTTATCTTTATTAAGGAGTGAATTTATTATTTATTTGTTTGTTTTTTTAATAAATAAATAAATTTATTCCTTAATAAAGAATAAAGGAATGGGTCACCTGGCTGGCTCAATAGGTAGAGCATGTAACTCTTGATCTCAAGGTTGTGAGTTCAAGAACCCCATTGCTTATAGAGATTACTCAAAATTAAAATATTTAAACAAAAAAGAATTAAGGAAGAAGGAGACAAAAAGAATGAGTTCAAAATTTTGCTCAGCTCCTTACAATATCTGTAATCCAGACAAATTACCTTCTCTTTGTATACCATGCACATCCGACTTTGCAAAGTTGTTCCAAAGATTGAGCAAGATCCCATGTGTGCAAAATTCTTAGCACACAGGTAGTCATGTAGTAAGTGGCTTTTATTCTAAGATCCACTAGTGGAGTTAAGCTGGAGTCATGAAGGGCATTCACTTGTTAATATAATAGACCAGCATTGTGGTCTTCAAATTACCAGGAATACACAGAACCTCCAAGGAATAGAATGCATGAATCATTTTAAAAGATTCATATCCAGGTCCATTATTTCTATATGTACTTTTTTCTAAACTTGACATTTTAGATATTTTAGACATTTAGACAGTTTAGTTGAAATAATAAGGTATAGTAAAATACTTGGGTACATAAGTATAAAAACAATGTATCAGTTATAATTCTTACACATCCACAGATAAGAATGAGAAAACATTTTTTAAGTTGATATCTATTATATAGCCAGAAAAGAAGACATCTATGATGAGATCTTAAAAAAGATGTTTATATAAACTTGACCTGTGTAAGAATGTTCCTATGTCTAGTGAGGGTATCAAGGTTCCTTTGCCTACAACTCTTTTGGAATTAGCTCCACCAAGTTAGCCAAAAAAAAAAAAAAAAAGAAAGAAAGAAATGAAAAAATCCATTCCTTTCATCTAACACAAATTTGCTACGTTGCATTATTCGATAGTTGAAGGCTCTGCGGTATCAAATGGACATGTTGAAAAATTGTGCACAGATTCTCCTTCAATCAAGACACCATATCAACCCCATCAATCCTACTAAAAAGGTGCATTTCCAATACAAATTAACTTGTTACAGCTAATGAAAAGTTATCAAAATCTGTAATATATTTTTGTTGATTTCATCACTTAACTACTGCTAATAACAACTCAATCAAAAGGAATCTTTAACACTCAGAGCTTTATAGTAATAAGAAACTATTTAAAATTCAATTTTAATTTATATTCATATTTTGATCCAGAAAGTATGAGAGGGTGATCAATAAAAGACTTTCAGGCATGAGAAATGTTATATTGTGATAACATTCTGGGGAAGTAATATAATAAAAGTACAATTGCAAGTAAAAAGGAAAGAACTATTCATGAATTTTTAAAATCAATGATTCTGGGTACCGTATCACCATGGCATTTAGAGTCCCTTGGAAACATTTAAAAGAGTGATCTAACAGTTACATTTTTAAATGCTAATATTTACAATATGTGGGAAATTACATCCTTTTCAGTCACTTATACTTATTATTAAAAATGTATAAGATGGCACATAACGAAAAAATAATTTCCCAGTATACGTAAGCAATTTGAGCTAAGTGTGCAGACCCCTGGCACAGAGGTTAAGAGCATGGACTTTCAAATCAGAGAGAAGTGACTCTGAAATCAGACTCCACCTCTTGGTTTTTAATCAACCACGTTCAACTAAACCTCTGAGCCTCAGTTTTCTTATCCTGGAGATTTAAAAAAGTAAGAGATAAAACCTGACAGAATTTAAGAATGTAATATATTTAAAGTGATTAGCACTGGGCCTGGCATTAGGCAGCTACTATCATTATCACGATTATAACCGCTATGAGGAAGACAGGGAAAGAGCGGCCTCCACGCAAAAAGAAAGGAGGAGCATTCTCAAGTGAAATGTAGGGTTTGAGTCCACATTTCTCCAAAGAAGATAAGATACACAAATGGCCAGCAGCACATGCAAACATGCTTACGTCATTAGCCACTAGAGAAATGAAAACCAACACCACAATGAGACACCACTTCGTGTGCACCAAAATGGCTAGATTTTTTTTTTAAAAAAAATAAATAAATAAATAAAGGGAAGGAAGGAAGAGTAAGTGTTGGTGAAGATATGGAGAAAATGGAATCCTTCATATACTGTTGACACAAATGTAAAATGGAGAAGCCATTGTGGAAAACAATTTGGAAGTTCCTCAAAAAGTTAAACATTGAGGGGGGCCTGGGTGGCTCAGTGGGTTAAGCCCCTGCCTTTGGCTCAGATCATGATCCCAGGGTCCTGGGATCGAGGCCCATGCCGAGTTCTCTGCTTGGCAGGGAGCCTGCTTCCCCCCTCTTTCTGCTTTTCTCAGATGAACTCCCTCAGAATTTCTTGTAATCTAACTAGAATGGGAACTAGCACAGCTCCTGGGTTATGAGTATTCAAAACTTTTACTTATTATGAGTATTTTAGATGATTATTTTAGTGGTTAAGGCTAACTTTTATCCTAGACTTTCAGGAAGTCAAAATAATTAGCCAAAAATGACAAAGACCATCTAAACATTGTTTTCCATGGTATACCAATCAACTTGACCGTTTTCCCCTATTCAACAGACTAAAATTAAGAGTAAAAATTAGTAACAATGTAAGGTTCTGAAAAAGAGGACTGTACTGTCAGCAATTAGGACAGTCATTTGAAGGCTGTTTCTATTTGGTAATAGAGGATGAGGTAGAAATGATAACATGAAAAATCTCTACTGGCTTTCTAATTAGATTTCTCATGAGTCAATGATTATTTAAGTACCTTCAAAAATTGATTATTTAAGTACCTTCAAAAAAGAGTAATCGTTGGTCTGAGGGTGTGCTTATGGATTTACTTAACTGAAAGAGAGCCAAATGTTCTAATTGGATTCAGTTAATCTTACCACATTTGCTTCTCAACTTTTGACTATGGTACATAGTAACAAATACATTTTACATTCATTTTAAGGCAGATATCTAAAATCACACTTACCCTTATGTGCCCTTATGCCATGTCATGTATTTGGATATTTATTCTATTCTGTTTCCTATTTTTTTCCTTCTTTAATGTTGTCTATAATTTACTCATTGCTTTGACAACTACTAGTTTGTTCCAAACCATTAATGGGTAGCAATCTAAAATTTGAGAAGTACTGACTTAACATACACACCAGAAGTTAGTATTTTCATTGTGTCCCAAATTGTGAATAAAAAAAAAAAAAAGAACTGGCTTGGATCTGAAATAAAGCAGAGACTGATAATCTTGGTTTGCAAGTCACCAAAGGAAAGAGATGAATTGACAATTTGGACTCTTACAGAACTTTATGGCCTTATCTGGGTTTTCTTATTCCAGCAGGTAAACATAACTTGGAACTCTATGTAGTAAGTTATGAATACTTGCAGCTTTAAAGTTTGTTATTAATTACATATAAAACAACTGAAAAATTTCATTCATGTATGTAGGTATTGTTGAGTGCGAATTTAATTACCTATTATTTATTTATTTATTTATTTTTAGAGAAGGAGAGTGGGGGCAGGCACCAAGTGAGAGGGAAAGAGAGAATCTGAAGCAGACTCCATACTGAGCATGGAGCCTGATGTGGGGCTTGATCTCACCACCCTGAGATCATGGCCTGAGCTGAAATCAAGACTTGGACAATTAACTGACTGAGCCACCCAGGAGCCCCTCCTGAGTGTGAATTTAAATATCAGAGTGAGCTTATGAAAATATGATTGGAGCAACATGTTCTTTGAGAGGAAATAACAAAGGTGTGGAAAAAGTTGTGACTTTATTATTGCACTGATAAAAAGTTGGCTCCTTTGTTTTATTATTTTATCTGTTTTACTTTTTCCCTTTATAAGCTGTTTGTCCTAGAATTTGGCACAAAATTTTCCACATGATATAAGTGGCAATGTTATATTTTGCTACAGTTGAAGATTTTATTGCAGCTAATGCAATCATACTGACAGAGAGATTTGGGGGGAGGTAAAGTGGGTGGAGTTTTAAATAAAACAAAGCAGGGTTTGCATCCTACCTCTCCTTACCAGTTCTGTAAACATAAGTGATCTTTTAAACCTCCTTGATCTACAGTTTCCTCATCTGCAAAATAGGGTTAATGTCTGAGTTGGGTGAGGATTATAAATTCCTTTAATAGTGTATTACTATAGCACTCATCACAGTCACAGTCCCTAATAAATTATATATGAAAATTATGGGATAAAAACTTGTGACAAATCTGCTTTTCCATATTCTGTACTTGATAATAAAAAGATTTATTTGGAGGGAAGCAAATTAGCCATCATCTACTACCTGATCAAGTGGTTCTCACTGACTCAGATACTTGTATTACCTCCCTTTAGCTCACCTGGATTTTACAGCCAGAGTTTTTCCACTGTTAATCTAAAAGCAGATGACTGTGAGTTAGTTTGATTAGTATAGTTGCTATAGATGGAAGTACTCACTGTGCATATGTATTCTGTAAAGAAGAGGAACATCAATGAACATGTCACTAATCAGTGGCAAATCACATAGTAAGAATATTCACCAAACCAATTTGATTATTGGGTCAAGACTTTGATGGGAGTAAATAGTAATTTTCATAGAGCAGAAAGGAGATCTCAGTTTTTAACTAAAATATCTTTGATGTACAGTATAAATATTAAGACATTATCAGGCACTCATTCATTTATTCTTTCACAGTATGAAAGTATTATGCAATGATTCACCCTTTCATTCATTCATTCAGAGTAAGCCAACTTTTGAATTCCAAATCCAAAATATATTAGAATACCTTATAACACTTGGTGCTAGGGTCAGAATTATTACCCACTCTGGAGGTAAACTATAATGTCACATTGAAACAGTTTACCATATCTGCTTGTTTTGATCCTACTTTGGGTTTAGATACAAGGCAGATATCTACTTTGGAAGTGAAAGGTGAAGAAGACTTGTTAATATGGGCCAATCATTAAATCTGAAATAAAATTAGAAATAATCTTTTCCTTTCTTAAGTTATGACATATATAAGATAATAAACACTCTGACTACACCCACTTTAACAAAACCTGACATTTAGCTGTATTGTCTTCAGACATTTAAAAAAATTCATTTCATCTGAACCATTCCATGGGTTTTTCATCCACCATGTATTCCCTTTTTCTCTTTCAACAAGTAAAAGAGAGACAGAGGGAGAGAGAGACAGAAGCTAGCTCAATTTTGCATCTACAATTACATGAACATTTCCTTTAAGAATGTGTAAACTCTAAAGACCAAATGGGAGACTTGAAACCATAAAACTCCTAAAAGAAAATACAGGCAGTAATCTCTTGGACATCAGCCTTAGCAACATATTTATAAATATGTCTCCTCACACAAGGGAAACAAAAGCAAAAATAAACCATTAGGATTACACCAAAATAAAAGTTTTGCACAGTGAAGGAAAACCATCAGTGAAATAAAAAGGCAACCTACTGAATGAGAGAAGATATTTGCAAATGACATATATGATATAGGGTTCGTATCTAAAATATATAAAGAACTGAATAAAACTCAATACCAAAGAACAAACAATCCAATCACAGAATTGGCTGAAGGCCTGAACATACATTTGCTCCAATGAAGACTTACAGATGGCCAACAGACACATGGAAAGATGCTCCACTTCACTAATCATTATCAGCAAAATGCAAATCAATACTGCAATGAGATATTGCCTCATCCCAGTCAGAATGGTTAGTATCAACACTAAAAATTTTAAAAAGATAGGAAATAGCCAAGTGTTGGTGAGGATGTAGGGAGAAGAGAACCCTTATGCACTGCTGCTAGAAATGTAAATTGGTGCAACCACTGTGGAAAACAGTATGGAGTTTCCTCAAAACATTACAAGTAGAAATACCATATGATCCTGTAGTTCTACTACTGGATATTTACCCAAAGAAAACAGAAATATTAATTCAAAAAGATATATGTACCCCAATGTTTACTGCAGTATTATTTACAATACCCAAGATATGGAAGCCATGGAAGTGGCTTTGGGTAGATGAATGGATAAAGAAGTGGTGTATATATACAATGGGGTGTTACCAGCCATAAAACAGAATGAGATCTTGTCATTCATACCAACAGGCTTAAGTCCAACAGAAAAAAGCAAATACCATGTGATTTCACTTATATGTGGAATCTAAGAAATAAAGCAAATGAACAAACAAAAAACAGAAACAGACCCATAAATACAGAGAACAAATTGGTGGTTGCCAAAGGATGAGGTAGGTGAGGGGGTGGGGTCAAATAGATGAAGAAGGTTAAGAGGTAAAAACTCCAGTTAAAAAATAAATAAATCTTGGAGATGAAAAGTACAGCATAGAGAATATAGTCAATAATACTGTAATAAATTGTATGGTGACAAATGGTGACTGTACTTACCATGGTGAGTATTGAATAATGTATAGAGTTGTCAAATCAATATGTTGTATGCCTGAAACTAATATAATATTGTATGTCAATTATACATCACTTACAAATTTTTAAACATTCAAAAAAATGTATCAATAAGCAGTTCACAGTACTGCATTTTGTAAAATTTACTAATTGTACTCTACCACATGTACCATTCTATAGTGTTTTTATATCTGCTGAATATTTTTCAATACTTTAATCCATGTTCATATATACAGCTGTAATTTAATTATTCAACCTTCATATATTATTTCATATATAAATTAACACAATGTACAAATACAACTAAGGCATTTGGATTATTTCCAAATTTTTACTATTAAAATGGATGTTATGATAAACAATCTAGTACAGAGACATAGAAACACAGAGTCTGAGAATGCATAAATCTTCACACTGACTGAGCATTTCCAAATTCCTCTCCAGAATGGTTTGGGAGTTATTTACCCACATCTTGCACAACATTCAGTATTCTTAGATTTTATATTATTGCCTTACCTATTGGGTATGAAATTATATTTCACTGTTGTTTAAATTTGTATTTTCATAAAACATTCAGGTTTCTTTGAGAATTGCTAAGTTTTATTTTTTATTGAGCAGTTTTTTGATATATGTTACTTATATATTTATAAATATTAAGGGTATTAAGATATTAAGGATACTCTTGCTCTTTATTTTATATC
The DNA here is from genome assembly GCF_030435805.1 of Mustela lutreola. Lineage (NCBI taxonomy): Eukaryota > Metazoa > Chordata > Mammalia > Carnivora > Mustelidae > Mustela > Mustela lutreola. The sequence goes on along the minus strand of NC_081293.1, from coordinate 167,673,191 downwards.
TCCATCTATCTATCCATCCATCCATCTACCCACCTATCTCTCTAAAATTAATTGTCACACTGACTGCAACCAAAATTAGAGGGAGAAGCATCAAGATGGCAACACGCAAGATATTCTAGAGCATCCAGGCTCAGAGCAACCTGTTTTATATTCAAGTTCATCCTTTCGCATTCACTTCCTTTGCTTACTCCACAAATTCATTCCACATGATACCTGAGACATCTGCCTCCATACCTATTTATTTAATATGCCTGTGACCTTTACATATAATTTGATCATGTGAAGAAAGGAGTTATTTAACCAAGACAACAATTACACCAATAAGACTCAAGTCAACCTGTCCCATGCTGTTAATCTTTAAAGGCATTCAAGTTCATCTCATGACTCTTCCAGTGAAGAGAAGTATGATATCTTCTTTAACTTGCCTGCATCATCCCCATGACTTGGGAACCCACAGGTGCTTCTGTGAAATTGCTGGCTTCATGCTGTCAAATCCCACTAACTTAGCTCGACACGTGTTCCTCCTTGAATGTGGTACATTCCTCTTCTGATCAACACAACCCTGTAATTCTACGTGAACTCTTGCATGGAAAACAACAACAACAAACACTTGCAACAAATGTTGTCTATTATTTCTGTAAGCATATATTCCTAGGAAAACTTGTTTGATTTTTTTTTTTCATACAAAAAGTTTTGGACAAGTCAGTAGAAAATATAAATGGGAACAGACATGAATGGTACCTTTAGAACAAACACACTTTGGGATGTATTTTAGTTTTGTCCAACCCAAGATGTCAACACATTAACTTTCTTTTCTATTATCTCTTTCAGCAAGGTCTATAATTTATCTTTTTGGGAAATAATTTATTTCTCTTTTTAAAAGAAAGTTTGGCTCTCTGTTAAAATCTATAAATGTCTGTTCAGGTTCCAGATTTTTCTGAACCGGTCAGTGTCCCCACAGATGCTAACGTAGTATACCAACTTACTGGATATATTAGTAGTCTTCTTCATAAAATGGATATAAACATCACTGTGGAACTAAAGAAACCACATTATTTTTACAGTGTAGAAGAATTGCTAAGCTTTTGCCTCTCCTTTTTTTTTTTTTTTGATTAATTTCATGCCTGACTCAGTCAGAGATTAGGCCTTGACACAGGTTATAATTAAATATTGAAATCATGAAGTGCAAGAATGTTTAATTTTTAAAATATGAGTTTTAATTTACCTCATACAGAGAATAGCTCTGGTCACCTGCAGAGACGCATTACACACTACATTGCCTAATGTAGGATGCCTGAATAAGGCTGAGCATACAGTTAAAGTAAACTAATGCAATTTACTGAACAGCAGTCAAATATTTATCCAGTTGATGAAGCAGACTTTATGTGAAACTCAGACAATAATTAAAGAGAAGCCTTGCTTAAAACATGCTTACTCTGGTTTTCACAAATACATTATATCCCCTCTGCATCTTCCATTTTTCTAAATATTTCTCTATTTCTAAAACACTCCACAATGAGCATTCGATAGCATTAAATGGGAGGTATCTCCTGATATTTTACTGTATTTTAAAGCTCGGAAGGTAGGCTGCTTGCAGTAACAGCCTCGGTTCTTCTCCTTCCTGCAGCATACTGTCGGCGATGTGACTCCGCACGGCCTTCCATTGAAGGTGTTCCATCGAAGGTGTTCCCCACCTTTGGAATCTGCCTGGCTTATGACTTCATTTGGCCAGTAGAGTGTGGCAGCCATATTGGGCCAATCCTGAACCTCTGCCCCATGAGACTACATGCTTCAGCTTGTTCTCTGAGAACCTGCCACAGGCATGAGAAGAGGCCCAGACTGCCTCCTGAAGGATGAGAAACTACACAGAGGCCATCTTACACTGGTCAGCTCCCAGTCACCCTGCGGTCTCACCACAGTGATTACAGTTAAGATTAGCCAAACGCAAGCGAGGTTGGCAGAACCACCTAGATGACTTGCAGACTCCTGAGAAATAACGAATGGTTGCTATTGGAAGCCCCTGTGTTTAAGATAGTTTGTTTGACCACAACAGCTAATTGAAGCAGGATTTAGAGACCTAAGTCACCTCCCCATCTTACAGATGAGACAACTGAGGCCCAGAGTGCTTAAATGCCTGACTTCCAGCTACACATCACCAGTGTCAGAACCAGGTTTAGAGGCTGCATCCCCAGCTCCACAGCGAAAGCCCTTTCTATTATGCAATACTATCATTCTTTTTATTTGCTGGCAACAGAGATCAATGAAAGCTTGCCAAATGAATTGGAGTTCCAGCATAATAGCATTTGTTAAAAATAATTTTAAGGGCCTTATATGCATCTATGACACTCAGATTTTAGATATTATCTGACAGTATTACTCAGATCTCTTTTTCTAAGTTATGTGAAGAGAATTACAAATGACAGAAGGAAGAATGTTTTCAAGTGGAGTAATCCCATAATTTTCAGTCATTGTGATATTACCATTAATCCTTACTCTTGGAACATTTCAAAGCTAAAGTTAACAGGCATCTTCTTGGAGCCTTGTTTAGCAGAACTCAAATTTTCACTGAATTTCACTGCATCTAAAACTACCATCTGGAAAATTACTAAGAGCAAATCAGCGTCATCCTATATTAAATATCCCATAGGATGAACATTTAAGTAATTCTCAAATACTTATATCATGTTGTGTAAACGAATGAAAGGCTAAGTCCATCGTGTCATGCATGGGATGGCATGGTATGAAAGCTTGTTTTACATTTGCCCCAGTATGAGAATTTTTTACAAATTATAAAAAAAATTTCTACATGTATTCCTATTGTATCTATAACTCTATGTCTTCCAGCACTTGCTCTCACATTGAGCACAAGTCACCTGGTCAGTTTGTTAAACCACAAATTAGGAGCTCTACCCCCCAGAGCTTCGGATTTGATAAACCCAGGTTGGACACTGAGGTTCTATATTTGTAAAAAGTTCCCAGGTGATGCTAAAGCTGCTGGTTAGGGGACTACACATTGAGAACCACCGCTCCACAGTTTTCAATGGTTGCTGAAATCATTTGTGTATAGTCCATCTTCATTTATACCTGACTACAATATTTTAGTGAGAGCTCAAGGAAGTACACAAACTACCTTCAAAATTTGCATCAGTAACTGAATCACACAGTACAAAATCCTGCCAATCAAATCGATGAGACAGTCCCTTCAATTAAGAGTTTGAACAGCCTTGACTTTGGGTTGAGACACTTCCAGAGTCTGTCCACAGAGCAGGAGGGGAGCTTGTCAAAAAAACAAAACAAAACAAAACAAAACCCTGCATACTGTCACAAGACCCATAATATTTGGAATGTAGGCAAATTAGCTCAAATGATCATCCTCCAAAGGGAAATAATTTGCCAGAGTTTTTATAAGGTAAAGAAATGCCTACTTCCAATTCACAGTCTTTTTTTTTTTTTTATTTTAATGAGAGTATTCACATAACACTTTCCATGACAGCTTCTGCTTTCCGTCACTCAACTCTTTGTGAAAATAGTCCATTTTTGGCTTAGTAACTGTAGGTTTGGGCTTAGTCCAAAAGTGAACTTCTTGAAAGGTTTACAAAAAAAAATTCAGTTGTTTTTAATTCTTGACTGTTTCAAATAAAGAAAACAAACTATGAAAAGGGTAGTGGGATTTTAATTGCATTTTTTTCTATTTAAATATCAGATAACTACCTAATGGCCTTTTCCATATCTGTGTCCTCTACAGAAATCCCATACCTGCCTCGATTTGAAAACACAAGTGAGATTAGAAAAAGATTGGTGTCTGCAAATGTCCTCTGAGAAAACACACACAAAAGCACATGTGTGTCCCAAACTCCTGAGTAGGCACATTTAAGAGGCGCCAGCCGACTCCATCTTTCTTCTTCTGGTAAACATGCCTCACAGGGTATTCAGAGAGCCCACTTTGTGAAGGGCCCGCGCAGTATTGTTTATAATTTTTATCGGTGTGGTTTTCTCCCACCACCCACTTAAAAGCTCATTTTTCTCAGTTTCTATACTTCTTTGGATATCCTTCTCTTATATGGAAAAAAGAAAAAAAAAGCAAACTGAGCTAAACTGAGAAATTAGGCAGAGGAGACTTTCTTAATCTTTCTATTCTTACCATTGAACATTGCCTTACTGTACACTTTCCTCATCTTTTAAGCTGACGCTATATAAAAGGTGAAAGTTCCTGGGCACCTAACACACAGGGGCTCTCCTGAAGTGACAGATCCCAGGCAAGGAAGGATTTCTCAAGGAGGGTTAGCCTGATTCTAAACAGAGTTTTCCTGTTCCCAAGGTAAATGGATTCCTTAACAGCTGATTCTATTAGCATCTTTTTTGATGTTTAGGGACTTTTTTTTTTAAGATTTTCTTTATTTATTTTAGAGAGAGAGAGAGAGAGCACGCGAGTTGGAGGGGGAACAGAGGTAGAGGGAAAAGTAGACTATCCCTACTTGGGGCTCGATCCCAGAACTCTGAGATCATGACCTGAGCTGAAGTCAGACGCTTAATCCACTGAGCCACTCGGCCGCCCCTAGGGACATCTTATTTATAACTTACAGACAGGGCCTCTCTACTTGTGTCCGTATTAGATATAATTAATGTCTTCTGCTGCTGAGGAGATATTTTCATTTTTCAGAGACATGAAATTTCTAGTTGCAAATGTTTTCAATACTTTCATGAATATCTCCCAATTAACTCCAACTTCCAGTAATCCTTTGAACTTATGTGGCTTCTTCTATTTTTGCTATTATTCCTTTCATATTTATTTTATACGACCTTGTGATGTTGCCAGCTAACTTTTTAAAGGACATGGGTTCTATGTACCTAATTAAATTTTAAGTGCCCTGAGGACAGAAACTTCACAAGAATTTGGCATCACCAGGCCTTGCACATAGAGGACACCCTATGAGAATGTGCCAATGAAGCTTGGGTCAGGGATGGTTGAGTCAGTCCTTTTGTTTGAGGGTGGGGATGGCTGGAATGGGTGAAAATGAAATTAAAACACCTAAAGAATGGTTTCCCACCCTAGTGCAGGATTTTTTGACCAAAAGCAACCCCAGGACAGGAGGGTGGTTCTCACTGGGAAGAGCAACTATTCCATGATCTATACTCATTATTTCTGGCCGAAGAAATGACATGTTGAAAGAAATGGTTGTTGGAAGATAACCACAGGCAAATAAGTAACATGTAACAGGTAAAGTCACAGTCTAACCAACTGGTTCAGTGGCCTTTAGTGAGTCATACTGATCTGTAAGGTGGGGAAAAGGTAGATGTTAGAAGGAGAGGCTTGTTCTGAGACCAGGAATGCACAAACTCATGCTCAGTCTGTGCAAGAAGGAAGCCGTAAATAGACCAGAACCTTAATTTATACAAAGTCATCATCCCCTCCAAGGGACGTGTCTACACAAGGCACTGAATATACTTGATGTCAGGAAAAGCACCTGGCCTTGTGTGGTCAGAGGTCCAAATGGCTCCTCAAATTTCTCTTCTTTGTTTGCTATCTATTGAGAATTTTCTGCTTTTATTTTTTTTAATTTTTTAAAAAAGCTTTTATTTATTAATTTGACAGAGAGCGAGAGAGCACATAAGCAGAGGGAGTAGCAGAGGAAGAGGGAAAAGCAGGCTCTCCACTGAGCAGAAAGCCCAATGTGGGACTCGATCCCAGGATCCTGGCATCATGACCTGAGCCAAAGGCAGTCGCACAACCGACTGAGCCACCGAGACGCACAACCTACCGAGCCACCCAGATGCACAACCGACTGAGCAGACGCACAACCGACTGAGCCACCCTAAAACTGACTGTTTTAGGGTCTGAGGATATATCAGTGAACAAATTTTCCTCTTTTAGAATAAAAAAATTATGGTTAAGGCAGAAGATGTAGGTAAATGCACTAGTCATTTCTGCACAAAAGATCGAACTCTTCTATGCTGAAACATTCTTCAATGAATAAATTAGTGCATTACTACAGTGTGCATTAATGATTATACTTAAGATAATCTTTCAAAAATTTATCCTGATTTTCAAGTTTACTCCTCCCCACTTTCCCAAGCCCCCTCCTGCCACACACACACACCTATCTGCATATGACTGTGACTTAGTTCTTCTACTATTATATACAGGTGTTGGGCGATAATGCAGGTAACATACCTGGAATTGGATAATGCAGGTCCAAGATTCAGTTCCACCATTTACCACTCAGAAATAAATGTGGGTATGTTTGTGTACATATATATGTTTACTCCTTATTTTGTATCTATGTCTCCTATGTATTAATTTGCTTTCCTGTGTGTACTTACAGAAGTATACCTGACTGTAATATGAAATACACATGAGTTCATACCTTTGAAAATGGCATATATCGAAATAGAAATCTACACGGAAGCATGCCAACTGTTCAACTATGCATACAAATGCCACAAAACAATTTAGAACCCTGAATGAAGAATGTTCTATACAAGTGAAACAACTGCAGAACAGAGGTCAACAGAAAATAATCACACTCAGGAGAATTTGGACAGGACATCAACAAGAGCACCGACCATGAAATCTCCAGTGACCCAAACAGTTACAAAATTGCAACCAAGAGCTGTAACTTTCATCCAGGGAGAGATGCTTTTGTCAAGCTGGATAATTTTCTAATCCTCACACTCTGGCATGCCTTAACCCAGGTGCTGGAATGGGCAAAGCTGACTGACCTCTATACTGGTTAGATAAAAGGAAATGTGGAAGTATCAGCTATTCTTTCTAAATGCATGAGTATTTAAAGATTTATGCAGCAAGTGGGGGGAAGAATAACAGGCGTGAGATTACCTATCTCAGTCAGGACCACCATACACCCAAACTCCAGGGAGCAGTATTTCTACCAACTTAGACCTATGTCTTCCTCCCCGATCAAGTCTACACCAAAAGGCCTGACTTGGGACCTAGGTCTACAATTGCCATTTACCAGTTACACAAACTGGTTAGATCATCACACCTCCCTAGACATCTTTACCAAAATTTCTTGGTGTAGTCTATGTGCTACGTATCCCTTTGATAATCGGGTGAAAGTCAAAGTCGGAATGAGGCTTTTACTTGAATAAAATGACACAAAGGATTTTAAAGAATTATCAATTTTTTTCTGATGTAGTAATAAATATGCTTCTTTATTATCACATAAAATATCAGTATCAAGAGACAGGTCTTGATAAATACCAAATAATTTTGACAAGACAGGTCTTGTTATATACGAAATAATTTTGCTGATCAAAGTAGATATTATTTTGAGATATCTGCAACCACTGTAATGTGACCTGAAACTATCTGGCCTTCCTACTGAGGACAAAATGACAGGTACTTATAATACTATTGCTGTCTATTGCTTACATTTACTAAAGAAGTAAATGCTGAATTTCTGTTAGGTGTTAGTGAATATGAGATTAACTTTTCCCCTCATTCACGTTCAAGGATTCCCTGAATTTCATCAATTGATTCCTGGTTAAGAACCATTGCTTCTTACTCTCTTATACAAAAAGGGGAAGTAACACTTGCCCTCCAGAACTCACAGGGCTTTGCCAGGATCAAATTACATAAAGCTAATCAACAACAATTTAATGGGTAATTTCTATATGCCAGGCACTGTTTTAGGGTCTGAGGATTTATCAGTGAACAAAAGAGACACTGTTTAGTGGAAGAAGTTTTATTTGTAGATGACAGATTTTAAATATATGTCTAATAGTGTGTGTGTGTGTGTGTGTGTGTGTGTATATATATATATATATATAACATATGTAATGTCAGGGGATGGTACAGGAAGACCATAAAGAAGATAAACCACAGTAAGGTACACAGGGGACACAGACAGGATGCCACTGTGTTAAGGTGCCATGCAGCAGAGACCCAAAAGAAGTGAGCAACAGGGAACTAGAGGACACTAGGAAAGTATGTCTACAAATAATAAAGTTTTCAGTATAACCTTTAATATAGTCAAAATCAATTAATAGATACTAATTTGAAATACAAGCCAGAATGAGTAAGTAGGAAAATAATATGTAAACTTCTTGTTAGAATTATGAATTTATATCAGGATTAGTGTATACCTTGTTTTATAGCCCTATGCAAAAACTTTGTTTTTTTCGTTTTACTATACATACAATTTTTTAATTTTTTTAAATTCCTGATTAGGGAAAAGAGTCATCTGAGAATCCCACTGAAGAATTAAGAGTCTCCATAATCTTTCTCTTTTTAATAACTCTTATGACTACCAAAAAAAAAATGAATTAAAAACAATTTAGAAAGCTAATCAGAGGTCCAAAAAAGACACTCTTAACACTTTTTCTACAACTCAAGGAAAGCAATCCTGGACTCTCAGCTGCAGGACAAACTTTAAGTGCAGTGTGTTGAACCCAGGTCAATCTCTGAAAAGACCAGAGCTTTCATAAATCAGGTAAGAGTAAGTGAATGAGAAGAGCATAGTGGTATCTTTTAAATCAAAGCTGGAAAATTTTGGAGAGAGAGAGAAACTGACAATAAAAAAAAATTTAGAGTCAACCTCTATATTATTTTTCTTTCTGAATTTGTTTTCTTGCTTCTAAATTACTCCTCTCCTCAGAAGTGCACTACAATAGCTCCAGTGAGAGATGACAGGAGCCTGAGGAAAACAGGAATAGTGGAGATGGCTGGGGAAGAAAAGAAAGAATTTATGGGATATCCAAAAAATTGACAGGAGAAGGTCAATGGCAAAGGGAAAAGTCCAGATAGGTTTTGGTTTCCATCGTGAGTGCCGACTGGATGGTATGTTATAAATAAGATAATACGTATCAGAGAGAACCAGAAGGAAGGCAGTGAGCACAAATGTAGATGTGGTGATTTTTTTTAAATATTTTACTTATTTATTTAGGAATGCTGTGCAGATCCCAACTAAAACATCAACTCCAGAAACATCTCTCTATGGATTTACCTATTCCAGACATTTCGTATAAAGAGAATCATGGAATATGTGATCTTTTGCACCTGGTTAATTTCTCTTAGCATAATGCTAACCGTATTTCTTGTTGATCATGTGAATTTATGAAATTATGACCAATTCTTGGTAAATATCTGAACAAATTTATATCAATTTTCCTTTGAATTACACAGTAATTGTATTCCTGGAAAATCTATATATATTAAGGCCATTCAGAGGAATTGAATCTATGCAGCTTTCCTAGCCAAGGGCTAGAGCTAAACTGAGCTTACTAGCTGGATTCTGGAGACAGAGGCCATTGAACGCAGTGGACATTTTCTAAAAATAAGGTTAGCAATTGGCTTTGAAAGGGAAAAGGATATGCTGAAGGATGGGTGTGTTACATACAAAGACAAGGCTTAGTATCATCTATCAGGTCCTCTGAAAGGAAGAAAGGAGTGACTGGTTGAAGGTTCTATTAGAAGACACTGGTCGAAGTGCCTTCCATCATTTCAGAAATAAAATTATACTCAGCTGTTGCCACATGTTAGACACAGAGCCATGCCAGCTGCAGCGCTGAGGCCTGGGGACAGAAAGATGAATGAAATACTTCAAGTCCTCAGAGCAGTGCTTGGCCTGGTGAGAGAGAGCAAACAATTAAAAGCAGGAAGTGAATACCAATGCTAGACTTGAAATACTACTACTCAGTGTAGTGTGAGGACCAGCAACACCGGCATTCCTGGGAGCTCTTAAAAACACAGAATCTCAGGCTGCAGACTACAAACCAGAACCTGCCTTTTATTTTAACAGCATTTCCAAATGACTCATATGTACCTTAAGCTTGAGAAGTTCAACAGTGGAGGCAGGGGTCAGCTTTGGACTGGTCTGTAAGGAAAGGTCCAGATTGTGACCATTGTGTTTCTTGTCTGCTCATAAAAGTACCTTGGTGTATCCTTAAAGACTACCTACTACCTTAAGTCACCTCATGACCATATCAAACACTGTTTTCTAGGAGGTTGTGGCCATATATTAGCATTATTAAGTTTTCTGGTCAATGGGTGATGACTTTGACATCAGAAGGACTGATTTAATTGAAGGCTGGTTCAATTCTCTTGACTGGACTCTGAACCCCACTTCCCAAATGTGAACTCAACACTGGGGAGACAAACATGCATTAGATGGTCCTTGCCTTCAAGAGTTAATTTTTTCATAAGGGCTTGTTGTGAGTTACCATTTGGTCCAGGCAAGAAAGTCTGGTCACTTCCATGATGAATAAATACTTGCAAATTCTTTACCACACTGGAGCATATGGTTCAGATAAATATACATTGTGCTCTGCCAGTGCAGTCCCAATTTATTCTTATTGCACCCAAGTAGTTACCCCTTTTCACTCTCAAAAATGTTCCATTTGAATGATAGATTTTTATGGTCACTCTATAGCTAAGTAAAGGTCACGGAGGAACACACAGGCTATTGCTTCGAAGTTGAGCAAGAGCAGGAAAAGCAGTGTGGTTCTGTTAGCGGGGAGGTTGTCAGCAACATAGCGGGGGTCAAGGAGGAGACCAAGGGAAGTCACCATATTGATTTAAAGTCAGGCCAAGAGAGATCTATGTGTTTTTTCACACATACACACACACACACACACCATAAGATCAGCAATAGAATTGGAAAAAGACTAGAGAACCAAATTCACCAACATCTTAAGTGTGTACTTATTGTAGGGCCATTAGAACATGAAAGAGTGCCAAAAAAAAAAGGCTGTATTAAGTAAAATCTGGGATCACATCATGAGTCTACACACAATACTACCATTCACCTTTCCAGGTTATCAATATATTTGAACTTGCCTTCTCATTTCTACTAGCTTTGTGAATTTTAACTCTATCAGAACCAACACCCTCCCCTTTAAAAAATTCTTTATTCAAATTCAATTAAGTTAACATACACTGTACTATTAGTTATCAGGACAGAATTTAGTGATTCCGCAGTAGCATATAGTACCCAGTGCTCATTATATCAAGTGCCCTTCTGTATGTCCTTCACCCAATTATCCCTCCCCGACTTCCCCTCCAGCAACCCTCAGTTGGCTTCCTAGAGTTCAGCATCTCTTATGGTTTGCCTGCCTCTCTATTTTCATCTTATTTTATTTTTCCTTCCCTTCCCCTATGTTCATTTGCTTTGTTTCTTAAATTCCACATGTGAGCAAAGCCTACACCTCCTTTTACAATACAGCTTTTACAGCACTTGCATTAATATACTGATTAAAAAACTCATAGACATTGTAACGCACCTATAAGCATAATTTTAAAAGTCAAAATAATGTCCTAATACTAATATAAGATATAAAGTAATATGTAAAGAAACATATATTGCAATATGTAAATTCTCCAGTGTGTTCTCGTGAACACAAATACTTGTTGATCTTGGACAAATCAGTGTTTAAGTGGAAGAGCTACAAAAACAGAGAGATGGGTGTGTGCTGTTTGTGAGTTACCTTCCATACCCTCTGCCCTGACCCTTCATTCCCAGGGACCAAATTTTGTCCCTTCTTCCTTCTAAAGATCTTTATTTTTCTACGACCAATGCCTCTACCTTAATTCAGTCTCCATGATCTTGCTCCTGATTTAGAAATCATTCTTTAACTAGCTTCTTGAAAACTACTCCCTCCCACTTTTTCCTCTTATCATACAATTTTCAGAGTTACCCTCCTAATTACTATACTCTACTCCCTAAAAATTTTAAATGATCATCTGGTCCTAAACACCACACTCAATCTCTTCTATTGTTGTAATCGTACTAGTAGACATTCAGGACATTCCTCTGCTTTCTTTTCTCGGTGCCTTGCCCATCCTGTTCCTTCCCCCAGTTTCAATATCCTACTTATCCATTATTTGAAATCTTCCCCTGGGAAGAATTAACCATTCCATTCCTCCTGCTTACATAAGGATTTACACACACCTCTATTTTGACACCTATCACTTTTGTCTTATAGTTCCTTTTTTTTTTTTTTTAATCAACCTGGCTCCTTCTCACCTTCCAAAGTCAAGCTCCTTGAAGGCACGAGTTAACTTCAATTATTTACCTGCATAATATGAGGAATAAACCAGTGGTCTGGCACAGAGTTGAGCTGGATTAATGTCAAGTGAATGAGTAAATTAACAAATAGGTGAATGAATTAGAAAAGATGTCTCTGAATTACTGAATTGTTAAATAAATGAATTCCGCCTGGGGGGAATGTAGAATCAGCATCCTTACCAGTCTCTGATTTGCTTGGCTTCAAAGTCCAGACATTCTAATAAATGAGGCCCAGAAAAAAGTGAAGGAAGTTGCCCTAGGTAGCCCAGCCACTGCAAGAAAAAGAATACAAATGTAAGTCATACCTTCTTGCTCTTTACAATGCAGGCCATTTACCTCTGGAAAGTGGCAAGTGAGAATAAGTATCTGAGAGATACACTTTTTATAGATGCAAAACTTTTCTCTAAAATCCTTGTGAACTTCTTTTCTTAATGCTATACTAGTACATAAAAGATCCAGTGCACTGGGGAGATGATGTAGGACGCAGGAAGTTTAGAAGACCGGAGGAGAAAACCCTAACCAGAAGAGGTTTATTCTGTAAACACTCCCCTTCACTGCTGGTCTGCAAAAGAAAGGCTTTCGAGAGTCACCTTTAATAAGCAGGCATCACGTTAATAATCCAATCCATGGATCAATAAAGCCTGAGATCTTTGCCCAGGGGTATTAATGATATCCTTTCGGTCGTGAGGGGGGCACAGTGTTTGCAGCTAGCTCTTAGCTGAGTTCTAGAGACAGTCAGCCTTGTGGTTAAAGAGGTGGTCAGCTACTAGCAGCTTTGCCTAATGATGACAAATAGGAAGAGAAAATGTTCAGGGGAGGAGTATTCCTGAGGGGAGGCTTGGCACCTTCGTATTTTCAGAGTCAGCTAATCACTAGCTCCGTGTGGTAATCACCTGTTCCGTACAGTACATGCTTCTGTGTTAACCAGGCAGTCCCGTACGGAAGTCCTTACTACACACAATTAAAATCTATGTGACCACTTACAAACATTCACATTTACATATTCCCTCCGAGCTCCGCTCCTCTCAGCTCACCGCACTATGTACTCATCAAGCAGCTGTAGTTCTGGGTACTGACGTGTGTGTTGTATTTATGAATCACATATTATGCAACAGACCATTCCAATTGATATCTGACTTAACACGCACAACAGTCCTATAAGGCAGGTGTCATAGGTACCTCTGTGTAAAAGAGGATCGAATGGAAACTCTGTAGGTAGAGTCCTCCCCGAAACAACACAGACAAGTAAGGGGGTGGACGCTTGACCCCAGCTCCAAAGTGAAGCGGAAAGCTGATCTATAGATTTTCCCACCGTCCCAACCTAGAGCACATAGCAGGGACTCAACAAATACTGGTTGGATGGATGGCTGGGTCTCACAGTTTTCTGACCCATCTCTGCCTACAGCTGCCCCACTGAAGTACAGGATGCCTCTGCCCTCCAGGGCTAAGAGGGCCTTTACGAACTGTAAGCAGTAGTTAAAGACGTAGGAAGGCGAGAGTGGTTTTGCTAAGGCCACTTGGACAAAAGAAAGCGCCTGATAAGGAGTTTAGTTTTTACTTCTAACTCCTTGAAGCCTTAGAGGTACTGTGTCTTCTCACTGGGAAAGCTGACAGCTGCTGAGGGCACACTGTGGGTACTGGGCAAATCCAGGCCCAGGGAGTAGCTTCAGGGTGCCACAGTCAGACAGAAAATATACTCTCAATTCACTTCCACCTTTTAGAAACCTCTTCACGAACACCTGTGAAATTATAGCTAATATGTGAAGCCCTCAAGAAGGGCTGAGGCTAAGTGATGTTTTCCCTTGTTACATTCATGCGTATAATTTAGTGAGCATGGAAGCCAAGTTGATCTGAATTAAAATTCCAGCTTCAAAGAAAACAAGCTGTGTGGCCTTGGGCAAGGTGCTTAACTTCTCTGAGCCTTAGTTCCTTTAAACGTAAAATTGCCTGATGTGGCTTGTGCCACACGATTAGTATAAAGGTGATCACATGATAAAATTGAGAGGCTTGGCAGAATTTACAAGTGCCTGGATTCAGGCCAAGTGCCAGCTCTGTGACTTTGAACAAGCTTGTTTACTTTTCTCATCTGTAACAACAGCAATAATAATATTGTTAAATAAGAGACAATATGTCCAAAATGTAGTCTCTTGTGCTAAGCCCACATCACCAAACTGAGACTTAATACCTGACTTAAATATACTTTCAACCTCACCCAGGAGTGGAATCTCAAACCAGTCAAGCTGGAATTACCTGGTCAGCACCAGTGAGGTAATCTGCCTGGTAACCCCCGCCCCCCTGCCCTCCCTGAAAGGAACGTGACCACAAGCAGCCCCCTCTTTCCTCTAACTTCCTTGTCCTGCTCCCTTCTGTCCCTAAAAGTCTTTAGGAGCTCCTTTCTATTTGTTGGATGAGATGCTGCCTGATTCATGAATCATCAAATAAAGCCAATAAAATCTTTAAAATTTACTCAGTTTAGTTTTGTTTTTAAGCAAGTCATCAAGTTGTTTTCATCTCTCCTGAGTTCTGACATCTTAACTGCGATGGCTCTCCACTTACAGACCTAAGATCATTAAAGAAGTAACGGCAACACATTCAGACATGACATCTCCCACAGAGAGAAAGGGGGGACATCCCTTCCTTGTCTCTTTTTAAAAACAAGAAACCCTTGCTCCTGACTCCCCAGGGATCTCCTAGAACATTGACTGCACTTCCTACTGTTCCCCTCTGCCACCCAGATGCCAATCACAGCAAAGGGAATGGGACACCCTTGATGGTCTAGAACAGTAAAAATGTAATTGGGGCCACCCTTTCCTCTGTGAAGTCTGGTTTTGCCGGCAAAAAAGAAGTGGGATATCAACACAGGGGAGAAACCCCATGATTTTTACCCCCAGTATCCTAGAGGACACTGGGGGAATTCCGGACATGCAGGCCAAGGCTCTTGGTCATTTGCCACATGACCTTCATCTGGGGAAAAAGTATGCTTGAAACTTAAAACAAAAGTTACATTGCTGTCAGGGGATATAGTTCTACAAAGCTTGGGCCATTCCATCTCCAAAGGAAACAATAGCAAGGGGGCTTTCAGAACTGCCAGTATGAGCCTGCAGGAGGCATACTGACCTCGGCGATGAAGGTACCTTGGCCTGAATCACAGTTCTAGCACTTATCAGTAGTTTCACTGGCCAGGGCAAAGTGCTCCTTAGGACATCAGTCCCCATACCTGTAAAAAATGGACAATAATGCCTGCTTTATGTGGCTGTCATGAAGATTCAGATGATGTATATGAAAGTATTTTGTAAACTGTAAAGCTCAATACTGTGTAATTGAAAGGTATGATTATCTAATGAACCAGTCCGTTTTACCTCTGCATGTCATACTTCTCCAGCCGTTTAAGTCTTGTTTTCCTGCTGGCTCACCAAAGTAGCTTCCTGCTGTCTCATTACCACCTCATGTTTAACATGGCAAAGATCAAGATTTTAATTTTTTACTGGAACACACTCTTCTCTTTTCAACTCTGCAGTCCCTGTAGGGAATATTACTCCAATGCCAATCACACAAGCCCGAGTCTGAGCCTGTTTTAGAACCTGCTCTTTCAATCTCTCCCTTTACAACCATGAGTTCATTAAATCTTGCCACTTCCTACACAGCTTCTCTAATTTCCAGCCTTGTGCCCCCCTAAAAAACAAGTATCTAGTTCAGATTCCTGTCATTTAACACATAAACCTTCTGCAACCTTTTCATTAGCTTCGCTTCTTCAACTTTATGTGAAATCTCCCCAGACAAAATTTAAAAATGAGAATTCCTGCAACATGACGTCTCTTCCGACATGCTCCACAACCCTAACCTGGCTGTTTCCCAACAGCATAGAATGCAACTAAAGGTAGAAGCCTGGTGCCCCCGTCAGACACTTGGGAAGCAGGGCCATTATGCAAATCTGGGTCAGGGAGGTCTTTGAGAACTTTCTTCTCCTCTCCATTCTGCATTAGGGAGGGTGGATAGGAGAAGACCTAACAAATGTAGGACTTCAAGGGCAAATCAGAATATTTTGCCCATTCTTTTTATCCCAAGCCTCTCAATATCAATTATAAACTCTAGGAAACCCACTAATCTATAAACCCTAGTCCCAGGGTCCCTTTGGAAAGACAGACTGAAAGAGGTGGGGGGGGGGGGGATCGAGGATAATGTTTGCTTTGAGGAAAGAAAAGGGATTACAATGATAGAGATACATTTGGCTTTCAGTTTGGATGAAGGGAAGAGCCTTGGAGATGGTAAGGAATTGATCCTAACTTATAACGGAACGCCTTGGTGAGTATAATGGCAACAAAAGCTCATGAGAAGGGAAGCACGGTTTGGCCAAAGCACTGAGATATGTGACTGAGCAAGAGGCAGGGCACCTGGAAAGTACTAAGACATATTGACATAATGTGTCAAGTTATAGCTTGTTAAGCTATGGGAAAATGTTAGCTGCAGAATGGACCACAGGTGACACATGATGGTGGTTCAGAATGTGACATGCAGAGTGAAGGGCTGTGAGAAGATAAATTCAGATTTCAGAAGATGAAGGGAGAGATGTGGAAAGCAGTGGAATAAAAGTGTTGAACACAAACTATGCATTAGGCACCTTACTATGTTCTTTACATCATCTAATTAAGTTTTCGTAGCAAGTCTATGAGTTAGGCATTATTCAAAAAGACAACAGGTCTGAAATGGAGTCACTTGTGCTAAACCAAACTGAGACTTAAAACCTAATGTAATAACACTTTCACCTCTCCCAAGAGTGGAATCTTAAACCAGTCAACCTGGAATTACCTGGTCAGCATTAGTGAGGTAATCTGCCTGGTAGAACCCCCCACCCCAATCCCTGAAAGGAAGGTGACCACAAGCAGTCCCTTCTTTCCTCTTGACTTCCTTGTCCTGCTCCCTTCTGTCCCTAAAAGTCTTTCATTTCCTATAGCTCTTTGGAGCTCCTTTCTATCTGTTGGACAAGATGCTGCCCGATTCATGAATCATTGAAAAAAGCCAATAAGATCTCAGTTGAATTTTGTCTTTTAACAACTTGAAGATTATTTTGAAGCTTCTTCCTTGAAAAATCTTAAAACTCTTTTCTACACCTTGTCTTACCGTTAGGTGAAATAATACATTTCCATTGTTTAAGATCATTTGAGCTAACAACCAGATGATAGCTTCCTAAGTGATAACATCAGGTGGAGCCATTATTCTTGCAAGTTAATTCCCAGACCTTTGACACATTAAAAACCTAAATGCTGTGCTTTTCTCACAAATGTTCAACAAGACACATTATTTCAATTGCTCCTTCAATAAAATCAAATGTATATATTTTTGTCAACAATGACCACACAAAAGTAAGTATAACTTGTTTCCTCCCTCTTTTGTTAAGCAAAGTACAACTCTGAAGGCAGGTTTCCATCTTGTTATTTCTCATCTTCCTGAATACACCTGCATGAAAATATATATGCCAAGATAATAATTTATTTATTTATTTGTGGATTGATGTATATAGTCTCTGATCCATTCTCATGGATTTGTAGAAACTATAAAACCTATAATCTTCTCCATATTAATGTGATCATTTTCCCTTCAGCTGTGATATGAAATTTTTGTCCCAGGAGAACCTGATTTTTCTTTCTTCATTCCTAACTCTTTGTCTCTCTCTGTTTTATTAACACCCTCATAGCAAATGTTAATGAATCTAGAACTGTGAGCACAGATAAATGCTGTCATGGGGGAACCAATGAACTATGGATTGCTGAGAAACTGCCTAAAATAAAGGGTAGCATTTCTCCCAGGGGCCTTAGGAAAAGAATTTCACTCCAAGAAAGACCTTATACATTAGAAGTGCCCTTACAGAGGCCAAAGTTTGCAAACACTCCATTTTATTTAATAAACATTAGCAGATTGTCTCTATTCACACCTGCTAAGATAATATTAAACTGCATAAAGGAAAAAAGAATAGAAAGAGAATCATATTCTATGCATTGTTCAAGTGACTTTTAGTAAAGTTTAGTAATAGCTGGTGGCTATTTGTACTAATTCCGTTGTTAAATCTAATAATGTGCCAATTTTATATTGTGTAGATTAAATTGTATTAAAGGTAAACAGTGCCTGTGAGTGATGTGAATGCATTAGCATGGTGTAAATGATATTCATTATATATGAACATGCCAGCTCGGCTCTAGGACCCTTATGATAATGAGATGTTGCCTCTCCTGAAGCTTTCCCAGTGAGTAACCATTTTTAATAAATAAAATAAAATACGGATCCCTAGAAGACTTCATAGTTCTTTCATTGAGAAGAATATATATATATATATATATATATATATATTTTTTTTTTTTTTTTTAAGAAAAGCATGTATCTCAAAAATAGAGTCCTTCAAATTGCTTAATCTAGAAGCTATTTCTGTCCTGTTCTTTGGAGATTTTTTTTTTAATTACAGCTGCCCATCATGGTCCTTTTACTGGACAAAGTTGGAAGCTGAATAGCTAGATTACATTGTTGCGATTTCTCAGCTGTTGGATTTCCCTTGTTGGTTTGAAAGAAAAAAAAAAGATTTTATTTCATTTTGAAATGTATAAATGATGCCAAATTCCTATTTGAAGTTGTCAGACTGTGATTACCAGTAGAACTATAACCTTACTTATGCAAATCACTAGAGTTCATGGTAAGTCTGACATTTACAGAATTAATGAACTAAATAATTAAGTGACCTAGTAAGTGAATTGGTAAACCAGAACTATTAATCTTTTAATGAATTCTTTACTATCACTTAAATAATAAATTTTTTGCATAATTTTAAAGGATTACAGTAAAGAAACATTAGAATAGGAAACCCATTATGTGAAGGAACGTTACTTTTATAAATCTGTCATTATGTCTCTTTTTATTGAATTCATTTCTATTCAGGTTTAGAAAAGTGGCAATTCCTATACTGGTGACTAACAGTCCCCGACTTCGAAGTTTTTTTTTTCCCCCTCACTGAGACAGAGGGCTTAGGATCATTTACTGCCTCAAAAAACGAGAGCCTAAAATGAGTAATTAGCATACAACTATAATTTCAGAAATCCCCTATTTGATGGTGTGCATCACATGTGTTTCAGAATTTTTAAGCTCTTGTAGGTTAACTAGCACATAAAATAAGGCCTTTGCACTGATTGTCTTCCAAAAGCATTTCTCTCTTCTCCACAAATGACTACCTTTACCTTTCTCTTCAAACACCTTTTTAAAAAAAAAGTCAGACCAGAGCTACTAAAATAACTAAATTGGGCTAAAAACAACCAAAATTTAGAACATTGAAATGTCCAGGGTTATATCAGCCAATAATGAGAGAGAAGTAAAAAATCAGATTGGGTCTTCAGTATCCACACTAATTACCCAAAAAAGGACTGGCCTCAGTGGGATCAGGAATTACTGAATCATAAGTATTCAGTAACTTCCACTAGAAGGAAGAAAAATTCAAATGCTTAAATGAAAAGAAGAGACAGCAAAAGTGACAGCTACAATGGTTTTTTCCCAACCTGGGTGAAGGAAAAGCCTGATGATCATTTAAACCAAGGAAGAAATATTTATTGAACAACTATCATGTACCTGATACTATCCTAGGCCCAATGGGACATACAGGGGGAAAAGAAGAAGAAGAAGATGCAAACTGCAAGCCTCAAAAGTTAATAATCTAAGGGAAGAGGTTCAACTAACACACACGAACTCATATCAAGCTACACAGGATAATTAATAAAGCTTCCAAGATTGCACACAAAAAATCATGTGATACAGATTCTAAGTCCTGTAGCTTTCTAGGCTGAGAAGTACACTTGTGTATTTAAGTTAAAAAATCTTCTAAGCATCTGTGAACCTCTATTTCTGGCAATATGGCAGGCTACATATCCTAAAAACCTTCCTGATGGAGAGCATCTAGAAATGATGCATAAAATATAATGATATGTATTTCAAGGCAGAGCTGAGCCTGCAAGAAATTAAAGGAAATTCCCAGGGTCTCAAGATGAAGAATTTCTAACCAGAGTCATAAATGAAAGCTGACTCAATGACTACTCTTAAGGACTTGCCAGTTTTGATCATCAATAGCCTCATAAGGATAGAAAAGTGTCTTGGGCCTTCACATAGAGCACCAGTTGGAGCCAAGACCTACACATAAAGTTGGGACTTTTCAAAGGGCTAGACAGTCAATGCAACTGTAGATTAAGAAAAAATCCTCCCACTGGCAAATGGAGGTAGAGATGAGGCCCACATCTTGGGTAAAGTCTGCCTGAGAATTTATAAACTTAGGACTGCCTTTATTCAGATTTGGGGATCAAATTTATACTTCTTTCCAAGTTTGGTAAATCCCAAGCCAAGAAGTAACATAAATTATTCCCAGATTGATATCATTCCAGTACATCCAGCAGAAGCAACACAAATCCTCCTGTGAGAGACTTATTTACCTTTAATCCAGGTCCTGAAAGATTCCCAGAAATAAGATTCGGCTGGATTTGGCCCACAATGGAAAATTACAAAATGTACAAAGAAATAAAGTCCTTTGGATGTAGTGAAACTTGAGCCAGAGAAGATTTATTTAGCAGAAAAGATGATGAGGCCTAAAAGTGGGAAGAGCACGTGATCCTGGTCCCGAAATGATGAGGAAAACAAGCATAGCAGAGAGTAAAAGATGGAGAAGTCTGCCCTTTTTCTGTTGTTGTTTGTGGTAGACTCTGCATTTTAAAAGAACTTACTCCATTTGCAGATGACCTGATACTCCACGTAGAAAACTTGTGAGGACAAAAATACAGATTCAAAGGGGTACGTGTACCCCCCTGTTTATAGCAGCATTATCAGCAACAGTCAAACTGTGGAGAGAACACAGCTGTCCATCAACTGACGAATGGATAAAGAAGATATGTACACACACACACACACACACACACACACACTGGAATACTCCTCAGCCATCAAAAAGAATGAAATCTTGCCATTTACAAAGATGTGGATGGAATGGGAGTATATTGTGCTAAGTGAAGTCAGTCCATAAAAGACAAATACTATATGCTTTCACTCGTATGTGGAATTTAAGAAACAAAAACAGATGAATATACGTGAAGGGAAAAAAAAGAGGGCGGAAGCTAAGCATAAAAGACTTTTAATGATAGAGAAAAAAACTGAGGGTTGATGGAGGGACCTGGATAAGGGATGGGCTAAACGGGGGATGGCGATTAAGGAGGACACTTGCGATGATAAGCACCATAAGTGAATTCTGCTCCTGAAACTAATATTATACTATGTGTTAACTAACTGGAATTTAAATAAAAATTTGAAAAAAAAAATTAAAGAAGTTAATGCAATAAATCAGTGGAAAAAACACTCAGACCAAGAGGCATGTCTAAAAACGGCCTTAGTTTTCTTGACCAACTGAAATGTTCATATTAAAGAAATGACTGGTGATCTGGCAAGTGGATTAAAAAAAAAACATACTTTGATAAAATTATTTTCCTCTGGCTACTTTTAAAAGAGCCCACTTGATTTGAATGCTTTTGTTACCTTTGGAGTTTACTCCTTACTGAGTCGGTAGTTGGTTGGTTGGACCAAAAGGCATACAAATATAAGGATACCACTTTGTAAAAAAAAAATTAAGAGCCAGATAAATGTATCTTCCTGAGGTCCCAGCTCTCAAGCTTAAGTATCTTCACATTTTTGCCCTTAAATACCCAACTTTCTCAGGCCAGGGCGTGGGATCCTTAAATACGTTCTTGTCCTTTAGATTGCTCTTACTGTTTCCATGCAAGTGTGAGAAAACAAACAAACAAACAAACAAAAAAACCTCCTCTTAGTGTTTTGCAAGGAGAAAGCAGCTAATACGTATTATATTAACCAACTGTTGTTACAAACTATCTCTCAAGGACTAAAGAAAAGCCAGGCCCTTTCATGTATGGAAGAAGAAAGTACATGAACCAAGATCAAGCAAGGCCACCAAGAGCCTGCCAGAAGCAAGGGCCCCAACTGGATCTTGTCCTGCTGTGCCTAGCATGAACTAGATGGTCCATAAAGCAGTATTATATTCAAAGGGCATTTTCTAGAATATGGCCAACTATTTGTTCCTCAGAATACAACCAACAAGGCATCATACGAAAAAGTCACCACAGGCTCTACTGTTAAGACTCAGGTTTGGTGAGAGAACCCATGTGCCGCCCAGCTTCAGGGCAGGCAGGGTTCAGAGTGGGGTTCAGGTATCCCCAGGGCAATTTCACCTTCTCACATGTTCAACGGAACTTCAACTTTGCAAGACGTCCTGTGATACCGTGTTTTCCCATAAAGTACTTTTTTCTTACAATAATTTACTCAATTTAGGAAACTTCTTAAAGAGACTCTGTTTCACTTAATTTAGTCATTTACTTGAAATCCATTGAGAAGTTAGCATTTTATTAAAGATTTTATTTATTTATTTGACAGACAGAGATCACAAGTAGGCAGAGAAGCAGGCAGAGAGAGGAAGGGAAGCAGGCTCCCTGCTGAGCAGAGAGACTTGATCCCAGGACCCCAGGATCATGACCTGAGCCGAAAGCAGAGGCTTTAACCCACTGAGCCACCCAGGCACCCCAAGAAGTTAGCATTTTTAAGTCACTGATGTCATGTCACTGTAGTCACAGAGGTCTTGATACTTTGTAACTGTCTGTCCAGACTCAAACTGTTCAGCGGGGACACTCTAGTTGTTTTTAATGATTATTGTGCCAGTAGGCATGAAGGTCACCTGACAGAGATACATGGCCAGGCAAAGACTCAATCAAGAACTATCAGCAGGTAAGTGCAGACATTGATCACTTCTCCCAGATGAAAATAAGTATTTTTCATTTCACTGGACTCAGTATAGTGGGCATCCCAGGAAGAACTGTGCAGAAATCTTAACATCAGAAAGTCTACAGACTTGAGAAAAACTGTCTTTAGAAACTTATCAGTCCCATATTTAAAATGCATGCTTCGTCAAAAATAGGTGAAACGCAAAAGTAATCAAACAGACCAAGTATGTTTGCACAAGTGTGTATGCATGCTTAATAGATGTTTACACCCTCGGCTACTTTAACAGTACCAGAAAAAGAAAAAAAAAATCTGTCAGGTCATTTTGAAGATTTAATTTTTCAGCCATCATTTTGGATGGCTTTTTAAGAAGCTAAACTATCTACTCTCAAGTTCAAATTCATCCTTATCTAAGTGTGATGTCATAAACACAATGTTGCTTATGAGGTTCTTCCCCCAACCCCCTGCTTATGATGTTCTAAGACTTGGACAGTATTTGCAGCTGTACCAACAAGAGGAAGAACAAAAAGGAGAAAACTGAGACCCAGGCCTGTGAAAAGAATCCTTGGCATAAGATCACATCTTTTGTGGGCACTACATCTGACCACAATCTAGGAAGTGTCTTTATGATTAATTTCCAACTCTGCTGCTAAATCGATCATGCAGCAATCTGCATTGATTATTAAGGTGACTGAAATAACCGAATCAGACGTGGCTTACCAGTGCAAATTAGTTAATTCATCAACACATAAAGATTTCAGGAGGAATGTTAGTGATTGTCACATACCACCAGGAAAGGACTCACCCTGTACTTATGAAATCTGCTAGGCCTGTTTTTACTGACATTCAGTGTCAAACAGTTAAAAAATAAGCACATTTTACCTTGGAACTTGAACTTGGAACTTGATGTCCTTCACAATAGTAAAGATCTATATTTAACCCTGAATCACTTAGGTGTAAACCAAAGAGCTGGCCTTTGGGCAGCTGAATTGTCTCTCAGAAAAATCACTAGCATGATCTACTCTTTTACTTAGCTACCAGAAGGTTGCAACTTTTGGTCACTCTAATTGCAGTGGACATCCATAGTCAATTTCCTGAAAGCTAGGAGCCTAGTATAAGTCAAAATTAACTTAGAAAGAGCCCCTTGAACTTCTAACTGTTGCCAAAAAAACTTCTAGTGCTTATCATTACTCTTTAACTAGATACACTAAAAATGATCATTTGGATGTTAAAATAAAATTTGGTCCCAATATGATAAAAAAAAAAGAAAGCCGAGTTCTGAGCCCAAAGAAAAATTACTAAGAAAAAGAAGCGATTGTAACAATGAAGATTTAAATGTTTCGTCCCACTCTGTGCTACCTTAAGGTACATAATGTGTCTATAAATGTGTCCTGACATGTCATTTAGAACAAAGGAAAAAATACTGGAAAACGATGATAATTTAACAAATTCAAAACTAACTAGAAAGCCACCCGAATGTTCTAGTTGTCTAGTGGGTTGCTGGCAAACACAAAGATTTGGGTTGTGAGGACGTGAGTCCACCAGTCCTTTAGTCGAAGCTAAAGGACTCATGGGAATTCTCCTTTAAGGCCCTCAGCACCCTGGCCCACAAGTGTCCCATTTCGTGAGATAGCTCTCAGTCCCCAATTATGCCGCCTCACACAAGCCTCAAAGTATACTGTATAGAAATACTTAAAAGATAAATGGAAATTTTTGACATAGGGATACACGAAGAGACTCTAAAGATCATTGTTTGGAGAAGAGCTACTGACACATGTTTTACTTGTTTTTGCAAAGCAAATAGAGTCTGATTCAAAATTACTTCCGACAGCAGCCGACTGCCAACCATTTAGAGTGGCTCCGTTCAGCAGATGCTGGGACTCCCCATGCTGCTCCCGTCTTCAAAAAGAAGCTCTTCAGATTGGCAGTGAGGGAATATCGCCTTTGAACATTTAAGTAACATGTAAAGATAGGGAAAAAGATATAAATGCTAATAATTAAAGAGTAAATGAAAAATACCCAAAGCAGAATACTTGAAAAGGCACGGCAGATACTCACATTCCCAGAAATCGGCAGCCAGATGCATTCGGCTCTCTTCAACGTCCTCAGCTTTTGCTAATAGTAACAGCGGGAAGTGTGCATTGAGGGCAAATATCAGAACTTCCAGTAAACATAAATTCGCACAATTCACAGAAAAAGAGCTGCTTGATGATTCCAGAATATCGGCTTCCCTTCTCCAATTCAGGGTATAGTTCTAGATAGAGACTTAAAGCGAGGAAAGCAGGAAGGGGAACAGGGCAGGGCAGGGGAGCAGAAGAGAGGACATCGAGATTACTTTGTCTTTAAAGGATATATTAGAATTTAGAAACAGTTTATCAATTATTATGATTTAATACTTGAGTTTTGAATGGGGACAGCAGTATAACATACATTATTCTAACGATGATAGCAAGGAAACAAATAGTCCTTTGTGACTACCTCTTAAGACCCATAAATTTGAAATCCTATAGTTTCTGCCTATTAGTTTGCCAGTAACAGTGATAAATACAAATATCTTCTCCCAGCATTTTTATACAGTAAATATGTTTTATTTGATTCCGAAGTTGAAAATGTTCCGCTGATTTCATAATATATCTAATCCTTACACCAAAATCTCTACATAATCTGATCTAAAATAATAAAACCAAATTAAGAACTGAAATGTTTAACCTTCAAAACTTCACTGAGCATGATGACTGGGTGAGGTAAGTTTGATTTATGAGCTTGCTGCCTGGTTATGTCAGAGATCCTTGCTTGGGAGATTCTGGGACAGTTTCTTCTCTAACTAGTCAGCTTCCTGAGCGTTTCTGAACAACCACCATTCCTATCAATGAAGAACCTTCATCATGAGCTCACTTACAGCTTTAATTACCTTTAAAAGTCAGCAAGACAACATATGAATGTTCACTTCTTATTAAACGACTCTCCAGATGTAAGGCTTTTAATCTTTCTAGAAGGAGCCCGACTTCATTGCCGTCAAGAATTCTTATTCAGGTATAGGCATGACCTGCATAAAAATTTCCCTTTGCTCTTTTGGCTACCCAATAAATATCCTAAGGATGGAAGTACAGATAAATTAGGAAAATCAAATCTAGAAGGACTGAAAAGCTCTGCTGCTGTAAATAATGAGGGGACAAAAAAAAAAAAAAAAAAAAAAAAAGATGTCCAGAGAAGCCAACAAGTGAAGCCGTGAAGGTCAGACCCCAAGAAACACCTTCAGTATCATTGAAAACCATCTTAAACAGAAGTCTGATTGCTCAGTATGTGTTCTGATTCAAGTCATGAGGCATCCATTCATTTGTCCTTTTATTCTAGAAAAGTGCTTCTACCATTTACCAAGAACTAGCTACTGTCTATGTAAGATAAGTAAGACCCTGGAGGCATACATAAACGTGTGAGTAGAAGGCCAGATAAAAAGATAATGAGACGAGGGGGAAGGTTGGTGGCAGGAGAGGAGCACCGGGCCGTAAGTGAGCAGAGGGAGCACCTAACCCAGCTTACGGATGAGGGGGGCGGGGTCGGACAGACTGCTGGAGAAACGACTGAGCTGAGTGGAACTAACCAGGATGGAGAAGAACAGAGTTCAACTATTCGCACATCTGGGGGAGGAGAAGAGGAGAACGAGTGTGCAAACATTTCCCGGTTGTTGGGAGGTGACAGGTCTGTTGGCGGCAAGGGAAAACTGTTTCCTGAAAACACTGGAAAGCCAAGGACTGACGTTTTAACAAGGAAATAAGACCTTCAGGATTTGTTTTAGAAAACAGCCTGGCTGCTGTGGGAAAGGATGAACTTGACGCCAAGATTAGAATCCTGGTATGAAGGGAATGAACAGCACACGTCCCGTCCCGGGAGCCAATGGAGGGAGTCCTGAACTGAGTGGCTGGGGGCTGAGATGTTCAATAGGCAGAAAGCTGGGGTGGACCTCAGAGAGGGAATGACTGGCTTGATGATGGCCCTCAGAAGCTTTGATGATGACCCCTGAAGCCATGCCCCTGTCTTTGCTAGGATGACCTTTCAAACTCTTGAGCACTACACGTCACTCACTCACAGTTACCCTGTTGTTGGGACCACATTCAGGTCCTTTCTAGTATCTCCCTCCATTTCTTGGACCTGGAGTTCTCTCCTTTCCACCCAGGACACCACAGCCTTTCTGAACACACCTCTGTCTTGACAGGAAAAGGTCCCTACTTCTCCCCAGAAGAATTCTAAATCTCATCCTCCGAGAGAATTTCCTCACATCCGCCTTCTCCTCTCCCTTGGGCTGCTTCTTTATAAAAGACTTCTGGCCCTGTACAATTCTCCTTTCCAAATTCCCAGTGCTGCTGTAATCTCTCAACTAAGCATGTCCATCCCATGGAATGGGAGTTATAGTTCGGGAGACTTTGCTCAGCCTGGCTTCGGGGCTGCATCCCCCCCTCACCCCCACTGCTCTTTTGAGGAAGACCCATAACCAGATGGTGGATCATCCCAGAGAAGTAGCAGCCCCTACAGCTCACAAGATGTCCTGATATAGCAACACTCCTCAACTTGATTCTTGGTCCAAAATTTCTTTGGAGTCCCAGAGAAATCAAAAGAAACTTGTCATGCCTGAAATGTTGTGACAATTTATAAGGTACCAGGTATTATGTTAAACACATCAAATATTTTATTTAACCCTATAATAATTCTGTGAGGTGTGTACTGTCTGAGGCTTAGAACTTGCCCAAAGTCATGCAGAATAACTTAATTTACAGTGCTTCTTCGTTTCCTATAATTATCCTTATTTTTTATTGAGAAAACCTCATTCAGTATATTCATTTCTTCTACCAACCCATATAGATTTTGGGTGTGTTTACATTGCCCTTAGTTAAGTTAAATATAATTCAACAGTATCATTGCCTATTCATTCATTTATTCAACAAACTCTTAGTGCGTACTTGGTACAGTGCTAAGCAGCAGAATCCAAAGAGGAGTAACAATGCGGGCAGTCAAGAAGCTTCCAGCTTTCCCACTGAGGATGAAGATGGACCCGCAAGCATAACAAACCACCATTTCCAAACCTCAACAATAAATCCATAGACCTCTATACGTGGCATTGAATGGAATCTCAATAACGGATAGATTATTGGAGTCTCTTTCCTCTGCCTTCTCAAGCATATGCTTTCCCATATACCTTGTCTCTTCACTCACTGCCTGGCTTTGCCAAAATATCCAGTCAATCTGGTCATATTGGCGGCTTAATATTCATTTAACAGCTGACAGCCAAGGAATTTGACTAGATATTTGATGTAAATGAACAAACCTGACTCAGAAAAATATCCAAGAGCCCAAGGGAAACTCCAGCAGAACCCAATTCCATTGGTTGCACACAGCCGGTACACGGAATTTCTACAAAGGAATTATTATTCCCCCTGCGATTTTGAAGCACCCTCTGTACATTTATTTTAGAGTAGAAGCCCGTCATCAGGGTCCCGGCTGTGTTCTTTACAGAGCTGTGACATGTTGAAGGTCTTCAATAAATGCCATTATTTTTAATATTAATGGCATCAGAAATAATGAGAAATAGTCATGACTGTACATGCTGCCTAAGGAGAAGAAACTATGCTGAATATCCAAGAAAGTAATTATAAGAGTGTAGTTTACTTTAAATGAATTTATTCATGTTGTCATGTATTTGCTTTGCTTGTGTTTGCACACTGCAGCAGGCTATAGTCCCAAAGTCCAATACTAATAATAAAAAAAAATACAACTCAGCCTTTGACTGATCTGCAGATAAGGTGAGGGAAATGTCTGGGAGAATCAGAGATGGGCAATTAGTAGAGAGAAAATCAAAATGGTTCCAAGGCCAGGAAACATGCCTGGTAGACAGCCACATTTGCACAGCTCCCCTCTCTCTCTGTCTGTAGAGACCCGGCCTCGAGGCTCAGAGGATGCTCAAATCCCAAGTGCTTCCGACTCTGTTGACAGACCTACCACACTGTCAACTGGCACTGGAAATCCTCCCTTTCACATACCTGCACTGAATGGACTCTCCTCTTTCAAAGGAGGCATTAAGAAGAAGAAAATTAAGAGTGAAGGAAAAATAGGGGATGCCCCAGTGGCTCGGTCACTTAAGCATCTGACTCTTGGTTTTTGGCTCAGGTTGTGATCTCATGGGTCGTGAGACCAAGCCCCATGTCAGGCTCTGGGCTCAGCTTGGAGTCTGCTTAAAGATTCTCTCCCTCTGAGCCTCCCCTTCTCATAAATAAATAAATCTTAAAAAAAAAAAAAAGTGAAGGAAAGTGAGAAAACAGTTGTCCACATGTGTCTATATGTTTTTCTGAAATGAGTAAGAACTGACAGACACTGCTAACTGCACGAGCACTGTCAGTTTCCCCCATTCCTTCTTTTTTTTCTTTTTAAAGATTTTTATTTTTTTATTTACTTGAGAGAGAGAGTGAGAAGGTGAGAGAGGAGAAGGTCAGAGGGAGAAGCAGACTCCCCATGGAGCTGGGAGTCCGATGCGGGACTCAATCCCGGGACTCCAGGATCATGACCTGAGCCGAAGGCAGTCGTCCAACCAACTGAGCCACCCAGGCGTCCCTCCCCCATTCTTTCTTGACTCACAGAACACAGGTGGACGGTGAGAGGAAGAAGCGCAGAAAAGCATGGAGTTAAAATATTCTATCAGTTCCTAGGAGTGGCTACAATGACATAGTTATGGCCATTGTTTCCACATCAGAAAACACTTGTTAAGGATTTTTGGGAGAGTTTTTGCTTTATCAATACAAAATCTTCCCTCCTGCTTTTTCTTCCTGCCTGGAATGCAGAAATGAGGCTGAAGCTGTAGCAGCCTTCCCGTGACCAAGAGGCAATAAACACAAGAATGAAACCAACATGCTAAAGGAAGGGGAGCAGAAAGACTGGACACTGGATGTTGACATCTGACTTATTGCTAAGGGAAAAAAATAAACCCCTCTTTGGTCAAGCCAGTATTACTGAGTTTCCAATACATTTAGCTGAATCCTAGATGATGCATAGGATAAAAACAGGAAAGAAAACAGACAAAACGCATCTGTGTATTCACAGTGAAACTGCCTCTAGCATTTCTATCAGGTGTGGTTCGAATAAAGTTTAGGAATATTTTAACTGTGCTCATCGAAGGGGTGTGTGTGTGTGTGTGTGTGTTGTCACTGTTGTTCTGATCACTATCTTTAACTCAAGGTAGAGAAGCCACATGTGGCCACATAAATAGCACAGTGTGCTTTAGTTGAGAAATTGAACATATATGGAGATCTTAACCTGCCAAAACCCAAGAGTGGTGGGTCAAACTCTTGGCGGACGGGCAGAGAAGCCTGAAGAAGTGAACCTTCTTCTTCACTAAGGCAACTGGGACTCCTTCCCTCTCCCACAGGGAGTAATTAGTCACTCCATAATGTGAGCAAGGTTGTGTCCTTCCCTGGCAGCTGAGCAGGCTTGGAGTGAGGGCAAGCTCTTTCCTGAGTCCTTGGGGGTGTGGGGGACAGGGGGCTGAAAGTGCCCTCCTAAACATGCTCCACTGAAGGAGTTCTTACAAAAGCAACTCTGTCACCCAAAGCGTCCTTACTAAAAAGCTTGAACAGAGCTGGGAAACCTGTACAGAGGTGAACATAAAGGCTTCAGTGATGGCATCAGAAATGGATGAGGCCCCAGCTCTTGGCTGTCTGGGGCCAAGAACAGCACTCAGAAAACCTCTCCCTATAACCCACAGGCAGCTTCCTTTGATAGGTCGGCCGGAAGGGACCAAGGGTGAACGTGTTGGAGAATGTGGTTCATTCGGTGCCAATTGTCTCTCCAATTCAAACATGACCTCGTGCTCTTGTCTTCCTGACAGCAGCAAGGTACAACACGATAAGCGCTCTGAGGAAAGACCATGCAGGCCATCCGGCTGCTGAAGAGGCTGGGCACGAGCCCACAGGCACGCAGCCTGACAGAGGCCTCAAAGGATGGCTCTGACCATGGCTGTGGCTAAGCCAGGCTCTGTACACTCGAGTACCCACAGGGGAGGCCCACCTGGAAGCTTATTGGTCTTCTTAAAACATGCGGTCCCTTCCATCTGTCGTTTCTACCCTACTTTTATTAGGGTCTTATGTACAAAAAATATTTTCCCACTACACGAATAACAGCAGCACAAGTAAGATGACAAATAATAACCACATGTGACCTGGGAACCAAGGAGGTATAAAGGACTCACAGAGACGGTAGTGACGTGGGGAATTCTTACTCCATCTGAAGGTCACAGGCGCCACACAGCTCTGGCCAATAGCTCTCATGCATGTCCAGGATGGCAAGAGAGTCAAGTTCTTTCAAGAAATGCCAGCAATTTCTCAGGAAATCACTAAATTTTTAAACTTGTTTTTGCTCAGACAAAGCATATCTGTGGACTGGGTTCAGCATGTGGACTGCCAACTGGAGATTTCATATTTTAAAAATCCAAACACATTAATAATCGTGAAGAACGCAGATTACAGATAAAGTTTGTCTTTACATCTCAATCTCTTTACTCCTTTCCTGGTTCCTTGCATTTCTAAGTTCTAGTCTCCCCTTTTGTCATCTCCTCCCTCTCAATTCAGCCTTAATTAATAGGATTGAAGTCTTACTGCTCCAGGATTATATCTAAAAAAGACTGCTGCAATTAAAAAAAAAAAAAGTGGGGCGCCTGGGTGGCTCAGTGGGTTAAGCCTCTGCCTTCCGCTCGGATCATGATCTCGGGGTCCTGGGATCGAGCCCCACATAGGGTTCTCTGCTCAGCGGGGAGCCTGCTTCCTCCTCTCTCTGCCTGCCTCTCTGTCTACCAGTGATCTTTCTCTCTGTCAAAAAAAAAAAAAAAAAAAAAAAAAAGTTCTGGTGCACCTGGATGGCTCAGTCAGTTAAGTGTCTGTCTTTGGCTCAGGTCATGATCTCAGTCAGGGTCCTGAGATTGAGCCCCACATCAGGTTTCCCTGATCAGCAGGGAGCCTGATTCTCCATCTTCCTCTGCCTCTGTCCTCCCCCTGCTCATGCTCTCACCCTCTTTCAAATAAATAAAAATCTTTTTTAAAAAAGTCCTGCAAGAATCAAGGAAGGACTGTGGAAGCAGCATTTCAGAGAGATTTGGGCAGCGAGGCTCGGTGCAGCATGCCTTGTATCACACAAAATATCTTTAGCAACTCCTGCTGGGGCTTTATCAAGTGAGGCTCACGCAGTCCCCACTTCATAGCCAAACCTGGCCACACATATTTATACACACCTGCAATAACTATAATTTCCCAAATAGCAACATAAAAGATAAAATGACACCCCCAGAAGTGACAGATAAGACTCAGTGAATATAACCTAATTGACATATTTTATGTTTGTTTCCTGGATTGGGTTTCAGTTCAGTTTGTATCCACAGGAAATGTTATGATGGAAAATTCCACAACTGGCCCACAACTCCCATTCCAACTTGGATCCAAGAACCAATTTCAGCAAATCAAATAGGAAATATAATACCAAACTTCTTTGTCTATATCTTCACACACAAAAAAATAGTAATAATAAAAACTTATAGTAGTGTATTTCCTTAGAGTTTGCAAAGCACTTTCATATACATAATTTCATTTGACCTACCAGGCTAGGAGATGCACATAAAATAGACACAGACATAGACATAGACATAGACATAGACATAGACACAGACATAGACATAGGATTCATTTAAAAAGTTACCTTGCCATAAGCTGTCAGAAGCAATTCATCATTAATTATAGAAATTAGCTCTATCTCCATGGGGATTAAGCATATGATTTTTAAAAAAAGGTATCTCAAGTAAACAGACTGTGGCAGTTTCAAAAATTTGTCCACAAATTCTTTGATACTCCTCCTTTCAAGAGATGAAGCTTAACTCTCTTGCTTATGAGTGAATGCTGGACTTAGCGACTTACTTCTAATGAATAAATAGCGCATTGCTTGAGTGATCAAATGTCACTTCTAAGATCATGCTATAAAAAAGAACCCTCCAATATCTGTGTTGGATGCTCTCTGTCGTCTTGCATCACTCACTCTGGGGAAGGGGATACCAAATAATGAGTGCACTCAAGTACCTGAAGGAAAGGCCCACATGGTGAGGAACACGGGCTTCCAGCTGACAGCCCAAGGAGAAATTAAAGCCTGCTAACGTCCAAAGGAATAATCTGGAAGCTGGTCTTTGAGCCTCCAAATGACTCCATTCCTTGCCAAGAGCTTCACAGGAACCTCATGAGGAGCCCTGAGCAAGAACCACCTAAAGAAGTGACCCCCCAGACAGGTCACTCTCATATTCCTGACCCTCAGAAATCCTGTGACACTATAAACATTTGTGTTTCAAACTGCTAAGTTTTGGGCATTTTGTTACACAGCAATAGATAACACATGGAGTAATCACTGATGTTGGTACAACTGGGAACCCCTATGGAAAAAGATAAAACTTGATTCCATACTTTTTCTTGTTGACCAAGATATATTCTAAATGGATTAAAGGTTTAAACGGAAAATATAAAATGTTGTAAATTATTACCAAAAGCCATGAACTGATTTCTTAAATCAATGTTTCTCCACGTCGGCACAATGGATGTTTCAGGCTGGATAATTCCTTACTGTAGGACATTTTCTTGTACACTGTAGGGCAGTTAACAGCTTCTCTGGCCTCTGACCACCAGATATGTGGAACCCCAACCTGTTTAGTTGTGATAGTTAAAAATGTCTTTAGACCCCAGAGTGGGAGGACAAATGGTGCTTTCTGATTATGATAAAAAGATAACACAAACTGTGGGGGGGGGGTGGAAATTCCTGCAACTCATATTGTAAGCAAACAACAAGAAAAACAGGCAAAAAAAAAAAATTTACAAAGAAAAAAATACAAATTGCCCTTAAACCTATGAAATGATACTCAATCTCTTCAAAATAAGAGAAATTCAAATCAAAACTAAACTGAGATACCTTTTTAATTTATTTTTTATTTTTTAATAAACATATAATGTATTTTTATCCCCAGGGGTACAGGTCTGTGAATCACCAGGCTTACACACTTCACAGCACTCCCCATAGCACATACCCTCCCCAATGTCCATAACCCCAGCCCCCTCTCCCAACCCCTCTCCCCTCAGCAACCCTTAGTTTGTTTTATGAGATTAAGAGTCACTTATGGTTTGTCTCCCTCCTGATCCCATCTTGTTTCATTTCTTCTTAAAAACCTTCAAATTGGCAAAAAGAACCCACGTCTGACAATACAATCCTTATCTTACCGGGAAGACAAGAGACATACCCTCATACATTGCTGGTGGGAGTACTGAATGGTTCAGCTTCTATAGAATGCAATTTAGAATTCTACCCATTACAAATATATTTATCCTTTGGCCCAAGCATTCTATTTCTAGGAATTTATCTTGTAGATATACCTACTCTCACCTTCTACCATGATGGTAGAATTGTGGCTAGCTCATGGCTGCCCAGTCAGACGCTGCATTTCCCATTCTCCTTTGCAGCTAGTGGCAGCCATGTCATTGAGTCTTTGCCAATGGAACATGACTGAATGAGATGCTCACCCTTTTTTGGTCTGGGTCCTCACATATTGGGCATGCACATCTCCATGATCTCTCTTTTCCTTTCTATGACATGAAATATGGATGTGTCCATGATCCAGTTTCAATAATGCAAACTAAGACATTGAGCCAAGCCAGAAGAATGAGATGGAAGGAACCTAGGCCCTTGTTATGGACAGTTGGCACTCCCTCAAAATTCATAGGTTGAAATCCTAACTCCCAATGTCACGGTATTAAGAGGTGCGACTTTGGGGGTGATTAGGTCATGAGGTTAGGGTTCTCATGAATGGAATTCATGCTTTTATAAAAGGGACTTCTGACAGATCCCTCATTCCCTCTTCCATGTGAGGACACAGCATGAAGATTTCTGTCCATGAGGCAGGAAATGGGTTCTCATCAGAAGCTGATTCTACCTGTGCACTGATCTTGGACTCTCCAAACTTTAAGAAATAGATGTTCATTGTTAATGCCTCCCAGTCTATGGAAGTTTGTCACAACAGCCCCAATGGACTAAGATACTTTTGAATGATCACAAGGACTAGACCCTCACCAAACTGGACTCCCCCTACACTACTCTCAAGACTGCTCTGTGAAGGAAATAACCTTAAGACACTGTATATCTGGATCTTTTTTTTAGGGTTCCTTAACTTTTACCCTGCTATTCCCTCACCCACATATGAAATGATATATGGATAATGCTATTTATTTCAACATTGTTTCACATTATAAAAGACTGGACATAAGCCCATGTCTCCATTTATAAAGGTCTGGTTGTAGAAGCTACATCACAACCACATGATGAAGCATCATGCAAGTATTTACAAAGTGAAGAAGCCTTCTCTATATTCAGATCAGTAGATCTCCAGGCCACACTGCAAAGTGAAAAAAACACATGGTGCAAAGCACTGCTCTCCAATAAGATTATACATTCCTGATACTGGGCTTGGCCATGTGATATGCTACAGCCACTGAAATAATGTGACACACCTATGTCTAAGCTTCCTGAGGCAGCATGCATTTCCACCAGCTTCTCGCCCCAGCCCTCTCCCATAAGAAGCACATCTCAGGGGTGCCTGGGTAGCTCTGTTGGTTAAGTAACTGCCTTCAGCTCAGGTCATGATCCTGGAGTCCCAGAATCGAGTCCCGCATCAGGCTCCCAGCTCCATGGGGAGTCTGCTTCTCCTTCTGAACTTCTCCTCGCTCATGTTCTCTCTCACTGTCTCTCTCTCAAAAAAATACATGAAATATTAAAAAAGAAGAAGAAGAGGAGGAGTAGGAGGAGGAGGAGGAGGAGGAGCACGCCTCAGACAGCTGTTGCTCCTTTGGCTTGGGTTCCAGAAAAAGAAGACCTGGGAAGTCTGCAGGTAGGCCAGGAGCAGGGCTATAGGTAGAGCCGAGCAGTCTGTAAACCAAGTGAGGGAGAAAGAAGAATGTGCTCTGAGAGCCCCTAAAGTTCAGGGACTGTTTGTATTCATGCAGAATAACTTAGCAAAAATATCTTCTGTATAAAAATGTCTTCTGTGTAGAAAAGGGGGATTAACAAGAAAATATATCATATTTGCATTTATTTTCATAGAAAAGCACCAGAAGAATCTGAAAGAAACTAATGACAATTTTAATATCATTGTAATAACACCAGCCAAAGTTGTTATAACATATCGCTGAATCTATTTCTAGTCTTTTATTCTGTACTTTTAAATATAAATGGAATTGTCTAGCAACTGTGTTTTATAACCTTGCTTTACCATTAGTAGCAGATGAAGGCAAGTTGCCACATTCATAGTAACCGTTTTAATACACAATGCCCAGTTTACTGATTCTGTTGTGTTCCGACATATGGGAGGAAGTTCGAGCAGAGGGTTTGTGCAGAGCCACTCAACATGCTATGGGGCCAGTCTTCCAATGTCTGCAGGGCATCCGTTTAAGCGTACCTCTGCTAGGACACATGTGCAAGGGACCACGTGAACTCTAGCTGACAAAGCCAGATGAGAACCAGAGCCCCTGTGAGGCTCTAGCAGTAGGAAAGGATTCTAGTCATGTTTAATACTTGGGCAGTGTCTTCCTTCAAAGTTTTGATAAGGCCACAGGCTAGTGTTTTCTTCCTAAAGATGATTTCTTTGTTACTATTAGATCAGAAATGTTTATCCCAAGCCAAACTAGAAGTTGCAGGGGGGAAAAAAAAAGGTTTAACCAGAAGACCCTGAGAAAATTTCTGCTTTCCCAAGAGAAGAACGTCTTAAGAAGGTATGCTAAGAATCGGAGGAAACTGAGATTTGGATTAAAGTTACTGTATCACAGGGCAAGGCACAAGGTCACAGAGCTAAGGGCAGGGCTTCTGGTGCCCACACTGGAGCGCCGGCACGAAACCAGCGTCTCTGTCCCAACAGCATCTTACTGAACCGTATTTGTAGTTTAACTGCTATTACACAGATCACTTTTAATTTAACACATATCACCTTTGCACCAACAGTGAAAAGAAGGACATTCTGATAGCATGGATGTAATGTTTTAAATAATATAAACTAAAATCCACATGTAACATTCATTTGTCGGAATGCAGCATCGGTGTACCCAATGGAGGGAATTACTGTCAGGGTATGTTTCTTATTCCTCTAAAGATCCAGGGAATCGACTCAACTGGCCTGGAGGAGAGGGGTCCCTGCAGAATTTTCAGTGCTTTAAAAGCCCCAAGGCAGAATTTTCAATGCCAGAAGGTGATTTCGAGGGCTATATTAGCCCATAAGCATGCCCATGAGGACTAATGAGAACACTGTGAGATAAAAAAAAAAATAATATTATAAAAGACAAGGTGAAGATGAAACAGATTCAGACTTCTCTGGCAGGTCTAAATAATTTAAAAAGCACAAAGCACGGGCTTCTAGGATGGGTTAAGCACAACCAGCTGTGAATCAGAAGACCTATGTTTCATGAGTTTGACAGTCTGGATGGTAACAAAGTATGAGTTTGACGGTCTGGATGGTAACAAAGAAGGAGGGGTTGCAAGCTATTCGAGAAGGGCAGATAAGAGAATGCTGGATTCCTGCTCTTTACAGACAGAGGAGGCCATGATTCCAAGGATGGCTGATAAAGCCAGAAGTAGCTACTCAACTAAACAAAGAAGGGAAAGAAGGAAAAAGGAGCACTCCAAAGAGGCTTCACCAGCTCTCCTCCTCTGTAAGGAGGGTCACTGCGAATCCGCCTAACAGGCATGTGTCTTAAATTTGCTGTATTAGAGCGGTACTGTGATGTGTCACTGTGGGCGTGTGGTTTAACTATAAACAGGACGCTAGCGAGAACTGTGTTATTGGATTTTATGGTGCCCAGATTTCCAAATTTAACTTCTGTTTTTATAGTTGAAGATTATTCTAGGAGATTTGAAACTCATGTGGGAATAATATTATAGGGTCAGAGTAACAGAAATTGGAGGCACCATTGCTGCCATCCCTTGGCAGGGTCGGATGCCCTGGAGTGGGGGCAAGGGAGTTGGGAAGAGGTAAAGCAGGAGGAGGGACAGCCTGAACTCAGGCTGAGAGATCCCTGCCTTAGCTGAAAATGACGGAGAGGAGGGGGAAATGCTCATGACAAGAGCGAGGAAGATACACAAATTAGATTTTCCTAGTCCCCATCCAGCCATTTCAGCACTATTGGTCCAGGATGGGAGATAGTCAAGATTCTTTTTTGGCACTTTTAGGACTTTAGTGAAAGAGGGGAAGCTGTGAAATGTGCTCCCAATATTGGCCAGTCCAATTTCTGATGTCAATCCTCCAGTGCCCCATGTCCAATATCATCATGTCTGAATGATTGCTCTGAACCCCTTCGCCGGTGCTGTCAGTTCTATGTCAACGTATTTCAGAGCTGGCATCCTCAGTACTCGCGCATGTGGGCGGTTTGTAGTATGGTTTTTTCCCGTCGAGTCATCCTGTCCTTGACAACTTTCTAAAGCTCTTGCAGGGAGAGAATGCTGTCCCTGTAAGTGTTCAGTATTTATGAGCCCAGGGCCCCCTCTGGCTGAGAGTAATATTGACTCCATGATAAAGCCAAAAGGGGGAAAACTCATTTTTCTTGAAGAAGACCTATCTCCTAAAGCTGTTAGGAGTTACTGGCTAACGTGGGGGCCATCAGAATGAAAACTCGAATTAAGTAGTAAAAGGGTACTATTTCACTGCCATATATTTTAATCATCTTAATCAATACTGTTGGCCAGGTAATCTTATTATTTCTCCTCATTTTGTTTGTCTGCATTGGATGATGATGATGATTAGTTTTTACTGACTGAGCCATCTTGCATGCATACATTGCCAGTTATACTCTGGATATAGAAATCTAATGATGTGACAATCGTATAGAAGCACTACCTTCTGGATTGTTGTAAGACCTGCTTGACAACAAACCTGTTTGACTGTTGTCAAACCAAATACTTCATTCATTAATGTTTCAATGTGATAGGGACTCTAGGTGCTAACACTACACAGGGTGTGAGATCAGAAGTGATCACTAGAGGAACTCATGAGTCTCCTGCCCTCTAGCCTGAAACTAACCAAACTGTGTTAAGAAACCCCTTTTGTGGGGCACCTAGGTGGCTCAGTGGGTTACAGCCCCAGCCTTTGTCTCAGGTCATGATCCCAGAGTCTTGGGATCGAGCCCCAAAGCTTCCCTTTCCCTCTCTCTCTGCCTGCCTCTCTACCTACCTGTGATCTCTGTCTGTCAAATAAATAAATAAAGTCTTTAAAAAAAAAAAAAAAAAGAAACCCCTTTTGTTGCACAGATAGCTGTTATGGCTGTTTTTATTCAGTTTCAGTGAATTCTTTTTAAAATGAGGTTCACTGCACAAGGTACACAGGCGCCATTGTTAAAACTGAATGTTGGGGCGCCTGGGTGGCTCAGTAGTTAGGTGTCTGCCTTTGGCTCAGGTGATGATCCAAGGATCCTAGGATTGAGCTCCGCATGGGGCTCCCTGCTCAGCGCGGAGCCTGCTTCTCTGTTTCCCTCTGTTGTTCCCACTGCTTGTCTCTCACTTTATCTCTGTCAAATAAGTAAATAAAATCTTAAAAAAAAAAAAAAACCCTGACTATTGTGTTATCTATTTTAAGAGATCACAAAAATGTGACAGAATTCTTAACTCTGTCTAAAAGATATCAACACTTAAACTGGCGCTTTAAACGATCTCTCTCCTTTTTTTTTTTTTTTTTTAAAGATTTTATTTATTTATTTGACAGAGAGAAATTACAAGTACACTGAGAGGCAGGCAGAGAGAGAGAGAAGGAAGCAGGCTCCCTGCTGAGCAGAGAGCCCGATGCGGGACTCAATCCCAGGACCCTGAGATCATGACCTGAGCCGAAGGCAGCAGCTTAACCCACTGAGCCACCCAGGCGCCCCGATCTCTCTCCTTTAATGATTGGTTAAACACCAGGACTGCAGGAGGATTTTCAGTCAACTATCAAAGTCCTTTGTATTGGGCTTCTTTTCCTCATAACAGTATTAATCTTATTTCGTTGTCTTTTCCTGTATCTCCCTGTCTGCTGCTGAGACCCCTTCACTGCTGTACTTCCAGCCGACATACGATCCTTTCTATTCAAGGGGACGCATCTCTGTTGTCTACTTTGGATTCAGTCACCTCTTCCTTTCATAACTCCTATATATAAATTCCCCAGCTGACCAATGTCGACCCATAGGTGGGGACATGTCCAGTACACCTCTATTCAACAGGAAGAAGTTACAGAAGATAAGACCTTCCACCCTCAGCTTTAAGATTTCAGGATCAAAATTGTTCAGGGGTGGGGAGGAGGCAGGGCTGGAGAATGGTGAGAACAAAGGCAAGAGAAATGGAGATAAAATTAAATTTTCTTACAACTCGCAGCCCATTGATAAATACCCCAGACAAGCAGACTGTGACATTCCTCTAGGAACTCTTGGCTGCCTTAATGTTGATGTTTTGCTAGAGACTAACAGGCAACGTTAGCTTGACAAGAGCCAGACATCCAGGATCCTGAAAGTCTTCTCTAATATACGGAAATCCCTTTAGAGACTTCTGTTATCTCTACCCCACCGCCAACTTAAAAGTGTATCATCAACCCCTTCTCAGTCACAGTGCAGTTCTTTCTGCCCATGGTCCTGTCCCCATGCTATAAGGAAAGCACTTTCCAAAAAAAAAAAAAGAAAAAAAAGTCTGTGTGTGTATGTGTGTAAAAATAAGGTTCCTACTCTGAAGTGTTACAGGTACTACCTATTGCCAAAGTGTCCATTTTCCTCAGGTCATATTCAATCAAATGCAAATTGTTTCCTTAAATATTTCTGAAGGGAGGGGGCTCCTTTGGTCATTTCAGCTTGGACTCCCTTGGGGGTCACTTGTTTTCTGTTAGTTCCTCTGTCCTCACTTGTAAGCATTTGCTGCATCATTTCCTCCTGTGACATTTCCACTTTGCAACTGCTGTTCTTTTCGTATGAGCAGCTGCTGAGTTTTTGACTACCTAGCACCTGCCATCCATGGATCTCAACCATGCTTTTAAACTTTTAGTTTCAGAGAACTTACTATATATTATACATTACTATATTGTTATATAATATACAATGTATCTATTATATATAATATGTATGTAATATACAATAATGTATAATATATAAGTTCTGTGTATATATATACACATATTATATTAATATCATTATATATATATACACCTACAAAATTTTTATTGTAAGTAACATAACATTTACCATTTTACTAATTTTTAGGTGTTGAGCAGCATTAAGTACATGCACCATCTTGTGCCACTGTCCCCACTATCCACTTCCAGAACTTTTTTATCATCCCCAAAATAAACACCATATCCATTAAACCATAACTTCCCATTCCCCACACTCTGCAGCCCCTGGAAACTCCTCTTTTATCTTCTATTTGAACCACTTTCTGTGTATTTACTTATAGAAAGAAAGAAAAACTGCTTCTCATGCATGGAAGAATTGGCCGCCATGACGAAGGACCAGGCTGGGAAAGATGGTGACAAAGGGTCACTTGTCCTCAGACTCAGACTTCCTCCTCATGTTCCTCTCTCCAAGCGCCTCTACTCAGAAAACTGGGCCGCTGGTACTGCCCTCTTTCTGCTCCAGACCAAGCCTAGGAATTTCTACTCACACCTCTGTTTCCTCCACCAGCTCCTTCTCCTCCAGGTCCCTTTTCACTGTCACTCAGACTTCCATTTCTACTGACAGAAGAATGGGATGAACTACCTCACCCACAGTGTGGACAGCTTACTACATGGGCAGGTGAAATCCTACCTGAAGTACATGAATCATCCAAGGTGTTTGTGTTTTGAGGAAGATGTTTGTTTATGAGCACCAAGCGAAGTGCTCTACCCTCAGGACACATACTAGGAGCTAAGCAAGTGTTTAGAGCCCTTCAAATCAAGCACAAATAAATCATTTCTGGGTCGGTGTGTCCGGAGTGCTATTTCTACTAGCAATGCTGGTATATGGGGGAGGCTGAAGGTGCAGGAATAGCAAAAAATCTGAATCCCTACTGTGGGTGGGCTGAGGGAGAAGTTCACAGGTGTTCTTTGAAACTTCTTTCCTAACAGCTGTGGGATTCTCTTACATCCTCCTGCCAGGGGGTCATGCTTCCATCTTCCAGTCACACTACATTTTGAAGAGAAAAATGCAAATTATAAAAATCTGATTAAGTAAAAATTAGAATAACACCTCTGTAATAAGGACAGTATTTTTCTTGCAGTGTTGTAGGGTGTATACATGATGTATATAAGAATTTAATATTGACACATCAACATGATGTGCACATAAAATTGATATACATATCAATAAGATTAAGAATATCATATTGACGTAGGTATCGAGGATGGGGGGTTCCCACACATAACAGCCAAGGATAGGATTTTGGTGCTTCAGAAGTAGGGCAGATAGAAGGTAGAAGACCAAGCTACTGCAAAGCTCTGACTGTCAAAGACAAAACTTTAAAGCCAGGTTTGGGGGGAAGGAAAAGGAAAAATAATTTTCTACATTCTTCTGGCATATTAGGGATCAAGCCTAAAAACTTAAATCATAGTTTTTTCCATTAATTTGGAGAAGAGGATTCTTTTGCCCAGAACAAACCCTGGCCACACTACCTACCTAAGGGGAAGAAAAGGTT
Source organism: Mustela lutreola (assembly GCF_030435805.1). Lineage (NCBI taxonomy): Eukaryota > Metazoa > Chordata > Mammalia > Carnivora > Mustelidae > Mustela > Mustela lutreola. Next base: position 167,630,661 of record NC_081293.1, on the reverse strand, counting down.
CTCAAAAGGAAGGAGAGCCCAAAGTTGGCCCTATCCTGTCCAAAGTATCATCTGAGCAAGAAGAGTGAGGGAGAGCTTGGAAGCTGGGGCCAGGGTGCTAGTTTCCCCTCTGCCAGTGGTCGGTGCAGGGAGCTTTAGAAAGTGCCCCTTGACAGAAACATCACATGAAACACATAAAACGCCAGCCCCATCCTATATGCGCAAATCTTCCAGTCACCACAGGAAAAGGTGAAAAGAAGCACATGGTACTCATAATATATTTTACTCAAACCAATACAGCCAAAATATTATTTTGACATATAATCAATGTAAAATTACTAGAGAGACATTTTACATTTTTATTACTGTCTTTGAAATTAACTTTGTATTCTTCCCGTACAGACCAGCCATGCCTCAGTATAGTTGTTCCTTGAGCAACTTGGGTTTCAACTACATGGGTCCACTTATACATGGATTTTTTTTACAGTACTGTCTTTTTTCTTATTTAGGATGTGTTCAATGATACTTTCTTTTCTCTAGCTTACTCTCTTGTAAGAACACAGTATATATAATATATTAGCATATAAAATAGGTGTTGATTAACTGTACACGTTATCATTAAGGCTTGTGATCAACAGTAGGCTGTCAGTAGTTAAGTTTGGGGGAAGTTAAAAGTTATACTGAGATTTCCACTGTGTGATGTATCAGACCTCACCTTCCTGTTGTTCAAAGGTCAACTGTACTCAGTAGGTGCCTGAGTGGGGTACTGGGGTGGCTCTGTTGGTTATGCTGACTCTTGATTTTGGTCTCAGGGTCCTGAGATCAAAGCCCGAGCTGGGCTCCTCACTCAGTGGGGAGATCACTTGAGATTCTCTCTTCCTCTGACCTTCCCCTCTTCTCTAAAATAAATAAGTAAATCTTAAAAAAAAGTAGCCAGCACAGCTTTAGGATATCTTAGGAGACATATGAAAGCACTGCAAAGTACCAGTCCTCAGTTTGATCGCATGACCTAAATGACACAGCACTGGGAGTAGGAAGGTCGCCTATGGAGGAGGAGATAAAATGAGACTGAGGCAATGCTATGGGCCCTCCTGCCATCTTCACTAGGGCTTGCTGGTGGCTTCTAGAAGGAAGGACCTAGAAGGACCTAGAAGTTTCCCTGTTCCGGTTACCAAATACAGAATACCCAGTTATGAGGAAGAGTCAAAGAGCCTTGGCCAGAAACAAGAGGGCATTTCAAGTTTTGGTTTCAAGGTCAGGACAAATGGCCAAGATCATGGGCCAAAAAGAGCAGTCCCACTTCAGCAGAGAAGACCACACAAGGTCCAGAGGACAGAAAGTTGCAGCCTCTTTCTCTTGTATAAGCCAAATATTCACTAGCACTTCACTTGCTCATTTATTCAACAAACAGATTTAGGGCCTGCCCGGTAAAGGCCACTGATCTTGGTATTGGGCGCTTAGGAGTTTAAAAAAAAAAAAAAAAGTCCTTCCTTTATGGAAATTACATACTAGCTGAGGAAAGGAAGCAATAGGCAAAATATAGAGGGTGTTAGATAATAGTAAGAACTACGGGAAAAGATGAGAAATAAAGCTGAAGAGGACGGCAATGGGGAGATATGTAATTTTAAATAAGTTGATCAGGGAAGGAGCTGGGCACAGGAATAGGAAATCTTAGAGACAGAATGTTTGAATTATTTTTTTTCCTTTTCTTAATACCCAAGGTGGGGGCAAGGTCAGAAGAGCGCTAAAAAGGGGGATCAGAACACTTAGGAGAAATAAATTGCCTTATATTTGGTGCATCTGTGTATAGTGTGATTAAATTGGCTTTTAAAGTCATATATTTATATGGAGAAGACTGATAATATGTATTACAAACTATTAACTGTGCTCATCTCTGGAGATTGTGATGAACTTATTATGATTGTACTTTTCTCCCTTTTTTCAGATTTTGTACGATCAACATAACCTACTTTAATCAAGGGGGGTGGAAGCCCTCAATAACATTGTTTATGAAGAAAAGAAATAAAAATAAAGCCATCTCCCTTTGCCATCTGCTAATATTTTTATAATTGAAGAATCTTACCATAATATGAAATTCTGAATTCAGTACAACTTCTTGTGTTCTCTCAGGAACTGCCTCTCTAGCAATCCTTTCTTTAGATTTTTATCTAAAGAGTTTTTATTTAATGAGTTTTATTTTTTTAATCCAAATGTGTTGAGCTTGTATCTCCCCATTGCATTTTTCTGATATCAGCATCGAGCACCTTATTGTGCTGACAGTGTCTTTTCAGAAATGCTGACAGATTTCCATTGTGGAGCACATTCAGTGCCCCATACACAGTCTCAGTTGTGACACCTATCCCCGTCTGCCCCACCACCACTTGGTGTGCTTTCTTCTGGAAACTTCTTGTATAAATAGACTCCCCAAAGAACTGCCATCTGGAACATTTAACATTGTCAGCACAATGCCTCATATGGATTGATTTGCAAGTTCCATCAATGGCACCAAAGAAACAGAACCCACTAAGAACCTACCCCTGAAGGTTTTTCTTTTTTTTTTTAACTTTTTGAAAGAGGAATCATTTACAAACAGAAATAACCAGAAATGCTGCTCCTTTGAAATGATACCATTGCATGCTAACAGAACATCTTGTTCTCCAATAAACCTCTGAGAACAATATAAATATTCTGGTGAATGTGTAAGCTCGGACTGATATCCCATTAACCATTCAACTTTACATTAACTTGTGTTAGTACACCAGCTTTTCAATTTTGTTATCCACGTTGAAAATATGGAAGATAAAATGTAGCTGAGATTTTAATCAGAACTGTACTATATAAGGTATCGATAGTCCGTACTTTAAAAATAATTACGAATACTTGGCAAAGTGCTCTTTTTCTGTCTTTGCCTTCTTTTTAATTGAGATATAATTTACATATAACATTATTTTGGGGGTGCTCAGATGGCTCAGTTGGTTGAGTGTCCGACTCTTGATTTCAGTTCGGGTCATGATCTCAGGGTCTTGGAATCAAGCCGGGGGTGGGGACTCTTCGCTCAGCAGGGATCTGCTTGAGATTCTTTCCCTCTGCCCGTCCCCACCAACTCACTCTCTCTCTCTTACCCTAATACATAAATAGATCTTTAAAAAAAAAAAACTAGTTTCAAGTGTACAACATGATTTTATATTTTAAAAATATTCCCCACAGTAAGTCTGGTTAATGTCCATCTCCTTATATACTTAAATTTTTTTTCTTATTTTGAGAAATTTTAGGATTTATTCTCTTACAAACTTTCAAATATTTAATATGGTATGATAATTGCCTATAGTCCACCATTATGTACACCCACTGCCAGAACTTACTCATTTTATAACGGGAAGTTAGTACTTTTTGAACCCCTTTTCCCATTTCACCTACCCAGTCCTAGCAATGTGTCCTTTCTTAAGGTTGTTGGTTTTTTTTTTTTTTTTTCAAGTGAGAAATCTACTAGGAAATACACAAACAAGAGTGACATATTTTGGACAACTGAGGAATGTTTCTTGTAAATATAATGTTAGAGGTTCAAAGGGTTGGGAATCTTGAATCTTCCCACTAATCCTTTTCCCTTTCAGGGCTTCATTCAAGAAGTTTGTAGGGAAACAAATTATCATTTCAGCACATAAGGACCTAATGCAAGGGAGACTGGCTGAAATCATTCAAAATATCCTCTCCCCACAATGGAATTACAGTAGAAACATATAGTAAAACATAACCAGAAAAATTCCCAATTACGGAAAATTAAGCTTTTAACAAAATTAAATAACCAATTGTGATTAAATACTGAACTAAAATTTTTAAAAATTTTAAAGCTAGAAATAGGTAGAAACTTTCTTCAACTTTATGATAAAAGATATCTATAAAACACCTAGTACAAGCACCATAACTTATTATTGAAAGCTTTCCTTCTGAGGTTGGGAATGAGACAAAAATGTCTATTGTGAATATTGTCCTGGCACTCCTAGCTAGTTCATATCTTTAAAAAAAAAAGTTCTCAAGGAAGAACTAAAACCATCAATATACAAAAATAAATTCCTATATACCAGCAAATGCCATATTTCCATACGCCAGCAAAAAGCAAACTATAGACTTTTAAAATAATGCCATTTGAAATAGTGACAAAAAGCACTGCATTTCTGGGAGTAGATCTAACAAAAACATCAAGACATATGCAAAGAAAACCACAGGACACTATGGAGTAAAATAAAAGGAAATCTAAATTAATGGAATCATATGGATTTTCATGTTAGAGGACTATTACAAAAATTTTAATTTTGCTCCAGCTGCTATATAGATTTCATCTCCTCCCATAAAAATCTGAGCAAATTTTTGTGTGCTAATGAGGTGATTTAAAAATTTATATGGAGGGTGCCTGGGTGGCTCCGTTGGTTAAGCAACTGCCTTCAGCTCAGGTCAGGATCCTGGAGTCCTGGAATGGAGCCCCACATCGGGCTCCTTGCTTGGCAGGAAGTCTGCTTCTCCCACTGACCTCTCTCCTCTCATACTCTCTCTCTCACTCTCTCTCTCAAATAAATAAATAAAATCATTTAAAAAAAAAACGGATAGAAAGAACAAATGGAACTCTCCTACATTGCTGGTGGGAGACCAAATTGCTCCAACCACTTTGGAAAATTGTTCAGCAGCCTCTACTTCAAATTGAACATTCAAATTCACCCAAACACCCAAGAGAAATGTACATTTGTGTGCAAAGATGTGTAAACTCATGCTTGGGGTAAAACGCTTTGCTGTTTATGCAAATCCATCCTTCTTCTTAGGTCCAGGTTAAGTCATCTTTAGTGTCTTTGCCTCCTGGATACAAGATGTCTGAAGAAGAGATTTTATCTTAGGCCAATGTCCAGAGGTAACAAAGGCAGTAAAAGGACTTTCTCTTTTCTGTGTTTCTTCAAGATTAAGGAAAATCTTTCGCAGAAACATCAGTCCTACCTCAATCCACCCCTTCTTCAAGCCAACTTGGCCTTGTGCCTTGCTGACCCTAGTTGCTTTGTATTCTCATGCCTCAGTAACCAAGGGAAGACGGCAGACTTCAGAGGCTAGGAATACTTCATGCCTTCCCTGAAAGGCATGTCTACAAGGAGGAGTGTGGATCTTCCCCATATTTGAGTCCTCTAAGGAAGGAAGGAGGATCCATGACTGTGCACACCAGCCCGGTCTACTGTACTTTCCAACAAAGTCAGTGGGTATGTCAGCACATCTCTCTTTGTGTTCCTTTTGTACTCCTATCCCCGCTCCAGCCTGTCACCACCCTCAGCAGTTAGGGCATTGCTGTGTCCACTGCATACCACTAGAATCAGCTGTTAACACCTAGCTGCTGAACTGAATGGCAAGTTACTGTTTATCATCATACTTGTCAGGAGTGAGAAAAGAGTCATTCCAGAGTTAATTAACCCACACAAACCCGTATCGGGCTAGCAGTAGATTGATGAGCAAGAATGCACCATTCTAGACTCCTTTTCTTCTGATCTATGCTTGATTATTAATCTGAGATCCTGAAAAGGACACATATGGCTCCTCTTAGCACATCAATTCTGTGATAGTGAATTGGCTTTTAGTTTTATTTCTGTAGCCAAAGCACACCATGAAACAAATTTTTCATTTTTCATAACATTCAGCTCAACTCAATTGTTCTAGTTACAATATTCCTAATTTTTATCTAGCTGATTAACTAGAGAATAATCCAAATACATTTCAAATTATAAATCTTTCATGATTTGGGAGATTTTATACAAATGTACACTTGACAGTGCTAATTTAAAGCAAATACCAAAGATGATTAAACATTCTCAAGATAAGAGGGATAAACCATTGGATTATTTTATAGATTTAACTACCCATCGTCAAGAACTGCTATAAACGGAAATATTTTGATGTTCATCTTTTCTTAAAAATAATTATTTGGGAAATGTTGAAGAAGGACTATAGAAGTGGGTCACGAATGTGTGCATAAAACATTTGTATTCTTTACTATGTAAACACTAATTTATTTATTGAAATAATACACTATTAAATATTTATTAAATAAATTAGCATTTTGCTGAGCTTCCCTCCCAAATCATTAATATGGTTTGTGGCTATTGATATAGCCAGGGCTATGACTGTTTCTCCTGTCTGTCTTCCAATTGTTTGCTAAGTATTTATTCACCAAACACCATCCCCCAGAGTTTAAACTATCTGTGCAGTTATTCTTTGGAAATCTCGGGAAGTAAAACATTTTTGGAAATTATTAAACTTTCATTGAACCATGGGCTTATGTTGTCCAGTTCCCTTATTTTACAGATGAATCTGAAAACAGTTTTAGTGACTTGCTCACGACCTTGGAACTAGCACTATCTTTTACGTAAGTAGAAAAAGGAGTTGGTTTTTAATGTGGAGAACAGTTGCACACTAGGATTTAACTTTTGTGGAAAGAATTTGGGGGTCTAAGGACAGGTTTCATAAATCTAAGGGGGGAAAAAAACCCTGATATCCTTTACATTTTGTTTAAATATGCATGGCCCTTTAGAAAATGTCATCAAGTTGAGGTAAAGTGATAAAAAGAAATGAAATCTCCATATAGGTCCCGTATAAAAACTGAAGAGAGGGAGAGATTTATTTGTCAGGATTATGGCCTGCACAGGTATTGTCTACTCGCCCTATAATTCTCAGAACCACTTGCAGGGCAAGCTAAATGCAAACAGTAAATAAGGAAGAAGACAGGTAAACAAACAGCGCAAGTGAAAAGGTACACACTGCCGGAAAGCATGAAACTGGTCCTTCCCGCTGGAAAATGAGCAGAACACTTTCAACAGCTCAGAATATGCAGCCGCACGTCGCTCTCCCAGGTAATGTGTAAATGAGAGGCAGCAACCAGGGATGACATCCTCGGAAAATCTCAATTGGTCTCTCTATGTCGCAGATTTAAAGTATAAAACATACATACATTTTCTCTCTTATTTCTCTACTTCGGTTAATGCTGGATAACATAATTCTTTCTCTAGTAATCTCATACAATACCTAAATGAAAGCATTTTCCATATGTAATTTAATATTATTTTCATATACATCATTTTTATGCTGAAAAGAATCTTGTCTTTTTCTGGTCCCACTGGCCAATGTACCCCCAATTTTTCATGTTTTATTACAGGAACTCTTAGTGAGACACATCTTTCTTCTGCAGAACTCAATAAACAAATAATATGTGAATGGAGCAGAAATGTTTCCAGGTGGAAATGTTTTCACCAAATTTCCAAAGAATTATGGGTGGTGATTTCTAAAAATGGAACTGAACACTTCTACGGCAAGCATAAATAACAAGTAAAAATTGCTGGCTTGACACTATCCGTCATAAATCGAAACCCTAATCAATTTGAAAAGAGTCATCTACTTTTCTTTCTTAAGATTGGTTAGTGTATTTTTTTTTTCAAAATAAATATAACAACCAGGGGCTTTTCTACTCATCTTTACCTTCCACAATAAGTCAATTGTCAAATATGAGCATTATTTGGTCATGATTGGATTTCATAATAGTAAGTAGGTATTTCATGATAATAGATGCCTTAATATTTATGCCAACAACAGACAGAATTTTTTTCTTTCTAAAAAACACTATAAAAATAGATTTCAACTATGAGAAAAAAATATTTCCCCTCAATTTTTATCTTCTCTCATTTTGGGTATCTGCTTATATGATTTTTGTATAAATTCAGAATGCATGTATTCCTATTTGTTGCCTGCTTTTTTTTTTTTTTTTTTTTTTTGCTTGGCATAATTTTGAAAATTTTTCTACCTATGTACATAATTATCAAATAAATCAATTCAAGCCGAGTATCAGAGGTTTCAGTCTCATTGTATTTGCAACTTCATAATTATTATCTTAATGGCTACATAACATTCTAACACAGTTTTATACCATAATTTAGCCATCTTGTGATCAGTAAACATTTGCACCAATTTCCATTTCTAGCATAAGTAACCCTGTAGTAAACATATACACATGTAATAGTCCTTTCCATCTCTGGATTATTTCCTTAGGATAGATTTCCAAAAATAGGATATTACTGGACCAAGGAACATTTTTGTCTCTGAAAACATACTGGCAAACTGCTCTCCATTTTAAATTGTTAGCAGCAATTCCTGAGTTTGCTAATTTTCCCACATCTTCATCAACACTGGGGATTGTCACTTTTAATTTTTGCTAACATATTTAAAATACCTCCTTGTTGTTTTATATTATTTTATTTACTTAGAAATTAGTGAAAGTAATTTTTTTCATGTCCTGGATAATTATGGCCCAGGATAATTTCATATAAGCTTGTTGAACACTTACTGTATTCTGAGCGCTGTGCTGGGTGGGGTTTGAGAGGTACAATGATAAGGCAAGCATGATGTTTGACCTTCAAGTGGTCATTAAATAGCATATGTTTCAAGGTCCTTTATTAATTTATAATGGAAAGTGATTTCTTTCCCTTCTTGATAATATTTGCATACTACCTATCATTTTTTGGAAGAGTATCTTTTTTAAACATTAGTTTACATATACACATTTTGGGAAATGTTTAAAAAACACAGAAATAGTCACAGAAATATATACTAAAGGACTATGTACTTACTCATCACCAAGGAATGTCAAATACTAACCTTATTTATATAATTGTGTCAAGCCTTTTTATTTTAATAAAAAAATAAATTTAAAGTCCTTTTTTTTCCTTCCCATTGCCGACTCTCCTTCTTCCTAAATTACCATTGTCATGCATATAGTCTGTATCATTCAAGCTCACGGAATATATTAAATTACAAAATTTCAAAATTATTTGTGACAATATATAGTACAGTTCTGTGGGGTTCTTTATTTACATAAATCATTCTGCAACATGTATCATTTTACAAGTTGCCTTTTCACTGTTTTTGAGACAGACCCATGTTGCAGTATAGAGAGCTAGTTCATTTCCCTTAACTGTGATACAGTAGTCCATAAAATAGATTTATCATATTTATCTAGTCTCTTATTCATGGACATACATACAATTTCCTCTTCTTCTTAAAAAAAGCACATGCTATAATAAATAACCTTGCACATAACTCCTCATGCTTATGGGAGAGTTTTCTATAGTATATATATACATGCCATGAAGCAGAAACACTGGATTGCAAATTATGAGCATAATGTTGATGAGGATGTTTTTTGACTTTTACTATATAGACCAACTGTTCTTAGTGCATAACACATAGTAACCTCAATGAATCCTCAGGGCAACATAGGAGACAGGTTCTACAATTACCCTACTTTAACAGATTGGGAAACTGAGGCCCAAAGAGACTGAATAATTGATCCCAAGTTAGCGAGCTAGTATGCAGTGGCAGAATTTAATCTTAAACAGTCTGGTTCCAGATTGTGACACCTACTTGAAATAGTCTCCTAGAACAGGAGAATAGAACTAACCCTCAGATCATGTAATTTACACATACTGGCTAATCCTTCTCAGTGTATCTTCTTGTTTTATAAAACAAAAACATGAATAGGTTGGATAGACATAAAAATAATTACAACTATAAAGTATATTTTATATTAATGAACACAAGGTCTTTTTTTTCTTAAATAAAGATTTTATTTATTTATTTGACAGAGAGAGAGAGAGATCACAAGTAGGCAGGGAGGCAGGCAGAGAGAGAGGAGGAAGCAGGCTCCCTGCTAGCAGAGAGCCCGACTCGGGGGGAAGGGTGGGGGGCTTGATCCCAGGATCATGACTTGAGCTGAATGCAGAGGCTTAACCCACTGAGCCACCCAGGCGCCCCACACAAGGTCTTTTTCGTTGAAAGAAAAATACATACAAAAGCATCTAAGAAATATAAAAATTACTCTGTACCTCAACACCTAGTTGTTACTTTTTAGTTTGTCTTTTAAAATAAAATAATTTTTTCATTTTTAGTGGTTGAGAGTTTTTCTTCCTTTTAAACTATATCTAAGGTTAAAATGTCCAGAATAAAAATTATTTTAACTATACTTTAGGGAGTCAGTAATGTACCCATTTAAAATATACATCAATATGGAATTAGCATATCTAATTAAACCAAACTGGGGAAATAAAACAGCTCAGCTCTACTGGTACTAATAGAACAGACCACTGCACACTTGAGGAGAAGACAAGCCAGTAAAAAAACAAAAGAGTAATATGTTTTGCTGAAATGGACATGACTCTAAATTTCCAGCTACAGGCAGAATGAAGAGTGATTTTTCATAGTTGGCAAAAATAAACAAAACTATTCGCAGATGAATTCTGTCAGCCAAACAACCCTGATGGAAAGCTTATGAAAGAAAGATTTCTACACATGTGTAGAAAGCAATTTTTCCTGCTGGGTATGCCCATTAAGGTACGGATCTTGCAAATATTAGTTATTAAAGGGAAGGTAGATAAAAAGGTAAGAGGTGGGTATTAGGATGATGTATCAGCATTGTTATTCAAGTTCATGCTTCTCACTGTTTTCCACACCAAGTACACTCATTTGGCTTTACAGGGAACCCAAGCCAGGTTCCAGGCTTTTTACTCTCTGGCACTTTAAACTCTGACCGAACCTTCTACCCCTACCCCACCACAGCACACGTTTCTCTTCTGCCGGCACAGTGTCTGAGCTTATACTAGTCATTTTCAGGTTAGTCTTGATAATTCCTGTCAAGGGGCAAATCTTCAAGCCAGAAGTGAGTACAGCACATGAGGCCTTTACCATCCATGAATATCAATTGTTGGTGGGATTTCTAGGCAGTCACTTAACAGAATTGGAAGGAATGGTACAGTTGAATGTTAATCTTTCAAAAAGATAACCAAGAAAACAGAAGTCTAGAATGGAGTTTCCCCAAATGTGTTTTCTCCAGGAATTTCGAAATGCTGTTAACTGTACTGTACTGGGAATTACAGTGCACACAGCTTGCCCTTTAAAGTCACCAGATACACTGCCATTTTAAAAGATATGAGACGTGTTCTACTAAAAAAAAAAAAATGTTTTTTATTTTGCCAGAATTACCACAAATGAAAACCATAATAACAGAGTGTCTACCAACAAACAAGAAGAAACTTCATTTTTCGTGGAAAGAACTGTGTGTGAGAGGGGTGCGTTGCTCTTTGATGGGATGATTGGCAAGTCATGAGATCAGAAGGGTTGAGACCCACTGACAAGAGTAGATCAGAATGCATATGCAACTAATTATTTCTAATTAGAAAAACTCTCCAAAGTATAAGACACAGCTTTAAAAATGTTAAAAATTAAATACACTTTGTCATAAGTAATCATGTTGAGTGTTGCTTTTCCTGATGAGGTATAATCAGGATGTGATGGGGAAACACACTAAAGTTAGCAGCAGAAGTCCTGCATTTGAGTTCCTGCTTTGCCACTTATTAGCTATGTGATGTATGTGAAATTTGTAATTTTAAATTTCTGTATAGATGTAGGACATTATTAGAATCTAGGACACTTGCGGGATAGCAGAATGCATCTATGTCCTCCCAAATAATAAAATGTGCAGAATATGTTAAAGATTGTTGATATTTTTTCCCTGTTTGGGGTTATAATGAATAAAGATGCTAAGAACACCTTTGTACACTTTTTTTTAAATGGACACATTTTTTGTTAGGTACATTACAAATTTTTTTTGTTAGGTACATTACCAAATTTAATGAGTTTTCCATTTCATTAGCTTTTCATGTTTTTCTATCTCTGACAGGGTGCTAACTTCTGGCCCAGTGTTCAGTTAGGATTCTCATCTATTTCTTCTGTAACAGCTAATAGTATTCTGATTTCTTATTGCTTTTTAAGAATTGAAAAGATATTTCTGAACATCATAAGAACACAGGTTGACTGAATTTTGTCGTAACAAAGAGGGGGAAAAAAAAGTGCTCGTTTAACAATTTATGTCACAGAAAGACCTATCTAAGAGAGTTCACTGCATCTTTTTCAGTATAGCTCCAAACTTGGGGGGGGGGGGTGGTGCACAAATACTCATCAGTAGGAAAGCAAATAACTATATCATGGTATATTTACACAATGCAGTACAATAAAACAATGAAAAGCTACATATGACATGGATGAATGTCACAGCACACTGAATGGGAGAACACAGGCACGAAAGAGTACATACTCAATAGTTTGTAGTTATATGAAGTTTAAGAACAGGCAAAAACTAAGGGATGATGATATGAGTCAGAATGGTGGTTCCCTCTGGGAATGGAGTGATAGGAACGAACATGAGGGAAAGATATGGGGAGTTAAAAGTGTATTACACTTCATGTGGGTGGAGGCTCACAAATGTACACAAATGGAAACAGGCATCAAGTTGTGCACTTAAAATCAGTACATTTGTATATTTCACTGGATGTCAGGTTTCAATTTCATAAGCTTTTCTCTAATAAAAAAATTTCACCATTCCTACCTGCCTCTCATCAATATTTTATCTAAATTCAAATGCATTTAATCATGTCATAGTTATTCCATAAAAAATAACTGATTAATTCCACTGGAGCCCACATTGTGCCAGGATGAGGAGCTGACGGCTTAGCACTGAACGGGGCATCCGTGGTTGCTGCCCTCAGACAGTTCTCAACCCAGGAGGAGAAGCAGCTGTGAACAAAATCATTATAAAACAAGTGTGCCAAAGGAAGTGTGAAACCCAGGGTACCAGCCTAATCTGCGAGGTCAGGGAAGGAAGTACCATTTAACTGGCACATGAAGAATGAGCGGAATCTAATTAGATGAGGAAAACATGCTAGAAGGAAAAGCATGTGCAAAAGCCCTGAGGCAAGAAAAGTGTTCCCAGCATTGAAACAGATGCTTCTGGAGCAGGGAGAGTCAGGGGAGAGGTAAGAAGGAGCCAGAGAGATATTAAGTCGGTCGATGAGAATAATGCAGCTGTTCTGATACCCAAGACAATTTCAAATTAGAGATTATTTCAAATTTGCTAGGAGCTGCTGCAGCCTTATATCACTGTCAACACCCAATTGATTATTTTATTGTGGTTGTCCGGTATTGAAAAAAAAATCCAGATTAACATGGACAAATGGTTACAAATGCTTTTTAACAGCCTGGCTAGCAATCCCAGGAGACCTCATGATGAACTAGAGATGCCAGAAGATGCTTTACTCCACGTCTGAAAAACAACAGTGACAAAAACTGAGTTAACTGACAGCTCAGGCTAACCCGGTTTGTGTGATAGGGACTGCATTGTGTCGACTTCTGATACATGAGAAAACTACATGTGTACTGTAGCTTTAATCACATTTCAAACACATGGCTAAAAGAGTTTTAAAATGATATCCTAATAAAATTTCTGTAGAAACCCTGAGGCACTCGTTTTGAAAACCTCTGGTAGAGCCAAAGGATTCTGACTGGAATTCTCATCTTGATCCTGTCTACACAAATTTGGGCAAGTCACCAACTTCCTTTCAGTCATTTATAAAATGGTGTCTGCTCTGCATCCCAGATGTGTTGGTCTCAGGAGCTTGTGGAGGGCAGACTCTACTGGTTACCTACTTTGCTCAAAGACCATCAGGTGTCCTGGTGGCACGGTGGCCAGCCCTGGGGCAGAAGCTTGACTGGTTAAAGTCTACCAAGCTAATCCCATTTCCTTTGACCATGTGTTCACTTCCCTCAGCCTCCCTTGCAGCTCAAGTGTCCATGTGACTCGGTTCTAGGCAATGAATCACAAAGGAGAAGTCTGGATGTTTCTGGGGAATATTTTCCTCTCTTACATAAAAAGAACACCCCTGAGAAGGAACCCCTTTTCTCCCTTCCTCCTTTATTTGCTGTCACGCAAGGAGATTTTGTATATATATGTGTGTGTGTGTGTGTGTGTGTGTGTGTGTGTATATGTGTATATATATATATATATATATATATACATATATATGTAATATAATATATATATATAATATATAATGATATATATATATTTGGTGCCAACACAGCCATCATGTGAGCATAAGGAGAAAGGAAAGAGAATTACCCACCTAGCACTCTGGTGTCACAGAGCTGGTGAACCATCATTACTATCAGCTACATCCAGCATTCTTGTTATGTGACAAAAACAATGAAATGCTCCTAGTGTCTAAGTTACTGTTGGGCATTCAATTCATTGCAGCCGGAGTCATCTCAAATGAAATATGGTGACATGAGGCTTTTCCGCAGTGAGTGGCTGAGTGAAACCTAACTAGCCAGTCCCAAAGGATGGCGCTATATTCTCCTCCTCTGGATCTATGTGGTAACTCATCTTCTAGATGGCATTGCCTTATAATAAAGAATTTGAGTCACTAAACTTCTTGGGGGATAAACGTGATATAACAGAAAGCTCAGGGACCTTGGCTTCTGACGAATGTGGACTTAAATCCAACTTCTACTACGGAGTTGTATGATTTCAGACACGTACCTTGGTCTTCCCAAGCCTCAGTTTCCACATCTGAAAAATGGGGATAAGAACAGACCCTACCTCAGAGGATTGTCAGTGGTATTAAAACATCTAAGACATGTGAAGTGCTTAGAACACGACCCTGTGCATTGAAAATGTTGTAAAATGTTTGCTATGCTCTGTCTCCTACTCAACATCACTTCTTTCTCTTCCACTCAGAGAATTCAAGACAGACTTCACTATGTCAAATGTCATTTTATATCAACTTTTCTGATTCATTAGAAAGAGAGGAGATGGGACCTAAAATCATTCAATATATACTATCTAATAAGCAGAACTATTATTTTATTAGATGCTTTTAAAGGGTCTCAAAGTCATCAGAAGGAGTGTATGTAAAAATACAAGTTCTAACACATTAACTTATATTTCCTAAGAGAGTTTATTTTTTGATAGTATGAGCAGAATCTTCCGAGGTATTTTCCTTTTTTAGTTATTATCATTAAAAATTTGATTGTTTTTCAAAATACTTGTAAGTAAATTATTATCACTGTATTTCTTTATGCATGATTAAGAAGCAAGAGTGATAGGAGTTACTTCTAGATTTATTTTAAATTAATGGGCTTATGAAGTATCAAATACTAGAATTATCACAACTCCCTGCTACAACACAAAATACAGACTTTTTTTTTTTTTAAGATTTTATTTGTTTATTTGACAGACAGAGATTACAAGTAGGCAGAGAGGCAGAGAGAGGAGGAAGCAGGCTCCCTGCTGAGCAGAGAGCCCGATGTGGGACTCGATCCCAGGACCCTGAGATCATGACCTGAGCCGAAGGCAGAGGCTTAACCCACTGAGCCACCCAGGCGTCCCAAAATACAGACTTTTTTAAGTGAATGTCCATATGTCTACTTTAATTGCAGCCTGTCACCAGCAAGTTATCAACAGTTATAAACTTTAGTAAGTAAATGGCCACAGTGGAGAGTTCCTTTATATCCCCCGAATACAAATTTTAAAAATAACAAATTAATTCTCAGCACTCAAATTAATTAAAAATGGCTTGGCCAACGTACACAAGGTTGATTGACTATATTAACAGTTGCTGGATTGAATGATTTCATCCAAGGCTTGGTCTAGGATGTTATTCAAAGGAATCATCTTTTGTAGTCTGAAATTAGCGGACTATAATATCCAGACACACTTTCCTCTTCTTACACCAGAGGGCTAACACAGGCAAACTCCTTCATTCATACATTTATTCAATAAGTACTTTTTTGAGAATGTGCTATGAGACAGGTATCGTATGAAGCCCAAGGGACAGAGAGATCAATTAAAGGTACAGGATAATTGTTCTCACAGAGCTTACGTCAGGCCTATGGGGAGAGGGAAAGGAAACAGACAGTTTCCAAACAGTCGACTGTGATAGGGCCCCGGCGGGCAGTATAGTAAACTGTGGAGTGCTTCACAGTGATCCTTAAGCACACGTTGGGGATGGAGGCCCATGGAAGTGGAGGTCTGTAGAGTGGACAGCGATGAATCTAGCTGGAGGATGACGGGAAGGGCAGTGTTTCAAGCAAATGAAGCATAAAGTTTTGGGAATGCAGTAAGCACTACGTATGAACCTTACAGGGGGGTGACAGTAAGAGTTTCTTACTGATTTTACAAGAAATAGAAAGTTCCCTCTTAGACATCAGACCAAGAATGATGCATGAAAGAATCTCTTCCTTTTAATTTCCCCCAAACGAGTGAACTGTATCATCACAACAGAGAAAAAGATACGGTACTGCTAACTGAACACAGTACCCCACCTGTGTGGTAAACATAATTAAACATAACTAAGCATTTATGCATTAATAAGGGAAACGATAAGCGACCCTATCAAAATCTTACAAACAAAAGGGATAAGTAATTGGAATACGAATAAGGGTGACATACCTCCCAGTTTTCCCAGGACAGTCCCAGTGCATGCCTCCTTCACTCTCCAAAGTAACCTGGGTTGGGTACTAAATTATAGCCAGTGGTTCTGAAAAGGGGATGGTGTCTATAGACTTGGCTGTTGGAGATGCTGACCTGATGGCGGGGTAGGAGCCGGAAAGAAGAGCCAGTTACAGCCGAAAATCAAATGCAATCCCAGAGATGCCTGCTGAGTACTCACCATTTCTATGAATGAGAAAGCTACTCATTCATTCCCGTCTTCACTCATTCAACAAGTTATCTACAGACCACACACTCCACACCAGGCATAATCTTCCTTGTAGGAGGGTGGGGGAGAGAAGCAGAATTTTTTTTTTTAAATTAACAAATAAATAAGCTGGATGTTTCCAGATAGTAAGAAGTGCTGTGAAGACAACCCCAAAGGGTGATACATGAGTGACTAACTGGAAGGTGACTACTCCAGACAAGGCTCGGCTCTCTGAAGAGCGGGTCCGTGAGTTCTGACCTGGAGGAAAAGAAGCAGTCACCCATGAAATGACCTGAGGAGGTATGATGGGCATGCAGAAAAATGAAGGTAAAGGCTCAAGTGCAGGGCTGACCTTGGGCTGTGGCTGGTGGTGATGATCAAGAAGGAGAGTGATGCTTAGTCACAGGATTAGGCAAAGCAAGTAAGGTAGGGCTTTGAAGCCGGGGGCGAGGTGGGTGCAAGGGCAAGGCATGTGGACAATAAACCAGGCAATTAACTGATCAGGAATGCAGGGGAGCAAAGAAGGAGCAGGAGACCATTAGGGACAAAAAGAGGGTCGTTGGTTCAGCCAGGCGATCACAGGGGAAATAAGTAGTTGGATTCAAAATGCATTTTGGAAGTAAGCTACTAGGGTTTGCTGCAAGTTTTGTGGGTGAGAAAGTAGGGAGTGAATGCTAGAGAAAAATGAGGGATAATCCCTGGATTTGGCCTAAAATTGGGTACACAGTACTATTACTATAATTACTGAAATATAAGCACCATTCTACATTCAAGGGCCCATGGTACTTTGATCCAAGAGCAACTGACCTTGACAATGGGAAATGCTGATTCCTACAACGAACACTTAGAACAAAGCCCATGTGTCAAATTCATCTTTTCATCTCCTATGGTGTCTAAATGTGTCACTGCACAGTCAATGCTCAGAAAATAATAATGAATGAACGAAAGCCTTTTATGTGAATTATTCTCAATATTTCAGGAAAACATTGAGAAGAATACAGGGTAACTCTGTTAAACAACTAGTTCGTTTGTTCTTTCATTTACTGTTGTTCATTTAAACCTTTAATACGTATTTGTTTAGTGGTTACTTTGGGCCATGTACTGAGTTACATGGTACCAGGGTTAGGGCAGCAAAAATGTGATGACAGTGAATGACAAAGGACTCTGATGGTGACTGAAAGTCAAGGAGGGTTTCCCTGAGGAAGAAACTCTGCAGCACAGTGCCAAAGGCATGAGTTCGGCAGGAGTAAGTTCACGTAAAGAGAGGACCCACAAGAGGCCCTTGAGGCTGGAGCGGAAGAACCCCTGAGAGGATTCCGAAACAGGCTCCGCACAGCTTGTAGGCAGGGATCGCTGAAGGGTTCAGAGCAGGTGACACGTGACCAGACTGCATCTCCAAGAGACCAACCTGACGGTTGGTGGCAAACAACTAGACCGAAGGAGGCCAGCGGAAGGATGACACCCCATCACATTCTTTTTGCAGCTAATTAACATTCTTTACCCAATCTAGAAATGTAACAGAGTCTGAATAACTGTCTTTGGAGAGCTTTGAATGAGCAAAAAAGGAGGAGGAGGAGGAGGAGAAAAAGCAATATAGGCAAGCTCAAATATTTGGCATGTAATTCCAAATACCTAGGTAATATATTCGAGGCTTCTCAAGATATCCAACTCCAGGATACACTTTTCGCAATTTCACTATCAAAGAAACAGCTAAGAAAATGCCATTACTTTTAATTTTAAACTAATGGTCTTTTCCCCCATTTTAAGTGTAATGCATGTTCATTATAAAAAAATTAAGGAAATGAGGGAAGATACCTTCAGTATCTCTCCAAAATAGCTGCTGTTAGGATTGTATTATATTTCTTGGCATACTTTTTATTAAGCTTTCTCTTTCTTCTTCTTCCAGGTTTGTTATCACACTGTTTATACGATTCTGTTTATTTGTCTTTGGTGACAATAACACAATCATGAGAAATAAAAACTGTCTCTTCTTGAATTTACCTGAGATCTTAGGTAACCCTATTTCTCCCCTCCAAGCAAGTACATGGCCTCTAGGTGACACAGGAGGAAAGGCTGGTCTCCCAGGAATCCTAGCCTCGGCAAACCTTCTGAATATTTATTGATTTTCATCATTGACAGAAACGTCTGATTCCCTGGTACCTTCATAATGGATTGCTATCCCATTGAGGGAGGGATGTCAAAAGCTACTGAAAATTTCAGAGGCCAACTTCTTTTACATCACTGAACTGGCTCTAGGTGTCACTGAGACAGCTACACTGTGATCTTCCAAGGACAGAGTCTAAGTTGTGTCGTCCTTTCCAAATGCTGGAACATGAACGAATCCATAAAGTTACATACACCTCATTGTATTTACTAAAAGGGTTCCAGTTTTTAACAAATTATTGTCAACCAAAGGCAAAGCATCCTAGAAGTCCTTTTCCTCATTCGGGTTTGGGAAGTGGGACACACTGAAGAACACATCATTCCCTCTGCCTGAGAAATAAATGAAATCACAGTATGCTAAGTTGCACATATTTTTCATTAGCACTTAGCTACCGTGTCTATACTAAGATCCATTTATCTCATATATTTTTTTTCTTTTCAGATAAAACTTCCAAATGCTTACATTTCACTGCATATTGGTTGATTGGATAATTTGAACATCAAAGGAAACTTTCATTTAATATAAGCCGTAAAGTTGTCTTTTGCTTTATTAACTCTCAATCAATAAACAAGCAATTTGGAAATGTAATCAGGAAATGCTTCCGATTGGCTGACAATGTATCAAAGCCAGGCTTCAAGGCAACAGCAGGCTGTAACAAGCAGTTTATTACCAGTAGCTGTTACTGACATTAGTCAAAACCAAGAAAGATAAAATGGAATAAGAAATGTAATGCTGGAGGAGCCTTGGGCGCTGTGTTCTCTTCTTCCTTTTGAAAACTGCAAGCCTGTCTTTGATATGATAACAAATATAAACTGTTTAAAAACACCAAATGCAGAAAAACTGAGCCTAGCCTGTCATGGAGTTAATCCATTCCAGAGTGACACACAAATAGTGTAACATCCAGCAGATATATGTTATGGAAATATTTTGAATTGGATTTACATGTAGTGAGCAAATTGGAACTTTTGATTTTTACCAGATATTGTAATATGCATGTTCTCATATTAACAGAATGTAATCCTATTTGAAGATAATGAGTTTTCAACAGGCTCTGCAATTGGAAGCTACGTGAAAAAAATTGTTTGGTTTTTAACTAGAGATGGGAGAAGAGAATTCGACCCTAAATTCACAAGGTAGCCTCGCTTTATATCACTCAGCAGCATGTTATTTTGCCCTCAGTTACTGCTTACCAAGAGATTTCTGGGATTGATGCATTTTAGGCTCCCCCCCCCCTTTATCTCTGCACTGTCCATCGCCATAGGCAAATAGCAAAGAGGGGAGCACTTGACAGGGATTTTTCTTTGCACACATCACTTCTTATGGTCATTCTAAATAGCCTGTGCATATCTTTCAGACAATTAAAACAGGAGAGAGGGGAAAATATCTTTTACCTTTGTTGGTTTGAAAACTCCTTGAGATATTGAACACAGATTCACAGAATTATTTTTCATTGCACCCAGACCATTATAAGCCACATTGATAGCAAAATCAAATAGACTTAACACAAGCGAGATAAAAAGAACCAAGAAGGGATTCTATTTTTTATTGCTTTTGGAGTCATCCCTGCCTTGGCACGTTGGGCCTGCTGAGCCCAGGTGCCTTTTCATCATCACGTGAGGAGTTTCTCCTCAAAGAGCAGTTAGAGATCTCCATATTTCAAAATAAATAAAATACATACTGTTTGATGAAGCTTTCCTTTAGGGGCCTATATACTGAAATGAGTCTATGAGACCTGGGTGGTAGACTGTATTGACCATAATTTCCATCTACTTTTTTTTTTTTTTTTTCCAGGGTTGAGACAGATTAGATAATCCTTTTCTCTGAATAACTAGCTGGCCACCTACCCAATTTGCCTTCAACATACAATTATAAAAACTCCTCTGACGTAAATGGTCCTTAATTGGGTGTACAGGTATTGAAGACTTTGTTTGATTACCTCACCATCGAGCCACATGACATGCACTTTAAAACATTCTTCTAGTTTGCTTTTTGCTTATAGGTTGGGATGTATGCATATGCAGAGCTGTAAAATTTTCTACTTCTATTTTGACTCCTATAATGATGAAAACAAAACCTCTGAGCTGATTTGGTCACTTGGTTTCAAATGACAGCTGCTTTTGAATTGATTTAGATCAGCTAAAATTTTTTACTCATCTGGCATACCACGAAGGTTAGGAAAAAACAGTTTACTTAATGGTTGTAATGCAAGATTCTCAATAGGTTCAACCAAGCAATTCCAAAGTATCTTTAGTTATAGTAACCTTATAGCCCCCCTCCCCCCACCAAACAGTACTTCCTAGACTTTTGAAAATTACATTTTAAAAAACTAACAAGGTATTTTATTTGGTACTGATGTCATCAAATGTCAAACATCTGTTAAACATCACTACAGGGTATTATTTATATTCTCTAATCCTAATGATGGTTGGATTTTTAAAAATCAGCTTCCAATTCACACAGAAGGGGCATATTTTTTCAGTATTCTTACGGACTCATCAAAATGTAAAATGTTTGTTCCTTCAGAAGTAACAATGATACGAGCACCTGGGTGGCTCAGTGGGTTAAGCCTCTGCCTTCGGCTAGGGTCATGATCTCAGGGTCCTGGGATCGAGACCCGCATCAGGAGGGGGAGCCTGCTTCCCCCTCTCTCTCTGCCTGCCTCTGCCTGCTTGTAATCGATCTCTCTCTCTCTCTCTCGGTCAAACAAATAAATAAATAAGTCAAAAAAAAAAAAGAAGTAGAAATAATAAAAGTCTTCTCAGCTTTGTAACAAAAGACTGAACAAGCAGTGCAGACTTAGAGACATTATAAGAAAAAGGTATGTGCCACCAACGATTAATACACTCAGAAATACAGACAATGCCAACATGCATTTAGTTCGCCCTTGTTTTCCATTCTCATTGTGCATATAACTTAACATCACTTAATATCAGTGGGAATATGCATAAGTCAATAACTTTTTTTAGATTATTTATTTATTTATTTGACAGACAGAGATCACAAGTAGGCAGAGAGAGAGAGGAGGAAGCAGGCTTCCCGCTGAGCAGAAAGCCCAAAGCGGGGCTCGATCCCAGGACCCTGGGATCAGGACCTGAGCTGAAGGCAGAGGCTTTAACCCCTCTGAGCCACCCAGGCGCCCCAGTCAATAATTATTTTTAAGTAGACTTATCATTCACCTATTAACAACTGAAGACTAAATAACTCAGCAGTTTAACACTGTTGGGTTTCTTTTGAGATTGATGCAAAAAAATCTATGTGAGGTTATTCATATCACCCGCAGCTTTGTGCCCCTAAAACAAAGTGTGGGAATTGCAATGTTGGGACAAAACTTTAGAGAGGAAACATTAGATATTGTGAAAAGAATAAAGAATGTCAATTGCCTCAAGACCAAGGGCAGTGCAGTGCTGGAGAGAGAGAGAAGGAGCACAAATGGTGTCATTTATTAGTTCTAGAAGATAACGTGACGTTTCACTGCTTTCACTATGCTTAATAGAGAGTGAAGCAATTTGTTAGGAAAGTGGTTTGTCTGGGATAAGTAGGAGTGTTGAGGCAGTGGTGATGAAGATTACTCTGTAATGTTCTCCCTTGTATGTGTAAGAAATAAAGGAACAATAGGAACATTGGAAAAAGTATCAAAAAAGTATCACAGTATTGTTTTATTTCTTACTTATGAAGATATATAGTATAGTATAAATAGTATAATATATAGTGCATATATATGAATAAATAGTATAGTATAATAGCATATATAATATATATACAGGGATATAATATATATATTAGTGTGTGTATATATATATATATGTAAATTATATATACAATGGCACTGTCAGTTCATTTGAAGGTGAAGTCTAGAAGACGGCCTCTGTACAAGAAGGCTATACCTCCATCCCTGGCTCCGTGAATTATGATGTAAAGGTGCCAAGGGGTGATGGGGCTACATGTGTTAATGCACATACAAAGTTGCAGGGGTCTAGCAGAGAAACATTCAAAGACACATGTGAGGAGAATTTACAACTAGATAATAATTGAATATGCAAAATTTAAAAATACTGAAGGTCTGGTCCTGAGGTTGAAAAAGAGGAATGCAGGATGAAGTCTGGCTGGAATCATGTATATAAGATGGTGCCACTCTTTTCAATGAAGAAGATGGGAAAGAACATAGGTTTAGAGGAGAAGAAATACAAGAATTACATTTTGGATGGACATGATATTTAAGAGACCTAAAATTCATTGAGGTCCTAATGGCAATGTCATAAAGGTTTTGGAAAATATGGGAAAGGTCAGAGGAAAAAGTTAGGATAGATATATAAATATGGGATGATCAGAAAAGAGTTAAAGGAGGTAATCTAAGGAGAGAGAGCAGAGACAGAAAGAACTCAGAACCAGACCTTGAAGGACCCTATATTTAGAGGCTGAGAGGGAAGAAGAGTCAGCAAAGGAGAATGAGGAATAAAGCCACAAAAGAATGAGGCTGCTAGATTCCAAAGAAGAACCAGGGAAAAGAGTGTATTGTAGACCTGCTGAGTGACTCTAAGAGCTCAGGAAGAATGGCGGCAGAAAGTGTTCACTGGCTTTCACAGCATAGAAGTCTCTGGTGCCTTGACTAGAGTGATTTCAGTGGCAAGCCAGAGTGAGTACTACACGAGAGCCAAGTGACCAGAGTCTCAAGGATGAGGAATTTGGATTGCCAAGAAACAGGTGAAAAGGTACAGTTCTCTTTCCTTCTATTTTTTTTTTTTTTTCCTTTTGAGGTAGGCAACAGAAGAGAATGTTCCTATGTTGGTAGAAATGATCCTGTGTACACAGATCAATACCACAAGAATAAAAATAATACAGAAAAGAGAAATAACCAAAAAAGTGAGAAAAATGGGATTGGGCTTGACATTGCTGGGAGTACTACTTGCTTCAGATTTCATATAGATAGGGGACCATTTGCCTCACTGTCACAAGAGGGAAGAAGATCATGATTGATGCAAGGAACACTGACAACCCTTATTTTTTAAATCAAGACCAGCATTTTATTGAAATAAGGCTTCTTCCCATTCTCTCATCTTGAGCACCTGCTATTACACAAACCAGTGATTCCCAAAGAGTAGCCATGGATGTCTTTTTGAGACTCTGTCAGGGGTTTCCAAAGGTGAGATCAAAACTTTTGTAATAATGACACTTTTTCTGGGGGGGGGGGGTCTTTTTCACTGGACAGACATTCTGCACTGGTGATGAGTGAAACTGCCACCACTTTATCACAAATCAAGGTAGTGACCGAAATGTACCCATATTCATTGTGTCTTTTACTACCACACATTCCCAGTAGATCACACAAACACAAAGACAGGTTCACTTGAGAATGCTCTTGATGAAGCAATAACAATTATTAATTTAATCAAATCTTTATTAAGTTAAATTATGAATTTTTAAAATTAATAACTTGAGTGTGTGGCTTTTTTAATATTCTGTGTGATGAAATGAGAAATACACATAATATGCTTTTGCTGCATACTGAAGTATGATGGTGATCTCAAGGAAAAGCACTTGTGTTATTATTGTGGGATTAACTCAATGCCTTTTCATGGAACATCATTTTTTACTTGAAAGAACAATGGTCAGACTAAATATGGTTATTCGATGTGGATATTTGGCAGGTATTTTCTCAAAAATGTCCAAAATGAACCTGTCACTACAGGGAAAACATTTGACAGGATTTGTTGCCAAGGATAAAATTCAAGCCTTCAAGTAAAAATTGGAATTTTGGAAAATTTTCATTCATTACTGTAAACTTGACAGTTTCCTGATATTTAAAGTCTTTTCTGAACAGACTGGTGATGATATTAACATTAATTAAAAATACCGATGATGGATTTTTAAAAGTAAATCCTATAATGAAAAGTGTTACTATTTGGAAGATCTACATAACTCAGTGATTCAAAGTTTCCCAGATGACCAAAGTATGATGATATTACAGAATTATGTTTGATTAAAAGGTCCACTTTAAGTATAAGACTAATGATTTCAATGTAACAGAGTACAGTACTTTCACTGATGTATTTCCAGGTCGCATATTGTAATTCATGCCTAGTTTCTTTAAGAAACCTCCACTTGCCAAGTTTTAGAGCAATATCAAAGAATATTCACAATTATTTGACAAGACTAATAAAATACTTCACTCTTCTTTAACTACTTATCTGGGCAAAGCTATATTTTCTTCATTCAATATAACTTACTGCAAGAGATTGAATGCAGAAGCAGATATGAGGTCTTCTACTTAGCTAGACTTGAGATTTGCAAAAAAAAAGAGATAAATGATGCTATTCTCACTATTTTTTGTTCAGTTGTACAAAATACAGTTGTTTTTCATAACAACTATTAATCATATCTACATGGTGAGTGCTGTGAAGTGTATAAACCCGACCATCCACAGAATTATTATTTTTAAGTGAACTAATAATAGACATTTAAAAGATGTCAGCTTTTAACTTGTTTTATGGTAAATGTTGATAGTTATTACTCAAATTTTTAAAAAGCTCTTTGGGGTCCTCAAAACTTTTAAAGAGTCTAAAGGAATAGTAAAACCCAAAGTTTGAGATCCATGGCTATTAACAAAAATATTTAAACAGTGTATCTGGGTGGTTCATGAAAGACTTTTTTCTCACTTTTCAGTTTTTTAATGTTTGACCCCCTATGCAAACTGCAGGCCCTGATTAATATGTCCAGTTTTCAATTTGATCATATTCGAGACAAAGGCCTGCTGTAATTGAGATGATAGGCAGATGGGTGAACACTTCAATTTTTACTTTCATACATTAAACTATATATATGTATGTATGTTAAATTGAAAAGTACAGTCCTGCAGAAGAGCCAGGATATCTAAATCTCAGTGTTTTGGCTGACGTTTGGCAAGGTTATTAAGCCAATGATAATGGTGGTGAAGCACGGTACAAGGGCTTGGTTTCTACTCCCAGCTCTGCTCTTACCTTTGATCAAATCTCTTGAATCCTTTGTACCTGCAATTTCTTATATTTATAATATAGAAACGTGACTATTTTTTTTTCATTTCCCTTCACAAATTCATGGAACTCAGATAAAGATGTCAACATACAGTCTAGTCTAAAAGAGTTGTCCCAACAGAAGAGTTGAGTCAGCAAATGCAGTATCAAGATAACTAAAGTTCTTAACCTTCATTTCTTGAATATCACAAAGACCACAGTAATAATGCTTACAATTGCCTTTTTTCCCTCATCTCATTCTATCTGCAGGCTCCCCGCCATCTTGTGTACACTCTCATTTTCTTTATAATTCTGTATCAAAGAAGACAAAGAACAGGTCTAGGAAAGCAGGACCCACCTTGAAGAAACACCATTCATAATTCTGTAGAACCTTCATAATATCCCACTTCATAGGTGTTCTATAATATTTTAATCATTTCCCTATCTTCAGATTTTATTATCAATATAAAAGGACCTTTACATAACTTTTTAATGCATGTAAATGTAAAGATTTTTGCAATTATAGCTTTTAATAAATTCTTTATGTATTTTTTTCCAAGTTGTCCTACCAGAAGGCTGGGTGGATTTTTTAAAATTATTTCTATTAACATATAATGTATTATTTGTCCCAGCGGTACAGGTCTGTGAATCATCAGGCTTACACACTTCACAGCACTCACCATATCACATACCCTCCCCAATGTCCATAACCCAACCACCCTCTCCATATCCCCCTCCCCCCAGCAACCCTCAGTTTGTTTTGTGAGATTAAGAGTCTCTTATGGTTTGTCTCCCTCCCAATCCCATCTTGTTTCATTTTTTTTTCCCTATCGCCCAAACACCCCACTCTACCTCTCAAATTCCTCACATCAGGGAGATCATATAATTGTCTTTCTCTGTTTGACTTATTTTGCTCAGCACAATACCCTCTAGCTCCATCCACGTCACTGCAAATGGCAAGATTTCACTTCTTCTGATGGTTGCATAGTATTCCATATATATATATATGGAATACTGTATATATATATATATATATATATATATATATATATATATATATATCACATTTTCTTTATCCATTCATCTATTGATGGACATCTAGGTTCTTGCCATAGTTTGGCTATTGTGGACATTTCTGCCATAAACAGTTGGGTGCATGTGCCCCTTCGGATCACTACATTTGTATCTTTAGGATAAATACCCAGTAGTGCAATTGCTGGGTCATAGGGTAGCTCTATTTTCAACTTTTTGAGGAACCTCCATACTGTTTTCCAGAGTGGCTGCACCAGCTTGCATTCCCACCAACGTGTAGGAGGATTCCCCTTTCTCCACATCCTCACCAGCATCTGTCATTTCCTGACTTGTTAATTTTAGCCATTGTAACTGGTGTGAGGTGGCAGCTCACTGTGGTTTTGATTTGTATGTCCCTGATGCCGAATGATGTTGAGCATTTTTTCACGTGTCTGTTGGCCGTCTGGATATCTTCTTTGCAGAAATGTCTGTTCACGTCCTCTGCCCATTTCTTGACTGGATTATTTGTTCTTTGGCTGGGTGGATTTTTATTCCCACCAACATGGAGATCAATGCCAGCTTTCCCAAACCTTCATCAATACCAGATCTGTTTGAACTTTAAAAATTTTTGCCAGACTAATAGATTTTAAAGTTACCATTACCATATTAATTTGATTTTCTGTAACTGTTACTTTTTATTAATAAAGAAACATGCTTTGTATATGCTTATTGCTTATCCAGATTTTTTTTCTGTAAATTACCTATTCATGATCACTTCCTAATAGATTAGTAGTCTTTTACTAAATGACTTACAGAAATTATTGTTTCTACTCTGTGACTTATAAATATGTTTCCCAGTCTTTTGTTTCTCTTTTTACTTTACTTAAAATGTTTTGTCTAGGAAGATTTATTTTATTTTTTATTTAATCTAATCTACCAACAAATTACCTTTGGCTTCCAGTTTTATCATGCTTAAAGGCCTTGAAATTATTTTCTTTAATCACAAGCTTACTTCAGATCTTTAATGATTTCATTTTTATGCTCAGATTTTTGAACCAACTAGAATTCATTTTGAGTAAGGAGTGAGATAAAGCTCCCATTTCATTTTTTTTTTCCATATGGCTAGCCAGTTGTCCCAATACTCTTTATTGAATAATCCATCTTTTCCACAATGTTTTGAAAGGCCACCTTTATCATATCCTAAATTTCTACATTTTTCTCTATCTTTGACCTCTCAAACAGGGAGTTAGTTATAAGTGAAGGGTAAGAAACTATGGAGGAAAAAATCTGAAATAGAAAACATAATGGTTAAAGGAAATCAGGAAAAAAAGAAAATGGTTTTAGAGGGATCATAAGAGCATCATATTCATCTACTTTTGTGGCCCCAAGAGAATATTCTGCAGCTGTCAACTAAGTCATAGAACATTGGCAGTACAGGCATCCTACTCAGGAGACTTGGATTCTTATTATAAAGAGTGTATGGTGAAGAGATAAGCATTATCTGTCATCATTTTTCTTAACCTAGGATCATAGAGAATAATGTGTCTTTAAAAGACCTTTTACCTTGCAGGTAAACAGTATATAAAATAGCACCCCATCACTAGTGTATATAACACCATCCACCCCTACCTCCAAGGACCACCACTCCCATTCTGCACATTTGTCTCTATTTTCATGGGAATGGACTATCTTTAATTGTAAAAGGAAAGAATGAAATATTTTATGGTGGGTATGATGAGAAGTAAAAGTAGAGAGAGACACAAAGGTTTTATCTATTTCTGAGCACCTATGGGCTACTTTTGACCTCCCTTGAGGGGTAGGTTTATGATTCAGAAGTGGATAGGACTCTGCAAGTAAGGACAGCTGCCTCTGGGGAGCCAGAGACCAAAGAAGGTTGAGAATGTAGAGGACAACATTCTCAGCTCAGCAAAGAGCCTGGCACCCCGCAGGTACTACGTGGACTGGAGACCCCGAAAAACAAGCAGCAGCTGGCAGAAGCGTTCACTTCTCACAGTGTTCGCAAGTCTTCTCCAGAGTCCATTTTTGGCAGCATTTGCAGAAGAAGGAGAAATGGAGTGGCAGAAACAAGAGGACAAAGGAAGTTTGGTAACTGCAACTGAACCCTGTATTTCAGCCACACGCGAGGTACCTCTTTGTAGGACCCCGGGAAAAAGCAGAAGGCCTGGGCCTGTTTGCTCTTGTGTAGAGGCTCTCAAGGGAGGAGCTATCTGGGCTCACAAATATTTGGAGAATGAATGAATGAACCAATCAATGAATGACCCTTACTATAACAAGAATCCTTTTTAAACACTCCAAGTGGTTGATCTTGCTTGGACTGAACATTAAAAATCTGCCATGTAGCACAAAGTGCAAGAAATACAGTCTCTCAAATTCAGAAATTAGAAATTGTGAGAGAATAATTGGCTATTTTAAATAAAGCCCTTTTTTTTTAACCTCCACTCCTGGGGTTTGATCATTTCCTAACATTATCATCTCTAAACCCAAATTTTCTAGTAATTAGAACACAGGAGCCTCAGAGGTGTAAGTCCTCAGTTTGGAGGTCCTGGGGTGAAGTTCAGGGCAAATAGGACTCGCATGTGGTTGGAACTCAGAGGTAGGATATAAGTGGGAAGGAACTTAGGGGCAAAACATCCACTCCTTCTTTTTGTCTTAGATTTCCCCAGGACTCAATATCTAAGTTAATTCTCATAAGGGAAAGAAGTAAACGGATGAGGCCATCACTCCCAGCTGGCTAGTGGAGAAAGTTCCCCTGATAAGTAGCCACAGGACCTTGGTGATTCTAACAAACACAGCATGGAGAAATAAAATCCAGGGTTCCTTTCCTATAAAAAGTATTCTTGAAATAATTCTTGATACAATGTTAAATAAAGGTTATTATCCCAAGAAAACTAGGAGAACGTATGCAATTTAGAGTTATTTAGGACTACAGCCCTAGGGAAAATATTCTTTTTCTTTTTTAAAAGATTTTATTTATTTGAGTGAGAGAGAGCGAGAGCACACAAGCATGAGCAGGCAGGGAGAGGGGGCAGAAGGAGAGGGAAAGCAGGGAGCTTAAGCAAAGCAGGGAGGTTGGAGCTTAATCCCAGGATCCCGGGATCATGACCTAAACTGAAAGCCTCACCAACTGAGCCACACAGGCACCCTGAGAAAATATTCTTAATATAGTTTTATCAGAATATTGATAAAATAACAAAGTCCTTAAATAACATGTTTCTGAAATTGTGTGTTACAAAATACTCTGAGTTAAACTATTAATACACTAATTGACATAAATTACAAATTCTAATGCTAAAGTATTTATTTTTAAAGATTTTATTTATTTATTTGACAGAGACAAAGATCACAAGCAGGCAGAGAGGCGGCGGGGAAGCAGGCTCCCCACTGAGCAGAGAGCCTGATGTGGGGCTCAATCCCAGGACCCTGAGATCACGACCTGAGCCGAAGGCAGAGGCTCAACCCCCTGAGGCACCCCTAATGCTAAAGTATTTGAACAAAGTGTTCCCAAAGAGGGTGGGCGCTCAATTAAACCAGGTAAGAACTGCATCCTGCCACAGATAGGTGGTTTAGGTACAACTGGCTACAAGATAATTTGCTCTTTATGTGAATTATGTGAATTAATCTGAATTACCTCCTGCACAAATGGTGAATGGAGGAACCAAGACAATATAACTCAAAAAGTGTGTTGGTATATATTTTTCTAGCACGAAGTTTTTTGTTTGTTTGTTTGTTTGTTTGTTTATGATTGATTTATCTTAGAGAGAGAGAGAGAGAGAGAGACAGTGCCTGCACATACCAGTGGAGGTTTGGGCAGAGGGAGAGAAAGTTCTAGCAGACACCCCCATGAGTGTGGAGCCCTACGGGGGGGCGGGGGTGCTCCACACGGGGCTCAACGTCACCACCTTGAGACCAGAACCTGGGCGAAGAAATCAAGAGTCAGAGGACGCTCAACCGAATGAACCACCTAGACGGCCCTCTAGTGCAAGATTTTGATGCAATCATGGTTGAACTTTGATACAGCCACATAGAAAGTCTTACCAACTTAGAAAGTTTTTAAGGAAAAAAAACTGGAAAACTACAGACTTCCTTTAAAGGGAATAGCTGCTGGTTTAATGGCCTCAGGATTTTTTTTTAACTTTTTTTTTTTAAGATTTTATTTATTTATTTGACAGAGAGAGATCACAAGTAGGCAGAGAGGCAGGCAGAGAGAGGGGGGCAGCAGGCTCCTCGCTGAGCAGAGAGCATGATGCGGGGCTCGATCCCAGGACCCTGAGATCATGACCTGAGCCTAAGGCAGAGGCTTTAACCCACTGAGCCACCCAGGTGCCCCAATGGCCTCAAGAATTTTGAGGCTTTTTAC